>NW_027141722.1:0-1200000 GCF_036365525.1 Heterodontus francisci
ACTTTCCCAGCCTTTCCCCTGAGATTGGGAAATAACTCCAGATCTTCCATTAAACACTGTATTGCACGATATAAAAAGTATGAGACATGTGGAAAGAGATTCAGAAACACGTCCGGATATTAAATACTCCAGGCAATGTGTGAATCATTTAGAAATAGACTGAGAAATACTAATTGTTATATGGCACCGTGTATATAAATGTATGAAATACAAAGAATGATTTAATCTAAAAAGGCCTAGTTTTGAAGATTGTCGGTGATTCAATAAAACAGCTCATACAGCAAATCCCCCTGAGATCAGTAGCATCATTTTTGGTGAGTGTAATTGATAACTCTATTAATAATTAGTGCAATTGAAACAATATTGGTTCCACCCCCAGTTAATATATTACACAACATTTATAGTTCTTTCCGAACATTTCAAATGCTGTACAAACTATGTAATCTAATTCTGTGTATCACAGGGCACTTCACTAAGAATCCAAGAGGCAATCCTGAACTGAATGGGGCTTACTGAAACAAAGACCGTAATCAAGTAATAAGTCAGTTGATGAATAATCACCCTATTTCCAACTCCATATTTGGGAAAGGGTAATGTGATAATTCACATGGTACGGCAGCCATGTTGGTTTATTTTTATTATTTAAGTGCTGTCTGAAGAAAGATGCAACAGCAGCAGCAGAAAGGGCAGCAAAATCTATGCCTAAATAATTGCAGACTGTAACATGGTGAGGACTCCAAGCCTGTTCCATTTCGGACCCACCAATACTGCAAAGTGACCTCGTGGTAACGAGACTACAAGCAACCAAGTTTGTGGCCTGCAGAAATTCTCTCCCTTCAAGAGAATCATGAAAGCCACTTCAGCACGCGACTCCAGCTGTTTAATGACACTTCAGGAGGGAAGCCGTCTTTTTCAAAAGGTCTGCATTGTGTCTTTTCGAAAACGAGCCATGTGAATTATGAACTATTATTTTGTTTATAAACTTTAAAAGTGCACTATTCTTTTCAACTGTACTTTGCTTACGTGTGTTTGTGTATGTCGCTGTGTGATTGAGTAGCATACTGTTAGGTTTCGTGGTGAGTGTTGAATGAACAGTCCAGAGGGTGTGCATTCATGCAATGCAGGACATATGAAGAGCAGTTCTGGTCTTCAAAGTGGAGCTGAAATGCTCACATGCAACTTGTCTATTCGAACAAGAATCACAAGAAAAATAATAAAGTACAAAGGACACACTGATGGACTGATAATAAAATGCTGCTAATGAGCCAATGTTGCAAATGATTTGTCAATTGAGTATGTATAGCTGCATGCTCTAATTGTGATTAAGAGCAGCTGATACTAATTGTGGAAAGATCAGGATACATATGGAATAACCAGTTTCCACCTGGGGAGGGGTACGGGGGAGCTGGTCCGGAGAAGGGAAATGTAGTCTACACTTATGCTGTATGGAGTATTGTGAATAAACCTGTGTGGAAGTAAGACTGGTTACTGCTTTGTCCTTTGACAGATGCATGTTTTCCAAATTTTGTAAATAATGAACCTACATTTTGCGCCTTCCCAGGATCTGATCGTGTAATTGGGATGCTTCATTCTCCTTTGTTGATCGCTGTCAGGGCGAGGGATTTGCCTGACTTCAGGCCGTGCAGGGCAGGTGAATGAAATATTCTATGAGGCTATGAGTCCTTCTCTCAGGGTAATTCAAACCAATGAGGAAATTTCTCACCGCAAAGTAAAACATCTGCAATAACTGCAACTCATGTAAGGGAGAGGCTGAAGGAAGTGGGCATGTTTTTGCTGACAGATTTGCCTTGAAGTCTTGGGGGTTTGTTGAATGTCAAGCCTGTAAGTGTAGAATTGATCCATCCTGATATTGTGCGAAATCAAACATAAAATCACACAACTATTTCGGAACAAAATGTAAAATTCGGATGGAGGGGAGAAACTGGTCTTCCCGAGAATGGTAACGAAATTATTGATTAGATTAGATTAGAGATACAGCACTGAAACAGGCCCTTCGGCCCACCGAGTCTGTGCTGAACATCAACCACCCATTTATACTAATCCTGCACTAATCCGATATTCCTACCAAACATCCCCACCTGTCCCTATATCTCCCTACCACCTACCTATACTAGTGACAATTTATAATGGCCAATTTACCTATCAACCTGCAAGTCTTTTGGCTTGTGGGAGGAAACCGGAGCACCCGGAGAAAACCCACGCAGACACAGGGAGAACTTGCAAACTCCACACAGTCAGTACCCGGAATCGAACCCGGGTCCCTGGAGCTGTGAGGCTGCGGTGCTAACCACTGCGCCACTGTGCCACCCATTTTCTGAAATAGAAAAATGTTTGTATTTACATAGGATTGAATCTGATTCACCAGAGAGTCCGAGTGTTTGATTTCTGTTTGTCATGAATGTGAAATCTGTGGCAGCTTTGTCTTTACAGCCAACTGGCATAGTCGGGGTTCGAGGTTTCTTGTTGCTGTTTTTAAGTAACCCAGAAAATGCAATGAATTACTGGGGCGGGAATTGTATTACTTACTTTCCGTTGAACTCCTTCAATCTGTTGTCAGTCACTTCCAGAACTCTGTGCCAGAGCTGAGCTGTTAACAGCTTTCTCAATCACCTACCAACTGGACCCTCAAACGATAGATCCATCAAGAAGAAGGTAATGATCCCCTCCCATTGCCCCGACATGCACCACCGCAATTCCCCCGATACTATGACGTCCTGCCAAATAGTGGGAAGAGATGGTTCATTGAACTCCCCAGAGGAAGCTTTGCAAGCCCCATGGTTCTACTGACAGCAGCAGAACTCTCCCTATTGTGTCCTCCCCTTTACAACATGTAACTAAGTTTTGAAGGGGAATGAACGAGCCTGTATCAGATCCAATGACCCCTCCTCTTGTCCACATATGATACAACCCTGCGTATTGTCCTTGTTTTCCTGTTCATTGCAATGTATCTATTCGAAATTATCACAGCCAACCATGAAGCTCGTGGCTTGTTTCAACAAATAGATCAACGACAGTTTGTACTTCCTTCGTCTACCCTGTAATTTTCCACTTTCAATTATTCGGTCAAACATTGAAGCCAGGATTGACGAAATTTGGATGAATGACAAACAAGCTGAACCTGTCTTCATTCACTGCCAACTAAACACACCATAGATTATGCATTGTTTGCATCAGGCTTGTGCTCATAAAAGGACATTGAAAATCACATCACACATTTGCCAGGAAATTGCCAAGTGCAGCAAGTGAGAAACTAACGACCTCCCCTTGATATTCATCATCGTGGTCAATTTCCAGTTACCACATTATCAGCATCCTAGGCATTCCCTTTGATCAGTAATTTAACTGGGCCAGCTAGATAAATATTGTTGCTCCAAGAAAAGATCAGGCGCTGGAATTTATGCAACAAATAACTCATCCACTGCCTCTTGGGTTCGCAATCTACAGAGGCATAAGTCAGAAATAATGGAATGCTCTCCATTTTCCTGGATCTGTGCCGCCTCCAACAAAACTCAAGCGCCTCAGTAAGATCCAGGTAAGTGAACGCACTTGATGTGCACCTGATGCACCACGTTAACACTGAACTCCTTCCACCACTGCACACAGTGGCTGCTGTGTGTTATCTTTGGCCTCCTTATCTCGAGAGACAATGTGTAACCGCCTGGACGTGGTCAGTGGTGTATGGAGCAGCGCCTGGAGTGGCTATAAAGACCAATTCTAGAGTGACAGGCTCTTGCACAGGTCTTGCAGAAAAATGTATTTGTCGGGGCTGTTACACAGTTGGCTCTCCCCTTGCGCCTCTGTCGTTTTTCCTGCCAACTACTAAGTTTCTTCGACTCGCCACACTTTAGCCCCGCCTTTATGGCTGCCTGCCAGCTCTGGCGAACGCTGGCAACTGACTCTGACGACTTGTGATCAATGTCACAGGATTTCATGTCGCGTTTGCAGACGAAATTTAAAACAGAGACCTGGACGGCCGGTGGTTCTGATACCAGTGGCGAACTCGCTGTACAATGTGTCTTTGGCGATCCTGCCATCTTCCATGCGGCTCACATGGCCAAGGCATCTCAAGCGTCGCTGACTCTGTAGTGTGTATAAGCTGGGGATGTTGGCCGCCTCGAGGACTTTTGTGTTGGAGATACGGTCCTGCCACCTGATGCCAAGTATTCTCCGGAGGCAGCGAACAAGGAATGAATTGAGACGTCGCTCTTGGCTGACATACGTTGTCCAGGCCTCGCTGCTATTGAGCAAGGTACTAAGGATGCAGGCTTGATACACTCGTACTTTTGTGTTCCGTGTCAGTGCGCCATTTTCCCACACTCTCTTGGCCAGTTTAGACATAGCAGTGGAAGCCTTTCCCATGCGCTTGTTGATTTCTGCATCGAGAGACAGGTTACTGGTGATAGTTGAGCCGAGGTAGTTGAACTCTTGAACCACTTCCAGAGTGTGGTCGCCAATATTGATGGATGGAGCATTTCTGACGTCCTGCCCCATGATGTTCGTTTTCTTGAGGCTGATGGTTATGCCAAATTCATTGCAGGCAGCCGCAAACCTGTCGATGAGACTCTGCAGGCACTCTTCAGTGTGAGATGTTAAAGCAGCATCGGCAGCAAAGAGGAGTTCCCTGATGAGGACTTTCCAGACTTTGGACTTCGCTCTTGGACTGGCAAGGTTGAACAATCTGCCCCCTGATCTTGTGTGGAGGAAAATTCCTTCTTCAGAGGACTTGAACGCATGTGAAAGCAGCAGGGAGAAGAAAATCCCAAAAAGTGTGGGTGTGCAGAATACTCAATTTCACAACGCAGGAAGTGACTAATTTTACTTCGACAGCTCCTTTCTAGCACGCGACCTGTAACACCTTAAAGGATAAAGGGGCGTACGCATGGAAACATGGACACCTGCAAGTTCCCTCAAGCCATACACATCCTGAGTTGGAACGACGTCACCATTTCTTCACTATTGCTGGGTAAAAATACGAGAACTTTCTTTCTAATTGCACTGCCGGTGTGTCAAAAGCAGATGGAGCCTAGGGTTTCAAGAAGGTGGCTCTCCATCACGTTCTCAAGGCAAACAAAAGATGGATCACAAATCCCAGCCTCGCCAGAAATGCCCTCGTCCAAGTTACAAGAAAGAAGCGCCTTCAACTTGCGACCTCAGGCTAAGCCCACATTGGTGCCCCAGCCAGCCCGGAAATCAGCATCCTCCCCTTGTATCCAAGCCATCAGAAACCTGCTATTGATCACCTCTGAAATATTGGCTGCTCTCACACTTTGCTTCCACAACCGTAATCCAGCCTTCCTCACCTCGACTCTCAATCTCCATACTGCTCCCCTTACCAAGTAACCCATTTCCCTCCACCGCAACCTACAGGCATACCGAATGCCACAGCTCAGGTCCTAATCTGGTCAAGGACGCATACCCTTGAACTCTGCCTTCTTGCCAAATTCCACATTTTTGCAGTGGGTCCAGTGAAACAATTTGAAGAACTTTGTCAATTCCTAACATTAATTTCGTGCTCCACTTCCCGGCCAGCTCAGTGATCAACCACAGCCATAGATCTCTGTGCACATTCTCCACCGTTTATGAATAAGTGGTCTCCCAATTAAAATGGTAATGAGGAGGAATTTCTTCTCTTGAAAGTTCCATCACATTTAGAATTCTCTTACCCAGAAGGCAGTGGAGTCTGCGTCATTGAATATATTCAAGGTTGGTTGAGACTAACTTTTCATTTGCGAGGGAGTGAAGACTTATTGTTGTCTGGCAGGAAATTGAAATTACAGCCATGTTCAGATCAGCCATTGTGGTATTGAATGGCAGAACATGATCTATGGGCTGAATGGCCTACTCCCGCTTTTATTTCTAAAGACCTTATCATCATAGGTGCATCTCTTGCACTTGAATAGAAAGAAGCCGCAGGCAAGGAGATTAGATCTTGGGTGTGATTTAAGAATGAACAAAAATATTTTGTTCGCGATTTTATTTTGTCATGGTGGAAATGGAGGAGGATGATGTATTGAAGGTGGAGGCATTGGACTGGAAATTGAGATTAAGTGAATTAATATCCTGGTTCTGTAAGGTAGGGAAGGAGGTGAGGACAGTCACTCGGGTGATGGAACAGATACCGCTGAGGCCTCTGCAAAACTAATGTGAGGAATGCACGGTTAACGTGAAATGAAGAGACTGCAAAAGCTCTGCCATGGAAGATGGCAGCGTTGGGACAAACAGAAGGCGATGAGGATACTGAAAGAATGGAAGTTATTATTTACACAAAGCAGAGTTGGAGAATATATCTGTGGGAGTTGGTGGATCACAGTAACTGTTGATGCAGAGCCTGTCCATTTAAATGGAGAGAGGGAGTTCGTGAAAGAGAAGTGAAGGGTCACAGATGGACCGTTTTCAGGCGAGGGAGGGACAGATATTTCAATGCAATTGTGATTAAATTTTCGAGCTCAATGTGAAAGAAGGTTTTGACACAAATCCAATCATCAATGTATTGGATAAAGAGGTGGAAAAGAGAACCACACTAGCTAAGAGCGTGTGAGGGATGGAACAATATTGAAAATCCTGACATTGTGCCCAGTTCTAGGCACAAAACTTGCGGAACAATGTGTCGGCTTTAGAGTGGGTGTAGAAAATGATCAAGAGAAAATTTCCAAGTGTGACAGTTGTTTTATGCCGACAGATTAGAGAATCAAATTGAGAGAAAGGTTGATCGAGTGGTTAAAAAGCACGGACGGATTAAACAGAATGGGCACAGAGAAACTGCTCTCATTGGCAGACGTAGCGAAAACCAAAGGACACATACATAGAATCAATGGCGACATAAGGGAAAACGTATGTTTCCACAGCACTTGTTGAGGATATGAAATGAACTGCCAAATAGTGTGGTGAATACCGATTGAATCAGAAGCGAACTGAATAATCAACTGAAGAGAAAAGCAATGCAGGTCAGTGAGGAGGAGATGTGGAAGTCAGATTAGCTGAGGTGCCCGTGCAGAGAACAGACACGGAGAAGACAGACCAAATGGCCAAATGCAGTGTTGCAACCATTCTATGTTCCTCTTTTATTTGAATTTATGAATTGTTGAACAGAATTGTACAGCTAATGAGGGCACCCAAAGTGTAGACGAACATCCCTGAGAGGCTACTCTGACGTTAGGAATTAAATTTTTGAATTGTCATGCAGAGTGAAGGTCTTCACTGAAACAACATGAAATCTACAGATGGGACTCATGATTATTCGAGGACTTCCTTGATTTCTCTTTAACACAGCTTCCACTTATGATTAGTTGCTTGTTGTGATCAGATTTGCCCAGTCTTGGGGGGTGGGGATGGGGATTGGTCCAATTCAATTTCAGTGAAAAATATATTCCATCTACAGGGAATTAACACAACTGTCCTAATCTGTTTGTTCAAAGATTAAGAAAAACTGTTTGAACAATTTTGCAACATCAGTATCCCCATGGAGATCCGGGAGGGTATAAAGTTAATGCACTGGGAATGTGTCACCTCAGAATGTATTTCAGAGGGATAACCTGAAGCACGAACAGACCGATCATTCCTAGCAGAAAATGCACCGACCAATTCAATGGGTGGGGAAAATATTCTGTCTGATCCTTGCTATCATTGGCGTTCCTGGTAAGTACCTCTAACCAATGAAGTTTTGCAAATCTGTGTATGAGCTGGTTTCTTCCATTACCATGGGAATAATAATACTACATGAGATCGAATGGTTACAGTTAGACAGACACATATTCAATAATATAATTGCATGAATTTCCTGAATTATCTGTGCTGTTTGAATCTGTTGTCTCAACTGTTCCTAGCTCAAGGCACACTGCATTGTAAAGTTATTGAATTATGTGGAATGTTGTGTTCTGTAGAATCACAGCTCAAAGCAGGAGAATATCAGAGGGTAAGGATTACTGCAATTATCTGTTAATGTAGAATTATACAGTGTGTGTGCACTAACTGGTGTGGAGCCCCTGACCTCAGTGATCATGTCTAACTGGGAGTCCCTGTCACTCGAGAATTACACTGCTTGTGTCTGACTAACTGGTGTGGACAAAGTAACACTAGGTACCATGTATTTTCTGGAGTATCTGTCATTGTATTCAATGCTGGTCCCCATCTTACTCTTACTCGAAGTAGTGTTGTTGACATTAGATGCTGATTAATTGACTTCCCGAGCACGGTCCTGAGAAGCGTTTGGTCATGAGTGCACTGCAATAATAAATAATCCTCTTCAATATTATGAATAATACTGATGACTATGACTTGTTAATAGACAAGTTACCGATTTTACAGCACAGAAACATGACATTTGGCACAACTAGATCACGACTGTATTCCCTCTCTACACGATGCTCTCTTCATTCCCGCTCATCTAATTCCATCTGTATATCCTTCCAATCCTGTCTCCCTCATTTTCTCACCTCGCTTCTTCTTTTTTTTTTCCATTGCAACTTCCACGTTCTCAGCACTCCAAGTAAATAGGTCTCTCTTGAATTCCATCGTGCATTTATTGATGATCATCTTATTTTGAGGAAATACTGAACTGGTCACCAGCAAAGGTGGACATATCAGTTCCACGTTTTCCTTCTCTAATCCCTATATAATTTCAAAGGCCTCTATTAGTTGGACACACATACTTCTCTTATCAAAAGAATCGAGCCACAACATATCCCAATAATTATAATCTCTCAGTTATTGTATTTTTCGTAAAGAATGTGTGCACCTGTTGGTTACCCTGGATACTTTTATCATGTGTAGCCCAGAAGAGTACAGGGCGGCACAGTGGCGCAGTGGTTAGCACCGCAGCCTCACAGCTCCAGGGACCCGGGTTCGATTCCGGGTACTGCCTGTGTGGAGTTTGCAAGTTCTCCCTGTGTCTGCGTGGGTTTTCTCCGGGTGCTCCGGTTTCCTCCCACAAGCCAAAAGACTTGCAGGTTGATAGGTAAATTGGCCATTATAAATTGTCACTAGTATAGGTAGGTGGTAGGGAAATATAGGAATAGGTGGGGATGTTTGGTAGGAATAGGTGCGGATGTTTGGTAGGAATATGGGATTAGTGTAGGATTAGTATAAATGGGTGGTTGATGTTCGGCACAGACTCGGAGGGCCGAATGGCCTGTTTCAGTGCTGTATCTCTAATCTAATCTAATTATTTATGTGTTCAATCACCGCCTTTCTAACATGTTAATGATATTCCTGTAGAAATGAAAGCCTGTGCGTTGATCATATTTGCACTGTCTCATGCAAATCCCTGTTCAATTTCAATCATTTATACATCAGAAGGAATGGGCAAAGACGTATGAGTGCCTCCTATCCGAGGGAGTGATTCGAATCAGGCTGAAATTACTTCAATGCCAGGGAGTGATTCGAGCCCGGGATGGGTTCCGACAGTGGGAGTTGTTGAAGACTGGGTAATGTTCACCAATCTACCCGTTTTTTGGCTCCTCGTCACTATAATGAACTGGATGACCAGCGTCCAGTGAGCAGTTGTTCGTCCCTTCCTGGATTTGTTAAATCTGGAAGTGCAGGTTGGTGTCATGGACCCGATCTGACCTGATCCCAACCCACACGGTTTTTTGTGCGAAAATCCTTCCAGCTTGTGTTGAGAAGTGGAGAATGTTTTTCAGTTTTTTCAGTAGTTCGCAACCACTTCTCCTTTCTCTCCATTACAGTTAATTTAGTGTCAATTGTAATCCTGTCCAAGGGAAATTGTTGACTCTCCACCTGCACCACCCGCTACCTGGTGGCCATGTCAACGGCGGATCTACTGGTCATTATCACTGAGATCATACTCCGGAGAATCACTAACCTTTATTTCCCATTACATTTCTTGGACCTCACCTCTGTTTGTCGCACTCTCTCTGTCCTGATCCGTGCAGCCATCGACTGTTCCGTCTGGTTCACCATCACTTTCACATTTGATCGATTTGTCGCCATTTGTTGCCAGAAGCTGAAATCAAAATATTGTGCCAGGAAAACTGCGACTGTGGTTCTAACAACTACCGGCATTCTCCTCTGTCCAAAAAATATTCCCATCTACTTTAGATTTAACCCTAGAGGGGTCATCGATGATGTACAATGGGGCTGCTCTAACAAGCCAAGCTATTTTACTGACCCTCGATGGATTGGATTTGCAATGTTTGAAAAAGTTTTAACACCATTATTGCCATTCATTTTAATTCTGTTGCTGAACGCTCTGACGTTCAGACACATTTTAGTGACCAATCGTGTTCGTCAGAGACTGAGACGTCAGAGAAAGAAAGATAATCACAGTGACTCTGAAATGGAGAGAAGAAGGAAGTCTATGATTTTACTCTTCACCATATCTGGCAGTTTCATATTTCTGTGGCTGGTGTATATTTTATATATATTTGATGCTGGTTATTTCTTAGATGATGATTCTTAATATACCTTTGAAGATGTCGCATATATGCTGCGGAATTTAAGTTGCTGTACAAATATATTTATATATGTGGCCACTCAGTCCGAGTTCAGAGAGCAGTTAAAGAGCGCGGTGAAATATACAGTTACATCAATTATTAAATTAATTCATAAACAAAGCAACTGAGACCAGCTTAAAGATCAAGTGGTTAATGGACAAGAGGTGACCGCTGGAGATCAAGAAGAAAATGGCCTGCAGGAGTAAAGACAAAAACTAGAGCTGTTAGTGGCGGGTAGCGGGGGTCCAGAGCAAGAGGATCGGTTGTAAATTAGCAGAAGTCAAAAAAAGATAATGAACATAGAGCAAAGGGAAAGAGATGACCATCGTAAAGCGGTCAGGAGGAGAGTGATTGCAATCTATTAAGGAACTGATGTGAAAGAAGCTTAAACTGGATATGACACCGATCATTAAACAAGAACCATGCAGTTTAATAAGATTGCTAACTGACTTGATCAATTAAATATATCTGCAGTGGAAAACATTTATAATGAAAAACAACGTTGTTTTTTCCTGATATTGCGTTAGACACAACGCTGGCACCCTGGGAAGGTTGAGGTCAATTGTTTACGGCAGTTGGCATTGTTGATAAGAAGAGGAAAGATTGATGTACAATTGCTTTGTATCTACAAGGATGTGTTGTTTGTTCAAACAATGAAATATTAACTCTTGGAGCCGAGGAAATAAGAGATGGACATGCATTTCGCATCTTCAGTCTAATTACAGAGGTGCGGTGTCAGCAGATGAACCTCATGTTAAACTAATGGAAGCGTTAATTCAAAGGATATCATAATGATGAATCGGAAGCCCAAAAGATGGAAACTCGGAGTCTTTGCTGGTACAGTTTACAATGGTGGCTGTGGATTAATTATTCTGAAACACAGTTCCACGTAATGTCAATTCAGAGACTGGAGAACAAAGGGATCGCCTGTGCTGGCAACATTCAATGAATCCTGGCCTTGAAGGATAAGAAACTTGCATGTTGTCTTCAGTGCTCTTTTGTTAAGTATTTATAACATCTTGCTTAATAAATTATACTGGATTCATAAGTAGCCGTTATTTGTAACTTGTTAGGTCAGGCACAACTGAGGACACCATTGTAATAAATTGAAAATTCAGAACCGAGAATTTTTAAATAAAAGTGTTTAAGCCTCAAAACCCCAAAACATACAATGGTGCAACCTGGGGCCAGACGTTGAAAAAGGCTAAACCGAAATGATTGGCTGTGAAGTTGAGTGGAATCTTGCTCTGATTAGTCTGACCAACTTTTTTCATTCAAGGAAGGGAATCCATTAGGGGAACAACCAGACATAGATCCGCAAGACCGGAGAATAAGATGAATTACGAGGTAAAAGATTGGCCAAAAACATGGAACGAATATCAGTAGAAAAGATGAATAACTTAGTATTTTAACCTTCCAAGAACCATGGAATCATAGAAAAATAAAATGTTTAAGGCACAGAAAGAGGCCACTTTGACCCATTGTTTCTGTGCCAGCCGAAAAAAGGATCCACCTATTCCAATCCCACCTTCCAACATTTCGTTCTTAGCCCTGCAGATTATGGCATCTGAGGTACATATCAAGACTCCTTTTCAATGAGTCGAGAGTCTCTGCCTCAACTACTCTTTCAGGCAGTGAGGTCCAGATCACTACCACCCTCTGGGTGAAAAACGTTTTTCGTCATCTACCCTCTATTTTTCCAGCAATCAGTTTGAAACTGTGCCCCCTCGTCACTGAGCTCTCTGATATGGCGAATAGATTCTTCACCTCCACTCGATCTAGGCTTCTCAAGATGTTGTACATTTCTATCAGATCTCCCCTCACCCTTCTCTGTTCAAAGGAGAATAACCCCAGCCTATCCAATATTTCCTCCTACTTGCATTTTTCCAGTCCTGGCAACATCCTCGTAAATCTCTTCTGTACCCTCTCAAGTGCAATTACATCCTTTCTGTAATGAGGTGACCAGAACTGCACACAGTACTCAAGTTGTGGACTAACCAATGATTTATACAGTTCCAGCATAACCTCCCTGCTCTTATATTCTATACCACAGCGAATAAAGGAAAAGATTCCATATGCCTTCTGAAACACCTTATCGACCTGTCCTGCTACTTTCAGGGATCTGTGGACATCGACGCCAAGGCCCCTCACTCCCTCTACACTTCTCAGTGATTTATCATTTAAAGTGTACTCCTTTGTCTTGTTTGACCTCCCAAAATGCATCACCTCGTTTTTCTCCGGCTGGAATTCCATTTGTAACTTTTGTGCCCATCTGACCAGACCATCAATATCTTCCTGCAGTCTACAGCTATCCTCCTTGCTATCCACAAAACAGCCAATCTTCGTCTGGTCTGCAAACTTCTTGATCATGAGGTCTACATTTACATCAAATCGTTAAGATATACCACAAAAAGCAGTGGACCAGTATTGAGCTCCCCGGTGTACCACTGGAAATAGCCCTCCTGTCATTAAGACACCCATCAACAATTACCCTTTGTTTCCTGCCACAAAGCCAATTTTGTGTCCACATAGGATTTTGTGATAATTACCATTCCTGAATTACCACGTGTATCTGGACAGAAGGAACTTATCTGGCTCCAAGCCAAAGGGACCTTGTGTTCTTTGTTTCTCTAAATTATTGGACCATATGGTCACAGAGATCAATCAACACCAGCAGTTTAAGACTTCTGCAACATTTATGACAGCATGGTAATATTTTGATCTGAAGGTTTGGCCTTATTTTTATAAAAAGTCAGGAATTGGCATCAATTCATTCATACATTTGTTTCCATTTGTTATCTTTCTGGAGAAAGTCTTTGTAATTATTTGCAGATAGCTCGCATAACAACTGTGGACAGTAGTGTCTCTGACAAATTCATCTGAAACCACGAAACATGGAAATGATTGTTTAAGACATTTAAATCAATAATAAATAAATTAATGTGAGTTGCTATTCCAAGTACTCAAAAGGAAATGTACCTTAGTTTAAAGGGATATAAACATCCGTAATTTTCAAAAAAGTTAATGTGAATACTGTCGAGGTTGTTGCTGAATATTAAGGAAAACCTCCTTTTCAGATAATTAAATGAAAGATATTATCAATTGATGACAGCATTATTTGAATTTGGGAAACTTAGATGAAAAAATAATCAGTATGATTCGGTACATTTCCTATCAACAGGAAAGGGGTATCTGAGGTAAATAATAAGCCAGCGTGCATAATCTATTGTTTTAATTGTATGTACTTACATGATAATAGTTTAGGAATTAACAGCACAACTGTGAAAGAATACTGACTGTCATCGAGTGAGGTGATCAGCAGGTGGGGTGACAGTCTTCAATCTGAGGGGTGTCAATGAAGTTTTAACAGATAATAACATTCTTCATCGTGAGTAGTCACTTCGGGTTGTGATATTTTAGAAGGTAAGAACATGCAAAATTTGTGCAGATCACAGCACTCATGAGCTAGAGAACAGAAAGAGTGGTCAACAACAATAATCAGATTAAGGAGGAGGCAGATTTTGTCCTGTGGGGAATTGGAGGTTCTTGGAATGGTGTTTTAAAATGACAAACATTAATTAATCCTCATAATAATTAATCAGTGGACTCATTAAGAAAGGAATTAGTCAATTTCATACTTTGTGAATGATAACATGATTAGTAACTGGTTTGTAACTTATCCTTGGATTCACAATGAAACATCCATCAACAATATAAATGTGTTAATGTGGGGTAAAATCAGTTGAGCTGCATTTATCTTTAAATAGGCAACTATTTTGTTGCAACTTGCAATAAGTCATTTGAGTTATAAGATAATCCAGTTTCTGTTTTAACCAAACTTACATCATGCAAATAAGAGAGAAAATATTTGAGTATGACCACTGGGATTTAGAAGTGCAACAACAGCTGAGACAAAGACAAAGGAATGATTTTTGGAGGAATCAAATGAATAGACAAACAAAACATGGTGAAGCATGGAATAAAATGGAATGTTGATTCTTGAAAGAAAAAATAAGCATTTTAAATATTGTATTGGATAATAAAGTTTCTTCAATGCTCAACAGTTGGTGCATAACAGTTGTTAGAGAACAACTCCAAGTAGCTGGTTTGGAAAGTAAAGGGAAAGGGAAAGGTCTACAGTTTTTTTTTAATATAGTAGGTCGTTTCTTTTCGGGACCCAAGGTCCTTTGTGTCAATAATCTAATTGTTGGGTAATTTAAGGGTATAAATTAAAGGTAAGTTATGGCAGGGCAGCTCGGAAACCTGGAATGCTCCTCTTGAGAGATCTGGGAAGTCAGGGACACTTCCTGTGTCCAGGGCGAACACGTGTGCAGGAGGTGTCTCCAGATGCAGCGACTCGAAATCCGCGTTTCGGATCTTGAGCGGCGGTTGGGGACACTGTGGAACATCTGCGAGGTTGATATCGTGGATAGCACGTAAAGCGAGGTGGTCACACTGCAGGTAAAGACTGCTCATGTAGAAAGGGAATTGGGTGACCCCCACATGCAGAGTAGAAGAACTAGGCAGATAGTGCAGGTGTCCCCTTGGTCCATTTCCAATTCTAACAGATGTTCCACTTTGGATACTGCCGGGGGAAGAGAGCTTCGCAGGGGAACGCGGCAAAAGCCAGGTCAGTGGCACCACCGGTGGCTCAGCTGCACATCAGAGTAGGAAAAAGAGTGGGGAACTATTGTGATCGAGGATTCTATCGTAAGGAGTACAGACACGCGTTCATTTGTCCGCATAAGTGACTCCAGGATGGTATGTTGCTTGCCTGGCGCTCGGGCCAAGGATCTCACGGAACGGCTGCAAGACATTCTGCAGGGGGAGGGTGAACAGTCAGAGGTTGTGGTACACATTGGTACCAGCGACATAAGCAGAAAGAGGGATGAGCTGATGCAACAAGTATTTAGGGTGCTAGGTAGCAAATTAAAAAGCAGGACCTCAAACGTTCTAATCTCTGAATTACTCCCAGTGCCACGTGCTAGTGAGTATAGGAATAAGAGGATCGAGCATATGCATGCATGGCAAGCGGGAGGGCGTTAGTTTCCTGGATCACTGGTTTGTTTCTGGCAAAGGTGGGACCTGTACAAGTTAGACGCATTGCACCTGAACTACAATGGGACCAACAGCCTTGCTGGGAGGTTTGCTGGTGCTGTCTGGGGGTGGAGGGTGGTTAAACTAATTTGGCAGGTGGATGGGATACAGAGTGGATGCACAGTAAGGGTGATGTACAGTCGAATATAGAAGAGAAACTGAGTGAGACTGGAAGGCTCAGCAAATATAGACCAGGACCCTTGACTGGTTCCGTTCGACATGAATCAATGAGTCGTTCCAAGGCTGGCGGGAGGGTTCAGGGAGACCAGAGAGAACCCCGACCTTTTCAGCTCTTTTCAAACAGAAAACCAACATTGCATTGGCAGTGATATTAATAAAACCCTGAGGAAGACAGAAGGAGGCCATTCGGCCCCTCGAGCATGTCCCACCCATTCACTCAGATCATAGCTGATTTGCTTCTTATCCAAATCAACTGTCTCGGCACCGTAAATGTTGATACCCTTTCCTAACAAATCTCTACCAATAATCAGGAATTAATGCTGTTAACACTGGGGAATTCCTTTTCTCAACTTCTCTGCCTCTCTACCTCTCATACCTGCTTAAAGACATTCCTTAAAACTAATCGTTTTGACCTAGCTTTTGGGCATCAGCCTTAATCTCTCCTTATGTGTGTCTGATGTCAGAATTTTTGTTTTATAATGCACCCTGTGTAGTATCTTTGGGACATTTAATACTCGCCTTCTCCCTCACACCATCTCTATCTCTCTCTCTCTCTCTCTCTCTCTCTCTCTTTCCTCGCCTCGAAGAAAAGTATATCCTTCCTGAACACCAACATTTGACAGTTTCTCACCATTTGAAAAATGTTCTGCGTTTCTATTTTTCCTGCCGAAGTGAAGAACCTCACATTTTTCCACATGATATTCCAGCTGCCAATTTCTTGCCCACTCACTTAACCTGTCAATCTCTTTGAAGTCTCTTTGTGCCCTCCTCACAGCTCACTGTCCCACCTAAACTTGCATCATCAGCCCATATGAACCCAACATCTGCAGAATTTGAGAGAGGCGCTTTTGTTCTGACAAGTATTATGATACAACTGGTTGATATTTTGTGCAGGATATTTCGGTATATTCATCGGAGTTGTTAAGATGAAAGATCCTTAATAAGAGATTATAGGAACATAGGAAGATAGCAACAGGAATAGGCCATTCAGCCCCTCTAGCCTGTCTCACCATTCAATTCGATCATGACTGATCCGCAGCCTAACTTCATATACCTGCCTTTGGCCCACATCCCTTATTATCAAAAGTCTATCTCAGATTTAAAGCTAACAACTGTTCTAGCTTCAACCGCTGTTTGTGGGAGAGAGTTCCAAACCTATACCACTCTTTGCGTGAAGAAGTGTTTCCGAACATCTCCCCTGAATGGTCTGGCCCTAATTTGTAGACTATGTACCCGAGGTTTAGAATCTTCGAACAGTGGAATTAATTTATCTTTATCTAGCCTGTCTTTCACTGGAACATCTTGAAGACTTCGATCAGATCACCCCTGAACCTTCTAAATTCTAGCGACAACAGGTCTAATTTGTGCAATCTCGCCTCGTAACTTCACCCCTGTAGTCCAGGTGTCATTCTTGTAAACCTACGTTGCACTCCATCCAAGGCCAATATAGCCTTCCTAAGGTGTGGTGCGCAGTACTGCTCACAGTACTCCAAGTGGGGTCTAAACAGGGATTTGTACAGCTGCAGCATAACCTCTGCGTCTTTATACTTCATTCCTCTAGATATAAATGCTGGCATTCCATTAGCCTGTTTTATCATTTTCTGCACTTGCTTGTGGTATTTTAAAGATCTATGCACCTGAACCCCCAAGTCTCTTTGGACATCCACTGTGCTTAACCTCTTCCCATTTAGGAAGTACCCTTCTCTATACTTTATTGGTCCAAAATGGACAACCTCACACTTGCCCACATTGAAATCCATCTGCCACAGTTTTGTCCATTCACCTAGTCTCTCTATATCTCCGTGTAACTTTATGCTATCATCTAGACGGTCGACAATGCCGCCTAACTTTGCATCATCAGCAAATTTGGATATATGACTTACTATGCCATCATCCAAGTCGTTAATAAATAGTGTGAATAATTAAAGCCCCAACACAGTTTCCTGTGGTACGCCACTAGTTACATCCTGCCAATAAGAGTACTTACCCAATATCCCGTCTCTCTGTCACCTCCCACTCAACCAACTTCCTAAGCATGTCAATAATTTGTCCTCAACTCCCTGGGATTCTACCTTAGTTAACAGTCTCTGATGTGGGGCTTTATCAAATGCCTTCTGGAAGTTGATATAAATAACATCCATCGACATTCACCTGTCCAGTATCTTATTGACCTCTTCAAAAAAATTCAATGAGATTTGTCCGGCGTGACCTCCCATCATGAATCCATGCTGGCTGTCCCTGATTAACTGAAATTTTCGAGGTGTTTAGTCACTGTGTCCTTGTTGATAGACTCCAGCAACTTGCTCACCACAGATGCCAGGCTAACTCGTCTGTAATTTCCTTGGTTCCCCCTTTCACCCTTCTTTAAAAATGGAGTGACATGTGCAACTTTCCAGTCCAGAAGGACCACTCCTGAATCTAGGGAACTCTGAAAGACTATAGTTAGGGCATCCACAATGTGGTCTCCTACTTCCTTTAACACGCTCGGATGGAAACCGTCAGGTCCAGGGGATTTCTCACAATTTAATTGCATTAATTTCTGATGTTTTACTTAATGTTAATTGTATTAAGTCCCTGTCCCCTATCGGCTATTAATTTTTCGGGACTTCCGGTTGTTATCCTCCTTTTCAACTGTAAATACTGAGGCAAAGTAATTGTTCAACATGTCTGCCATTTCCCCATTATCAATGACAATATCTCAATTTTCAGCTTTCAGTGGGCCGACATTGCTCTTGACCACCCGCTTTCCCTTTATATAATTATAACATTTCTTCTTATTGATTTTGATGTTCCTTGCAAGTTTCTTTTCATAATCCCTTTTAGTAGCTCTTTTAAGCTGCTTTGTGACCATTTGCTGGTCTTTGTAGCGATGCCATTCGGCCGGATCTGTGCTGTGTTTTGCATTTTTGTAAGCCCTTGCTTTCACTTTGATGCTGTCCCTAATCTCTTTGGTAGTCCATGGCTGTTTTTTTTCCGTGAAGTGGAGCTTTTTCCTCTCAGGGGTATATACTCGCTCTGCATTGTGTTAAATGTTTCTTTAAATATTCTCCATTGTTCTTCAGTCGTTTGACCCATTAACAGATCTCCCCAGTTTACCGTGGACAGTCTCTGCCTCATCCCGGTAAAGTCAGCCTTACCCAAGTCTAAATTTCTCGTAGCTGATTCGTGCTTTTCACTTTCAAACGTTACCTTGAACTCGATCATGTTGTGATCACTGTTTGATAAATGTTCACGCATAGTTAGGCTACTAATTAAATTTAGCACAGTACTCATAACTAAATCAAATATTACCTGTCCCCTCGTTACATCTAGGACATATTGCTGTCGGAAACTATCCCGGACACATTCCAGAAAATCACGACCTTTCTGACAGGTGCTAGTCTGCCTCTCCCAATCTATGTGTAATTTAAAATCCCCCATTAATACTACTCTGCCTTTGTTCCACACTTGTCTAATTTGTACATTTATACAATCTAACACCTCAGAACTGCTGCCAGGGGGTCTATACACAAAAGCTATTCTAGTTTTCTATACTTTTCTGTTCTTCAGTTCCAGTCATAAGGTGTCCACTGGATGAGAGAGTGTCCTTCGGTGTTCTCTCCCACCCTCACATCCAGCATTGGAAACACAAACACAGAGAGACAAAGCCACACACAGACACAATGACAGTCAAATAAACACAGGCAGAATGACATGTCCAGATAAACACACACACACACATAGAAATCAACAGCCAGACACATCCATTCCCACTGACCGAGAGAGAGAGAGAGAGAAAAACCCCCACAGAGGCACATTGACCAACTTAGGCAGCTAAACACAACCTCTTCCCTCTGTGGAAAGAATGTTTTTAGAAACATTAAAATCTCTCTTTTCTCCTTTTATATTTCACTCTCGGGGTTTCAATTTATTGTCAATATGATTTCACATGGATCAAGATAATTTTTGCTCTCCTTTTCTTGTATTTGGGGTCAGGGGATCATGGGTCAATCCCCTCACCCAGCACTGTGACACCGAGGTGTGGGGGGGGGAGGGGAGGGGCGAAAGGGAGAGGGTCAGTCCCAACCTCTGGCAGGGACCCCGTACCACCAGAACTGCTCCTTAGGTTTAAACCTTCGAGTGAGTCTGGAGGAGTTTGATCAAGGATGGGAACAACGTGATATTGAATCCTCCAATATTTATTCATTCAGTGATAATAATAAACTCTCTCTCTCTCTCCTTCTCGCTCTCTCGTTCTCTCTCTCCCTCTCTCTCTCTCGAGAAGGACAATAGAATCATCGAGTACTTTAACACATTCGGAGGCGATACGATCAGTAATCTTAAAGGAGAAACTATTATCAATTAGTTTATTTATTTATTTATTCAAAATTAGCATTGCGACCCTGTATATTTCAGGATTTAATATTAGTAAAGCCCTTCGGAAGATCGGAGGAGGCCGTTAGGCCCCTCAAACTTCTTCCACCAGTTTGGGACATTTAATTCTCACCCTCTACATCAACCTGTCTTTCTCTCTGCCCCTCAGCCATTCTCTCTATCTCTCCCTCAATCCATCTCTCTCTCCCTCCCTCCCACTCTATCACTTGTCCTCCCTCTCTCCCTGCCACTCGCTCTCTCATCTCCCCCTCCCTATCTTTCTCACTCTCTCTCTGTCACTCTTTCTCTCTCTCTCTCTCTGTCTTTATTTCAGTTCTTTCAGATATATGGATAGATTGGAGAGCTTGGGTTATTCTTCATTGGTCTTTCCTATGCAATCTGTCTGGGCCCCTTATAATTTTATGCACCTCCATTAAATCTCCCCTCAGCCTCCTCTGTTACAAAAAAATAACTCTAGCCTGTCCAATCTTTCCTCATACCTTAAATTCTCCATTCCTGACAACATCCTCTATAAATCTCCTCTCTATCCTCTCTCCTGCAATCACATCCGTCCTTTAATGTGCTGACCAGAACTGTGCACAGTACTCCAGCTGTTGTCTAACTAGCGTTTTATACAGTTCCAGCATAACCTCCTGCTCTTAGATTCCATACATCAACCAATGAAGGAAAATACTATCGAAAGCCCTGCGAGGATAACAATCCCTATTGTTAAAAAAAAAACTGCTAACTATTGTGACAGTGCAACACTAGTATGATTTATTAAACACTAACACAGCAGAGTTTGTTACTCAGTCGTGTGAAGTGCATTACACTATTACTGACATTTAATCCAGTCCCTCAATCCCACTTCATCTCGGGGAGATTGTTATAAGACTCACCCCATCCTTTCAAACTTAAATATTACCCACATCAAACCAGAGCAATTAGAAATTGTACACAGCTGTTGACAGCTAGTAACAAGACTGAAGGTATTCGAACGACCAAAAATGATTCCATCTCCAACCGAGACAAATGTATATCTTTATTTCTAATAATATCCATCCATCCATCCATTCATCCATCCATCTGAGTGGAGTCAGATGGAGGCCGGGCCTCTCCTGTAACAAAAACAAGAAATGCTGGAATCAGTCAGCAGGTCTGACAGCATCTGTGGAAAGAGAAGCAGAGTTAACGTTTCGGGTCAGTGACCCTTCTTCGGAACTAGGGTTCTTGTTTTCTTGTTTTTGTTTCAGATTTCCAGCATCCGCAGTATTTTGCTTTTACTCTCCTGTAACAACATTGCTTGACTATTTCACTTCTTATGACAGACTGAACGCTTTCACCTATCTGGTCTCCATTTTATGCGAATTCTTTGTCTGATATTAATGAGTCGTTTATTTCTGTAGGATCTGCGATGACCTCTCTCATGACAGAGAATTCTGTGACAAGAACATCCGGTGAAACCTTTCTCTCCTGAACTCCCTGTTTCCTGTTTGTTTCTTGCTGTCTTGTTGCCAATTCCGTCTGGAGCCAGCAGAGTGAAAAGGCTGAGGGGATTTGCGGGGAAGGAGGTTTTTTAAAATCTCAAACTGTACCGGAGCAAGTGGAACTCTCTTCCACAAACGGAAATTGATGCTGAGCCACTTGTTCATTTTTAAATCTGAGTTTGATAGTTTATTGATAACCAAAGGTAATAAGTGATAAGGGGCCAAGACGGATATATGATCTGAGATCACAGATCAGCCATGAGCTTGTTTCATGACAGAACAGGGATGAAGGGCAACATGGCCTCCTTCTCTTCCTATGTTATATGACAAAATGACTGCTATCATTCTGTGTGTCTCACTCACCCTATCGGTCTGTGTTAACTCTCTCTCTGCCTGTCTGACACTCCTCTCTGAGAACGTATAAAACCAGACATCAGTCAGCCATTTTAGGTATGTTCTGTGTTCAAAATCATGAGGGGTCCAGACAGGTTAAAAGGTTGGGACAGTTCTGGCAGTGCAGGGTCCCTTTATCTGAGGCAAAATTATGTGGATGCTGGAAATCTGGAAAGCATCTCCCTGTCACTCTCCCTCTCCCTCCCTTTCCCCCTCTCTCTCTCTTTCTCCCTCCTTCTCTCTGTTTCTGTCACTCTCTCACTCCGTGCCTCTCTCTGCTCTCTTACTCTCTCTGTCTCCCTTGCTCTGTCTCTGTCTCTGTCTCTGTCTCTGTCTCTCTCTCTCTCTCTCTCTGTCTCGCACTCTTCTCCCTCTCTGCCTTTCTTTCACTCACCTTCCAATATGTCTCCCTTTCTCTCCCTCCCTATATGTCTCTCCCTCCCTCTTTCACTTGCTCGTACTCTCTCTGTCTGTCTGTCTCTCCCTCCCTCTCTCTCCATACGCCTCCCTCACTTCGTCTCCCGCTTTATTCCTCTATGTCTCTCTCTCACCCTCCCTCTCTCGTCTCTCTATGCCTCCCCCTCTCTGTCCCTCCCTGTCTCTCTCTATCTCTATGCCTCACTCACTTAGTCTCATCTCTCCTTCTCCCTCCATCTCTCTCTCTGTCTCTGTCCCTCTATGCCTCCCTCACTTCGTCTCTCTCTTCCTCCCTCTCTTTGTCTATATGCCTCCTTCTCTTCATCTCTCCACCCCTCCCTCGTTCTCTCGCTCCCACCCTCCCTCTCTGTTTCCCTGTCTCTCTGCATCACTCTCTCCTGCTCTCTCTGTCTCCCACTCTCCATATCTCTCTCTCTTTCCCTCCCTCTCTCTGTTTTTGTCACTCACTCCACGCCTGTCTGACTCCCTTGCTCTGTCTCGACCTCCCTCTCTTCTCCCTCTCCCTCTCCCTCTGTCTATCTATCTTTGTCTCCCTCTTTCTGTCACTCTATCACTCCATACTTCTGTCTGTCTCCCTCTCTCCTCTCTCTGTCTCCCTTGCTCTGTCTCTCTCTCTCTCTCTCTGTCTCCCTCTCTTCTCCCTCTCACCTCTCTCTATCTATCTCTTTTTCTCTCCCACCCTCTCTCTGTCTCTCTCTCTCTTTGCCTCCCGCTCTCTATCTCTCCCTCCCTCTCTCTTTCTCTTTCTCTCCCTTGCTATCTGTTTCTCTATTCCTCTCTCTATGTCTCTCTCTCTCCCTCCCTCTCTGTCTCTCTATGCATCCCTCTCTCTCTCGAGCTCTCCTTCCCTCGCTCTCTCTCTTACTCTCCCTCCCTCTCTCTGTCTCTCTCCCACCCTCTCTCTGTCTCTCTCTATGCCTCCCTCACTTCTGTATCTAACATTGACCAAGAGACTGAACACAGTGCTGAACGGTTGTCTCAGACTGGAGGGAGGTATAGAATGATGCCCTCCAGAGGTTTGCATGGGACCACTGCTCTTGTTGATATATATGAATGACCTGACTTGGGTTTACAGGGCAGACCATCAAAGGAGAGTGAGCTGTGAGGTAAATGCAAAGAAGCTCCAGTGTGATTTGGTCAGGTTGAGTGACTGGGAAAATGCATGGCAGATGCAGTATAATATGGAAAATGTGAGGTTATCCGCTTTGGTGGCAAAAACAGAACGGCGACAGATTGGGAAAGGGGGAGGTGCAGCGAAACCTGGGTGTCCTTGTGCACCAGTCATGAAAGTAAGCATGCAAGTGCAGCAGGCACTTAAGAAGGCAAATGGTATGTTGGCCTTCATAGTGACGGAATCGAGTACAGGAGCAAAGATATCCTGTTGCAATTATACAAGGCCTTCGTGAGGCCACATCTGGAGGATTGTGTGCAGTTTTGGTCTCCTTATCTGAGGAAGGATGTTCTTGCTAGGGAGGGAGCGCAAAGAAGGTTTACTGGACTGATTTATGGGCCTGGCGTATGAAGAGTGATTGGGTCGTTAACTCCAGAGAATATAGACCCAATGTACATGAGCACACGACCAGGGGTTATGTGCTAAAGATAAGGGGTAAGCCATTTAGGACTGAGATGCGGTTAGGTTTCTTCACCCAGAGAGTTTTGAACCTGTGGAATTCTCTAGCAAGGAAAGCAGTTGAGGCCAAATTATTAAATATATTCAATAAAGTGTTAGATATGTTTCTTAGGGCAAATAGGATCAAGCGATATGGGGGAAAAAGTGGGAAAAGGTAACTGACTTTGGTTGATAAGCCATGATGATATTGAATGGCAAAGCAGGCTCGAAGGGTCAAATGGTCTACTCCTGCTCCTATTTTTGCATGTTTCTATGACACAAATTTTTGGAAATGTAGGAAAGAGAGAAGAGAACAGTAGCAGAGTTTAAGAAGCTATTGGCAGGCTGGTTAACTGGACAGACACATGTCAGGTTAATTACAATGCTGAGAAAAGTGAAGTGTAGGATTTTCGAAGGAAGACGTTGAGAGAGGCAATATAAACTAAATGGTACAAACTAAAACGGGTGCAGGAACAGAGAGACCTGACGTTCGACCCACAGTCCTTTACACATACAGGAGCAGATGGCTTCTCTTCTCTCTCTCTCTCTCTCTCTCTCTCTCTCTCTCTGTCTTTCCATTTCATGCACTCTCTTTCTCTTTCAATACGTATCCTGACTTTTCACTGAATACTTCCTTGTTGAGTAGGAACCTGAAATAGTTCAGTCTGAAAAATTAAAAGAGCAGCTGACATTTCTTTCTTTCAATTCGGATATTCCTGCACTGTGGAACTGTCAGTTATCTGTGCAGAGGCAGGATATCGAGGTGTTTGAATGAAGTTGAAAATTTTGGTTGATTGAATATGCTGTGAATTCGATTGTGGATTGTGTCCCTCCCAGATACACACAACTGAAGGTCTTTACAGTAGATGTCCTGAGAGACTGAAGTGGTTTGCCAATGTCTGATTAACAATAGACACGTGGAAGAAAAAGATTGGGGGCAATATACAAAAGCTGAGACAGTCAGGCAACAGTTGGAAGGTGAATGTCTTTTATGAACCTGAATTTCTCTGGAAAAAAAAACTAGATTTGGAATAATAAATCCTCCAAGATGAAATCATTCCCTCCCACTGCTCTGACACTGATTTATCTTCAAGTAGCTTTTTCCAGTCCACTTTTACTAAATAGCCTTCCACCGGCCCAGCGTCATTCCCGAAAACTAAGAGTAGAACTGACTCATCTCTAGTTGGCTTTGCTACATACTGGCCGAAAAAAGTTTGCCTGAATGCATTGTGGAAATCTGCATCCTCGTTGCTTTTTACACTAGGCTGAGTTATCAATGCACTAGTTAGGACTGCACTAGACCCCATCTTACACATGGCCTTCACTCTGCTATAAAAATTGGTTTCAATTGTATGAGGTGTACGTGGGCCCGCCCTCCATTTTACGCATCTGGCGAGAACACCCTCCATTTTATACACAAGATTATAAGAAATAGGAGTAGGAGTAGGCCATTCAACCCCTTGGGCCTGCTCTGCCATTCAGTAAGATCATGACTTATCTGATAGCGGCCTTAACTCCACTTTCCTGCCTCCCACCACCACCCACCCACCCCCCACCCCCCACATAATTTTTGACTCCCTTGTTGCTTATAACTGCTTATAACTATCTAACTGAGCCTTGAATATATTCAATGACCCAACCTCCACTGCTCTCTGGGGAGGAGAATTCCAGAGTCATACCAACCGCTGAGAGAAAAAAAATCCTCCTCATTTTTGTCATAAATAGGAGACCCTCTATTTTAAAACTGTGCCCCCTCGTTCTAGACTCCCCCACAAGGGGAACATCCTCCCAGCAACCGCCCTGGAAAGTCCCCTCAGAATCTTGTATATTTCTAAACTCCAATGTGTACAGGCCCATCCAGTTCAACCATTTCTCACTGGACAACCCCTTCATCCCAGGAATCAGTCCAGTGAACCTTCTCTGAACTGATTCCAATGCATCCAAGCCTGACCATTTATTCACTTTCAAAACTGCCAAACACCTTAATATTTCCCTCTCACTCTGTTTATCCCATCCAATATTTCACACTCTCCTCTTTAACTACAATTTTACATCATCAGTTTAGCATTATTCCCCCTCTTTTATGAAAACAGACACAATGTATTCATTAAGAACCATGCACCCAACACCCACCTCCACAGATAGGAAGAAGGAGGAGAGAGAATCTAAACTAAAGGATACTGTTATAATGTGGGGAAGTGTGAAGTTGTTCACTTTGTTGTAAAATAGAAAATCAGATTTTTATTTTGTGATGTGTGAAAATGGTAAGTGTTGATGCTCAGAGAGGCATGAGGACACTTGTAGAGGGAACACACACAGTTAACATGCAAGTGCAGTGCAGCAGTCAAATGTCTTGTTGGCCTTAATTATAAGGGGATTGGAGTAAGTAATTTTGAAAACTTGCTAAAATTGTACAAGGCATTGGTGAGGCCGCACCTGGAATACTGTGTGCAGGTTTGGTCTCCACATTTAACAGACGATATACTTGCACTGGAGGCGTTCAGCTACGATTTACTAAATTGGTTCCTGGGACGAGGGGGCTGTCCTATGATGAGAGGTCGAGTATATTTGGTCTATATTCTGTGGAGTTTAGAAGAATGAGAGGGAATCTCATGGACAGATACAAGATGCTGAAAGGGCTCGGGAGGGTAGAATCTGAGAGATTGATCCACTGGTCGTGGAATCTAGAATGCAGGGGTAGTCTCAGGATCAGGGGGCCAATCATTGAGGACTGAGATGTGGAGAAATTACTTCAGCCAAAGTTTTGTGAATTTTTGGAATGCTCTACCCCACAGGGTTGTGGATTCTCCGATGTTGAAAACATTTAAGGCTGTCCTGGATAGATATTTGATCTCGCAGGGAATCAAGGAGTATGGGAGTGGGCAGGAAAGTGGAATTGAAACCCATGATCAGCCATGATCGTATTGAATGGCGGAGCAGCCACGATGGTCCGTATCGTCTGCGTCTGCCACTATTCATTGTTCTTTTGTGCACTTGTGATGTCATAACATGACACTTGGAAAATAATGGCACCATTGGGCATCGTCAACATGGATGTATGAAAGATAAATCAATGCTTAACAAACCAGTTGGTCTTTTGAGGATGTAACTCACAGAATATATAAGGGGGAAACCAGTAGATGTGTTCTATTTAGATTTCCAGAAAACTTTTGATATGGTCACACACAAGAGATTTGTAAATAAAATTACAACAGAAGCGATTGGGGCTATACATCGGTATAGATTGAGAATGTTTAACGGACAGGAAACAGAGAGTAGGATAGGCAGAATTTGACTACTGGGGTACGGTAAGGATCGGTGCTTGGGTCCCAGACATTCACAATCTATATTAATGAATAGGATGTGGTGATTAAATGTAACATTTCTAAGTTTGCAGCTGACACAAAACTAGGCGTAAGTGCGAGCTGCGAGGAGGAGGAAAAGATGCTTCAAGGGATTTTACAGAGACTTAATGAGTGGTTAAAAGTTTAGCAGATGGAATACAATGTAGAGAAATGTGAGGTTGTACACTTTGGTAGGAAAAAAAACAGGAATACGGTGTATTTCTTAAATGGTGAGTGGCTGGGAAGTGTTGAACTTCAAAGGGACTTGGGTGTCATTGTTCATGAATCACTGAAAGTCAGCATACAGGTACAGCAAGCATTTAAGGAAAGACATTATATGTTGTCCTTTAGTACAGCAGGATTTGGGTAGAGAACAAAACATGTCTTACTGCAGTTATATGGAGCCTTGGTCAGGCCACACCTGTTATTTGTGTACAGTTTTTGTTCCTTACCGATGGAAAGATATACATGTCAAAGAGGGAGTACAACGCAGACTCACCAAACTAATTCATGGGTTGGAGGGATTGCCCTTTGAGGAAAGATTAAATAGACTCGACCGATATCCTCTGCAGTTTCGAGGAATGACTGGTGAGGAATTTCAAACATACTGAATTCCTACAGGGATTTACAGGGAAGATGTATGCAGGATGACTCCATTGGCCGGGGGGTCGGTGGGGGTGGGGGTGTCTAAACCCAGGGGGAATAGATTCAGAATAAGAGGTAGACCATTTAGAACTGAGATGAGGACGAATTTCTTCACTTAGATGGTCGTAAATCCTTGGTATTCTCTGCCCCAGAGGTCTGTGGAGGCTCAAGTCGTTGAGAATGCTCAAGACTGAGATCGATAGATTTGTGCATATTGAAAACATCAAGGAATACCGGGATAGCACAGGAAAATATTCTTGAAGCAGTAGATCAGCTCGAAAGGCCTGTTCCTGCTCTTTGTGTTCAAGATTCCAACCAAATGGCAGCAAGCTATGTGCATGTTTAAGACAATGGTATCTCACTGGGCAGTGCATGGATTGAACGGAGAATTTTGGCGTTATTCACACTCTGCTCTAAGCATCCTATCTAACAAGCAGCCAAGACTCTTGGTCCCACGGATACCAATATTATTGAGAACACAGCAGAATATCAGGAAACAAGGTATTATTTAAATATAGCTGTTTTGGTCTACAGATATCGTTGATCAACCAAACAAGTTAGTAAAATAAAATCTACTAAAAAGTTCAAGGTTATTGATTAAAGTTAAAGCGGCATTGTCAGTTAAAACTGCTGAGTTCAACCTTTCTCTGTATTTCTTTAAAGCTGATAGAGAGTACTTGGATTGTACCTGGTGTACGTAAAACATATACAATTGCTTGAAGCCAGACTGTTCGGCACCTTTAAGGCAATATAAATTCGCAAGACCAGTTCCTTTCATGCAGCTGCTTTAACCGTTAATTCTCTCACTATCAGATATTCAAACAGAACTCTTTCAAAGGAGGTTCAGATAAAATCCTAAAATGTTCCTTCAAATTAACACAGAACCATAAAAATGCGTCGTATTGTCAAACTATCAGGGCAGGATCTAGGGCGGCACAGTGGCGCAGTGGTTAGCACCGCAGCCACACAGCTCCCGGGACCCGGGTTCGATACCGGGTACTGCCTGTGTGGAGTTTGCAAATTCTCCCTGTCTCTGCCTGGGTTTTCTCCGGGTGCTCCAGTTTCCTGCCAAAAGACTTGAAGGTTGATCGGTAAATTGGCCATTATAAATTGTCACTGGTATAGGTAGGTGGTGGGGATGTTTGTTGGGAATATGGGATTAGTGTAGGATTAGTATAAAATGTGGTGCTTGATGTTCAGCACAGACTCAGTGGGGCCTGTTCCAGTGCTGTATCTCTAATCTAATCTATCACAGTTCCCACCACAAGCAAAAAATGTACTATCATTGATTCCTGGCATAATCTAACTTTTATCTGACTCGATTCGCATCGGATAATGATAATGGACCAGCATCGTTGTTAGCACAAGAAAGAAAATCGGTTGGAAGTGTTCGATCATTTGTTTAAAAACTGAAGTATTGATATCCCATGGCACAGGATCAGGCAAATATTTATCTTTCTCGCCCCAAACTGGGACAGTACCAGAACAAAACTCTGCTCCAAATCAGTTTGCTTGACCACGACTTTAGGTGTGGAAATTAGTCGCTTAAGTACTTTGATTCCAATGGACGTCAGACCTTTTTGCGACTAATACACCCCCTACATTTTCTATACTCCTCCAGTGCCTCCGCTGCTTTCAGCGCTCTGAATCTGCAATAAGCCTACTTTATTTCCTTATCCATTCCTCTATTTCCCTTCACATCCAGGATTCCCTGGAACTTTGCTCCTCCCCTTCACCTTAAGGGAAACATGTTGGCTCTGAACTCTCACTATATCCTCTTTGAATGACTCCCACTGGTCTGATGTAGACTTTACTACAAGTAGCCGCTCCCAGTCCACTTTGGCCAGATGCTGTTTTATGATATTGAAATCGGCCTTCCCGCAGTTCAGTACGTTTATTTCCAGTCCATCTTTGTCCTTTTCCATAACTACTCTGCAAGAGTTAAGGTCATGATTCCCAAAATGCTCCCGACTTGACATTTCTACCACTTGTCTGGCTTCATTCCAGAGGATTAGGTCCAGTACTGTCCCTTCTCTTGTAGGACTTTCTCCGTGCTGGCTCAACAAGCCCTCCTGTATGCATTTTAAGTATTCCACCCACTTTGATCCTTTTTCACTAAGACTATTTCAGTTGATATTGGGGATTTGAAATCCCCTACTATTATGACCCTATTATTTGACTCCTCTCTGAGATTTGCCTGCATATCTGCTCCTCTATCTCTCCCTGTCTATTTGGAGATCTGCAGTACACTCCCAGCCAAGGGATTCCCCAATTTTTATTTTTAAGTTCTACCCATGTGACCTCATTTGAGGAAGCTGCCAACATATCATCCCTCCTTACTGCAGTAATTGACGCCTTGATCAACAGTGCAATGCCAACTCCTCTTTTATCCCCTCTCGTATCACGCCTGAAGATTCTATACCCTGGAATATTGAGCTGCCCGTCCTATCCCTCCCTCAACCGTGTCTCTGTGACAGCAATAATACCATATTCCCACGTGTCAATCAACGCCCTCAATTCATCAGCCTGACTGGTGTAGAAGGGAGGGTTTCAGATATCTGGACCATTGGGCTCTCTTCATGGACAGATGGGACCTGTACAAGAAGAACAGGTTGCACCTAAAGTGGAAGGGCACTAATATCCTGGCTGCAACGTTTGCTAGCTTCACTCGGGAGGATTTAAACTAGTTCGGTAGGGGGGTGGGAACCAGAGCAGTCGGACAGCTTGTGAAGTAAATGAGGAGGACATAGTAAAAAAACGCCAGTATGACTGCACAGCAGTACTGGTTGTCTGAAGTGCATTTGTTTCAATGCGAGAAGTATAACAGGTAAGGCAGATGAACTTGGAGCTTGGATTAGTACTTGGAAATATGATGTTGTTGCTCTTACAGAGACTTGGTTGAGGGAAGAGCGGGATTGGCAGCTAAATGTTCCAGGCTTTAGAAGCTTCAGGCGGGATAGAAGGGGATGTGAAAGGGGTGGGGGAGTTGCATTACTGGTTAAGGAGAATATCACAGTTGTACGGCAGGAGGACACCTCAGAGGGGTCCTGCAGCGAGGCAATATGGGTGGAGCTCAGGAATAGGAAGGGTGCAGTCACGATGTTGGGGGCTTACTACAGGCCTCCCAACAGCCAGCGGGATGTAGAGGGGCAGATATGTAGACAAATTTTGGAATGATGTAAACGAAACAGGGTTGTAGTGGTGGGTGATTTTAACTTCCCCAATATTGACTGGGACTCACTTAGAGCTAGGGGCTTGGATGGGGCAGAATTTTTGAGGAGCACCCAGGACGTCTTCTTGAAACATTATGTAGATAGTAAACTAGGGATGGGGCCATTCTGGACCTGGTGTTGGGGAATGAGCCGGGCAAGGTGGTCGACGTTTCAGTGGAGGAGCATTTCGGGAGCAGTGACCACAATTCCATAAGTTTTAAGGTACTTGTGGATAAGGATAAGAGTAGTCCTCGGGTGAAAGTGCTAAATTGGGGGAGGCTAATTATAACAATATTAGGCAGTAACTGAAGAATTTAAATTGGGGGCGGCTGTTTGAGGGTAAATCAACATCTGACATGTGGGAGTCTTTCAAACGTCAGCTGATTAGAATCCTGGGCCAGCATGATCCTGTGAGGAAGAAAGACAAGTTTGGCAAGTTTCGGGAAGCTTCGATAACACGGGATATTGTGAGACTAGTCAAAAAGAAAAATGAAGCATTTGTAAGGGCTGGAAGGCTTGGAACAGATGAAGCACTTGAGGAATATAAAGACAGTAGGAAGGAACTTAAGCAAGGAGTTAGGAGGGCTAAAAGGGGTCATGAAAAGTCATTGGCAAACAGGATTAAGGAAAATCACAAGGCTTTTTATACAGATATAAAGAGCAAGAGGATAATGAGGGAAAGGGTTGGCCCACTCAAGGACAGAGATGGGAATCTGTGCGTGGAGCCAGAGGAAATGGACGAGGTGCTAAATGAGTACTTTGCATCAGTATTCACCAAGGAGAAGGACTTGGTGGATGATGAGCCTAGGGAATGGAGTGCAGATAGTCTCAGTCATCTCATTATCAAAAAGGAGGAGGTGTTGGGTGTCTTGCAAAGCATTAAGGTAGATATGTCCCCAGGGGCTGATGGGATCTACCCTAGAATACTGAGGGAGGCAAGGGAAGAAATTGCTGGGGTCTTGACAGAAATCTTTGCATCCTCATTGGTTAAAGGCGAGGTCCCAGAGGACTGGGGAGCAGCCAATGTTGTTCCTTTGTTTAAGAAGTGTGGCAAGGATAATCAAGGAAATTATAGGCCCGTGAGTCTTACGTCAGTGGCAGGAAAACTATTAGAGAGGATTCTTCGGGACAGGATTTAGTCCCATTTGGAAACGAACAAACCTATTAGCGAGCCACAGCATGGTTTTGTGAAGGGGAGTTCGTGTCATACTAATTTGATTGAGTTTTTTGAGGATGTGACGAAGATGATTGATGAGGGAAGGGCGGTGGATGTTGTCTATATGGACTTTAGTAAAGCCTTTGAGAAGTTCCCGCATGGCAGACGGGTGCAAAAGGTGAAGTCACACGGGATAAGAGGTGAGCTGGCAAGATGGATACAGAACTGGCTCGGTCATAGAAGACAGAGGGTGACAGTGGATGGGTGTTTTTTTCTGAATGGAGGGTTGTGACGAGTGGTGTTCCGCAGGGATCAGTGCTGGGACCTTTGCTGTTTGTAGTATATATAAATGATTTGGAGGAAAATGTAGCAGGTCGGATTAGTTATTTTGCGGATGACGCAAAGGTTGGTGGAGATGCGGATAATGATGAGGATTGTACCGCTACGAAGTCTATAAAAAGGAATGACACCGGATGGACCACCCGGCATCGACGTAGGCACCGGAAACGACAACGGCAAACCCAGCCCTGTCGACCCTGCAAAGTCCTCTTTACTAACATCTGGGGGCTTGTGCCAAAGTTGGGAGAGCTGTCCCACAGACTAGTCAAGCAACAGCCTGACACAGTCATACTCACGGAATCATACCTAACAGACAATGTCCCAGACACTGCCATTACCATCCCCGGGTACGTTCCGTCCCACCGGCAAGACAGACCCATCAGAGGTGGTGGCACAGTGGTATACAGTAGGGAGGGAGTTGCCCTGGGAGTCCTCAACATCAACTCCGGACCACATGAAGTCTCATGGCATCAGGTTAAATATGGGCAAGATACCCTCCTACTGATTACCCCCTACCGCCCTACCTCAGCTGATGACTCAGTACTCCTTCATGTTGAACACCACTTGGAGGAAGCACTGAGGGTGGCAAGGGCGCAAAATGTACTCTGGGTGGGGGACTTCAATATCCATCACCATGAGTGGCTCGGTAGCACCACTACTGACCGAGCTGGCCGAGTCCTAAAGGACATGGCTGCGAGACTGGGTCTGCGGCAGGTGGTGGGGGAACCAACACGAGGGAAGAACATACTCGACCTCGTGCTCACCAATCTGCCTGCCGCAGATGCATCTGTCCATGACAGTATTGGTAGGAGTGATCACCGCACAGTCCTTGTGGAGACGAAGTCCCGCCTTCACATTGAGGATACCGTCCATCGTGTTGTGTGGCACTATCACCATGCTGAATGGGATAGATTTCGAACGGATCTAGCAATGCAAAGCTGGGCATCCATGAGGCGCTGTGGGCCATCAGTAGCAGCAGAATTGCACTCAATCACAATCTGTAACTTCATGGCCCTGCATATCCCCCACTCTACCATAACCATCATGCCAGGAGACCAACCCTGGTTCAATGAAGAGTGCAGGAGGGCATGCTAGGATCAGCACCAGGCATACCTCAAAATGAGGTGTCAACCTGGTGAAGCTACAACACAGGACTACTTGCATGCCAAACTGCATAAGCAGCATGTGATAGACAGATTTACGCGTTCCCATAACCAACGGATCAGATCTAAGCTCTGCAGTCCTGCCACATCCAGCCGTGAATGGGGAGAAGGAGATAAAGGGGGAGAAGGAGATGGGGGAGAGAGATATATAGGGGGAGAGGGAGATAGAGGGGGAGAGAGAGATAGAGGGGGTGAAGGAGGTAGAGGTGAGAGTGAGATAGAGGGGAGAGAGAGAGAGGAGAGGGAGATTGAGGGGGGGACAGTGATAGAGGGGGAGAGGGAGATAGAGGGGGAGAGAGAGATAAAGGGTGGAGAGGGAGTTAGAGGGTGGAGAGAGATAGAGGGGGAGTGGGAGACAGAGGGGGAGAGAGAGATAGTGGGTGGATAGGGAGATAGAGGGGAGAGAAAGATGGGGAAGAGGCTGGTGAACCTGTGGAATTCTCTCCCTCAGACGCAGTGGAGGGGAAGTCATTAAATATATTCAAGGAGGAGAGAGATATATTTCTCAATGTCGATGGGATCAAGGGCTATGGTGAGAAAGTGGGAACAAGGTACTGAATTAGACCATGCGTCATGATCTTTATTGAATGGCAGAGCTGGCCCGAGGGGCCGAATGGCCTACTCCCGCTCCTAATTTCTATGTTTCTTTGACCGAGGCGGACTGAGAGAGGGGGAGAAACAGAGAAAGAGGGAGAAAGAGAGAGAGAAGGTGAGATAGAGATGGAGAGAGGTGACCCTGGGATTCTCTCTCTCACACACACCAACATGAAGACACAGACACACACATAAAGGGACACACAGAGACATAGACAAACACACAGTGACACAGACACACAGGTAGACACACAGAGATAGAGAGACACACACATAGATACACAGATAGACACACACAGAGACAACAGAGACACACATGAGCACACACAGACACACACACACACACACACACACACACACAGACACACACACAAACACACACACAGAAACACACACACAGAGACACACACAGACACACACACACACACAGGGACAAACACAGACAGACACACACAGACGGACACACAGTGACACACACAGACACAGGGACACACACACAAACACACACACGGACACACACAGACAGATTTTACAATCCACACTGATGTCATTAAAAATGGAGAGAGAGAGAGAGAGAGAGTGTGAGAGAGAGAGAGAGAGAGAGAGAGAGAGAGAGAGAGAGAGAGAGAGAGAGAGACTGGTGGAGGGAACTGTATGAACCCTTTTAGTCTCTGGTTTATTAACTGTGATTTATTTCTATGTGGGCGCTGCTGAGAGAGAGTTTGTGTACCCGAGGGCAATTCCGGGGCTCTTGCTATGCTATTTTGCTTCACAAAGCCTTTTAATCAATTTTCTCTCTCTCGCTCTTGCCTTAGGAATTTTCCTTCTGAAAACTGCATTGTCAAGATGAAAAGAGGGAAAGTCTGGGACGATGAATCCTTGGACAGGTGCTTCCTCCAGAGAGGACGGACTGAGGCCTTGTCCACAGGCTGCACCCAAAGGGCCCACGTGAGCTGCGTCTGTTTATTAGCCCGAGGTTAAATTTCTCTCTGGGGCCGTGGGTTAACTAGTTCCTGTCGTATTTGGGCGCTGCAGTTTCAAACAGGTTGAAAGCCTGGAGTTAAAAGTGCAGCCCCAAGAGGGAGTCCCATTTGCCATTTGCTCCTTCCAGCCCTGTCTGTGAGGTTTGCTGCTGTTTTGGACAATGCGGTGAAGCTAACAGTTAGATAAGATGCACGGTGCCCAATTTAATTCATTTTACTGTAGTTCTGAGGTTAGCTTTCTCTCTGACTCCACATTCTTTCCATCTCCCCCCATGCTTTCTCTTCTCTGTCCCGATTTCACACTCACCTTCGCCATTTAAGCCTTCAATAAATAAAAAAAACACACACAGCAATGTGATTTGTCGTTACTTGAAATGGTGAGACAGAATCAGCAGCTTGTTCCCAGTTTAAAGATTGAGTTTCGCCCTTTCTGAGGACTGAAATCTAGCTATGATCACATTGCTGCTTGTCCATCTTGCTGTACATTAAGTACCCTCCAGCATTTCCTACATGACAACAGTGAGGACACATTACAATTCATCTTCCTGACGGTCTGAGTGTGGATTTCTCTGTGTTTTTACAAGAATTTTGCAACAGTTACAAGAGCTGAATGTGAATCTGAATAAAGACTTGTTAAAAGTTCAAAGATGGAGTTCAGCATTTTCTGAGGACTGTGATGGGATATCTGGCTAATATCACATTGTGGGATCCTGTTGTACATACATTTCCTGCAAGCATTCCTGCAGTACAACATTGAAGCACAAACAGATGGAGAGAAAAAGAGGGAGAGTGAGAAACAGCTGGAAGTGGCAGGTTAAACGCAGAGAGAGAGAGAGAGAGAGAGAGAGACAGGCGGAGTGTGGTGAGGGAGGGAAGGCAGAGAAAGATGGAGAAATACAGAGAGTGAGAGAGAAAGAAATAAATCAACACTCAAAACCTTGGGAAACTGAATGTTGAACTGTCGCCATTGCTAGGATCTTGCTGTGCACAGCTCGCTTGCAGAATTCCCAGCATTGTAACAGTGACTGCATTTTAGAAGTGAATTCATCGTGTTTAATGCTCTTCTGAAGGCCTGGAATTGAAGTTCGGAGCTTGAACTCGATATTATTCCAGAATAATGCTGGTGTTTTGGGCAGTGCCGTGAATTTCTCTGTCTCTCTCCATCTGTCTCTCTGAATGAGAGTAACAGGAGGGAGAGAGAGACAGGAGAGAGAGGGAAACATGGAGTGAATCAGAGGGGGAGAGGAGTGATAGCCGACTGTTATCACACTGCTGCTTGTGGGATCTTGCTGTGCACCAATGGCCTATCGCATTTTCAACACTGCCGAACACTTTAAAAATTAATTCATTGATTGTCAAATACTTCTGTGAATTAGCAATTAAGTGGCTGAAATGTGAAGGTTTGTAAAGGCTTGTTCTCATTCTCGAATATTGCTGGTGTGTTAGGCTGTGGGCTGAATTTGACAGTGAAAAGAAGCACCTGGGGGCCATTTGAATTCAGATTTTCAGGGATGAGAATGTGGATTTGTCTCTCCATCCTTCACCGGGAGAGGGGATGGGGGTCACCAGTGTTTGTATGTTTTTACAAATGAGGCAGAAACAGATGTAGGGCGGCACAGTGGCGCAGTGGTTAGCACCGCCGCCTCACAGCTCCAGCTGTCTGTGTGGAGTTTGCAAGTTCTCCCTGTGTCTGTGTGGGTTTCCTCCGGGTGCTCCGGTTTCCTCCCACAAGCCAAAAGACTTGCAGGTTGATAGGTAAGTTGGCCATTATAAATTGCCCCTAGTCTAGGTAGGTGGTAGGGAAATATATAGGGATAGGTGGGGATGTGGTAGGAATATGGGATTAATGTAGGATTAGTATAAATGGGTGGTTGATGGTCGGCACAGACTCGGTGGGCCGAAGGGCCTGTTTCGGTGCTGTATCTCTAAACTAAACTAAACTAAACAAACACAGATAAATAGAGGGAGGGGGAGAGATAGATAGATAGGGGAAGAGATAGATAGATAGAGAGAGAGAAAGAGAGCAGGACATGACAGGGAGTCACTGAGAGATTGTTTTATGTCAGTGAGTGAGAAAAAGAGCCCTGGGTTCTTGCTGCATTTCATTTCTCTTCAAAATTGCTTTGCTTTGTTTGAATCAATTTTATTGCTCTTATTCCGAAGGAGAATCTTTTCGGAAGCTGCAGCTGTGATGCTGCAGAGGGAGAATCTTTTGGACACGGAGAATTCTCAGACAAGAGTTTTAACCAGAGAGGAAAATAATAATAAATATATATGTGTCATTGTCACATTCATTTCTAGATACAGAAAAGAAGACTGTGTTTTTTCGGAGCTGATGGAAAAACAAGTGCTGGAAATGCTCATTATTTCCAGCACAGTTTTTATTTCAGATTTCCAGCATCCGCAATATTTTGATTTTGCGTTTTCGGAGATCTGTGGATTTTTCACCACAAGGGAGGGGGCTGGAGGGTGCTCCAAAGGAAATGGTTTGGGAAGCGATGCTCCAGAACAGTCAATGCAATCCCCCAGATTTCCCTCTCTCCATCTCTTGCTGCAAATGTTTCCCTGCACTTTCCTCCTTGTTCCTAGCTCTGTCTGTTCACATTTTTAAATCACTATCTCTATGCCTCTCAACATCCTTTCTATCTCTGCTTTTCTCTGTAGTCTCGCAGGTTTTCATTGTCACCCTCTCTCTGTGACTCTCTGCATCTTTATCTCTTCCAAATCCCTGAATTGTTCCAACTCTGCTTCTCCTTTCCTGCAAGATTATCTCTGCATCCCCCCCGGCTCCCGCCCCCCTCCCCCCCCCCACTGTCCCGGGACACCCCTCACCATTCTGTGAACACATCTTACTTTGTATCTCTGCCCCTCCACGCTTTCTGTCTCTGCATCTCTCTCTTTGGCTGGGATCTTTTCAATATCTGCATCTCTCTGTGTATGTCTCCATTGCTCTCTCTCTCTCTCTGCCCTTCTCGGCATTTCTGCCCTTTGTTCTAAGTTTCTCTCTCACTGGTTTCGGACTCCCTGCATGTCATTCTCCGTCTCTTTTCCATTTATTTCTCTCTCTCTCGGTTCTGTCCTGATCCCGGGATCTGCTTTCTGTGTCTCTGTCCCTCTATCTGGCGGTGGATTTGAACTCGCTGCCTTGGCGTTGTACAGGGTGATTATGAACCGGGATCCTGCTTTCCATCTCTGTCCAGTTTTGCTCCCATTGAGGTAAAAACAGGGGAGAGATGCTGAACGGGTAGCTGATTCACAACCACCCTCCACCCCTCAACCTTGGTTTTCACCATTGGCACCAAGTCCAAGTCCGAGTCCAGTCCAGTGTTTATTTGGCTCTCCGTGTAGCTGCTCCCCGACTGTCTCTGCCTGTCTCCTTGTGGAACAATGGGGGAAGGGATAGATCAGCCATGATCTAACATGGGTAGGACAGGCTGCTAGGGCTGAATGGTCTCCTCTTGTCCCTGTGCAAGTCATTGTGTGTGTGTTTGTGTGTGTCTCCCTCTGTTTGATTTCCTGAAGCCGGTGGGGAGAAAAGGTGAAACACCATTCTGCAGAGAGGGATGTGTCTGAGGCTGGGATCTTCCTGTGCGTTAAAGGCTCAGAATGCCAGTTAGCCTCTGGAGGTCGTTGCACTATGCCCGGCCATATGTTTGGCCGGACAGGCGTTACAGGTGCCGGGGGTCTGGGAGCCAGTTGATGGAATTCCAGTGGCTTATCTAGACCAGGAATTAAAGCGAATGAAAGATTTTTGTGAGACGGAGCCAAACCCAGGAAAGTTATGGAGGTTGGAATTCCGGAGGGGGTGGGGGGTGGCTGTTGACTGGGACGGCAGTTACACAGGGGGCGGGCGGGGGTGGCTGTTCACGGGGGAGATGATACAGGGTGGGAATTAGTGGAGGGGGAGCTTTTACAGGACAGGGAGTGTGTTTAGAAAGGGGGGAGTGTTCACAGTGGGGGAAGGGGAGAATTAAATTGGGGACGGTTAACGGGGGATATTTGGAAGGAAGTCTGTTCCTGGGGGTATTTAGATGGGGCTCTGTTCCTGGGAGGGTTATTTAGATGGGAGTTTGTTCCTGGGCAATTATTTGGATGGGAGTCGGTTCCTGCGGGGAGGGTATTTAGATTAGAGTCTGTTTATGGGGGTATTTAGATGGGAGTCTGTTCCTGGGAGGGTTATTCAGATGGGAGTCTGTTCCGGGGCAAGGGGGGGGGGGTGTGGTATTTAGATGGGAGTCTCTACCTGGGGGGGGGGGGTGTGTTTCGATGTGTTATCTTCCAACGGGGTGGGGGGCATTTAGATGGGTTGTCTTGTAACAGGGGGAAGGGGATAACTGGATGGGGGTCTGTTCATAGTGAAACTATTAGATAGAGGTCAGTTAACAGGACATATCAGATAGGCGTCTGCAGACGAGGATTATTTAGATTGGGGGTGGGTCTGTACAAGGGGGGAAATTTCCAGGGGGGAAATATCGCAGGGGAAAAAATTTGTGTGGTGGATAAATATTGTGTAAATTGGATAAAAAGTGGATAAAAATCCGCCTCTACATATAAAATGGAGGGAGATACCCCTCTATGTATAAAATGGAGGGAGATATCCCTCTAAGCATAAAATGGAGGGAAAACCCCTCGAAGCATAAAATGGAGGGAGATACTTCTGTACATATAAAATGGAGGGAGATACCTCTCTAAGTATAACATGAAGACCCCTCTACATATAACGTGGAGGGAGAGGCCCTTCTGCGTATGAAATGGAGGGAGATTCCTGTCTATTTAACAAATGGAGGGAGCTCGCTCTCTATACATAAAATGTTGGGATTTCCATCTGCACAGATAACATGGAGGGGGCCCACTTCAAAACACTTTTTAACGATTTTTATTCCAGAGACAGAGCCGAGTATAATATAAACAGAGGCATGGTCAAATACTGTATTAACTGGTGCATTGGGGTGAGGGGCAGATAGAGAGTGAAACGGGATGAAGAAGAGAGATACAAGATTAGGTGGTACAGCCAGCTGTGAGAAGGACACAAATAGACTACAAAGGGAGATGAACAGAGACAGAGAGAGATGGATAGGGATAGACAGCGAGAAAGGGAGACAGAGTGAGAGAGAGAGAGAGGGGGAGAGAGACAGAAGGTGAGGTAGAGGCAGAGAGAGAGAAGCAGTCAGGGAAAGGCCAGAAAGCGAGAGAGAAATGGTGTGAGAGAAACACAAACAGAGTCATGGAAAGAGAGAGAGAGAAAAACAGAGAGAGAGAGAAAGAGTTAGAGAGAGAGGCAGTGAGAGAGACAGAGAGCACAAGAGAGGGAGAAACAGAGAGAGAGGGAGAAGCAGTGTCACAGAGAGACGGAGAAGCAGAGAGGGAGACAGAGGGACACTGACAGAGAGAGATGGATAGGGACAGACAGCGACCAGGGATGCAAAAATAGAGTCATGGACAAAGGCAGAGAAAGAGAGAGAAAGAGACAGAGAGAGAGAGAGAGAGACAATCAGACAGAGAGACAGAGAGAAGCAAAGAGACCGATAACGTGAGAGAGGGAGAGACAGAGAGTGGAATGGAGCGAGACAGAGACAGAGAGGGAGAGATGATATCAGGGAGGCACAAATAGGCTCATGGTCAGAGGCAGAGAAAGAGAGAGAAAGAGACAGAGAGAGAGACAGGGAGAGAGAGGGGCTGTGGCAGAAAAAGACGGAGAAACAGAGAGAGAGAGAGACAGAGTCAGAGTGGCAGTGACAGAGAGTCAAAGAGAGAGAGAGAGAAACGGAGAGAGAGGGAGAGGCAGTGAGAGGGAGGCAAAGAAAAAGAGGGAGAGAGTACGAGAGAGGGAGAGACAGACAAACAGGGAGAAATGGTGTAAGGGAGGCACAAGTAAAGTCATGGACGGAGACTGAGAGAAATAGATAGGGACAGACAGCGGCAAAGGGGGGGGAGAGAGAGAGAGAGAGAGAGGGAGAGACGGAGGGAGAGAGGGAGGGAGAGAGAGAGGGAGAGAGAGGGAAAGAGAGAGAGAGAGAGAGAGAGAGAGAGAGAGAGAGAGAGAGAGAGAGAGAGAGAGAGAGAGAGAGAGTCCGAGATGGCGTGAGAGAGGGAGAGACAGAGAGAGAGGGCGAGACAGAGAGAGAGAGACACACACACACGCAGAGCACGGGAGAAAGAGGGAGAGGCAGAGAGAGGGAGACAGACAGAGAGAAATAGACATGGACAGACAGCGACAAAGGAAGAGGGAGAGAGGGAGAGAAGGGGAGAGAAAGAGAGAGCGAGACAGAGTCAGAGATCGCTTGAAAGAGGGCGAGACAGAGAGAGAGACAGAATCAGAGAGAGCGGGAGAGATGGTGTAAGGGAGGGACAAATGGAGTCATGGAAGGTTGCATTTGTTGACAACGCAACCACTAGTTGGCGCTGTACTGGAACATGCACAATTGCAGCCTGTTCCAGTTAAACGTCATGGTCATCCACGTTCAGGCAGCTGCCAAGACTAAAGATGGCGCTGGTCAAATAATCACAAAGGCAGGTGGGGGGGGGGGGGGGGGAGGGTGGTGGAGTGGAGCGGGGCGGGCGCCAGAATGCGATTTAGTTCCAGTGCTTAAAACTCTTCACCTCGTTTTATGATTTCACTAATTTAACAATGAGACTGAGAGGGTATTTCACCACCTTCTTCAGCTCTTGTCTGAATTTAGTCTGGGTCACAGTGTAAATGCATGTGTTGTTGCAGGAACTGAGAAGCTGCAGCATCTTTGATGTGTGATCTGTTATATAGAGAGGGTCAGTGTAGGAGAAATAATACAGAATATCTGCAATTCGCCTATAAATGTTAAACACAACCCGGGTCACCCAGAACAGTATAAAACTGCCGGATATCCTGAAGAGTAAAATAATTGATTTCCTGCGATTCTCCATCTCTCCATTGCTGTGGCGCCGGAATCCCCTGCGGACTTTACTGGAGAATAAAATCCGTCTGACAGTCAGAACATTGAGCAGCAAAATCAGAAAGACCGGTGCACAAGGAGTTAAAATGCGGTCAAACAATTCAAATGACCCCCATATGGGGGAAGTCAAGAAGCTCAGTTTATTAACACAACCCATGGGAACATTATCAATAATGTAACCTTGTTTCATTGTAAAGTACCAGGGGAGAGACTCTAAACAGCCCAGCACACTCACTGTTCCGACAACCACAGCCGCCGTTTTCTCGCGGCAATATTTTGCTTTCAGCTTCTCACAACAAATGGCCACAAATCGATCAAAGGTGAAAGTGACTGTGAGCCAGACAGAAACATTTGTGGCTGCAAAACGAAGAACGGTAAGGAAAGAACACACGGCAGTAATTCTCAGGAATGAAAATGGAAAATAAATAGAAACAATACAAATCAATATGGGATCAGATATAACGACCAGGAGATTAGACACTGCCATTCCCACCAGGTAGACAGTGATACATTTGGAGAGACCGCACTTTCCTCGGGACAGGATCACAATCGCCACCAAGTTAACTGGAAGAGAGAGAAAAAGAAGCAGAGAAATTACTGATCAGACCTGGATGCAAAGCAGCAGTTTGACAGGATCTGGTCTGAAATTTCCTGCCTTGTTGCTGCATCGAGCAGTGAAAGCTGATTGATTGACCTGGGCTGTGCTTTGCCACAGTGAAATGTTTGAAAACACAATTATTAATAATGAACTGGGAAATTGATGCAGAAAGTGAATAAAGTCAGCACCGGATCTACTGGAAGTGCTGAGTGAGGATGCAGTGCCAGTGGGGAAATGAGAAGGGGTTTTACAGAGATGGAATCCAATGGGTTAATTGGGAATTTCTCTCCAGACTGTTGATCTGGAAGGTTTGGGGAGAGCGGGATGTGCAGCTGATTTGCTGCTCTGGGTTCAGAGAACCGACAGGGACTGTTAACAAATGGGAAAAGGCTGAAAACTGCAGCGCTGAGTTTGAGTATCAACCATGATCTGGAATGGCAGAGCAAGTTCGAAGGGCTGAATGGCCTCCTCCAGCTTCTTTGTTCCTGTATTCCTATCACGTTGGACGAGGCAGCTGGAGGTGGAGGTGGTGAGCGAGATTCGGAGGCAGAGAAGGAAAAGGACATGTTGGAGATGGAAGGGAGACTGGAGCAGATGGTTTGGGAATGTGGATAAACTGAAGCAATGGATGAGGAGACAGAGCATTCAACACAGTGAGAGGAGAGGCTGAGATTCACAGAGAGAGACTGCAGCAGAGTGTTAGAGGAAATCTAATCTATAGATCCAAGTAATACAACTCAATTAATACATTCAAACAATAATCCCTGTGGTTATTCGTGTTGAAGAACAGTTCATTGTTTATACAATATAGTCAATATATTTCGTCTGTACAGGCTGTTAAATATAAATTTAAATATATTTCTGATATGAAACTCGCTCCTTATTAAATTCAGCAGTCACAGAGATTTTAAATTGAGGTATTTAAATAATGATGAACCATCAGTGAGAAACTGATTCTCTTCTGTTCTGCTTATTCAGTCACTGAGTCAGGCATAAGAACTTTCGACAAAACAAAATGAGGACCTGACAGAAATCAATATGGAGGACAAATCCAACAGGAAAATGAACACAATCTGACAACAGACAACTTCAACTCACAGTTTCTCTCACTAACTGTTCTGGACATTCCAGCACTTTATGATAGTGAATTATTGGCACTGCTGCTTCTTTCTCTTTCTCTTTACATCTGCTTATCTGTTCCCCTCGGTTTCGTTCTCCCTGCTCGTTTTATCCTTCCTTATCTCCCTGGATTACTCACACCCTGCAAATAGTTACTTAATGCTACTTTTCACATATGATACACTCCTAACATTCAGCACCTGTGTACTGTTCACCAGCCCCAGGTTCAATGATTCTATTCTCAGAGTCAGCTTGTTTACTTGGTGAAACCTCTGGCAATAATGTAATGTATCTACAGAACGCCCAAGTCTCCACCTGTTCACCTCCACTCTTCACTTCACCTACAATGCATGGAATAAACAGGATCGAAAGCTTCTTCCAGACAAACCTCACAATCATTGAAATGCCTTCTCCTGGAATTATAAAGTAATGGGGGTTAGAATGTGAAATGGTTTAATTAATAAAACAACATCAGCGCTGCAGCTGATAATCTACATATAAATGGAAAAACTCTTAATTCCAACTGATAGAGTGTAAACCAATGAAACATCACATCAATACTTTCTATTTTACAGTGTAGTCCAGTGACAGTGAAGGTCCACAGTGAAGCAGAGAAGGAGATGAGAACGTGTCGGCAGCAAACCGGTTCAGTAGCCAGACCTCTGAAGCAGCGTCAGACACACACAAAATGAAATAATATTTGATAACAAATAACAAATAACAAAGAACAGTACAGCACAGAAACAGGCCATTCGCCCCTCCAAGCCTGCGCCGATCTTGATGCCTGCCTAAACTAACAGCTTCTGCACTTCCGGGGCCCATCTCCCTCCATTCCCTTCCCATTCATGTATTTGTCAAGATGTCTCTTAAACATTGCGATCGTATCAACTTCCACCACCTTCCCTGGCAGCAAGTTCCAGGCACTCACCACCCTCTGTGTAAAAAAACTTGCCTCGCACATCCCTTCTAAACGTTTCCCCTCGCACCTTAGACCTATGTCCCCTAGAAACTGTCTCTTCGACCCTGGGAAAAAGCTTCTGACTATCCAATCTGTCCATGCCGCTCATAACTTTGCAAACCTCTATCATGTTGCCCCTCCATCTCCGTCGTTCCAGTGAAAACAATCCGAGTTCTTCCAAAATCTCCAGTGATAACAAATAAATATATTGTTTTACCAGTTAAACTGAGCCATGTTATTGGGGAGGGAGGACATTGTGCTGTCCCCTTGTAACACTGAGACCTTGAGATGCTTCATTATCAATCAAGGAAAAAAAGATTCATAAAAATATTCCAGGACCAGTTCGATCCACACCAAGAAACTGCTCAAAGCTCCTGATGATCTGATTCGTGATCCTAACCGAGAAGCTTGATTCGAATACACTCAATGCACAGAATAATCCAGGAACAATGCCATGGTTGCAGAAACCAATCATATTATGGACACAGGACTGAAAGACTAGAAAAATGAGAAGATTCCAGCAGTAAATTGCTGGAAAAGAAAAGAACAGGCGGCTGTGTAACACAAAGTAAGAAATAATACCGAGTACAGCAGCACATTTAACATCGATTTATACCATTAACAGCTAAGATACTGGCTTACCAGGAACTCCAATTACTGCAAGTACAGGCTGGTAAATGTCTTCCATCTGATACATTACTGGATATTCCATTTCTGTGAGAAGCAGAGACTTCTGGTAGCCTGGAATCCACAGCTCCAGCAGGCACTCTGAGTTGATCCATTCCAATGGGTCCGGAGTTATGCAGGGGATAAGTCTCCAATGACATGGTTATACCCCTGATCATTGCTATTGGTTACACTCTCCTGAACAAACACATTACATCAGCAGCTTTGACTCTGATGTAAATAATGTGGTGGATAAAACACAATCATTTCAATGTCAATGACATTTTCTTAGTAAGACCTCTCTCAGGAATAAACCTGAAATCTGCACTCATTCGGGATATATGCTACAATTATGAGTGGCGTCATTTATATTTTCCAGATTATTGTATTGACCTTGTTCACTCATGGTGTTTCTATTGTAAATGTAACCGATCTGTCTGCAGTGCACGCTGAATCCAGGGACAAAACTAATCCCGTTTCACTCTGTTCCAGCCTTTTCCCAGTTCAAATGTGGACTTTGGGGATCTGATTCAAGACAATGTTCAGGGCGACAGCCTAAAAACTACTGTGGGTGATATTAGGAGACAGACACTGTTAACGTCCATTGGGGAGGCAGTCACACAGTGAATATATCACCGGTCAAGTAATCCAGAGGCCCACTAGTGGCCTGCTGACAGGTGTTTAAACCCACCATGAATGCTGCATAAAATAAAGGGAGCTACCCCTCTATGTATAAAGTGGAGGGAGCTCCCTCTCTATGCATAAATGGAGGCAGCTCCCCCTCTCCCTATAAAGTGGAGGGAGCACCCCCTCTACGTATAAAGTGGAGGGAACTCCCTCTCTATGTATAAAGTGGAGTGAGCTGCCTCTCTGTGCATAAAGTAGAGGGAGCTCCCTCGCTATGTGTAAAATGGAGGGAGCTCCCGCTATGTATATATTGGAGGGAGTACCCGCTCTATGTATAAAGTGGGGGGAGCTCCATCTCTATGTATAAAGTGAAGGGAGCACCATCTCTATGTATAAAGTGGAGGGTGCTCCCACTCTGTGCACAATGTGGAGTGACGAAGTGAAAGACAGCGGGAGACAGAAGCGATAATGAGATGAAATCTTAACAGAACCCCAGTACCAATCTCCACTGTCTGCCCAGTCCGGTATTGAGGATTTAATGTGAGTGTTTGAGGGGCGAGTGTTGGATCAGTGTCTGATATTTTCAAACTGCAGTGACGTTGCCAAAAAGGGCAAGAGTTACAGGTTCAAAATTAACCAGAAGCGACTCCGGACATTGCTGTCCTGGGAGTGAAGGAGGAAGAGATGGAGGGAGGGAGGCACAGACAGAGTGGGTCAGAGGTCAGTGTTTGATGTTTTCAAACTGCAGTGACCTTCGCAGCAAGGGCAAGATACCCACCTTCAGAATTAACCAAGAAATATTTTAAAGCATTTCTGCCCAAGGAGAGAGAGAGAGGAAGAGATGGTGTGAGAGACACAGACAGAGTCATGGACAGAGATGGAGAAAGAGGGAGAGGCAGTGACAGAGAGCGTGCGAGACACAGTGAGAGAAAGAGAGAGAGAGAGAGATGGAGAGAGACAGACATGAGAAAGAAAGACAGATAGAGGATGAGACAAGATGCAACAATAAGGAACAATCCTCATTATCTGCCCAGTCCTGTGTTGGGAGTTTAGTGTGAGTGTTTCGGGGTGAGTGTTGGATCAGTGATCAGTGTTTCATATTTTCAAACTGCAGTGACGTTCCCAACAAGGCATGTACAGAATAGAAGAGCAGGGAGGTTATGCTGGAACTGTATAACCCATTGGTTCGGTCACAACCTGAGTGCTGTGTGCAGTTCTGGTCACCTCATTATAGAAAGGATTTAATTGCACTAGAAAGGGTACAGAGGAGATTTACGAGGATGTTGCCAGAGCTGGAAAAATGCAGCTATGGGGAATGATTGGTTAGGCTGCGGTTGTTCTCCTTGGAACAGAGTAGGCTGAGGGGAGATCTGATTGAAATGTACAAAATTTTGAGGGGCCTGGATACAGAACAGGTGAAGGGTCTATTTACCTTAGCAGAGAGGTCAGTGGCGATGATGCATAGATTTAAAGTAATTGGCAGAAAAAAATTAGCGGCGAGATGAGGAAAATCGTTTTCACCCAGTGGCTGGTGATGGTCTGGAACTCATTGCCTGAAAGGAGCCAATGGATGTGATACATTTGGACTTTCAGAAGGCTTTCGACAAAGTCCCGCATAAGAGATTAGTGTGTAAAATTAAAGTGCATAGGATTGTGGTTAGTGTATTGCGATGGAAAGAAAATTGTTTGACAGGCAGGAAACAAAGAGGAGGGACAAATGGGTTTTTCGAAAGGCAGGCAGTGACTAAACAGGCAGTGACTAGAGGGGTACCGCTGTGATCGGTGCTAGGACCCCAGATATCCACAATATGCAATTATGATTTAGATGAGGAAACTAAATGCAATATCTCCAAATTTGCAGATGACACAAAACTGGGTGGGAGGGTGAGTTGTGAGGAGGATGCAGAGAGGCTTCAGGGTGATTTGGACAAGTTGAGTGAGTGGTCTAATGCATGGCAGATGCAGTATAATGTGGATAAATGTGAGGTTATCCACTTTGGGAGCAAAAACGGGAAGGCAGATTATTTTCTGAATGGCTATAAACTGAGAGGGGAATATGTAGGGAGACCTGGGTGTTCTCGTACACCAGTACCTGAAGGTAAGCATGCAGGTGCAACAGGTGGCAAAAAACGCAAATGGTTTATTGGACTTCACAGCGAGAGGATTCGAGTACAGGAGCAGGGTGGTCTTGCTGCAATTATACAGGGCCTAGGTGAGGCCACACCTGCAATATTGTGAGCAGTTTTGGTCTCCTTATCTGAGGAAGGATGTTCTTGCTACAGAGGGAGTGCAACGAAGGTCTGCAAACTGATTTCTGGGATGGCGGGACTGACGTATGAGAAGAGGTTGAGTCGGTTAGGATTGTAGAGTGAGAAGGGATGTCATAGAAACCTGTAAAATTCTAACAACGGGTCTTGACAGGGTCGATGCAGGAAGGATGTTCCCGATGGTGAGGGAGTCCAGAACCAGGGGTCATAGTCTAAGGATACGGGGTAAACCTTTCAGGACTAAGATGAGGAGAAATGTCTTCAACCAGAGAGTGGTGACGCTTTGGAATTCGCTACAACAGAAAGCAGTTGAGGCCAAAACATTGTATGTTTTCAAAAAGGAGTTAGAGAGAGCTCTTGGGTCGAAAGGGATCAAAGGGTATGGGGCGAATGCTGGAACAGGCTACTGAGTTGGATGATCAGCCATGATCATAATGAATGGTGAAGCAGGCTCTAAGGGCCGAATGACCTACTCCTGCTCTTATTTTCTACGTTTCTATGATAGTTGAGGCAGAGACCCTCAACTCATTCAAAAGACGTCTGGATATGCACCTCAAGTGCCGTAAGCTGAAGGGCAACGGACCAAATGCTGGAAGGTGGGATGAGAATCAGTGGATCGTTTTTCGGCCGACACAGACATGATGGGCCAAGCGGCCTCTTTCTGTGCCTTAAATTTTCTTTGATTCTAATGGAAAGAGTTACTGGTTCAAAATTAACCAATACATGTCTGAAAGGGAGAGGCAGAGCAAGAGACTAAAACAGAGAGAGAGAGGGAGACAGAGAGTGGGTAAGATGGAGAAACAGAGTCAGAGAAGGAGGGAGAGATAGAGACAGAGAAAAAGGGAGAGACAGAGACAGTGGAGGTAGAGACAGGGGAGACAGAGACAGAGTGGGGGGGCAGGCAGAGAGGGAGTGGCAGAGAGAGAGAGAGGGGGACAGAGAGAGAGGGAAAGACAGACAGAGGAACAGATGGAGAGGAAGAAACAGAGACAGATGGGAGATGCAGGTATTGGGGGAGACAGGTATACAGGGAGAGACAGAGACAAAGAGAGAGAGAGACGGAGGTGGGCTGGGGGGAAGAAAGTGATTTGCAGAGACAGGGACAGAGAGAGACGGGTAGACCGAGAGATCGAAGCAGAGAGAGATATATATAAGGAGAGAGACGGACAGAGTGAAAGAGAGGGAGGGACAGGAGGGAGAACAGAGGGAGGAATAGAGAGAGAGGGAGACAGAGACAAAGCGAGAGAGAGAGACAGAAAGAGAGTCAGAGTGACAGAGACATAGAGAGAGAAAGAGACAGAGATTTGGGAGACGACAGCAGCAACTTTCGGTCAATCATTTTAACTTATGTGGTGGGAAAACTTCTAGGCAACACAATTCGTGTCAATATCTATAGTCTCATGGACAAATACGAGTGAATTAAGGAAAGGCGGAATGGATTTCTTAAGGGAAAATCATGCTTATCTAACTGGCGGGAGTTTTGTGAGGAGGTAACAGAGAGGGTTGATGAGGGAAAAGCTGTTAATGTGGTGTACATGGACATTCAAATGGCATTAGATACAGTGCCACACAATAGACTTGTGAGCAAACTTGTAGCTCATGGAATAAAAGAGGCGGCAGCAACGTGGATACGGAATGGACTGAGTGGCAGGAAGCAAAGGGTAGTGGTTAATGAATGTTGTTCAGGCTGGAGGATGGTCTGTAGTGGAATTCCCCAGGGATCAGTGTTGGGACCCTTACTTTTCCTGATATATATTAATGGCTTAGACTCCGGTGTTCAGGGAACAATTTCAAAGTTTGCAGATGATACAAAACATGGAAACATTGTGAACTGTGAGGAGGATAATGTCGAGCTTCAAAAGGACATCGACAAGTCGGTGGAATGGGCAGGCAGATGTCCGATGACGTTCAATGCAGAGAAATTTGAGGTGATTCATTTTGGCAGGAACAACATGGAGAGGAAATATAAAATAAAGGGAACAATTCTAAAGGGGATACAGGAGCAGAGGGACCTGGGTGTATATGTACATAAGTCATTGAAGGCGGCTTGACAGGTTGATAGAGCAGTTAATAAAGCATACAGTATCCTGAGCTTGATTAATAGAGGCATATAATACAAGAGCAACTGAGTTATTTTGAACATGTATAAGACACTAGGTCGGCCTCAGCTGGAATATTGCATCCCGTTCTGGGTGTCACACTTTAGGAAAGACGTGAGGGCATTGGAGAGAATACAGAAGAGATTCAAGAGAATGGTTCCAGGGATGAGGAATTTCAGTTTTGAAGATAGATTGGAGAAGTTAGGGCTGTTTTCCTTGGAGAAGAGACGGCTGAGAGGTGATTTGATCGAGGTATCAAAAATCATGAAGGATCTGGACAGAAGATAGAGAGACACTTTTGCCACTTGTGAAAGAATCGAGAATCAGAGGACACGGACTGAAAATATTTGGTAAGAGAATCAAAAGTGACATGGGGAAAAACATGTTCATGCAGTGAGTTGTTAAGGTCTGGAATGCATTACCTGAGAAGGTGGAGGAGGCAGGATCAACTGAAGCATTCAAAAGGGAATTAGACAGTCATATGAAAAGGAAGAATGCACAGGGTTATGGAGAGAAGGCGGGGAAATGGACCTGAGAGAATTGCACTCGCTAAAAACCAGTGCAGACATGATGGACCGAATAGCCTCCTTCTGCACTGTAAGAATTCCGAGAAAGAGGCAGAGAGAGAGAGAGAGAAGGAGAGGCAGAGAGAGGGAGCCAGAGAGACAGAAACAGAGGGATAGAGACAGAGACAGGGAGACAGAGAGAAACGCAGAGAGGGAGAAACAGAGACAGAGAAGGAGAGAGAGACAGAGAAAGAGAAAAAGGGAGAGACAGAGACAGGGGAGGTAGAGACAGGGAAGACAGAGAAAGAGTGGGAGGGAAAAACAGGCAGAGTGGGAGTGGCAGAGAGAGTGTGAGAGGATGACAGAGGGAGAGAGAAAGACAGACAGTGGGACAGATGGGGAGGGAGAAACGGAGACAGAGAGAGGGATTGGGAGATGCTGAGATTGGGGGAGACAGGTATAGATGGAGAGACAGAGCCAAAGAGAGAGAGAGAGAGAGAGGGTTGGGGGAGAGAGGCATTGGCAGAGACAGGGACAGAGAGAGACGGGGAGACCGAGAGATAGAAGCAAAGAGAGAGAGAGAGATATATAAGGAGAGAGAGGGAGGGACAGAGTGAGAGATAGGGAGGGACATGGTGTAGAACAGAGGGAGGGATAGAGAGAGAGAGAGAGAGAGAGAAAGACCGAGACAAAGAAAGAGACAGGACAAATAGAGAGTGTGAGAGTGACAGTGACAAAGCGAGAGAGAGAGAGAGACAGACAGAAAGAGAGGGAAGACAAAGACATATAGAGAGAAAGAGACAGAGAGTGGGGGGAGAACAGCAGCAACTTTAGGTCAGTCATTTTAACCTCTGTGGTTGGAAAACTTCTAGGCAAAATAATTCGTGTCAATATCCATAGTCTCATGGACAAATGCGAGTGAATTAAGGAAAGGCGGAATGGATTTCTTAAGGGAAAATCATGTTTAACTAACTGGGGGGAGTTTTGTGAGGAGGCAACAGAGAGGGTTGATGAGGGCAAAGCTGTTAATGTGGTGTACATGACTTTCAAAAAGCGTTAGATACAGTGCCACACAACAGACTTGTGAGCAAACTTGTAGCTCATGGAATAAAAGGGACGGCAGCAACTTGGATACGGAATGGACTGAGTGGCAGGAAACAAAGTATAGTGGTTAATGAATGTTTTTCAAGCTGGAGGATGGTCTGTAGTGGAGTTCCCCAGGGGTCAGTGTTGGGACCCTTACTTTTCCTGATATATATTGACGGCTTAGACTCCGGTGTTCAGGGAACAATTTCAAAGTTTGCAGATGATACGAAACTTGGAAACATTGTGAACTGTGAGGGGGATAGTGTAGAACTTCAAAAGGACATAGACAAGTCGGTGGAATGGGCAGGCAGATGTCAGATGACGTTCAATGCAGAGAAATGTGAGGTGATTTATTTTGGTAGGAAGAACATGGAGAGGAAATATAATATAAAGAGAACAATTCTAAAGGGAGTACAGGAGCAGAGGGACTTGGGTGTATATGTGCATACGTCATTGAAGGTGGTAGGACAGTTTGATAGAGCAGTTAATGAAGCATACAGTATCCTGGGCGTCATTAATAGGGGCATATAATACAAGAGCAAGGGAGTTATGTTGAACTTGTATAAGATACTAGGTCGGTCTCAGCTGGAATATTGCGCCCCGTTCTGGGTGTCACACTTTAGGAAAGACGTGAGGGCATTGGAGAGAATACAGAAGAGATTCACGAGAATGGTTCCAGGGATGAGGAATTTCAGTTTTGAAGATAGATTGGAGAAGTTAGGACTGTTTTCCTTGGAGAAGAGACGGCTGAGAGGTGATTTGATCGAGGTATCAAAATCATGAAGGATCTGGACAGAGGATAGAGAGACACTCTTGCCACTTGTGAAAGGATCGAGAATCAGATGACACGGACTGAAAATACTTGGCAAGAGAATCAAAAGTGACATGGGGAAAAATATGTTCATGCAGTGAGTTGTTAAGGTCTGGAATGCATTACCTGAGAACGTGGTGGAGGCAGGATGAACTGAAGCATTCAAAAGGGAATTAGGCAGTCAGAGAAAGGGAGAGAGAGACAGAAAGAGAGAGAATCTCACTGTGCAGATACACTTATAACAGTCCTACTCAGTGACACTCCCTGTGGAGATACGATAATAACACACCCATTCTGTGACTCTCACTTTGGAGAGGGGGAGAGGAGAGGCCGGCGGCGGTATCACACTGCTGCTTGTGGGATCTTGCTGTGCACCAATGGCCTGCTGCGTTTCCAACATTGCAACAGTGACGACAACTTTAAAACTTAAAGATCACATTAAACATTGCCTTATTGAGCTTCAAATGCTCGGAATTAAGTCACAAATGCGATAGTTTCTAAAGGCTTGTTATGATTCAAGAATAATCCGTGTGCTTTGGGCAATGATTAAAAAAATACCACACACTGCAATATGATTTGTTGTTGTTTTTAATGGTGAGAAAGAAATATTTCATATCTTATTTCAATTAAAATTAGATACGACATAGGGGGAAAAATATGGATAGAGAGAGAGGGACACAGGGGTGACTGAGATAGGAACAGAGAGAGAGAGAGATACGGAGACAGGGAGAGAGATAAAGAGACAGACACACAGATACACACTTGTGAGAGGGAACTGTCTGAACACTTATGGCCTCTGCTTTGTTAACTGTGATTTGTCTTTATTTGGGCGTTGCGGAGAGATTATCTGTGTCACCGAGGGGAATTCCTGGCTTCTTGCTGTGCTGTTTTGTTTAACAATGCCTTTTAATCAATTTTCTCTCTCTCCCTCTTGCCTTCAGGAATTTAATTCTGAAAACTTCATCGTGAAGGTGAAAAGAGGGAAAGTCTGGGACGAGGAATCCTTGGAAGGAGCTTCCTCCAGAGGGGACGGACTGAGACCTTGTCTACAGACTGCACCCAGTGGGCCCATGTGAGTTGTGTCTGTTTATTAGCCCGAGGTTTAATTTCCTCTCTCGGGCCCTGGGTTAACAAGTTCCTGTTAGAATGGGACCCTGGAGTTTTAAACAGGTTGAAAGTCTAGGGTTAAAGGAGCAGCCCAAGGAGGGAGTACCATTTGCCACTTGCTCCTTCCAGCCCTGTCTGTGAGGTTTGCTGGTGTTTTGGGCAACGCTATGAAGCCAACAGTTAAATAAGATGCACAGTGCCCATTATTAATTTTACTGTAGTTCTGAGGTTAGCTTTCTCTCTGTCTCCACATTCTTTCCCTGTGTCTCTATCACTCCTCATGCTTTCTCTTCTTTGTCTCTGTTTCACACTCGCCTTTTCCATTTAAAACTTTCATAAATAAAACAACATACCACACACAGCAAAGTGATTTGTCGTTATTTGAAATGGTGCGACAGAATCAGCAGCTTGTTCCCAGTTTAAAGAGGGAGTTTTGCCCTTTCTGCGGACTGAGGGTAAATCTGGCTATTGTCACATTGCTACCTGTGGGACCTTGCTGTGCACCTGGAGCCCTGCAAAAATTTTTACATGACAACAATGAGGATGCTTTATAATTCAGCTTCCTGAGTGTATGAGTGTGGATTTCTTTGGGTTTTTACAGGAAATTTACAACAATTACAAGAGCTGAACCTGAAGCTGTATCAAAGCCTGTTGTAAGTTTAAAGATGAAGTTTAGCATTTGCTGAGGACTGTGATGGGATATCTGGCTATGATCACATTGTGGGATTCTGCTGTGCATATATTCCTGCATTAATTCCTACATTACAACACTGAGGCAGAAACAGATGGAGAGAAAAAGAGGGAGAGTGAGAAACAGCTGGAGGTAGCAGGGTAAGCGCAGAGAGAGAGAGAAAGAGAGAGAGAGAGAGAGGCGGATTGTAGGTGAGGGAGAGGAGGCAGAGAAAGATGGAGAAAGACAGGGAGAGAGAAGTGAGAATGAAATCCACAATAAAAACCTTGGCAAACTAAATTTTGAAGTGTCAACATAGCTGGGATCTTGCTGTGCACAGCTTGCCTGCAGAATTCCCTGCATTGTAACAGTGGCAACATTTAAGAAGGGAATTCATTGTGTGTAAAGCTCTCTGGAAGGTCTGGAATTAAAGTCCTGAGCTTGAAGCCGCTGTTAATCCCTAATAATGTTGGTGTTTTGGGCAGTTCCGTCAATTTGAGGGTGAAATTAAATGTGCAGCAGCCAGTTGTTATCACACTGCTGCTTGTGGGATCTTGCTGTGCACAAATGGAATGTTCCCTGTTTAAAGAGGGCGCTATACCCTTGCTGGGGACCGAAATCTGGCTACTATCACATTGTTGCTTGTGTGATCTTGCTGTGCACAAATGGAATGTTCCCTGTTTAAAGAGGGCGCTATACCCTTACTGGGGACCGAAATCTGGCTACTTTCACATTGTTGCTTGTGTGATCTTGCTGTGCATTTAGTGCCCTGCAGCATTTCCTCCACAACAATGAGGACACTTTAAAATTCAGCTTCGTGAGGGTCTGAGTGTGGATTTCTCTGTGTTTTCCCTCCATCTTCCTCTGCTGTTCTCTCCCCTGAACATTCTCTATTTTATCCATTAATCAATAGGAGCCACAATGAGACGTGTGGCTATTTTAAACGGTGACAGAAACACTTCAGAGGACGTTTCAATCCAGATGAAATCCCAGATCAAGAGAGATAAAAAAAACAGATGTGGATGCAGTGCGGTGGAGGGTGAGGGAGGGGGGCGGTCGTGGTGGGGCTGGTGGGAGCGGGAGCAAGTCAGGGAGAAGGGTGTTTGAGATTTACAAACTGCAGGAGTGTTCCCCTCTCTGGAATCTCTAAACTTACATCACGAAAAAACAGACTATCTGTGCATTGTCGTATTGCTGCCTCTGGGATCTTGATGTGCACAAATTGCCCGCAGATTTCCTGCGTTGAAAATTTGACGGCCACTTTAAAAATTAATTCATTGAGTGTTAATTGCTCCTGAATGACAATAATTATAAGAGATGAACGTGAAGCTGTATAAAGACTTGTTATATGCTTAAAGATGGAGTTTAGCATTTGCTGACGACTGTGATGGGATATCTGGCTATGATCTCATTGTGGGATCCTGCTGTGCATACATTCCCTGCATCAATTCCTACAATACAACAATGAGGCAGAAAAAGATGGAGAGAAAAAGAGGGAGAGTGAGGAACAGCGAGAGGTGGCAGGTTAAATGCAGAGAGAGAGAAAGAGAGAGACAGGTGGAATGTAGGTGAAGTAGGGAAGGCAGAGAAAGATGGAGAAAGACAGGGAGAGAAACAGAGAAAGACAGAGAAAGGAATCCACACTCAAACCCGTGGCAAACTGAATTTTGAAGTGTCACAATTTCTGGGATTCTGCTGTGCACAGCATGCCTGCAGAATTCCCTGCATTGTAACAGTACTACATTTTAGAAGTGAATTCATTGTGTGTGAAGATCTCCTGAACGCCTGGAATTAAAGTCCTGACCTTGAAGCAGGTATAATTCCCGAATAATGCTGGTGTTTTGGGCAGTGCCGTGAATTTGAGGGTGAAATGAAATATGTTGCAGCCATTTGAATTGAGAGTGAAGTTTTGAGAGTGGATTTCTCTGTCTCTCTGTCTCTCTCTCTCACTCTCTCTCCATCTGTCTCTCTGAATGAGAGTAACAGGACGGACAGAGATGCAAGAGATTGAAGGAAACATGGAGGGACTCAAAGGGGGAGAGGATGGGCAGCCGGATATAATCACACTGCTGCTTGTGGGATATTGCAGTGCACCAATGGACTACAGCATTTCCAACATTGCAACAGTGACGACCACTTTAAAAATTCACTCATTGAGTGTCAAATGCTTCCGTGAATCAGCAATGAAATGGCTGAAATGTGAAGGTTTGTAAAGGCTTGACCTCATTCCCGAATATTGCTGGTGTTTTAGGCTGTGGGCTGAATTTGACACTGAAATGAAATACCTGGCGGCCATCTTAATTCAGGTTTTCAGGAATGCGAATGTGGATTTCGCTCTCCATCCCTCTACTGGAGAGGGGATGGGGGTCACCAGTGTTTGTGTGTTTTTACAATGAGGCAGAAACAGATGTAGAGAGACACACAGCGAAATAGAGGGAGAGCGAGAAAGATAGCTGGAAATGACAGAGTAAACACATCCATACTTCCCAGTCTCTGGCTCTGTGTCGGGTGATGTGTTTGATAGACGGGGAGTCACTGAGAACTTGTTTTATGTCAGTGAGTGAGAGAAAGAGCCCTGGTCTCTTGCTGTGTTTTATTTCTGCTCAAAAATGCTTTGCTTTGTTCGAATCAATTTTATTTCTCTTATCCCCAAGGAGAATCTTTTCAGAAGCTGCAGCTGTGATGATGAAGAGGGCGAATCATTTGGCACGTGGAATCGTCAGACAAGAGCTTTAACCAGAGAGGTAAAATAATAATAAATATATATTTGTCATTGTCAAATTCATTTCTAGATACAGAAAAGAAGACTGTGTGTGTTTTCGGGGCTGATAGAAAAACAAAGTGCTGGAAATGCTCTGTATTTCCAGCACGGTTTTATTTCAGATTTCCAGCATCCACAGTATTTTGATTTTGGGTTTTCGGGGGTCTGTGGATTTTATTTCAAGGGAGGGGCTGGAGGGCATTCCGAAGGAAATAGTTGGGGAAGCACTGCTCCAGAACAGTCAATGTAATCCTGTAGATTTCCCTCTCTCCATCTCTTGCTGCAACTTGTTCCCTGCACCTTCCTGTTTGTTCCTAGCTCTGTTTCTTCACATTTTTAAATCCCTATCTCTGCATCTCTCAACATCCTTTCTATCTCTGCCTCTCTCTAGAGTCTCACAAGTTTCCATTTTCATTCTCTTTCTGTGACTCTCTGCATCTTTATCTGTCTCTCTCAGTCCATTTCTTCTCTCACTCACTTACAAATCCCTGAATCTTTCCATCTATGTTTCTCCTTTCCTGCAAGATTATCTCTGCATTTCCCTCCCCCCACTGTCCTGGGACACCCCTCTCTATTCTGTAAACGAATCTTAGTTCGTATCTCTGCCCCTCCACTTCTTTCTGTCTCTACGTTTCTTTCTCTTTGTCTGCGATCTTTCTCAATATCGACATGGCAGCTGCATTCTCTCTCGATGCACCTCCAGCTCTCTCTGTGTATGTCTCCATTTCTCTCTCTCTCTGCCTCTCTCTGTCTCTCTCTGTATGTCTCCATCTCTCTCTCTCTCTCTGTGTCTCAATTTCTCTCTCTCTCAGTGTATGTCTCCATTTCCCTCTCTTTGTGTAGATTAGATTTTAGTTTAGAGATACAGCACTGAAACAGGCCCTTCGGCCCACCGAGTCTGTGCCGACCATCAACCACCCATTTATACTAATCCTACACTAATCCCATATTCCTACCAAACATCCCCACCTGTCCCTATATATTTCCCTACCACCTGCCTATACTAGTGACAATTTATAATGGCCAATTTACCTATCAACCTGCAAGTCTTTTGGCTTGTGGGAGGAAACCGGAGCACCCGGAGAAAACCCACGCAGACACAGGGAGAACTTGCAAACTCCACACAGGCAGTACCTGGAATCGAACCCGGGCCCCTGGAGCTGTGAGGCTGCGGTGCTAACCACTGTGCCACTGTGCCGCCTTATGTGTATGTCTCCATTTTTCTCTTTCTCTGTATGTCTCCATTTCTCTCTCTCTCTCTGCATGTCTCCATTTCTCTCTCTGCATGTCTCCATTTCTCACTCTCTCTCTATCTCTCCATTTATCTCTCTTTCTCTCTCTGTGTATCTCTCCGTTTCTCTCTCTCTGTATGTCTCAATTTCTCTCTCTCGCGTTGTCTGTATGTCTCCACTTCTCACTCTGTGTTTGTCTCCATTTCTCTCTCTCTCTCTGTATGTCTCCATTTCTCTCTCGCTCTCTCTCTCTCTGCACTTATAGGTGTTTCTGTCCTCTGTTCTCAGTTTCTCTCTCACTGGTTTAGGACTCCCTGCATGTCATTCTCCATCTCCCTTCCCTTTTATTCCTCTCGCTCTCTGTTCTGTCCTGATGCCGGGATCTGTTGTCTGTGTCTCTATCCCTCTGTCTCGGGGTGGATTTGAACTCGCTGCCTTGGAGTTGGACAGGATGATTGTGAACCGGGATTCTGCTTTCCACCTCTTCCCAGTTTTGCTCCCATTGAGGTAAAAAGAGGGGGGAGATGCTGAACGGGCAGCCTATTCACAACCACCCTCCTCCCCTGCACCCTAGTTTGCACCATTAGCACCAAGTCCAAGTCCAGCCCGGTGTTTCTTTGCCTCTCTGAGTATCTGCTCACCGACTGTCTCTGCCTGTCTCCTTGTGGCTCAATGGGGGAAGGGACATATCAGCCATAATCCAACATTGGTGGGACAGGATCAAAGTGGTGAATATCCTCCTCCTGTCCCAGTGCCAGTCACTGTATGCGTGCCTGTGTATGTCTCCCTCTGTTTGATTTCCTGAAGCTGACTGGGAGAACAGGTGAAACGCCTTTCTGCAGCGAGGGATGTGTCTGGGCTGGGATCTTACTGTGCGTTAAAGGCTCAGAATGCCAGTTAGCATCTAGGGGAGTGGGGAGGCATGGCTCTTTGCCCGGCCCTGCTGTTGGCCGGACACGAATTAAAGGTGCCGAGGGTCTGGGAACCAGTTGATGCAATTCCAGTGGTTTATCCAGACCAGGAATTAAAGTGAAGTAAAGAGTGTCGGGAGACGGTACCACACCCAGGAAAGTGATGGAGGTTGGAATTACACGGGGTGGCGTGGGGGCTGTTGGCTGGGATGGGAGGTACAGAGGGAGGCTGGCGGGGATGGCTGTTCACAGGGAGATGATACAGGGTGGGAATTAGTAGAGGGAGGCTTTTATAGGACAGGAAGGTATTTAGAAAGGAAGGAGTGTTCACAGTGGGGGAGCAGGGGGGAGAATTAGAGGGCAATATTCACAGAGGGAATGAGCTATGTTAAAAATGGGATGGGGTGATAGATTCTCCAGGTTTAAAATGGGAGGTAGCCATGGGGATTCTCCAGGTTTAAAATGGGAGGGGGCAGTGGGGATTCTCCAGGTTTAAAATCGGAGGGGAAAGTGGGGATACTCCAGGTTTCAAATGGGAGGGGGCAGTGAGGATTCTCCAGGTTTAAAATGGGAGGGGACAGTGGGGATACACCAGGTTTCAAATGGGAGGGGGCAGTGGGGATGCTCCAGGTTTAAAATGGGAGGTGGCAGTGGGGATTCTCCAGGTTTAAAATGGGAGGGGGCAGTGGGGATTCTCCAGGTTTAAATTGGGAGGGGGCAGTGCGGATTCTCCAGGTTTAAATGGGAGGGGGCAGTGGGGATTCTCCAGGTGTAAAATGGGAAGGGGCAGTGGCGATTCTCCAGGTTTCAAAAGGTAGGGCTTAGCGGGGATTCTCCAGGTTTACAATGGGAGGGCGTAGAGGGGATTCTCCAGGTTCAAAATGGGAGGGGGCAATGGAGATTCTCCAGGTTTAAAATGGGAGGGGCAGTGGAGATTTTCCAGTCTGTTCATGGGCGGGGGGTGGGTTAGATGTGGGACTGTTCACCGGCAGGGTGGGTGTTAATTACATGGTGTGCTTTTCACAAGAGGGTACTAGATAGGGTGTCTGTTCCTGGGGGTATTTAGATGGGTGTCTGTTCACAGGAGGGTATTATATGAGGAGGCAGTTAACAGGAGGATATCAGATAAGGGTCTGTAGACCAGGGGTATTTAGATGGGAGTCTGTTCACAGGAGGGTTATTTAGATGGGAGACTGCTCCTGGGGGTATTTAGATGGGTGTCTGTTCACAGGAGAGGAATTTAGATGGGAGTCTTTTCACAGGAGGGGTATTTCGATGGGAGCCTGCTCACAGGAGGAGTATTTAGATGAGGGTCAGTTACCAGACGGATATCAGATAGAGGTCTGTAGATCAGGGGTATTTAGATGGGGGGGGGGGGGGTCTATTCACGGGAGGGAAATATGCAGGGTGGAAATAATGCCTTTGGAAATTTGTTGGGGGGGCATTGGGGTATTTTGCAGGGGGAATATTTGCGGGGGAAATAATTTGAGAGGGGAATTTTGCTGGGCGAAAAATTAATCTTAGGGGGAATAAATTGTAGAGGGGAGACATGGCAGGGGGGACATTGCAGGGGAGAATTGCAGGAGGGGGAAAATAAATTACAGGGGGTTAGATTGCAGAGGGGGATGAATTGCGGGGGCATAAATTGTGGGGTGGAAATTGCGGGGGTGGGTGCAAATTGCGGGGGGGGGGGTTGCGGGGGGTGTAAATTGCGGGGGGAAATTGCGGGGGGTGAATTTACAGGGGGAATATAAATTGCAAGGGGAATATAATTAGTGGGGGGGGTATAAATTTCATTGAAGGTTAGGGTTAGGGTTAGGAAAAGAAAGAGAAAAAGAAAAAGTCGGTAAGAGAGAGAAAAGATGGAAAGAGAAAGAGAGAGAGAGAAAAAGAAAGAGACAAAGAACGAGAGAGAAAGAACGAGAGAAAAGATAGAAAGATAAAGTCAGAAGACAGAAAGAGACAAAAATTGATAAAAAGAGAGAAAAGGTAGAAAGAGACAAAGAAAGAGAGAAAAAGAAAGAGAAAGGACAGAAAGAGACAGAGAAATAGAGAAAAGACAGAAAGTCAGAAATAGAGAAAAGATAGAAAGTCAGATAAAGAGAAAAGACAGAAAGTCAGAAATAGAGAAAAGACAGAAGAGACAGAGAAATAGAGAAAAGACAGAAAGTCAGAGAAATAGCGAAAAGACAGAGAGGGACAGAGAAATAGAGAAACAGAGAAAAGACAGAAAGTCAGAAATAGAGAAAAAACAGAAAATCAGAAATAGAGAAAAGACAGAAAGAGACAGAGAGATAGCGAAAAGACAGAAAGTCAGAGAAATAGCGAAAAGACAGGAAGTCAGAAATAGAGAAAAGACAGAAAGAGACAGAGAGATAGAGAAAAGACAAAGTCAGAGAAATAGAGAAAAGACTGAAGTAAGTCAGAAATAGAGAAAGGATAGAAAGAGACAGAGAAAAAGAGGAGGGAAAATAGTGGAGGAAAAGAACAGATAGACAAAGAAATTGCAGGCAGCAAAGAGACAGACAGAAAACCAGTGAAAAAGGCACACAGAGAATCACAGAGAGATTGAGCTAGAGAAAGGAACACAGAGAATCACAGAGAGGTTGAGAGAGAAGGACAGACAAAGTCATTGAGAAAGACACACAATCATTCTGACAGAAACCGAGAGAGAGAGAAACACAAAGTGAGGGGAGAGAGAAAGAGAGAGAGAGAGAGAGATGGAGGAACACAGAGAGGGAGTTAACAGAGGAAGAGAGAGAAACACCGAGAGAGAGAGAGAGAGAGAGAAACAGAGATATTGAGAATGATTGGGAGGGTGAGATTGGGAGGGTGAGATTGGGAGGGAGAGATTGAGAGGGAGAGATTGAGAGGGAGAGATTGGGAGGAGAGATTGGGAGGGAGAGATTGGGAGTGAGAGATTGAGAGGGAGAGATTGAGAGGGAGAGATTGAGAAAGGTCAGAAGGAGGGAGAAAGGCAGAGAGATACAAGAAAGATGTGATGCTCACCATCCCACACGGTCTGCGCTCCATCGTTAGACTCTAATACCTTCCCTCCATCAGCTTGTCCATGGGGAAAAGATCCTGGAGAGGGTGATTGGAGTGGGACTTGGAGAAGAGTGTCAGGACTGGATAGAGAGAGGGGGATTCCGACTGGACTCTCTCACACACACACACTGTAATCAGCTCCAATTCACCTGGGCACAGAGACACAGAGACTGAGAAACAGAAACTCACTTTCACTAAGTAGCCGTATGGAAAGAAAGAATGGAGGCTGATGTTGGACTAATGTATCCCAGTGGTGCAGTGGTTAGCACCGCAGCCTCACAGTTCGAGAGACCTGGGTTCAATTCTGGGTACTGTCTGTGTGGAGCTTGCAACTTCTCCCTGTGTCTGCGTGGGTTTCTTCCAGGTGCTCCGGTTTCCTCCCACCGCCAAAGACTTGCAGGTGATAGGTAAATTGGCTGTTATAAATTGCCCCTAGTGTAGGTAGGTGGTAGGGCATATGGGATTACTGTGGGGTTAGTATAGATGGGTGGTTGTTGGTCGGCACAGAGTCGGTGGGCCGAAGGGCCTGTTTCAGTGCTGTATCTCTAAATAAATAAATAAATAAAAAATTAAAAAAACCTGTCACTCGAAACAGACAGTCCACCCAAAATAAAGCTCATCCAACCAGCTCTCAGCTTCCTCTTTCTGGACACTCCCTCCCAGGTATGGGACAGTCCAAAGTGACTCTCTGTGCAAGCAGGGAATGAAGGAGAGAGTGATATTCCAGCCACATCCCAAATGGACCATTCCAGACAGAAACCTGTCTGTCTGTCTCTCTCTCTCCCTCCCCAAAAACCTCATTAACAGTGTAGAAAAGCTGCTGTAATTTAAAACATGGAGGGGCCGCTTTGGATAATGGCCAGTCAACACAAATTGCATTCAATGTCTTTCAATATTCACCTCCAGTTTACAGAAAGTTCAGAAAATGACTGCAAATGGCTGACTGCAATTACCTTAAAATTCTGGCAAAGAGTTTTTTCTGGAGACGCCTGTTTGACTGCACTCCAAACATGCAGTTTTTATTCAGATTTTCAATTCCACTGTGTGACAAAGACTGAAACAAGAGGCAGGTTCATGATGCAGCCAAGAGAACGTTTACAGCTGGTGACATTTCACACAATTCTCACCCATATTTACAATTATATTTGTCAATGAGTGTTTGCCCTTTATTTGATGCTGCTGCATTTATGCATTAGCCTGTAATCAATCGATAAAACCTTAACATTTACCAGTTTAATGTTACAAGGGTTTACAAAGCTGGAAAATGGCGAATTAACCCGAATTGTATGAAAGATCTTCCACTTTTCAGCTCCACTTTATATAAAATTCAGCGATAACGACCTCCACATTCTGACAAAGAGTTTTTGCTGCTATAATAAAGTGTCACTTGTTTCACTTTCTTTCCTGGCTGTTTCTTTCTTCTGCTCTCCTGGGGGTTCAGACGGAATAAAAACAAGAAATGCTGGAACCACTCAGCATGTCTGGCAGCATCTGTGGAAAGAGCAGCAGAGTTAACGTTTCGGGTCAGTGGCCCTTCTTAAGAAATCAGGATTCAGAAGGATTTTTGTTCATCACTTGTCCAAATTCAACAGGTTCCAGCTCCTCTGCAGCTGCTGTCCTGGAGAAATGAATTGCACGCAACATCTTCCCCTCAGTTTGGAGACATGAGGAGTGACTGTTTTCACTAGCAGAGGGGAGAAACTAATAGGCAGGGAGTTGTTCTGGTCTGGAATTCACTGTCTGACAGGTTTCTGAAAGCAGATTCAATGGTAACATTCAAAAGACAATTGGATCAAAACTTCAATTACTGTGAGTTATCGCAGAGAAGATACCAGCATAGAAAAAGTGTGTGTGTGAGAGAAATAGATGTCATAACGCTAGTGATAAAGAACTCAAAGCCACTTATGTTGAGAGTTTTTCTCTGTAAATGATTGAGTTTTAGTTGCTGCCGTTGCTTTATTAATGCATTGCCTTTAATCAGTCAAAATAATTTTCCAAACAGGAGCATTTTAATGTTAGAAAAGCTTACATAGTAGGAAAATAGCCATTTAACACAAACTGTATTGAAATTATTTTATTCAGCATCTCAAGTTTTAATAAAGTAAATTCCTCAAACTTGTGGAAACTTTCAAACTCTCAGTAACAGCGAATCTCCCATCAGCAATGCCTCAGCATCTTCTGGTGTCCCTGTCTCACTGCAGTTACTCCCCCTCTATACATCCCCATCTGCTGGTGTCCCTGACTCACTGCTGTTACTGTCTCCTCCCGCCATCTCCATCTGCTGGTGTCCCTGTCTCAGTGCAGTTACTGCCCCCCTCTCACCATCTCCATTTGCTGGTGTCCCTGTCACACTGCAAGTACTGTCCGTCTCTCACAATCTCCATCTGCTGGTGTCCCAGTCTCACTGCAGATTCCGCCCCATCGGCTGAACTTGTTGACAACGCATCCACTCGGTGGCGCTGTACTGGCACATGCGCAAATGTGGCCTGTTACACTAAAACGTCATAGTCTGCCACGTTCAGGCAGCTGCCAGGACTAAAGGTGGCGCCGATCAAATAATCACAAAGGCGGGTGGGGTGCGGGTGATGGAGCAGAGTGGGCGGGGTTAGGTGGGGGCGGAATGGGATTTGGTTCCAGTGTTTGAAACCCTTCAGCTCTTTCTATGATTTCACTAATTTAACAATCAGATTGAAAGGGTATTTCACGGCCTTCTTCAGCTCCTGTCTGAATTTAGTCTGGGTCACTGTGTAAATACATGTGTTGGTGCAGGAACTGAGAAGCTGTAGCATTTTTGATGTTTGATCTGTGATAAGGAGAGGGTCAGTGTTGGAGGAATAGTCCTGAATATCTGCAATTCGCCTATAAATGATAAACACAACGCGGGTCACCATAACAATATAAAACTGACGGATATGCTGAAGAGTAAAATAATTGATTACCTGCGATTCTCCATCTCTGGGTCATTGTGATTTTCTCTATTGCTGTGGCGCCGGAATCCCCTGCGGACTTTACTGGAGAATAAAATCCGTCTGACAGTCAGAACATTGAGCAGTAAAATCAGAAAGACTGGGACACAAGGGGTTAAAATTATGTCAAACAATTCAAATGCCCCCCATATGGGGGAAGTATAGAAGCTCAGGTTATAAACACAATCCATCAGAACATTATCAATAATGTAAGCATGTTCCTGTGTAAAGTACCAGGGCAGAGACTCTAAACAACTCAGCACACTTACTGTTCCAACAACCACAGCCGCCGTTTTCTCACTGCAATATTTTGTTTTCAGCTTCTCACAACAAATGGCCACAAATCGATCAAAGGTGAAAGTGACTGTGAGCCAGACAGAAACATCTGTGGCTGCAGAAAACAGAACGTCAATGAGAGAACACACAGGAGTAATGTTCAGGAATGAATATGGGAAATAAATTGGAGCAATCTGGTACAATATGGGATCAGTGATAACGACCAGGAGATCAGACACCGCCATTCCCACCAGGTAGACAGTGATGCATTTGGAGAGACCGCACTTTCCTCGGGATAGGATCACAATCGCCACCAAGTTAACTGGAAGAGAGAGAAAAGGAAGCAGAGAAATTACTGATCAGACCTGGAGACAAAGCAGCAGTTTGACAGGAATTGGCTGAAATTTCCAGCTTTGTTGCTGCATCGAGCAGTGAAAACTGATTTATTGACATGGGCAGTGATTTTCTACAGTGAAATGTTTGAAAACACAATTACTAATAATGAAATGTGAAATTGATACAGAAAGTGAATAAAGTCAACACCGGATCTACAGGAAGCACAGAGTCAGGATGCAGTGCCAGTGGGGAAATGAGAAAGGGTTTTTACAGAAATGGAATCCAATGGGTTAATTGGAAATCTGTCTCCAGACTGTTGTTTGGGAAGGTTTGTGGAGAGCGGGATGTGTAGCTGGTTTGTTGCACTTGGTTCAGGGAACCGGCAGGGACTGTTCCCAAAGGGGAAAAGGCTGAAAACTGCATCGCTGAGGTTGAGTATCAGCCATGATCTAGAATGGTGGAGCATGCTCGAAGGGCTGAATGGCCGCTTTCTGCTCCTATGTTACTGTATTCCTATCAGGTTGGACAAGGCAGCTGGAGGTGGAGCCAGTGAGTGAGATTGGGAGGGAGAGAAAGAAAAGGACATGTTGGAGCAGGAGGGGAGACTGGAGAAGATGGTTTGGGAAAGTGGATAAACTGAAGCAATGGATGAGGAAACTGAGGATTCAATACAATGAGAGCAGAGGCTGAGATTCACAGGGAGAGACTGCAGCAGAGTGTTAGAGGAAATCTAATCTATAGATCCCAGTAATACAACTCAATTCATACATTCAAACAATAATCCCTGTGGTTATTGGTGTTGGAGAACAGTTCATTGTTTATACAATATAGTCAATATATTTAGTTTGTACAGGCAACTAAATATAAAGTTAAATATATATCTGATGTCTGCCTCGCTCTTCATAGAATTCAGGAGTCACAGAGATTGTAAAGTACAGTAATTAAATAATGAATTACCATCAGTGAAGAACTGATTCTATTCTGCTTATTCAGTCACTAAGTAAGGAATAGGAACTTTTTTCAAAACAAAATGTAGACCTGAGAGAAATTAACACAGAGGATCAAGTCCAACAGGAAAATGAACACAATCCGACAAAAGACAACATCAGCTTCCAGCTTCTCTCACTAATTGTTCTGGACATTCGAACACTTTATGATAGTGAATTATTCACACTTCTGCTTCTGTCTCTTTCTCTTTACTTCTTCTTATCTCTTCCCTTCGATTTCGTTCTCCCTGCTCCTTTTCTCTTTCCCGATCTCGCTGGAGTTCTCACACCCTGCAAACTGTTACGTAATGCTACTTTTAACATAGGATTTATTCCTAACATTCAACGCCTGTGTTCTCTTCACCAACCCCAGGTTCAATGATTCTATTCTCAGAGTCAGTGTGTTCAATGGTGAAACATCTGTGAATAATTTAATGTATCTACAGAACACTCAAGTCGCCACCTGTTCTCCTACACTCTTCACTTCATCTACAATACATGGAATAAACACGATCGAAAGCTTCTTCGACACATACCTCACAATCATTGAAATTGCTTCTCCTGGAATTATAAAGTAATCCGTTGGAATGTGGGATCGTTTAATTAATAAAACACCAACATCAGCGCTGCAGCTGATAATCGATAGATAAATGGAAAGACTCTTCATACCAACTGATAGAGTGTAAACTAATAAAACATCACATCAATACTTTCTATTTTACAATGTAGTCCAGTGACAGCGAAGGCTCCACAGTGAAGCAGAGAAGGAGATGTGAAAGTGTCAGCAGCAAACTCAGTTCAGTAGCCAGACCTCTGAAGCCGCGGCAGACACACACAGAATGAAATAATATTTGATAACAATGATAATCAATAAATACATTGAAATCCCAGTTAAACTGAGCCATGTTATTGTGGAGGGAGGACATTCTGCTGTCCCCTTGTATATTTGAGACCATGCGATGTCTCATTATCAATCACCAAAATAAAAAAAATCATAAAAATATTCCAGGACCGGTTAGATCCACATAATGAAACTGTTAAAAGCTCCTGATAGTCTGATTCCTTATCCTAACCGAGACATCTCATTCAAATACATTAAATACACAGAATAATCCAGTAACAATGCCAGGGTTACTTAAAACAAGACCATTAAAGACACACTGCAGCTCCTGCAAAAATGCAAATGTAGACAGTGAGGAGATTCCATCAGTAAATTGCTGGAAAAGAGCTGGTGGCTGTGTAACAGACGCATTGAGAAATAATAGAGGACAGCAGCACAGTTAACATCGATTTAGACCATTAGCAGCTGAGATACTGCCTTAACAGGAACTCCAATTGCTGCAAGTGCTGGATTGTAAATGTCTTCTATCTGATGCATTACTGGATATCCCATTTCTGTGAGAAGCAGAGACTTCTGTTAGCCTGAAATCCACAGCTCCAGCGGTCACTCTGAGATGATCCATTCCAATCGGTCCTGATTTATACAGGGGATAAGTCTCCACTGACACGGTTATACCCCTGATCATTGCTATTAGTTACACTCACCTGAACAAACACATTACATCAGCAGCTTTGACTCTGATGTAAATAATGTGGTAGATAAAACAAAATCATTTCAATGTCAATGGCATTTTCTGAGTCAGTCCTCTGTCGGGAATAATCCTGAAATCTGCACTCATGCGACATGGCTGCTACAATTATGAGTGGCGTCATTTATATTTTCCATATTATTGCATTGACCTTGTTCACTCCTGGCATTTCCATTATAAATTTAACTGATCTGTCTGCAGTGGACACTGAATGTTGAGGGTAACAGCCTAAAAACTACCGTGAGTGATATTCCGGGACAGACACGGTACATATCCATTAAGAAGGCACTCTCATCGTGATAATATCACTGGTCAAGTAATCCAGAGGCCCAACCTAATGGCCTGGGGACAGAGGCTCAAATCCCACCATGGCAGCTGTATAAAATAGGAGCGGCTTTCCCTCAACGTATAAACGGGATGGAGCTCTCTCTCTCTCTGTATAAAGTGGAGGGAGCTCCCTCTCTACGTATAAAGAGGAGGGAGCGCCATCACTACCTGTGAAGTGGATGGCGATTAAGGGCAAAGGAGAGAGGGAAAGGTAAACAAATGGAGAAATGGAGAGAAGAACGAAGTGAAAGACTGAGGGACAGTAGAGATAGTGAAATTAGACCTTGGCAGAACACCAGTGACAATACCCATTGTCTGACTCATCCGGTATTGGGGATTTAGTGTGAGTGTTTTGGGCTGAGTGTTTGCTCTAACTGTAGTGACATACCCAACAAGCGCAAGAATTACAGATTCAAAATTAACCATGGAATGGCTTGAAGCATTGCTGTCCATGGAGAGAGGGAGACAGAGATGGGTGGAGAGAGACACAGACAGAATGGGACAGAGACAGAGGGAGAGAGACAGAGTTAGAGGGAGAAAGACAAAGAGACAGACAGATACAGAGGGACAGAGACAGACAGAGAGAAGGAGAGAGAAAGACAGAGGGTGAAACAGAGACTGAGTGATAGACAGATAGAGAGAGTGTGACAGGGCGAGATTATAGGAGAAACTTTAGATCTGATAATGCTTGAAAAAGAGAAAATTAAAAACTAAAACCGGCTGTGTGCAAGAGCTAATTTTGAAAGGAAACATTGGGAATTTAGTGTGAGTGTTTTGGAGGCAACTGTTGGATCAGTGTTTCATATTTTCAAACTGCAGGGACATTTAATGTTGTTGAAAAAATATTATCAAAAATTGACAAACTTTAGAAGCAGGGGAAAGGGGAGACAGGTGTGAGGGGACCTTGACAGAACCTCAATACAATCCCCATTATCTGCTCAATCCTGTATTGGGGGTCCAGTGTGAGAGTTTAGGGAGTGAGTGCTGAACAGTTTTTGATATTTTCAAACTGCAGTGACGTTCCCAGCAAGGGCAAGAATTGCAGATTCAAAATTAACCAAGAAATGGATTAAAACATTTCTGTCCAAGGAGAGATAGAAGGAGAGATAGTGTGAGTGAGGCACAGGCACATTCATGGACTGCGGTGGAGAAAGAGGGAGAAGGAGATCGAGGGAGAGAGAGAGATGGAGAGAGACAGACATGAGAGGGAGAGACAGATAGAGGATGAGACAAGATGTAACGATCAGTAACAATCCTCATTCTCTGCCCAGTCCTGTATTGGGAGTTTCGTGTGAATGTTTTACGGGTGAGTGTTGGATCAGTGTTTAATATTTTCAAACTGCAGTGACGTTCCCAACAAGGCAGGTATAGAATAGAAGAGCAGGGAGGTTATGCTGGAACTGTATAAACCATTGGTTAGACCACAACTTGAGTACTGTGTGCAATTCTGGTCACCTCATTACAGAAAGGATGCAATTGCACTCGAGAGGGTACAGAGGAGATTTACGAGGATGTTGCCAGAACTGGAAAAATGCAGCTATGAGGAATGATTGGACGGCCTGGGGTTGCTCTCCCTGGAACAGAGAAGGCTGAGGGGAGGTATCATTGAAATGTGAGGGGCTTGGGTAGAGTGGAGGTGAAGGCTCTATTCACCTTAGCAGAGAGGTCAGTGACAAGGGGGCATAGACTTAACGTGATTGGTACAAAGATTAGAGGGGTGCTAAGGAAAATGTTTTTTCACCCAGAGGGTGGTGGGGGTCAGGAACACACTGTCTGAAAGGGTAATTGAGGCAGAAAACCTCACCGCATTCAAAAGGAGTCTGGATAAGCACCTCATGTGCCGTAATCTACAGGGCTACGGACCAAATGGTAGCAGGTGGGAATAGAACAGGTGGATCACTTTTCGGAAGGCACAGACACGATGGGCCAAGTGGCCTCTTTCTGTGCCTTAAATTTTCTATGATTCTAAAGGAAAGAGTTACTGGTTCAAAATTAACCCAGAAATGTGTGAAAGCATTGCTATCCTGGGACAGAGTGAGGAAGGGAGAGATGAAAAGAGAGAGAGAAGCAGAGAAAGAGGGAGCGACAGAGAGATAGGGAAGACACAGACAGATATGGAGTGGAGACGGAGACAGGGGAGATGGAGACAGGGGAAACAGAGGGGAGGGAAAGTCAGACAGAGAGGGATGACAGAGAGACAGATGGAGGGAGCAGTAGAGTGAGAGATCGGGAGGGACGGACAGAGGGAGAGGGAAAGACAGACAGAGGGACCGATGGAGATGGAGAGAGAGAGAGAGAGAGAGAACGACTGGGAAATAGAGGGAATGGGGGAGACAGGGATAGAGGGAGAGACAGAGACAAAGAGAGAGAGGGGAGGGACAGGGATTGGCAGAGAGAGGGACCTAGAAAGAAGGAGAGACCGAGAGAGAGAGAGGCAGAACGAGAGAGATGGAGGACGTAAAGAGGCAAGGACACTGGGAGGGACTGAGAGAGACGGGGAGACCGAGAGAGAGAGAGAGACAGGACAAAGAGATAGAGAGAGAGAAAGACTGTAAAGATAGAAACATAGAGCGAGACAGAGACAGAGAGTGGGGAGATTACAGCAGCAACTTTAGGTCAGTTATTTTAACTTTGGTGGTGGAAAACCTCCCGAAAAAATAATTCGTATCATTACCAAAAGTCACATGGACAAATGTGAGTTAATTAAGGAAAGGCAGCATGGATTTCTTAAGGGAAAATCATGTATGACTAACATAATACCTTCCTCTATCCTCGTCACAGGTGCCTTACATTCTGTTAGTTAAGGTCAAACTTCTGTTCCTCCCGGTATACCCAATGTTTTTCCCGTGCACGCCAACCCATCTACTCCCGCATAATACAAATTTAAATCTTCTCACTCTCCTTTGTTGGTTCAAATTATCTTGATCTGCTGAGCAAAGTTGTTTCTGGCCACGGGACAGTCGTCCTGCGTCGACACTGCTTCAGGTGCGTTCATTCATCGTGACAGCTCCGATGCGGGTTCACCTACAGTCCCAAATATGGTCAATCCAATAGCAATGAATTGTATCACCCTCTTCATTGTGGGCTGGACCTGTCATCGGCAAGTGTAATTTCTGCTCTTATTTACAGTTTCCTTCTTAGCCTATTTTAAGTCCAGTCTCTCCATACACTGAGCCAGACTGTCTGTATCTTGTTCCCAATTTGTTTCTGATTCTAACCGTCCATTTCTTCTAGCTCACTTACTTCCCCTGTTTTCTTTATTTTTCTTTCGTTTTTCCTTCGATTTCTGTCTGCGTGCGGATGTACAACATCAGGTTGTCTTTCAAACACTTCCGCTTGGATCCGCAGTTGATCCTGCTCTTGATCTCCCTGACCTTCGATCGGAACATCGGTAGCATCAAACATCACGTGCCAACTGTGATTATCTTGTTTATCTCCTACTAACTTTAACTGATTAATGTGATACCAGCCACTCTTATCTGGTGCCGTCAATACTTTGTATACAGATGCGCTAGCTTTATCTACTATCTCATAGGGACTGGTGAACTTTGGACTCAAGAATGAGGTGGGCTGGTATATTCTGATCATTACCCTTTGTCCGAGGTCCAACTCTATCGAGCTGGCTTTCGCATCAGAATAAGCCTTGCTTTGCTGTCTCTTCTTTCCTTGTTGGTGAACTGCTACGTAATTTGCTTCTCTCACTGTTTCTACTAGTTGTTGCACACATTTTTCTGATATAATACTGTCCACCTTGGGTTCAGAAAAGTTCAAACCTACCAACCCCTCTATCCCTCTCATGTCCCTTCCCGTCATGGGTTTATAGGGAGTGTAGCCTGTTGATGAAGCTGCGGTATTCCTGATTGCCATAACACATAGGGCAGAACGACCTGCCAGGTCGTCTTGTGCTGCTGTACCATTTTAGCTATCATGTGTTTTAATGTCCGATTCATTCTTTCCACAATTCCACTAGACTGTGGTCTATAGGGTATGTGGAATTTCTGTTTGACCCCAAAGAGGGTCATTACATTTTGCATTACTTGTGCTGTGAAATGTGTTCCCTGATCTGATTCTATGCTTCGGGATAAACCCCACCGAGTGAGCGCCCTGTCTAACAGAATTTTCGCGGTGATTTTGGCTGTATTTGTTCTGGTTGGGAAAGCTTCCACCCATTTGGTAAACGTATCTACTATCACTAGAATGTACTTAACCCCTCCTGGAGTGGGGGGTAGGGGACCTACACAGTCTATTTGTAAATTAGTCCAAGGCCCTTCTTCTGGTCTAGTATGCCGGAGGGCCCCTTTTTTGACATTCCTATCGGAGTTGTGTTGTGCACAGATCAAACAATACTTGACGTAGTGTTCCACATCACCTTTCATCCCAGGCCACCAGCACACCTCCTTTATAATTTCCAGGGTACTCTCTATCCCATTATGTCCCCAGAAGTCATGGTACTAGTGGATTATTTGGTTTCGTCCCCCCTCTGGCACTACGAATTTTCCTTCACATAAAACCACTCCGTCCTGAATTTAGACCCCCTTGTACTCTTTCTATGTGTCTGACGCTACTCCTTCCATCAGTTTTTTTCAATTCTCCATCTTTCTTCTGCTCCTCTGTTAAATCCATTACCTTAACCTGTTTCCCTTTCTGTTCCCCAATGTCCTCAATCGGTGGCTGCCATTCTTGCCCACTAACAGCACCTTGTTTGGCTAGTTCATCCACTTTCCTGTTCCCTTCCAGTGTAAGTTTTGAATGAGCCTTCGTATTCCCATATCTTTCCCCTGTGCTCCTTCAAAGATGTATCTTAATAATGGGGCGGCTGGAAGGGGCTTCCCAACCGCTGAGACAAAACCTCTCGCCTCCCATAAGGGCAAATGTTCCGTGAGGCCTTTATAGACATACATGCTATCAGAATATATAACTGATCCGGGCGGGAGGTATTCTGGGTGGACAAGCACATATGCGACGGCTGCTAATTCTGCCGCCTGCGTGCTCATGGATTTAGGCAATTTCAAGGCTGCGCTAGATTTTTCCTGACCATGTTCGTCTTCTACATATATCCCGCACCCAGTTTCCCTCTTGCCATCCTGTACTGATGAGGAATCATCCACAAAAATATTTAAGTGGGGTTCTTCTTTTTCCTTTGCATCTTTTCTTTCGGGCCCTGTTGCTTTCTCCGATCCACTCCTACCCCCTCCTCTTTGTTTTGAAACAAATGGTCCCTTGGGCATTTGCTATCATGAATTACCACTCATGTTTCTCTCCTTGATACACTAGGTTGTCTGTAAACATCGTGGTAGTTTTTACTCCTTTTACACTTATATTTCTTCCTTGTAGCAATAGTGTCCACCTAGCAATTCGTTTCTGACATACTGACCCGTCTTTGATCCTACCGTCTAATAGTAACTGTACGGGAGTATGTTCTGTCAATATTCTAAGTGGGGTCAGTCCCACTATGTAAGTAAAATACTGTACTACCCAAAAAACGGCTAACAAATGTTTCTCACACGTCATATACCCCTGCTCTTACCGGTGAAAGCATGCGCGATGCATACGCTACTGGTCTTAATTTCCCGTGTGTCTCCTGTTACAGAACTGCCGAAAGGGTGGTGTCTGTGGTAGCCAACTCCAATAAAAGCGGCTCAGTTGGATTTGGGGTTTTCAGAGCAGGCGCAGAACCTAGTGCCTGCTTTAAATCTGAAATGGCCTGTGTGTGTTCAGTTTTCCACTCCCACGGGACATTCCTTTTCAATAGTTCCATTAATGGAGTCACTTTTGTAGCGAATCCATCAATGTGGCCCCTGCAATATCCCACCAAACCCAGGAAGGATCTCAATCCTTTTACATCCCTCGGGACAGGGAGACTGTCAACCGCTACTGCCCTTCGTTGGTCAATTTCTCTCTTTCCCGGTGTCAAGATCATTCCCAAGTAAGTAACCTACTGTGTCATAACCTGCGCTTTTTTATGGTTTACTTTTAGTCCCAATTTGTGCAACAATTGTCGCAATTCACTTCGTAACTGATAATGTTCCTGTTGCGTTTCAGTTTGTAGCAGTAAGTCATCTACATACTGCACCAGACATTCATGCTTTGAGAACCCTTTTAAACCTTCCCTTGGACGTTGGTGAAATATAGACGGGGAATTATGAAATCCCGATTAGGACGGTCCATGTACATTGCTGTCCTTGGAAAGTAAACGCAAATTTATATTGGCATACTTTCTCCAGTAGAATAGACCAAAAACCGTTACTTATGTCTAAAACCGTGAACCACTGTGCATCCTAATTTTGTTTAACTACCGTCTCTGGGCTAGTTGCTACGGTGGGAGCCGTTAACAGGGTTACCTTATTTAATTCTCAATAGTCTATCGTAAGTCACCAGCTACCGTCCGGTTTCCTCACTGGCCAAATAGGCGAGTTGTTAGTGGAGGCTACTGGTCTTAGTATCCATTGTAGCAGAAAACTCTGTATCACCTTTCCCACCTCCTCTTCTGCCTGTTTCGGAAAACCATACTTCTTCTGTGATTTGGGGTCTGGACCCTGTATACACACACTCCTGGTCATTTTCCCACAATTATGTTTATGTCGATCAAATGCTACTGAATTCCGTGTGATAATTTGTTGTACTTCACTTTCGATACTCATTTGTTCTGGTCTCGTCCACAGTTCCCCGAACATGCAAACCCGAACCTGGTATTCTCCCACCGGGACGGATGTGTGATCTGTACCACCCATGCCCAAGGGCATTTGCGAAATCGCGCAATTAACAGGGTCAAAACAGAGTCCCGCTTTAGCCATATAATCACACCCTAATATATGTGCTTGTTCTCTGGGTAACTGAATGAGAACCACTGAGTGTTCTATTGCTACGTCCCCCACACTGACTTCCAACGGTACACTCACATATCCCACTTGTGAATGTCCTGTGAATCCACGTAAAACAAGTTTACTTTGAATTTTCCGATCTACTTTATTAACATCTGTGGTGTTTACGGTGGTTCAGGATCCTCCAGTGTCCCAAAGGAACGTGACAGGGCGGCCTCCAACCCTACGTTCACGAGGGGTCTCCCTGTGTTATCCCACCGCTTGTCACACACCCATAACGGAGAGGCCTGCGACCGTCATTGTGGTTCAGGCTACAAACCCGAAGACGGTGCTATCTCTAGTATATCACATTGAGGATTTGACCTGTTCGGTCCTCCCACGGGTAGGCTCTGGCGTTTGTTCTGGCCTCCTCCCCGACCTGCATTTTCTCATCTCGGTTTTGGGCATTCTCTTTTGAAATGTCCCTCCTGGCCACAATTATAGCAGTGGGTCAGCCCGCCCTGAGTTCTCCCTGTTCCTGGGACGGATCCTCTCCGCATGCCTCTACCCCTTCCTCCTGTCTGAAAGGCTGCGTGGGTGCCACCTGTGCAGTTCCCCTCCCTTCATTTCTCCAGGTTATTGTCTGATCTTTTACAGGCATCCTCTTTCCCCCAGGGGCCTTGGAGAATTTTCTTGTTTCCTTCTCCCATGCTCTAACCATCCTCTTGAGTACCCAAGCCTCTGTGTGCGTGTCATCAGAGGGATCAAATTGATCTCGGGCCCTTCTTCACTCCTCAGTGCCATGCGACACCAGCGTTCTCAGCCATCGCTTTCTAAACTCTGGCGTTGGATTGGCTGTATCTAGGTTTGCACCATACACCCCTTGAAACACTGCCCAGATGCGGGCCGCAAACGCGCGACAGGGTGGTCACCTTTTCTTTGATAGCATTTTGTTAGCGCCTCTACTGGGTCCCTCTGTTAGCGTCCATGAAATTTAATACTTGTTCTTTTAAAACCTCATTTGTGCCTCTACCGAGTTGCTGCTCCTCCGGTAGGGCGGAGTGTATGTGTGGATGAAGGCACATTATAATTAATTTTCTTTCTTCAGCATCATCTAAGCCGTGTATTCCTCTCTGTTGACTGACCGCTTGGAACAGCTCCCTGGGATCATTCCCGGGTGCGCACGTCCCAATATCTTTCGCAATCTCCCTCAATTGTTGCACCACCATTGAAGTGGAATATGTCATACGCGGGCCAGCTGCCACCTGGTCATCTGCCCCTTTCGCTGCCCTAGTGGTCACAAGGGGGGCCATGGGGGCCGATTGCTCCTTTGGCTCTGCTTCATATGCTGGCGGAGGATCCTCGGGTAGAGGGTCTCCGTCATCATGGCCGTATCTGGCCGCTTCGTCTGCTAACTCAATCCAATCTCTGCCCCTTCACCATTCTCCTCACTTCCGTAGGGTGCAAAAGCACATATTATAACTCTCTGCACGGCTAGCTGTACTTGCAGTCTTGATATGCATTTTTGACACTTTGTGTGATCACCTGTATTACTTCCTTTTTCCTGAGCTGCTCTCTAAATCACATTCATGGCAGTTTTTAAATCACTGCATTGCTGTATCCATTCTTCCACCTCAGCTTTAGCTGCTTGGGCTGCTCCCTCTCGCCTACTTTCTTCCGTAACTAGTTTTTTGCACTGTAACTGATATTGGTTAATATGCATCAAATCCGCACTTCTCTGTCCCTGTAAATCAGTTACTTTTTCACTAAGGCGGGCTGCCTCCTCATCGAGTTTTTTAAATCTCTTCCTCTAATCTGTTCTGCTCTTTTTGAGCCTGCTGTTAGCATTCTATCCATTCCTCAAGTAAACAGCCGAAAGCTACTGACTTCTGCATTTTTAAAGAATTCCTAACTGACATCTTTGCTTGTGCAATTTTCCAAAGGGCTTCTCCTACGGGTTTTCCCTTGTCGCTAGTGTGATCTGCATACTCCCCGTATTGCGGCCACTTCCCTATTACGATTTTTTGGAGGAGTCCCTTCCAATCAAAACAATCCAAGTCTCCGGGGCTTGGAGATTCCCTTTGATTCGTCATCTTATGTTAGTCGCTACGAATTAACCCCTAAGTTCCTGTTCTCTCTGTACTTTCCCATTTCGGTTTGGCTCGAGTCTGCCGCTGATTCAACGGAGAGATTGATCCTCGTGCCCACCCATGGACGCCAATTGTGTAAACCATGGCGCGGAGTCAACTCCCCCTTGGCCCATTTATTCCCTTCACCCACTTGATCCTGGCCGTCACGTGGGACTAAGGCCTCTTAATTCAGGTTCAGGCTGGGTGTTTGGGATATCAGGTTTACAGGAGAGCCACCCTCCACCTGAACCACCGGCGACAGTTAATGGCTTAGTACAACGAGGAGGAAACTCAGTCCTTTCTTTTACTATCAATTTACTTTATTCACGTTGTTGTACAAGGCTTATACACTTAGTTAAACAAAAGCATGCAACTCAAACTGGGTTATACAGTTAATAACAAAGCTAGCTAGAATTGATAAGCACACCCATTAGGTTCCTCTGACCTTTCCCTGACCTAGTCACAGAAAACAAAGGATAATACCCGAAAAAAGGGGAGAGCTGACGCTGGTCAGGCGTTCCGTTCTCTCTCTCTTTTACGTCGTCGCCGCGTTGCTCACGCAGGTTCCTGCACTTCTGCGATGGTTGGTCTCCGGTGTTTCTCGCTGGCTCTATGCCTGAGAATCTCTATACTTATTCTCTTTCTTATCTCTTCAAAACTGTGCTGTCTCTTCCCGGTTGGTTTTAGCCTATTCACCTCAGTCGTATTTTCTCCTTATTGGCCCAGGCCCAAGACCCCGGTATCACACCGTGTGCAAATAAGGCTCTATTCCTGTGATCTCTACTTTGTCTTGCCACATAAATTAATTAGTTCAAACTGGTTTATACCAGCACAGGCCAGTGCCTGAACTCCGATTACTATAGTTCATGAACTGTTCAACATTTTGTAACAGACTCTGTATTTCTTGCAGCCCCTGGCCAACAGAGTCCAGCTCATACACAATGAGAATAGCCTATATTGCCATATCATAATCTGCAGGCGCCTCTTCAGGAAGCATGGAATAAACGTCATGAGCTCTGCCTACCATGCTGCTTTGCATAAGCAGTACCCAGTTTTCCTTCAGCCAATTCATCTGTGTGACTATGTTTTGAAATCATATGAAAATGCCTTTACGTCCCTTTACTCAAACTTACGAAGAGCCTGCATAAATTTAAACAGCTTTGCGCTGTGTCCTGAACAGACTTCAGATTTTTTCTGGCACAAGTTTTCCCTGGAGTCAGGACCACCCTTCTGTCTTAATTCCATCTCTTTTAACCAAAATTCCCTCTCTTCTCTTTCACTTTCTCTCTGAAGTTCGAGTTTTCTTATTTCTATTGTATGTCCAGCAAATTCTACTGCTTCACACTCTGACTCACGTCCTTCCTGTCTCACGTCTTCTTTTTCTTATTTGTTCTTCTAATTCCAGTTGTGGGGCTGTTATGTCAGTAATCTCTGCATTTCTGGCACCTTATTTCAATTGCAGCTCAATTTTGTTGCCTATTCTTTCAGTTTGTTCTTAGTTAACGTTTTCAAGTCATTGAGGGAAACATTCTGCTTTCCCAAAAATGCTGCTGCAACCGTTAATGCCATTGCAATGTTATCGACTGTACTTTATTGTACAAGACACTTGGTACCTTTTATTTTAGGTAATTGGTGTTAATCGAGTTTCCGGTTGATTTGATCCCAGACACAAAAGCCCAATTTGTATGTTATCCCAGAGATGAGCAATTAATATCATTCCAAATGTGAGCTCTCCAAATTAGTCTGATTCTGATCCCAGACGCGATCCACCGAAATAAATATGATTCAATTCCGCATGAGCTCCAATTAAGATATGTTATTACCGCGCAGGACAAAGCCCCAAATTGAAATATATGTTTCAGATCGTCGTGGGAGCAACACACTGTCAATTCATGACCGTCGCTCCACAGATCGCCGAGTATTACTGCAACCCTTACAAATCAGAGAAAGCACCGCAAAATGAACACTGCAGTATCCCCTGAATAAAGTGCACCAAATCAGGTATCAATAGATAACAACAAATTGACTATTTAAAAAAATCTTAGACACGACTAAGATAAAACAATGTCTAAAGACATTATAACTTCTTATTTAAGGTCTATCTACCACATTCTGATATATATACTAACACTGACTGCAATTCAGTTTTTAATCAGCTGATAAAAATAAAAATAAAGTCTTTGCAAGTTACATTCCTGATGAATGGAATCGTTCAATGTTGAAACAGTCAAGGGTGGTTTGAAGTCTTCACAGTGGTACAATGGGGAAAAAAAGTCCTTCAAAAAAAATAAATTCAGCAGTTCAGCTGCTGGAGCATTAACTGTCCCTTTCGTGATGAATACAGCAATACCGTTAATTTGTTGAGAAGGAAAAGATTTTCTTATTTTCTCAGGGAATTAATTTGGCTTGTTGTTTGGTAGAATCATTAGAGTGAAAACAGAGCTTCGGTTGTTAGAATTTTGAGAGAGAAATAACCTAGCTCCTTCCGTTCAAATCACATCAGACCTCTCTCTCTGCTCAAACTCGTCTGTACCAGCTAGATTTCAAAAGTCAAATTGCAACACTGAATCACGTCACCTCTCCCTTGCTGCTGTTGCATGGCAACCAGAATGCACTCTGGCAGACTGAGTGTCTGGAACTTTCTGTCTTAAAGGTGCACTGATATTTTTACAGTTCTAAAGCCACACACAATATTTCTGATGAGAGAAAAAAAGACTGTGACCACATACTGGGAGATGTTGGCTATGTCGTCCTGTCCTTTACGGAAAGATCTAAATGCATAGAAGTTCAAAGAAACTGTGTTTTTACCTCCACTTGTAGCTCCATCTGCACCCTGGTCTGAGGCGCCAGCTTGTGTTACAAGAGGTGGCACAGCTCGGTGGACACATCCTGATTGAATTAGAGTCAACTCACAGACAGCTCTTCGGTTCGCTGTAGGTAGGAAAATTGTTATTGTAAACCTGGGCTGGCTAGGGCAGAGCCCCCTCCTTCTCCATCTTTCCAGGGCTTCCCATCTCTGCAGCCTCTGCTCCATTTGTTGGTCATGTTAAAGCCTAGAGGCACTGTAACTGCAGTCCCCATACCTCGTCCAGAGTTGGGTCACTAAATCCTCTTGCCTCCCTGAATGTTTGCAGCAGCTCAAAGCACAACCACCAGAAAAGCATTCACAACACCTCCACTAACTTTTCAATAGCAGAACTAAGTCAAAAGCCCCTCACCTGTAAGTTGGATTCCTGCTGTTTTTAAATAACACTGGAGGGGTTCCTCATGCTGCTGAATACATGTTCAGCTGAGCGTGACTAACATAGGCAACCAATGGGCATGCACAGACTAAGTTCCAAAGATATGCGTCAAAGCTTCTGGAATAGTACACATAGATGGGTCACTGGGATCTTTTAGAACAGTTCTTTTCAGGTGACATTGAGAATTAATTCAGCAGGCTTTTCTTCAAAAATAGAAGACGATATGAGTTCAGACAGAGGACTTCCCAGGCTCTTTTAGAGAGGTGGTGGGAAGCTGGGCTGGGTTTTGGTCTCCTCTCCTTCCTTGGGAATTGTCTTCTCTCCTTGAAAGTTCTCTCCTTTTTCATACAGTACAAATCCATCACAAAACAATTCAAAAGCGAAGCCGACAACAGGATTGACCATGTCAACTTTTTGACCGCCATTAATCTTGACCTCTCAGTTCTTTGTAAACAACTTCTCCAGGTGTTCAAAGTTCTCTGTTGTTTATTGAGCTGGAAATCAGGTGGTTTCCTAACAAGGCGTGTTTCCTTCTAAGACGTCTAAGTGCCCTTTAAAAAAAACATTTCCGTGGACTGTTTTTCAAAGTTAAGTGGCCTTTACAAGAATCCTTTTGAGAACCCCAAAGGTTAATATGTCCGCAATCTTTCAAAAATGAACTATAGAACCATAGCAAAACGATGGCATAGAAGGAGACCATTCAGCCCTGCTTTATTTTACTCTGTAGGCTACCAGATCAGCAGGGAACCTTAGATTTGGCAGTACTACGCCATTTCATTGTGGGAACATGTCTAAACTGTGCCTGTGGCATCTCGCTTTTGAATACCTCCCACTGGTTTGTCAGTAATTCCCTTTAGCAGCTGTATCAATTCCACTCTGCCTGGATTTAGTTACTGGGTATGGCTCACGCTGCTCTTTGCCTCTGGTTACTGAAATCCTTTCATTGCTCCCTGACCTTGGATACTAGGATCCTGCCCTCACTAATGCCCAGCTTCAGTTACTGAGCGATGGCTCTTGTTGCTCCTTTGTCTCTGTCATCGTGCGCGAGCTCTCATTGCTCTCCAGCCTTGGTTACTTGGCTCCCGCTCTCACTGCTCTGTGGCCCCTGTTGCCGGCCGCTGGTTTTAACTGTTCTGTAACCTCAGTTACAGGGCTCCCCAGCCATGGTTACCGGGCTTCTGCTCTCAGCGCTCATCAGCATCAGTTACTTGTCTCTGTCTCACGCTGCTCTCCAGCTTCGTTTATAGGGATCCAGCTCTCACTCATTGCTGGTCTAAGTTAGTGGGGTCTGCCTCTTAGCAATCCCCGAACTCAGTTACTGGGCTCCACCTCTCACTGCTCCCATGCCATATCTGTGCATGAAGAGAACGAGGATAACTATGGAAAGGGCAGGGCCTATCAGAGATGTGCAAGGTAACTTATTTTGGATGCAAAGGATGAGGGCAGAGTTCATAATGAGTACTTTGTCTCTGTCTTCATAAAGGAGAGACATGATGACCACATTTTGTTTAAAGAGGATTGTGAAATTTTAGATACAATGAGCATAATGAGAGAGGAAGTGATCGAGGGTCTGACATCCTTTGGTGACTGGCCTCCAGCTCTCGTTGCTCCCCAGACTCGATTACGGTGTTCTGCCTCTCACCCCTCCCCATGCTCAATTACTGAGACCGGCTGTCACTGTTGCCTCGTCTCAGTAACTTGGATAAAGCTCTTGTTGCTTCCTGGCCTCTGTTACCGGGCTCCATCTTTCATTGCTCCACAACCTCGCTTACTGTGCTATGGCATTTGCTGTTCCTGGCCTTGGTTACTGAGCTCCAGCGCTGACTGTTCTCTGTCAAACCAAAAAACCAATTCTTTGGTTTTTGCTGCTTCCCAGACTCGGTTACTGGATATTGGCACCCATTGATCCCCTGACTCGGTCACCAGTCACTGGCTCCCGTTAATCCTCTGCCTCAGCTATTTGTATCCGGCTGTCACTGCACCCATGCCTTAGTCACTGGGCTCTGGATCTCACTGTTCCCTTGCGTCAGTTACTGGGCTCCAGCTCTCAGTGTTCCCCTGCCTTAGACACTGGGCTCTGGATCTCACTGTTCCCTTGCGTCAGATACTGGGCTCCAGCTCTCTCTTCTCCCCAGCCTCTGTTACAGGGCTCTGGACCTCCTGCCTCAGTTTCTGGGCTCGTCTTCCCATTGCTCCCCTGCCTCGCTTTCTGGGCTCTATCTCTCATTGCTCCCCTGTCTCAGTTTCTGGGCTCCATCTCACACAGCTTCCTTGCCACAGTTATTGGCTCCAGCTCTCATTGCTCCCCTGCCTCAGTTTCTGGGCTCCAACTCACACTGTTCCCCTGCCTCAGTTTTTGGCTCCATCTCTCATTGCTACCCTGTCTCGGTTTCTGGGCTCCAACTCTCATTGCTCCCCTGCCTCAGTTACTGGGCGCCACCTCTCATTGCACCCCTGTCTCAGTTTCTGGGCTCCAGCTCACACTGCCTCATTGCCTCAGTTATTAGCTCCAGCTGTCATTACTCCACTACCTCAGTTTCTAGGTTCCACCTCTCATTGCTCCCCTGTCTCAGTTTCTGGGCTCCACCTCGCACTGCTCCCTTGCCTCAGTTACGGAGCTCCAGCTCTCATTGCCTCCCTTGCCTCAGTTACTTGGCTCCACCTCTCGCTGTTCCCCTGTCTCAGTTTCTGCGCTCCACCTCGAACTGCCCCCTTGCCTCAGTGACGGGGTTCCACCACTCATTGCTCCCTTGCCTCAGTTATGGGGCTTCAGCTCTCATTGCTCCCCTGCCACAGTTACTGGTCTCCACCTCTCACTGCTCCCTTGCCTCAGTTACTGGGCTCCAACTCGCACTGCTCCCTTGCCTCAGTTACGGGGCTCCAGCTCTCATTGCTCCCCTGCCACAGTTACTGGGCTCCACCTGTCATTGCTCCCTTGCCTCAGTTACTGGGCTCCAACTCACACTGCTCCCTTGCCTCAGTTACGGGGCTCCAGCTCTCATTGCTCCCCTGCCACAGTTACTGGGCTCCAACTCACACTGCTCCCTTGCCTCAGTTACGGGGCTCCACCTCTCACTGCTCCCTTGCCTCAGTTACTGGGCTCCACTTCTCATTACTCCCTCCATCAGTTAATGTGCTCCACCTCTCATTGCTCCCCTGCATCAGGTTCTGGGCTCCACTTCTCATTACTCCCTTCCCTCAAATACTGGGCTCCACCTCTCATTGCTCCCCTGCATTAGGTTCTGGGCTCCACTTCTCATTATTCCCTTCCTTCAAATACTGATCTCCACCTCTCATTGCTCCCTTGCCTCAGTTTCTGGGCACTAGCTCACACTGCTTCATTGCCTCAGTTATTGGCTCCAGCCCTCATTACTCCACTGCTTCAGTTTCTGGGTTCCACCTCTCATTGCTCCCCTACCTCAGTTACTGCGCTCCACCTCTCACTGTTCCCCTGTCTCAGTTTCTGGGCTCCACCTCTCATTGCTCCCTTGCCTCAGTTACGGTGCTTCAGTTCTCATTGCTCCCTTGCCTCAGTTTGTCGGCGGCACCTCTCATTGCACCCCTGCCTCAGTTACTCGGCTCCACCTCTCACTGCTCCCTTTCCTCAGTTATGGGGCTCCAGCTCTCATTGCTCCCCTGCCACAGTTACTGAGCTCCACCTCTCACTGTTCCCCTGTCTCACTTATGGGACTCCACCTCTCATTACTCCCCTGCCTCAGTTTCTGGGCTGCACTTCTCATTACTCCCTTGCCTTTTGGAAATGGACTCCACCTGTCGTTGCTCCCCTGCCTCAGTTTATGGGCTCCACCTCTCACTGCTCCTCTGCCTCAGTTTCTAGGCTTTTGCTCCCACGGTATCCAGCCTCATTTCTGGCCTTCGGCTCTCGTTGCTCCCCTGCATCAGATACTGCTCTCTCGTTCTCACTGCTCCCCGGACTCCATTAGTGGGCTCTGCTTCTCACTGTTCTCCAACCTTGTTTACCAGCCTGGAGATCTGAATGCTTTGATGCCTCGGATACCGGGCTCTGAGTCTCGCTGTCCCGGATTTGAGTACTGGCCAGCCACTCACATAGCACCACGGCCTCCTTTGCTTGGCTCTGGTTCTGACTGCTGACTGTTCACCATCCTTGATTACTGCACTCCAGCTCTTTCCACTCACTGTCTTTGATTACCCGACCCTTGCACTCATTGCTTCCGTCCTCAGCTAGGGGTTCCAGCTCTCACAGCGCCCTGGCCTTGGCTACTGGACCCCTGCCCTTGATGCTCCCTGATCTAGATTACTGGGCTCCAGCTCTTACTGTCACCCAATGTTTCTCACAGGGCCCTGGCTCTCACTGTTCACCACATTTGGTTACTGGGCTCCATCTCTTGCCACCTCCAGATCTCTGTTACTGGGTTCTGGCTCTCGCAACATTCCACTGTAGGTTACTGGGCTCCAGATCTCGCTTCTCCCTGGTTTCCGTGAGTGTACTCTGGCTCTCACCGCCCCCTGGACTCGTTTACATGGCTCTGGCTCTAGTAGCGTGCTGACCTCGGTTACTGGGCTCCCAGTCACGCTGATCCCCGGCCTAAGTTACTTGGCTCTGGCTCGTAGTCTTCCCCGTTGTTGGTTACAGGGCTCCACCTCACCAGCCTTGGTTACTGGGCTCCGGCACTTGCTGTCCTTAGGGTATGTTACTGGTATCTGGTCCCCACTGCTCCCCGTCTTGTTTATTGGTCCACAGCCCTTGCTGATCCCTTGTCTTCGTTATTGGACTCCAGCTCTCACTGCTCCCTGCTATTAATTACTAGGCTCTGGCTGTTGCTGCTCACTGGCCTCAATTACTGGACTCCACCTCTAACTGCTCCCAGCCTTAGTTGGTGGATCGTAGCTCTCGTTCCCATGGCCTCTTTTACTGGTCTCTGGTTCTTGCTGCTGCAACACTTCAATTACTGGGCTCCAGCTCTCACTGCTCTTGATCATCAGTTACTGCTCTGCGGCATCCCACCAACTTCTGTTGCCAAAAGAGGGCAACGGGTGATGACATGATGGCACAGTTGGTAAATAGGGTAGATCGGAGGGCTGTTTGTTTGGGAGGGCTTTGAATGTAGTAAGAACAGCAAGGCAAGAGGAAATGTGTGGGCATGGAAGGGATGGAATGGGAGATGGGGATTTTTCGGGAGAAGGGGTATGATGGGTATGCGTTGGGACTGATATGAAAGGGATTAAACGAATAGGCTGGGTATGGTATGAGAGGGATAGCATTGGAAGGTTGAAGGGGATGTCGATTTAAAGATATACTGATACAATAAATATAGTAATGTCACTGAAAATATTTTCCAGCTCTCTTCTAGTATGCAAGAAACAGTAGTGGTCCTAGTATGGAACCCTGAGGAACACCACTGCCTACCTCACTCCATTCTGAAATTAGCCTTTCACCACAATGTTGATAAAAGTACTCCTGAACTCTGATACTGTCCTCATCAATATGTACTGGGTGCTAATTTATTATTAACCTTTTATTGCGCATGTTTAATGTAATTCTCTGATTTTATTTACATCTCAGTCCCCCTCTGTTTTCAACTGAAATTCCACTTTAATGCTGCATTTGTAAATCCAATCATGATTATTTAACGTATTCCATATCTCCAGCAGAAAGTCTGCCAAAGATACAATGAATAGATCCGTGCTGAATGTCATAACAAATGAACAAATGTCAGCCTGAACTCCTCAAAAACTGTTGATTTAACTCCCAACCTGATGTATAGTTTCCCTGATAATTGCCCTTGTCAGTAGTTAACCTAGTAAAGATTAGAATTATTTTTCTCGTTGATTTTTAAAGTGGACTCATTTCCAATCATATGTTTTGAAATAATTTATTTCCTTGCTGCGTGATACAGATGAGGGAATCTCACAGTCAGTCCAACAAATACCTTTCTCTCCAAGATCAAAATACTGCAGATGCAATAAATATGAATTTTAACAGAAAGCACTGGAAATACTCAGCAGGTCTGGCAACATCTGTGGGATGAGAAGCATAGTTAACATTTCAAGTCGATGACCCTTCGTCAGAACAGGGAGTGCTTAGAGATGGAACAGTTTATTTTTTTAGCCAGACATGGAAAGGAGTGAAGGGCAGAATTATTATCAACATTAAGTTCAACAATTTCAGCATCATCCTTAATTTGTTTAATCACTCCGGCCTTCCAGCGTATCACAGACCTTCCTGTTTGTTCGTTCCGGTCCAAGCATTTCAATACAGATCTGGATACATTATATATTTGTAAATATTCATAAATCCTGAATCAAATGTTTAACTTTGCTCCCAGTTGATGTATAATTTGTCTGTTCATTTCCCTTCCTCACAGTTAACTTGCTGACGATTGGGATCCTGTCTCGGGGAAAGTGTGGTCTCTCCAAATGTGCCACTCGCTACTTCGTGGCGATGGTAGTGGCAGGTTTACTGGTTGTTAGCCTCGACCTGATGTTGAGGCAGATTCCCGTGGTTTATCGAGAACAGTTTATTTTCCTGCGGTCCATCCAGATATGTAATATCCACGCCATCCTGCTTTACACAACCACAGACTGTTCTGTCTGGTTCACCGTCATTTTCACCTTTGATCGATGTGTGGTCATTTGTTGCCAGAAGCTGAAAACCAAATATTGCAGTGAGAAAACGGCAGCTGTGGTTCTGGCAACAGTGACTGCGCTGAGCTGCTTAAAGAATATTTTGTGGTATTTTATATTAACAGGTAGGTATTCACTGATGAACGCTCCCTCGTTTTGCATTGTCACAGCGGATGTTCAGGAATCTCTGGTCTGGGTAACAATTGAGTCCTCCCATCACATTCTAACCCCGGGGTCTCATTTGTAGTGATTCTGCTGCTCAATGCTCTCTCTAACCGTCAGACACATTTTAATGAGCAGCAGATTACGCAGGAGACTCCGGATTCACCAAAGTGGGGTGAATCGCAGAGACCCAGAGATGGAGAGCCGAAGTATATCCATCATATTACTTTTAGTTGTCTCAGCCAACTTCATACTGTTGTGGGCAGTCTTTATGCTGTATTCAATATGGCAGCGAATGTGGGATTTGGGGTCTGTGCCTGTAATTCTACCATATTTTGTGCTGGAACTGGCCTTCATGTTGCAGTTCCTGAGTTTGCTGCATAAATACTATTTATGCTGTGAAACAAAATCAGTTCAGAGAGCAGTTGAAGAATGTGCTTAAATATACCTTGACTTCAATTATTAAATTAAATTATTAAATGATGAAAGGAAATTAATCACTGACTATTTCCAGCAGCCTGCAGGCGGGGCCTGTCACTATGATGACAAGGTGGGAGCGGAACTTGTCGCTATCATGCTGGAATGGAGAACGGGGCTTGTCACTTTGGAGACAGGGCAGGGGTAGGGCCGGTACCCATGGTGACAGGGAGTGGGAGCGGAATCTGCCTCGCAAGGTGACGAAACAATAAACAGGGACGTGTCCAGACGTCGGCCGGCCCCGCCCCACGACACTCGCGAATTAGAGTGGACAGAGAAAAGCGTGTGTGCAGGTCTGGGCTCCAGGTACGATATATGTAGAGGGAGGAAGGAAGGCTGGATAATTAGTGTGCACAGCTCTGCAGTCCAGATACAATATATATAGAGAGAAAGAGAGGCTGGGAAACTCTATCTTGCACTTACTTCGTGACTGCAGATACCTGGAGCCAAGCGATAGCCTCCTCATTTGCTGATAAGGTGATTAAACTGCCACTTAGTCTCTAGAGGGGACACTCCTTGGTAATGTGCAACATTGTTTGGGTCCTTCCGCAAATTCATAACGGTTTTACACTGAGGCCCCAGCAATGAAGGTTGGGTGCACAGAGGTCCTGGCTTGTCCTGAACCTGTTTAGCAAGGACCACTCTCCCTATAGTTGCTCAAAGACTGCTATTCGACAGAGGGGGTTTATCACAAGCAACTTGTTATTGACTTCTCCTTTTCCCTATTCCTTGATCCAAAGGATGTCTGCTGGTAGATCTTGCTGGGAAGTTTTCTACATTAGGGGCGCCGAGATGGAAGGTGGGCAGTATATGGATTGAACATGTCATTATGGAGCGGTAAGTGAGGTTCAAAACGCATGGTTTAAATCAGCTTGTAGGTTTTGGACAGTCAACAGATGTGTAGGGGAGTGGTGTTTGCGAGGAAAGGAAGCTAGGCCAGGGGGGTTGAGATAGGGCAAGAACTGAGGTCCGGACTGTTGTTGCAGCAGGAGGCTGGATAAGGTGTACGTCCAGCTCTGGATTTCAGATACTAGCTATATAGAGAGAGGGAGAATGACTGGATAAAAAGTGTGCACAGCTCTGTGATCCAGATACTAGACAAATAGAAGGAGGAAAGGAGATTGATAAAGGATGTGGAACGTTCTGGTCTCCACTTACTAGATATATAGAGAGAAGGAGTGAATGAGGCTGGATAAGGAGTGTGCACAGCTCTGGGCTCTATTTCCTATATATAGAGAGAGAGATAGAGGGGAGGAGTGAGGATAGTTAACAAATGTGCACAGCTCTTGGCTCCAGATAGTAGATACAGAGAGGGAGGGAGGGAGGCTGGTTAAGGAGTGTAAACTCTGAACACTACATACTGCATATATAGAGGGAGGGGGATGCTGCATAAGGTGTGCGCACAGCTCTGCTCTCTGGATACTAGCTATAGAGAGGAAGGGATGCTGGATAAGGCGGTTGTAGAACTCCGGGCTTCAGGTTCTTCATAATTAGAGGGAGTGGGGGAGGCTGCATAAGGAATGTGCACAGCTCTGAGCTCCAGATACTAGATATATGGATGGAGGGAGGCAGTCTTGAGAAGGAGTATGTGCATCTCTGGGCTCCAGCGATAAGATACATAGCGGCATCTAGAGAGGCTGGATAAGGAGTGTGCACAGGTCTGGCCTGCAGATACTAGATGTATAGAGAGAGGGATGGGAGGAATGGATAATGAGGGAGACATTATAAAGATTGTGCGCAACTCTGGGATCCTGATAATAGACATAGAGAGGGAGATAAGGAGGCTGGATCAGGAGTGTATTTAGCTCTGGGCTCCAGATACCTGATATATAGATGGAATGGGGCTGGATAAGTAGTGTTTGGAGCTCTAGAACCAGATACTAAGTATATAGAGGGATGGAGGGAGGCGATAAGGGATGTGTACAGCTCTGGGTTCCAGTAACTAGATAGATAGAGGGAAGGAAGGAGCCTGGATATGGAGCATGTGTAGCACTGGCATTCCACTGCTAGATATATAGAGGGAGGGAGGGAGCCTGGATAAGGCATGTGCACACTTTTGGACTCGTAATATTAGCTATATAGAGGGATGAAGGCTGGAAATGGAGTGCTCAGCTCTGGCCTCCCGCTACTCGATATGTAGAGGGAAGGAGGGAGTCTGGATAAGGAAAGTGAACAGTTCTGGACTCACAATACTAGATCTATAGAGGGAGGGCAGCTGGATAAGGAATCTGTACAGCCAGACTTCAATAGTTAATGATATTAAAGGTAAATGGTTAATTATGTTAAAGGTAAATAGTTGAAGGGCTTTGTTTAATTAAGGATCGGAATTGAATATAAAGTGAACCTGCTGGACAAAGTGCGGTTGCTGAACAGAAGGCAAAGCTATGTAATGCGGTATTCTTTGAATAAACGGAGCAGGCAGGAAAGAATCTGCAACGAGCTTCATTCTTCACTGTTTGTCCTGGATCCATTTGACGTAGCAGCAGAGGATGGTTGCTTAAAGCTGAAGATTGGAAAGTGAATTTTCTTCAGCTATATGTTTGTAATCTGGATTACTTCCGAGACGAATGTCTGAATCCAAGCGTAAAGTGTCAGGATATGATTCCTACTGATACTCTCTGAATATGAACCTTATGACCAATGGAAAAATGACTTAGATATGTGGACACAGAGATAAAACAAAAGAAAGCCTTGCCTCTGTCAATCCAGCAAAAGCAACATAGGGTGCAAAGTATTTTGTGAGCTGGATCCTGGCCATTTGCACACTGAGGCAGGTTTCAAACGTCTATTAAGCTTGATGGACACAATTTATAACAAAGCTGATCTATTAAACACATTCCAGCCATGGTCAGATTGTGATAAGTAGAGAAATATAGGTGGGCATATCATAGAGAAGGTATTGTATAATGTAATGCACAATATAACAGAGCGCATAAATTCAAATTGGACATTCCTTGTTCAGTGCATGTTTTTAAACTGTTTGGTTGTGCTAAATTGTCACACATGGTTTAGGCTCCTCGTGTTAACTGGAGTGAGATTCTCAGACAGAGACACAAGTTTGGATCAGATGTCTGATGCTTAAACAAAATCCTGAGAAAACAGTCATTTCCATCAGCATTCATGGTAAAAGTGGGAAATTCGGTGGTGTCACAGAGGATGGAAAACTGAATGGTTGCTGCATTTCGAAATTGTTCAGATACGGGGCGCTGGTGCCACTACAGTAGAGGAATCACAGACAAAGGTCATGAGGACGCATATATTTTTGGCAGATCTGACAGACAATAAGAATAGAGTAACAACAATGCACGAATGAACCCCAGGAATGCCCACCGAATTTGGAGCTGCTGTTTCAGATGTGATTCAAAATATCATTATGTAGTAAACTGTCCAAAATGGAACAACACCGATTTCGAGGCGTTACTTGACAAAGAAGTGGAAGATAATGATAGTGATCAGGTTGAGGGAATTGTACTGGTCGGAAGAAATTTCACTCCGGTTATATGTGTACTAGTTGATGATTAATTTCATTGCACCATGTTGGAGAGTTGTTATACATCTGCAGTATGTGGAGCAGATTGGTTGAAATGCTGTTTAGATTTGTTAGGTAGTAAGGACTGAAGTACGGTCAGAGAGGATGAAAGTTCTACTTGCTTCAGGGTCGGAGATGACAACACATTAAAGGGTGGTGATTCCATGCAAAATATCTAGAGCAAGCCACTTTATATATGTTATATCCAGCGCGATAACTTGCTGCTGAGAAAACATTTCATGAAAAAGGCCAAATTAAATTGAACATAAAACATGATAAAGCACCAGCTCCAGCGCTGCCACATTTCTAGTTGGACTGAGAACATACTGATCAAGGAATTTTCCGTGGACACATTTCAGAAATTCATCACCCTACTTACCCGTTTTGTACCTCAACTCTAAACAAATAAGTTCTGTCCTTTCCCCTTCAAGGACACCCTCCCCTTTCAACACTGCAATGTCTTCCCTAATCAGTACTGTCACTCCACCTCTTTTTTTTTCTCCTTCCCAATCTGTACATCATTGCACGTTATGCAATCAGGCCTCACTATGTTTAAGCCACGTTTCCGTTATTGCCATTACATCTTATTCCCTTACTACCATTTGTGCGTATCGCTCACCAACCTTATTCAGCACACTTTGCATACACACTCATACATTGTAATCCAGTCTTTACATTCCTCGTAGTCTCTGTCAATCTATGCCCATCGGATACGGAACTATTCCATTCTTTGGTACTGTTTAACACTCTCACAGTATGCACCTTATTCGGATTTTCTACTTTTATATGCTGGTGCCAATCCCCTTGCCAATTTAGTTTATACACTCCACAAGCATACCGGTGAATCTCCCCATGAGGACATTGTACCTTGTCCTGCTGATCCACAACCTGTCTCTTTTGAATAGGTGCCTCCTGCCCAGATCTGGTCCAATGCCCAAAGAATCTGAAGCCCTACCTCCACCGCCATGCTTCAAGGCATGCACTGATCCTCTCTATCTTCCTAGTTCTACTCTCGCTAGCGCGTAGTATGTAGCTCTTTATCTCCCTCCCGAGTTCCTGAATATCTGACTGAAGGAACTCAATGCATGCCATTTCTGTGCTACCGGTCGCAAATGGAGGAGTTCGCAGAGACAGGAAAGGTTGCAAAGGCTGGAGGGGTTTTAAGAAACATGGAAAATCCAGGGGCTGGAGGATGCTACAGAGATAGGGAGTGTTTTCGGGGCTGGGGGAGGCGAAAGGCAATAGCGTGGGTTGTAATGCTGCAGCAGGTTACAGCGATAGAGAAGTATGTAGTCGCTGGAGGAGGGTAGAGCGTTAGAGAGGCTTGTAACGGTTGGATGATGTTACTAAGACAGGTGTGTTGTAGGAGTTGAAAGACGTTACAGAGGTAGGATGGGTTGTAGGAGCCATATGAGTAGACAGTGTCAGGGAGTATGGGAGAGACTGCAGGGGTTTACAGGGATAGGGATGTTTGTAGGCGCTGAAGGAGGTTGCAAACGTAAGGAGACGTGTAGGGGTTGGAGGTGGTAACAGAGATATGGAGGTCTGTCATCCAGTAAGAGATGACACGGAAAGCGAGTGCTGTAGAGGCTGGAGGAGGTTACAGAGATAGGGAGGGTTGTAAAAGCTGGAGGAGTTTACCATGATAGGGAGTATTGTAAAGGCTGGAAGCGTTTGCAGAGTTAGGGATGTTTGTGGGCAGTAGAATATTACAGTTATAAGGAGTGCTGTAGGGGTTGGAGGCGGTTACAGAGATAGGGAAGGTGGTAGGGTCTGGGAGACGTTACAGAGCATTAGAGGATTGTAGAAGCTGGAGGAGTATACTATGATAGGGAGTATGTGAGAGTCTGGAGAGGATTATAGAGATAGGGAAGTTCGAAAGAGCTGGAGGATTTTAAATAGATAGGGAAGATTGCATATACTGCAGCTTTTTTACATAGAAACGGAAGGGTGTTGGACTGGAGGAGGTTACAGAGAGTTGGAGTGTTGAAGTGGCTGGAGGATGTTACAGAGAAATGGAGTGTCGTAGGGGATGGAAGTGGTTACAGGCTTATGGAGGGATGTACAGGATGGAGAATGTTATGGAGATAGTAAATAGTGTTTACATTGGATGAGGTTAGAGGGATATGTGGTGTTGAATGGGCTGGAGGAGGTTGCCAGAATGGGGAGGGTTGTCCTGGCTGGAGGAGGTTAGAGAGGTAGGGAAGGTTGTAGTGTCTGACGAACGTTATAGAGATAGGGAGCGTTGGTGGCGGATGGAGGATGTTACAGAGACAGGGTGCGTTGCAGTGGTCACAGGAGCTTGCAGTCATAGGGATGTTTGTAGGGCCACAGAGAGTGAGAATTGAAGCGGCAATAGGAGTGCACAGGCAGATGGAGTGTTGCAGAGACTAGAAGATGTAATATAAATATGGAGGGTGTAGGTGGAGAGCGCTTGAGGAGTTTAAATAAAGTGGGAATTTTGAAAGGACCAGAGAAGTTTCAAGAGCTAGGGAGGGGTGTAGGAGCTGGAGGAGTTTACAAAGGCAGGGATGTTTTTTGAACTGAAGGAGTTTACATAAATAGGGAGTGGTGTAAGGAATGGTGGATGTTACAGAAAAAAGGAAGGGTTGTAGTGGTCGGAGGAGGTTACAATCATAGGGAGCATTGTAGTACTGGAAAAAGGCTGCACAGCGAGTGGGAATTGAAGGGGATATCGGAGGGAACAGAGATCTGGAGCGTTGTAGTTCTGGACAATATTGCAGAGATAGAGAGGGTTTCAGAGACTGGAGGAGTGATTTTTTTCTTATTCATTCATGGTATGCGCGCATCGCTGGCTAGGCCAGCATTTATTGCCCATCACGAATTGCGATTCTTGAACTGCTGCAGTCCATGTGGGGTAGGTACACCCACAGTGGTGTTAGGAAGGGAGTTCCAAGATTTTGACTATGCAGCAGTGAAGGAACGGCAATATAGCTCCAAGTCAGGATGGTGTGTGACTTGGAGGGGAACTTGCAGTTGGTGATTTTCCCAGGCATTTGCTGCCCTTGTCCATCTAGGTGGTAGAGGTCGCGGGGTTAGAAAGTGCTGTCAAGGTTATACAGGGTTGTAGGGTCTGAGGAAGGTTACAGCACAGGAAGGATTGCAGGGTCTGGAGATATTACAGTGATTGAGAGACTTGTATCACTTCTGAAGTTTACACAGAAAGGGACTTCTGATAGAACGAGATGAGTTTATAGAGGCAGGGAGGGGTGTCAGTCCTGGAGGTACATACAGAGAAAGGGAGTTTTTTTTCGCGCTGGAGGAGTTTGCAGGAATAGGGAGAGGTGTAGGGGCTGGAGGAAGTTAGAGAGATAACAAGGGTAGTAGTGGCCAGAGGAGGTTCCAATCATCGCGAGATTTGTAGGCCTGGAGGAGGTTACACAATCAGCGAGAATTGAAGAGACTGTCAGAGGCTACAGAGATGTGGAGGCTTGTGGTGCTGGGCAAGATTGCAGGGAAAGGAAGGGTTGCAGTGGCCGTGGAAAGTTATAACGATACGGATGGTTGTACAGGCTAAGGAGGTTCCCAAGGCAGGAAGGATTACAGGAGCTGGAAGATGTTACAGAGATAGGGAGTGTTGAAGGGACTTGAGGAGTTTATAGTGATAAAATGCGTTATAGACTCTTTAATAGGTTGCATAGATAGGGAGGGTAGTAGTTGCTCGCGGATGTTACAGAAGTAAGAAGCGTGATAGGGGCTGGAGGAGATTGTGGTGAATGGCGGATTGTCGAGGCTGGAAGAGTTTGCAGAGCATGGAATTATTCTAGAGGCTGATGGAAGTTACAACCACAGGGAGCTTTGTAGGGACTGGAGCATGTTACACATATAGGGATGGGTGGAGGGCCCGGAGGATCTTACAGAAGTAGGGAGGGTTGTAGTGCTGTGGGAGGATACATAGAAAAGGAGGGCTTACGTGGTGTAGGAGGTTTCAGTGATAGTGAGGGATATAGGGGTTGGAGGAAGTTGCAGACAAACTGAAGGTAGTAGAGTATGCCGGTCGTTATGGTAATAAGAAGGGTTGAAGGGTCTGGAGGAGTTACAAAGATAGGGATGGTTCTCGTGCCTGGAGGATGTTACAGTGGTAAGGATTGTGTCGGCCTGGATATGATAGAAGATTATGCGGATTATGAAGAGAACTGGGTATGGTTGATGGAGGGAAACATTTTCCTGCTGGTGGTGGATTCAAGGCCAATGGGACAGACCCGTCAATCAGGAGTGAATTTAAGAAACTGTTCTTTGCACACAGGATGGCAGGTTTGTGGAACTGTCTTCCAGAAAAATGCAATAAATGCTGGTGTTCAATTAATCATTTTAAATCTGAGCTGGATGGATATTTGATCGCCAAGGGAACTAAGTGGTATGGGGAACTGTGTTCGGATACCAGACTGTTCTGATTGCACTGAATAGCAGAACAGGCTCAAGAGGCTGAAAGGCTTCCTGGTGTTTCTATATATATAAGTATTCATCACACTAAACAGAGCAGGTTGGCTCCGGTTATTCTGTATATTGAATGATTTTCATTCATTTTTGGATGTATTTGCAGACTCACGGTAGATGTGCCTGCCATCCAGGATTATCACAATAACACCAACATCTTCATCTACCCGCTTCTAACCTTCAATTCTCCTCCACATACGGGAAATGGTTCCACTACACAACGGGGTAAATGGATACTGGTTTGTTAGTGTGCGATTGTGAGATTGCGAGTGTGTGCATGCGTGTGTGTGAGAGCAAGAGAGAAAGAGAGCACGGGTTTGAGCATGAGTGCCTGTCTGAAAGTGTACATATATGAGTGTGAATGTGTGTGTGAGTGCGTGTCTCCGAGAGTGTGTGTACAGATTGTGAATGTGTGTGTAATAGGGAGTGTATGTTTGTGTGTGAGTGTATGTTTGTGAGTGTATAGATTGTGAATATGTGTGTGAGAGATAGTTTATGTTTGTGTGTCAGTGTATGTTTCTGTGTGACGGAGTGTGTGTATGTGTGTGTATGTGAGGCTATGTTTTTGTGTGAGTGACTATGTGTATGTGAGTGTATGTTTTTGTGTGAGTGACTATGTGTATATGAGTGCATGTTTGCGTATGGATGACTGTGTGTATGTGAGTGTATGCTTATGTGTGTGTGTATGTTTTCACAAGCACTACTGTGCAAAATTATGATTTTTTTTATTCCACCAGCTGGAAACATTTTTTTTTAAATGGAACTGATAAAAAGTGACTGCTAGCAGGTAAAATTGCCACTGCAATTAGCATCACAACTCCATTGCATCAGGTGGAGACGAATTGTCTGACCAGCCCCTCCAGAAACAATGCCCTGGGAATATGGAGTGAATTAATTATCCATTCCCCATTAACAAGACATTAAAGTCAATCCCTTTGGAATTGAGTTGCAAGAGGGAATACACACTAAGCCATAATGTTGAATGAGTGGGCAATGGGCAATGAGGCCGCATGATGTGCTTGTTTAAGTGACTTTTTTCTCACTGTAGAAACCAGACAAGCAACTAGACACCAGCTAGGTAAGGCCCATGTGGGATCTCTCTCTCTCTCTCCCTCTTTCTGTCTCTCTTTCATTCTCCTTCTCTCTCAACCTGATCCAGCTTACAAGCTTCGAACCCTGCCTGCTGACAATACCCATCTCGGCCAATCATTGCTGCAGATCGGCACCCGGTGACTGAACTGTCTCTGTCGCTGTTCTCCAGGAAAATCCGAAACTTGTGGTGTGGGCGGGTCGGGGGGGAGTGGGGTGGGATACAGAGTGGAGGTGCAGTAGGGGTGATGCACAGTGAAATATGCAAGGGAAGCTGAGACAATCTGGAAGGCAGATCAGAGATAGACAGGTTAAGGCAAAAGTGAACAATGAAAGGCTGTATTGCATCTGTTCTAACGCAAGGAGTCTTACTAGCAAGGGAAATGAATTGAGGGCGTCGTTTTACAAATGGGAATTTGTTATTATTGCTATCACACCAAGATGGTGGAGGGAAGGGCAGCTCAATATTACGGGTATAGAACCTTCAGGCGTGACCGGCGAGGGTGTTAATGAGGAGGTGGTGTTGCACTGTTGATCAAGTAGTCAATCACTGCTGTAAGGAGGGATGATATCTTGGAATGTTGCTCAAATGAGGCCAAATGGATAGAAGTTCAAAACAAAAATAGGGCAATCACTTGGCTGGGAGTGCACTACAGGCTTCCAAACAGTCAGGGAGAGATAGAGGAGCAGATGTGCAGGCAAATCACAGAGAGGTTTACAAAGAATGGGGCAATAATAGTAGAGGATTTCAACTTCCTCAATATCAACTGGGATAGTCATAATGCAAAAAGATTAAAGGGGGCAGAATTCGTAAATTGCATACAGGAGAGCTTTTGGAGTCAACACGTAGAAATGCCGACAAGAGAAGGGGCGGAACTGGACCTAATCCGAGGAAATGAAGCCGGACAAGTGGTACAAGTGTCAGTGGGGGAGCATTTCTGGGATCATGACCATAACTCTGCACGATTTAAGTTATTTATGAAAAAAGACAAAGAGGGACAGAAATTAAAATTCCTGAATTGGGGGAAGGCTGATTTCAATATGATAAAACAGTATCTGGCAGAAGTACACTTGGAACAGCTACTTGTAAGAAAGTTTACATCAGACGAATGGGAGTCATTCAAAAAGGAAATAGTGATAGCTCAGGACCCACATGTTCCAATAAAGATGAAGGGTAGGACCAACTAGCCTAGGGAACCCTGGGTGCCAAGAGAGATAGAAGGTTGGATAAGGAAGAAAAAGGAGGCTTATGGCAGATTCCAAGCCTGCAAAAAGCGGAGGCCCGAGAGAAGTTTAGAGAGTGTAGGGGGTACTTATAGAAGTAATAAGAAGTGCGAAGAGTGGGCAACAACAACACTGGCGGGCAAGATAAAGGAAACTCCCAAGGCCTTTTATAAGTATATTAAGGGCAAGAGGATAAGCAGGGAAAGAGTAGGGCCCATTAGGGATCAGAGTGGCAATCTGTGTGTGGAGCTGGAGACATAGGTGGGATTTTAGGTGGTTACTTTTCCTCTGTGTTCACTATGGAGAAGGACGATGTAGGTGAAGAGATCGGGGGTCTTGGGGGGCGGCGCTTGGTGGGGGAGATATACTTGAACAAATTACCATTGAAATGGAGGAAGTATTTTCTGTTTCAGCGGGCTTAAAATTGGATAAATCCTCAGGCCCAGATGAGATGTATCCCAGGCTGTTATGTGAGGCAAGGGTGGAGATATCACGGGCTCTGAAACAAATTTGCAAGTCCTCTATTGCCACCAGAGGACTGGAGGATAGCGAATGTGAGACCATTATTAGGCCACTGAGTCTCACATCAGTGGTTGGGAAACTATGGGAAAAAAATCTGAGGGACAGAATTAATCTCCACTTGGATAGGCAACGAGTAATCAAGGATAGCTCGCATGATTTGGTCAGGGGGATTTCGTGCCTAACGTACATGATTGAATTTTTAGAGGAGGTGACTAGATGTTTAGGTGAGGGTAAAGCAGTTGATGTTGTCTCCCTGTACTTCAGTAAGGCTTTTGATAAAGTCCCACATGGAAGATTGGGTAAGAAGGTCAGAACCAAAGTGATCCAGGGCAATTTGGCAAATTGGATCCAAAGTTGGCTTCGTGGAAGGAGGCAGAGGATGATAGTCGAGGGTTGTTCCTGCGAGTGGAAGACTGCGTCCAGTGCTGCAAGGTTGGAATCGGTGCTGGGACCCTTGCTGCTTGTAGTGTACAATAATAACTTAGATGTGGATATAGGAGGTATGATCAGTAAGTTCGCAGATGACACGAATGGTGTCGTAAATAGTGAGGAGGAAAGCTTGAGCTTACAGGATGATATAGATGGGCTGGTAAAATGGACAGAGCAGTGGCAAATGGAATTTAATCCTGAGAAGTATGAAGTGATGCTTTTTGGGAGGACTAACAAGGCAAGTTAATATACAATGGGTAGCAGGACCCTAGGAAGTACAGAGGGTCAGAGGGACCTTGGTATACTTGTCCTTAGATCACTGAAGGCAGAAGCACAACAAGATAATGTGGTTAAGAAGGCTTATGGGATACTTGTCTTTATTAGCTGAGACATAGAATATAAGAGCAGGGAAGTTATGATGGAGCTGCATAAAAGACAAGTTTGCCCACAGCGGGAGTACAGTGTACAGTTCTGGTCACCACACTATCGGAAGGATGTGATTGTAATGGAGAGGGTGCAAAGGAGATTCACCAGGATGTTGCCTGTGCTGGAGCATTTCAACTATGAAAAGAGTCTGAAAAGACAAGTGTTATTTTTCGTACAGCACAGAAGGCTGGTGGGGGGTGGGGGGGGGGGGGGGGAGGTGGGAGGGGGAGCCTGAATAAGATATACAAAATTATGAGGGGCATTGATAGGATAGATAGGAATCAACTTTTTCCCCCTTAGCCAGGGGGCACAGATTTAAAGAAAGGGGAAGGCGTTTTAGTGGGGATTTGAGGGGGGCTGGAATCTGGAATATAATGTCTGAAGGTCTGGTAGAGGCAGCAGCCCTCACAGCACTTAAGAAATATTTAGATGAGCACTTGAAACGCCATAGCAGACAAGGCTAAGAGCCAAGTGCTGGAAAATGGAATTGGAATAAATAGGTGCTTTACACGAATGGCCTGTTACTGTGCTGTATATGTCTATGGCTCTATGGCTCTATGGCACTATACTATCCACATCTGCAAGCTAGTAGCCTCAGGATTACCGAGTTCATCCGGGAAGAGCACTAAGTCTCCAAACCAGGACACTTTATATCCCAGTTTATTGCTCAAGACTCCACTTAGATCAGTCCAACCCTCCCAATTACGTGACATATTTGTCTTTGTGCGTGTGTGTGCATGTGTGTGTGTATAGGTGCGTGTTTATATGTGTTCTTGTGTGTGAGCTTCCTGGGGTATTCAGTATTTAGGAAGGATGGACAAAAAGCAAAAGGCGGTGTAGTTGCATTGCTGGTTAAAGAGGAAGTCAACGCAATATTGAAGAAAGATATTAGCTCTGACGATGAGGAATCTGTATGGGTAGAGCTGAGAAACACTAAGAGGCAAAAACACGTTAGTGGGGGTTCTATATAGACCCCTGAACTGCAGTGGTGATGTTGGGAATGGCATTAAACAGGAAATTAGAGACGCATGCGATAAAAGAACATCTGTAATGATGGATGACTTTAATCTGCATATAGATTGGGCAAATCAAACTAGTCAAAACAACGAACAGGAGGAAATCTTTGATTGTATACGGGATGGCTTTCTGGACCAATATGTTGAGGAACCAACTAGAGAACAGGCCATCCTAGACTGGGTACTGTGTAATGAGAAAGGAATATTTGACAATCTAGTTGTGCGAGACCCCTTGGGGATGAACGACCATAATATGATAAAAATCTTCATCAAGATGGAGAGTGACGTAGCTGATCCCTAAAGGACATTAGTGAACCAGATGGCCTTTGACAACAATCGACAATTGCTTCATGGTCACACTAGACTAGCTTTTGAATTCCTGAATTGAATTCAAATTTCACCATCTGCTGTGGTGGGATTCTAACCCACGTCCCCAGAGCATTAGCCTGGGCCTCTGGGCTACCAGTCCAGTGACATTACCACTACGCTACCGCCTCCCCGTCACTTAAATGAATGACAGTGGAAAGGCAGTGGCAAACATTCAAAGAGCGCGTGGATGAACTGCAACAATTGTTTATCCCTGTCTGGCACAAAAGTAAAATGGGAAAGGTAGCCAATCCATGGCTTACAAGGGAAATCAGAGATGCCAAGGAAGAGGCATATAAATTCGCCAGAAAAAAACATACCTGAGGATTGGGAGAATTTTCGATTTCAGCAAAGGAGGACGAAGGGATTGATTAAGAAGGGGAAAATAGAGTACGAGAGAAAGCTTGCCGGGAACATAAAAACTGACTGTAAACATCTGTATAGGTTTGCGAAGAGAAAACGATTAGTGAGGACAAATGTAGGTCCCTTCCAGTCAGAAACAGGGGAATTTATTATGGGGTACAAAGAAATAGCTGACCAACTAAATGCCTACTTTGATTCTGTCTTCACCAAAGAGGAAGCAAATATTACACCAGAAATGTTGGGTAACACAGGGATTGGTGAGAGGGAGGAACTGAAATAAATCAGCATGAGTAGAGAAATGGTGTTGGGGAAATTGATGGGATTGAATGCCGATAAATCCCCAGCGCCTGATGGTCTGCATCCTAGAGTACTTAAGGAAGTGGCCCTAGAAATATTGGATGCATTGGTGGTCATCTTCCAGATTCTTTCGATTCTGGAACAGTTCCCACAGATTGGAGGGTAGCTAATGTAACCCCACTATTTAAAAAGGGAGGTAGAGAGAAAGCAGGGAATTATAGACAAGTCAGCCTGACGTCGGTAGTGGAGAAAATTCAAAAGTCCATTATCAAAGATTTTATAGAAGAGCAGTTGGTGAACAGTGGTCGAATCGGACAGAGTCAACATGGATTTATGAAAGGGAAATCACGCTTGACAAATCTGCTAGAATTCTTCGAGGATGCAACTAATAGAGTTGAGGAGGGGGAGCCAGTGTATGTGGTTTATTTGGACTTTCAGAAGGCTTTCAACACGGTCCCAAATAAGAGATTAACGTGAAAAATTAAAGCGCATAGGATTGGGAGGTAGTGCATTGCGATGGATAGAAAATTGGTTGGCAGACAGGAAACAAAGAGTAGGGATGAATGGGTCTTTTTCCCAAATGGCAGACAGTGACTAGTGAGGTACTGCAGGGATTGGTGCTAGGACCCCAGCTATTCAAAACATATATTAATAATTTAGATGAGGGAACTTAATGTAATACCTCCAAATTTGCCGATGACACAAAACTGGGTGGGAGGGTGATTGTGAGGAGGATGCAGAGAGGCGCCAGGGTGATTTGGACAAGTTAGGTGAGTGGACAAATGCATGACAGGTGCAGTATAATGTGGATAATTGTGAGTTTATCCACTTTGGTAGGAAAAACTGGAAGGCAGATTATTATCTGAAGGGCTCTAAACTGAGAGAGGAGATATGCAACAAGAGCTTAGGGGTTCTCGTACACTGTAGGTCGCTGAAGGTATGCAGGCAGGTCCAACAGGCGGTAAAAGAAGGGAAATGGTAAGTTGGCCTTCACAGTGAGAGGATTCGACCACAGGAGCATGGATTGCTTGCTGCAAGGGTGGCCTTGATGAGGCCACACCTGAAATATTGTGTGCAGTGTTGGTCTCCTTATCTGAGGAAGGATGTTCTTGCTATGGAGAGAATGCAGCGAAGGTTTGCCATCCTGATTCCTGGAATGGTGAGACGTATGAGGAGAGATTGAGTCGGTTAGGATTACATTGGCTGGAGTTCATAAGAATGAGGAGGGTTCTCATAGAAACCTATACAATTCTAACAGGATTTGACAAGGTAAATGCAGGAAGCGTGTTCCCGATGGTGGGGGTGTCCACAATCAGGGGTCATAGTCTAAGGATACAGGGTAAACCTTTCAGGACTGAGATGAGGAGAACTTTATTCACTGATAGAGTGGTAAACCTATGGAATTCGCTACCACAGAAATCAGTTCAGTCCGAAATATTGCATGTTTTGAAGAAGGAGTTACATATAGCTCTTGGGTTTAATTGAATCAATGGTTATGGGGCGAAAGCGGGAATAGTTTACTGTGTTGGATGATCACCCATGATCATAATGAATGGCCGAGCAGGCTCGAAGGGCCGAATGGCCTACTCTTGCTCCAATTTTCTATGTCTCACGTCTCTATGTTTGATCAGGAGCTTTTAAAAGTTTCATGATGTTGATATAACCGGTCCTGGATTTTTTAATGGATGTTTTCTCAGTGATTAATGATGAGACGTCTCATGGTCTTAGTGTTGCAAGGGACCAGCACAATGTCCTCGCTCCCCGATAGCAAGGTTCAATTTAACTAGGAGTTCAATGTATTTAATGGTTATCACTGTTATAAAATATTTCTTTCCCATTCATTGTGTGTCTGATGCTGCTTCAGAGGTCTGGCTACTGAACTGATTTTGCTGCTAACTCTTTCACATCTCCTTCTCTGCTTCATGGTGGAGCCTTTACCATCACTGGAGTACATTGTAAAATAGAAAACATTGATATGATGTTTTATTGGTTCACCCTCTATCAGTTGGAATCAAGAGTCTCCCATTAATCTGTAGATTATCAGATGCACTCTGATGGTGGTATTTATTAATTAAACAATCTCACATTCTAGCGGTGTACTTTATAATTCCAGGAGAAGGAATTTCAATGATTGTGAGGTTTTTATGAAGGAATCTTTTTATCCTGTTTATTCCATGCATTGCAGATGAGATGAAGAGTGTAGCTGAACAAGTGGAGACTTGAGTGTTCTGTCGACACATTAAAATTATTCACAGACGTTTCACTATTGAACAAATTGAATCTGTGAAGACAATCATTGAATGCGGGGCTGGTAAACAGAACACATGTGTAGAATGTTAGGAATAAAACGTAAGTGAAAAGTAGCATTAAGTAACAGTTTGCAGGGTGCAATTACTCCAGAGAGATCGGGAGGGCGACTGAGAAAAAGAAGGGGAAAAGAGCAGGGGGAACGAAACCGAGGGAAAGAGATAAGCAGAAGGAAAGAGAAAGAGAAAGAAGCAGCAGCGTGAATAATTCACTATCATAAAGTGTTGGAATGTCCAGAACAATTAGTGAGAGAAACTGTGAGTTGAATTTGTGTGTTGTCAGATTGCGTTAATGTTACTGTTGGACTTGATCCTCTGTGTTTATTTGTGTCAGGTCCTCACATATTTTTATAGGAAGTTCCTATTCCTTACTGATTGACTGAATAAACACAATGGAATCAAATCTTCACAGATATTAATTTATTATTTAAGTTCTCAACTTTCAAATCTCTGTGATTGCTGAAATCAGTAAAATACGAGGCTGATATCAGAAATTTCTTTCAATTTATATTTAATTGCCTGTACAAACTAAATCTATTGACGATATTGCATAACCAATGAACTGTTCGCCAACACCAATAACCACAGGGATAATTGGCTGAATGTATTAATGGAGAAGAGTTACTGGGATCCATAGACTAGATTTCCTCGAACACTCTGCTGCAGTCTCTCACTGTGAATCTCAGCCTCTTCACTCACTGTATTGAATCCTCTGTCTCCTCATCCACTGCTTCACTTTATCCACTTTCCCAAACCATCTGCTCCTGTCTCCCTTCCAGATGCAACAGGTCTTTTTCACTGTCTCACCTCCAAATCGTATTCACTGTCTCCGCCGTCAGTTGCCTTGTCCAACCTAAATAGGATCAGAGGAACATCGGAGCAGGAGGAGGCCGTTCAGCCCTTCGAGCCTCCTCTGCCGTTCTAGATCATGGCTGATACGAACACTCAAACTCAGCACTGCAATTTTCCGCCTTTTCCAATTTGGCAACAGTACTAGGCGGTTCTCTGAAGCCAGAGTAGCAAAGTGACTGCACTTCCCGCTGTCCCCAATCCCTCCCGAACAACAGTCTGGAGCCAAATTCCGATTTAATCCATTGGATTCCATCTCTGTAAAACTCCTTCTCATTTCCCCACCGGCCCTGCATCCACACTCAGTACTTTCAGTCGATCCAGTGCTAAGTTTATTGCCTTTCTGTATCAATTTCCCAATTCATTATTAATAATTGTATTTCACACAGCGAATCTGCAGCTGCTATGAAGCAATAAAAAACATTCAAGCTCTTTCACTCAGTTTGGATAAATTAGGAGAGACTGTTTTCAATAGCAGGGTGGGGGGTGGTGGGGGAGGCGCTGCGGTCAGAAAGCAGAGAACATTGTAAATTGCCCCTAGTGTAGGTGGGTGCTAGGAGAATTGAGGGAAGGTGGGGATGGGAGAGGGAAATGGGATTAATGTAGGAGTAATATAAATGGGCGGTTGATGCTCGGCATGGACGCGGTGGGCCGAAGGGCCTGTTTCGGTGCTGTATCTCTCTACGACTCTGTGACTCGATAACACAGAATAAAGGTCAATAATAACGTGAGAGCTATACGTTTCGAGAACCAGGGGACATAATCCACAGCAAGTTGTTCTGGTTTGGAATTCACTGTCAACAGATTGGTGGAAGAAGATTTAATATGTACGATCAAAAGAATTGAATTTGGACAGTGATGAACATGCGGAAAAAAAACTCAGAATCCTCCAGGAAAGCAGAGGACAGAAACAGTCAAGATGAAAAGTTATACAAGTGACACCTATTACAGCAACAAAATCGTTTCCAGATTTTTGAGTTAATTATTGCTGAACTTTATAAAAACTGGAGTTGAAAAGTGAAAGAGCTTCCATACAATTTGTGGTCAGTGGTCGATTTCCAACTTTGTAAACCTTTGTAACTTTAAACTGGCAAATGTAAAGAAAATTATTTTGAATAATTCCAAGCTAATGCATAAATGCAGCAACATCAAATAAAATACAAATAATCATTTGCAGATACAACTGTAAATATGAATCCGAATTGTTGTGTGAAATGTCACCAGGTGGAGAAGTTCTCTTGGCTGCATCATTTACCTGGTTCTAGTTTGAAGGATTGTCAGCCAGTGGAACTGAGATTCCTAATAAAAACTGTCTGTTCCTTAAACTGCAGGAAACCGGCCTCTGCAGCAACAAGTATTTGCCAGAATTTCAAGTTAGTTATAGTTGCAGTTTCTCTAAACTGGAGGCGGCTAGTGAAAGACATTTAATACAATTTGTGATAAATGGCCATTTTCTAAAAAATGTCCCTCCAGGTTTTATATTGCAGCAGCGTTTTTTATGTCTACCTTCAGTTATTACTGAGGTTTTGCGGGATCGCGAAAGATGCACACAAACAGACAGTGTCCTGGGTTGTACCATTTATGCCATTGGCTGAAATATCCTTCCCCTATTTCCTGTTTACAGAGAGAGCGAGGGGGGGGGGGGAGAGATTAAGACGAGGGAGGGAGAAAGAAAGTGAGGGACATTAAAGATTTAAAACTCACTATCCCACGCAGTCTTTGCTCTATCGTTGGACTCTCAACCCTTCCCGCCATCAGTCCAGAGAAAAGAACTCATAGAAACAGCTGCAGAGAAGCAGAGAGAGAGAGAGAGAGGGAAGAAGAGACAGCCAGAGAGCCAACTTGGACTGTCCCATATTTGGGAGGAAGTGCCCAAGTGGAGGAGGCTGAGAGCTGTTGGATAAGCCATACTTTGGGAGGACTTGGTGTTTGAGTGATAGGTTCTGGGATATATGAGGACAACGTCAGGCCCCATTCTATTTTTTTTTCATGTGGTGTCCGAAGGTGCGTTTCTGTATCCCAGTCTCTGTATCTCTGTACCCAGGTGAATTGGAGCTAACTAAAGTGTGTGTGTGTGTGTGTGTGTGTGTGTGTGTGTGTGTGTGTGTGTGTGTGTGTGTGTGTGTGTGTGTGTGATTCCAGCGTGAATTACCCTCTCTATCTCTGTCTTACTCGTACCTTTTAACTAAATTCCCACCCTATGGCCACCCTGGCCCATAGTCTTGCCACCATGGACGAGCTGATGGTGGGAAGGGTTGAGAGTCCAACGATGGTGCAAAGACTGCGTGGGATGGTAATTATTAAATCTTTAATGTCCCTCACTTTCTTTCTCCCTTCCGTGTCTCAATCTCTCTCTTTCATCTCTCTCTTTGTGTGTCTGTTTCTACCACTGTGTGTGTCTCTCTCACTGTCTCAGTCTCTCCCTCTCTCCCTTTCAGGCTTTTCAATCTCTCTCTCTCTCTCTCTCTCTCTTTCTCTCTCTCTCTCTCTCTCTCTCTCTCTCTCTCTCTCTCTCTCTCTCTCTCTCTCTCTCTCTCTCTCTCTCTCTCTTCTCTCTCTCTCTCGCTCTCTCTCTCTCTCTCTCTCTCTCTCTCTCTCTCTCATTTTCTTTCTCTCCCTCTTTGTGTGTCTCTCTCTTTCACTTTATTTCTGTCACACACTCCCAGGCTTCCTTTTCTCTCTCTTTCTCTGGCTCTCTCTTTCTTTCTCTGGCTTTCCCTTTATCTGTCTCTTTCTCTCTCACTCTCAGTCTCACTCTCTCTCGCAGGCTTTCTTTTCTCTCTGGTTGGTTCTTTCGCTCTTCCTTTCTCCGCGTTTCTTTACTTCTCTCTCACACTCTCAGGCTCTCTGTCTCCCATTCTCAGGCTTTTCATTGTCTCTCTTTCTCTCTCGCTCTCTCACTCTCAGTCTCTCTCTCAGTTTCTCCCACTCTCCCTCTTTGCCTCTTTTTCTTTTCTCTTTCCCAGGAATTTTATCTCGCTCCAGCTCGCTCTTTCTCTGACTTGCTGTTTCTCTGGATTCCCCACCCCCCCCCCCCTCTTCTTTGCCTCTTTCGCTTCTCTGGGTTCCTGTCTCTTTATTTCGCCCTCTAACTCTTTCACTCTCTTCTCGGCTTTGTTTTCGAGTCCTTTTCTCTGTTTCTTAGTATTTCTTTCTTTCTCTGCTTTTTTGCCCCCTCTTGTTCGCATTATTTTTTCTTTTTTTTTTAGAATTAGAATTAGAATATTACAGCGCAGTACAGGCCCTTCGGCCCTCGATGTTGCGCCGATCATCTGACCTACACTATTCCATTTTCATCCATATGTCTATCCAATGACCACTTAAATGCCCTTAAAGTTGGTGAGTCTACTACTGTTGCAGGCAGGGCGTTCCACGCCCCTACTACTCTCTGCGTAAAGAAACTACCTCTGACATCTGTCCTATATCTTTCACCCCTCAACTTAAAGCTATGTCCCCTCGTGTTTGCCATCCTCATCCGAGGAAAAAGACTCTCACTATCCATCCTATCTAACCCTCTGATTATCTTGTATGTCTCTATTAAGTCACCTCTCCTCCTCCTTCTCTCTAACGAAAACAACCCCAAGTCTCTCAGCCTTTCCTCGTAAGACCTTCCTTCCATACCAGGCAACATCCTAGTAAATCTCCTCTGCACCCTTTCCAAAGCTTCCACATCCTTCCTATAATGCGGTGACCAGAACTGCACGCAATACTCCAGGTGCGGCCTCACCAGAGTTTTGTATAGCTGCATCATGACCCCGTGGCTCTGAAACTCGATCCTCCTACTAATAAAGGCTAACACACCATATGCCTTCTTAACAGCCCTATTAACCTGGGTAGCAACTTTCAGGGATTTATGGACCTGGATACCAAGATCTATCTGCTCATCTACACTACCAAGAATCTTCCCATTAGCCCAGTACTCTGCATTGCTGTTACTCCTTCCAAAGTGAATCACCTCACACTTCTCCGCATTAAACTCCATTTGCCATCTCTCAGCCCAGCTCTGCAGCCTATCTATGTCCCTCTGTACCCTACAACACCCTTCGACACTATCCACAACTCCACCGACCTTCGTGTCATCCGCAAATTTACTAACCCACCCTTCTACACCCTCATCCAGGTCGTTTATAAAAATGACAAACAGCAGTGGCCCCAAAACAGAACCTTGCGGTACACCACTAGTAACTAAACTCCAGGATGAACATTTGCCATCAACCACCACCCTCTGTCTTCTTTCAGCTAGCCAATTTCTGATCCAAAGCTCTAAATCACCTTCAACCCCATACTTCCGTATTTTCTGCAATAGCCTACAGTGGGGAACCTTATCAAACGCCTTACTGAAATCCATATACACCACATCCACGGCTTTACCCTCATCCACCTGTTTGGTCACCTTCTCGAAAAACTCAATAAGGTTTGTGAGGCACGACCTACCTTTCACAAAACCGTGCTGACTATCGCAAATGAACTTATTCTTTTCAAGATGATTATAAATCCTGTCTCTTATAACCTTTTCCAACATTTTACCCACAACCGAAGTAAGGCTCACAGGTCTATAATTACCAGGGCTGTCTCTACTCCCCTTCTTGAACAAGGGGACAACATTTGCTATCCTCCAGTCCTCCGGCACTACTCCTGTCGACAATGACGACTTAAAGATCAACAACAACGGCTCTGCAATCTCCTCCCTGGCTTCCCAGAGAATCCTAGGATAAATCCCATCTGGCCCAGGGGACTTATCTATTTTCACTCTTTCCAAAATTGCTAACACCTCCTCCTTGTGAACCTCAATCCCATCTAGCCTAGTAGTCTGTATCTCAGTATTCTCCTCGACAACATTTTCTTTCTCTACTGTAAATACTGACGAAAAATATTCATTTAACGCTTCCCCTATCTCCTCTGATTCCGCACACAACTTTCCACTACTATCCTTGATTGGCCCTGTTCTAACTCTTATCATTCGTTTATTCCTGATATACCTATAGAAAGCCTTAGGGTTTTCTTTGATCCTATCCGCCAATGACTTCTCGTGTCCTCTCCTTGCTCTTCTTAGCCCTCCCTTTAGATCCTTCCTGGCTAGCTTGTAACTCTCAAGCGCCCTAACTGAGCCTTCACGTCTCATCCTAACATAAGCCGCCCTCTTCCTCTTGAGAAGCGCTTCAACTTCTTGAGTAAACCACGGCTCCCTCGCTCGACAACTTCCTCCCTGCCTGACAGGTACATACTTATCAAGGACACGCATTAGATGCTCCTTGAATAAGCTCCACATTTCGTTTGTGCCCATCCCCTGCAGTTTCCTTCCCCATCCTACACATCCTAAATCTTGCCTAATCGCGTCATAATTTCCTTTCCCCCAGCTATAATTCTTGCCCTGCGGTATATACCTGTCCCTGCCCATCGCTAAGGTAAACCTAACCGAATTGTGATCACTATCGCCAAAGTGCTCACCTACATCTAAATCGAACACCTGGCCGGGTTCATTACCCAGTACCAAATCCAATGTGGCATCGCCCCTGGTTGGCCTGTCCACATACTGTGTCAGAAAACCCTCCTGCACACACTGGACAAAAACAGACCCATCTAAAGTACTCGAACTATAGTATTTCCAGTCAATATTTGGAAAGTTAAAGTCCCCCATAACCACTACCCTGTTACTCTCGCTCCTGTCGAGAATCATCTTCGCTATCCTTTCCTCTACATCTCTGGAACTATTTGGAGGTCTATAGAAAACTCCCAACAGGGTGACCTCTCCTCTCCTGTTTCTAACCTCGGCCCATACTACCTCAGTAGATGAGTCCTCAAACGTCCTTTCTGCCGCTGTAATACTTTCCTTGATTAACAATGCCACACCCCCCCCCCCCTCTTTTACCCTCTTCTCTGTTCTTTCTGAAACATCTAAATCCCGGAACCTGCAACATCCATTCCTGCCCCTGCTCTACCCATGTCTCTGAAATGGCCACAACATCAGGATCCCAGGTACCAACCCATGCTGCAAGCTCACCCACCTTATTCCGGATGCTCCTGGCTCCTGGCTCCTTTCTTAGGCTCTTTCTCTCTTTCTTTTGCTTTTTCACTCTCTCTCTCTCTCTCTGACTTTCTCTTTTCCTCACTCTCTGTGGCTTCCTTTCTGGCTCTTTGTCTGTCCCAATGACTTTCTCTTTGACTGTTTCTGTGACTCCCTTTCTCTTTCTCTCTCTCGCTCTCTGGCTGTCTCGTCCACCCTCTCTTTCTGCTCTTCTCTGCAGCTGTTTCTCTGAGTTCTTTTCCCTGACGTTCTCTTTCTCTCTGGCTCTTTCTGTACCGCTCTTTTGCTCGATCTCTTACTCTGTGACCTTTCCAGTTTTTCCAGATTTCTTCACCCATCCCCCCCCCCCCCAACCCCCCGGAATATGTGCGTGACTGGATTCAGAGGGTTCAGTTTTTATTTCAGATTTCCAGCATTCGCAGTAATAAACAGAGAAAGAAATAGTAGTAGATTTCTGCAGGATAGAGGAAATCTGCTGAAATGGTCAGACACTTGGCAGGTTAACCTAAGTGCTGAGAAATGCAAAATCATGCATTTTGGAAGGAAGGCTGAGGAGAAGCGATATAAACTAAATAGTACAATGTTAAAATGGGCGCATTGACAGAGAGATCTGGGATTTCATTTGTGTCACTTTTTATATCTTAAAGATTTAATACGGGCTTAAAATCTTTCAGTTGAACAAAGAACAAAGAAAATTACAGCACAGGAACAGGCCCTTCGGCCCTCCAAGCCTGCGCAGATCCAGATCCTCTATCTAAACATGTCGCCTATTTTCTAAGGGTCTGTATCTCTTTGCTTCCTGCCCATTCATGTATCTGCCTTGATATATCTTAAAAGACGCTATCGTGCCCACGTCTACCACCTCCGGTGGCTTCGTGTTCCAGGCACCCACCACCCTCTGCATAAAGAACTTTCCACGCATATCCCCCCTAAACTTTTCCCCTCTCACTTTGAACTCGTGACCCCTAGTAATTGAATCCCCCACTCTGGGAAAAAGCTTCTTGCTATCCACCCTGTCCATACCTCTCATGATTTTGTACACCTCAATCAGGTCCCCCCTCAACATCCGTCTTTCTAATGAAAATAATCCTAATCCACTCAACATCTCTTCATAGCTAGCGCCCTCCATACCAGGCAACATCCTGGTTGACCTCCTCTGCACCCTCTCCAAAGCATCTACATTATTTTGGTAATGTGGCGACCGGAACTGCACGCAGTAGTCCAAATGTGGCCGAACCAAAGTCTTATACAACCTTAACATGACCTGCCAACCCATGTACTCAATACCCCGTCCGATGAAGGAAAGCATGCCGGATGCCTTCTTGACCACTCTATTGACCTGCGTTGCCACCTTCAGGGAACAATGGACCTGAACACCCAAATCTCTCTGGACATCAATTTTCCCCAGGACATTTCCATTTACTGGATAGTTCACTCTTGAATTGGATCTTCCAAAATGCATCACCTCGCATTTGCCCTGATTGAACGCCATCTGCCATTTCTCTGCCCAGCTCTCCAATCTATCTATATTCTGCTGTATTCTCTGACAGTCCCCTTCACTATCTGCTACTCCACCAATCTTAGTGTCGTCTGCAAACTTGCTAATCAGACCACCTATACATTCCTCCAAATCATTTATGTATATCACAAACAATAGTGGTTCCAGCACGGATCCCTGTGGAACACCCGTCTCCGTTTTGAGAAACTCCCTTCCACTGCTACTCTCTGTCTACTGTTGCCCAGACAGTTCTTTATCCATCCAGCTAGTACACCCTGGACCCCATGCGACTTCACTTTCTCCATCAGCCTCCCACGGGGAACCTTATCAAACGCCTTACTGAAGTCCATGTATATGACATCTACAGCCCTTCCCTCATCAATCAACTTCATCACTTCCTCAAAGATTTCTATTACTTTGGTAAGACATGACCTTCCATGCACAAAATCATGTTGCCATTCACTGATAAGCCCATTTTCTTCCAAATGGGAATAGATCCTATCACTCAGTATCTTCCCCAGCAGCTTCCCTACCACTGACGTCAGGCTCAGCGGTCTATAATTATCTGGATTATCCCTGCTACCCTTCTTAAACAAGGGGACAACATTAGCAATTCTCCTGTCCTCCGGGACCTCACCCGTGTTTAAGGATGCTTCGAAGATATCTGTTAAGGCCCCAGCTATTTCCTCTCTCGCTTCCCTCAGTAACCTGGGATAGATCCCATCCGGACCTGGGGACTTGTCCACCTTAATGCCTTTTAGAATACCCAACACTTCCTCCCTCCTTATGCCGACTTGACCTAGAGTAATCAAACATCTGTCCCTAACCTCAACATCCGTCATGTCGCTCGCCTCGGTGAATACCAATGCAAAGTACTCGTTTAGAATCTCACCCATTTTCTCTGACTCCACGCATAACTATCCTCCTTTGTCCTTGAGTGGGCCAGTCCTTTCTCTAGTTACCCTCTTGCTCCTTATATATGAATAAAAGGCTTTGGGATTTTCCTTAACCCTGTTTGCTAACGATATTTCATGACCCCTTTTAGCCCTCTTAATTCCTCGTTTCAGATTGGTCCTACATTCCCGATATTCTTCCAAAGCTTCGTCTTTCTTCAGCCTCCTGGACCTTATGTATGCTTCTTTTTTCCTCTTAGCTAGTCTCACAATTTCACCTGTTATCCATGGTTCCCTAATCTTGCCATTTCTATCGCTCATTTTCACAGGAACATGTCTCTCCTGCACGCTAATCAACCTCTCTTTAAAAGACTGCCACATATCAAATGTGGATTTACCTTCAAACAGCTGTGCCCAATCTACATTCCCCAGCTCCTGCGGAATTTTGGTATAGTTGGCCTTCCCCCAATTTAGCACTCTTCCTTTAGGACCACTCTCGTCTTTGTCCATGAGTATTCCTAAATTTACGGAATTGTGATCACTATTCCCGAAGTAGTCCCCTACTGAAACTTCAACCACCTGGCCGGGCTCATTCCCCAACACCAGGTCCAGTATAGCCCCTTCCCGAGTTGGACTATTTACATACTGCTCTAGAAAACCCTCCTGGATGCTCCTTCCAAATTCTGCTCCATCTAGACCTTTAACACTTAGTGAATCCCAGTCAATGTTGGGAAAATTAAAATCTCCTATCACCACCAACCTGTTGCTCCTACATCTTTCCATAATCTGTTTACATATTTGTCCCTCTATCTCACGCTCGCTGTTGGGAGGCCTGTAGTCCAGCCCCAACATTGTTACCGCACCCTTCCTATTTCTGAGTTCTGCCCATATTGCCCCACTGCTCGAGTCCTCCATAGTGCCCTCCTTCAGCACAGCTGTGATATCCTCTTTGACCAGTAATGCAACTCCTCCACCCCTTTTACCTCCCTCTCTATCCCGCCTGAAGCATCGATATCCTGGGATATTTAGTTGCCAATCATGCCCTTCCCTCAACCAAGTCTCAGTAATAGCAATAACATCATACTCCCAGGTACTAATCCAAGACCTAAGTTCTTCTGCCTTACATACTACACTTCTTGCATGAAAACAAATGCACCTCAGACCACCAGTCCCTTTGCGTTCATCATCTGCTCCCTGCCTACTCTTTCCCTTCGTCACGCTGACTTCATTATCTCGTTCCTTACAATCTTTAGTTACTACCTCCTTACTGTCCACTGACCTCCTCATTTGGCTCCCATCCCCCTGCCACATTAGTTTAAACCCTCCCCAACAGTGTTAGCTAAAGCCCCCCTAAGGACATTGGTTCCAGTCCAGCCCAGGTGTAGACAGTCCAATTGGTAATAGTCCCACCTGCCCCAGAACCGGTCTCAATGTCCCAAAAATCTGAACCCCTCCCTCCTGCACCATCTCTCAAGCCACGCATTCATCCTGACTATTCTTTCATTTTTACTCTGACTATCACGTGGCACTGGTGGCAATCCTGAGATTACTCCCTCTGAGGTCCTACTTTTTAACTTGGCTCCTAACTCCCTACATTCAGCTTGTCGGACCTCATCCCGTTTTTTGCTTACATCATTGGTGCCTATGTGCACAACGACAACTGGCTGTTCACCCTCCCCCTTCAGAATGTTCTGCAGCCGATCTGAGACATCCCTGACCCATGCACCTGGGAGACAACATACCATTCTGGAGTCTCGTTTTCGACCACAGAACCGCCTATCTACTCCCCTTACAATCGAATCCCCTATGACTACAGCCCTTCCACTCTTTTGCCCGCCCTTCCGAACAGCAGAGCCAGCCACGGTGCCATGAACCTGGCTACTGCTGCCTTCCCCTGGTGAGCCATCTCCCTCAACAGTATCCAAAACGGTATACCTGTTTTAGAGGGAGATGACCGCAGGGGACACCTGCGATGCCTTCCTGCTCTTTCTCTGCCTTTTGGTCACCCATTCCCTTTCTCCCTCAGCAATCCTAATCTGCGGTGTGACCAATTCACTAAACGTGCTATCCACGACCTCCTCAGCATCGCGGATGCTCCAAAGTGAGTCCATCCGCAGATCCAGAGCCGTCATGCGGTCTAACAAGAGCTACAGCTGGACACACTTCCTGCACGTGAAGGAGTCAGGGACATCAGCCGTGCCCCTGAGCACCCACATTGAGCCACAGGAGCATAACACGGGTCTGAAATCTCCTGCCATTTTTAATCTTAAGCTTAACTTAGATAAAAGAAAAAGGAACGAAAAGTGTTTACTAATCACACGGCAAAAAAATATATAGAAAAAACCTTACCTTATCTACACACCACAGAGTCCTTTTTTTTTTTTGGTTAGAGGAGGAGTGCGGGTAGGAGACACTGCAGGTGTAGTGTCTCGGGTTCAGAAACGACCCACATATATAGGCTTTCACTTACCCAGAAGCCCCCTGGTCCGCCGAAAACAAAAGGAAATTAGGTTTCAGTTGAAACTTACCTTCCCAGCCGATCACTCGCTCGCAGTCTCTGCTCCCGAATAAGCTGCTGCAATGAAAGGTAAGTTATTTTAAACGGCCCAAATACATAGGCTTCGTACTTACCCAGAAGCCCCCTGGTCCGCCGAAAACAAAAGGAAATTATGTTTCAGTTGAAACTGACCTTCCCAGCTGATCACTGGTTCGCACTCTCTGCTCCCGAATAAGCTGATGCAATGAAAGGTAAGTTATTTTAAACGTAAGTTGAATCTCGCTTCACCCAGATAAGTGTTCGCAAATGGGTTGGGAAAAGTGACAAAAGCTGTTTCTATTCAGATATTCCTGCACAGTGGAAGTGTGAGCCATCTTTGCAGATACAGGAATAGGGATGTCTGAATGGACCTGCAGGTTTTGGTTGATGCAATAAGGTGAGAATTTGATTTGTGTCCCTTGCAGATGCACAGAATAAAAGGTATTTACAGAAAACCACATGAAGGAGTTTACCAATGTCTGACAAACTTCAAAGATTTCAGACAAATGGAAGAAGAGGAGAAGGGAACAATGTACAAAACCGACAGACATGCAACAGCAGTAGGAACATTAATCACTCTAAAGGTGTTTTAATCTGAAGGCCTCAACTCATGATTGATAAAGCAGGAGTTCAAATCCCACACTGGGCTGCTGTAAATTGGAATTCTGTTTTTGTTTAAAAAACACATATATCTGGAGTTATAAAACTTCCAGGATGGAATTATTCACTCCTGTCTACGATTGCAAAGCCCGTGTGTGTCTCAATTTCGCGGTATTTCTTAACGATTTAAGATGTTGGGGTAGAATACCACATACCCATGTTATAAATGACACAAAATGAGGCAGCACTGTGTGCAGTGTAACTAAAAGCACCAAACTGCAAAGAGATATTAATGTCTTACGTGAATGGGCAAAACTGTGATCGATAGATTTCAATGTCAGCAAAAAAAGACTAGAACAGAGTACTTAACAAATGGTGAAAAGCTAGAAACACTGGAGGTCCAAGGAGACGTGAGAGGTCCATATCCATTTGAGTGCCGCGCAGATATACCAGAAAGATAACTGGACTCCAAGGGTTAAATTACGAGGTGATAGTACACAGGGATGCATTGCATGGAATTTAGGAGGATCAAAGTGATTTGATCAACGTTGCTGAGATATTAAGGGGAACTGATGGGTGGATTGGGAGAAACTATTTCAGCAGTTTGGGTAAATAGTAACAGGAGTAGGCTATTCAGCCCATCGTGCCTTCTCTGCCATTCAATATTATCAATACCTTTTCCCACACCATCTTCATATCCATTTTTCCATTGGTATTTAGAAATATGTCAATCTCTGCTTTAGATGTTTTAGATTTCGATATACAGCACTGAAACAGGCCCTTCGGCCCACCGGGTCTGTGCCGACCATTAACCACCCATTTATACTAATTCTACACTAATCCCATATTTCTACCACATCATCACCTGTCCCTATATTCCCCTACCACCTACCTATACTAGGGGCAATTTATAATGGCCAATTTACCGATCAACCTGCAAGTCTTTTGGCTGTGGGAGGAAACCGGAGCACCCGGAGGAAGCCCACGCAGACACAGGGAGAACTTGCAAACTCCACACAGGCAGGACCCAGAATTGAACCCGGGTCGCTGGAGCTGTGAGGCTGCGGTGCTAACCACTGAGCCACTGTGCCACTAAGCGTACTCAATGACTGTGTTTCCACAGCCCTCTGGAGTACAGAATTCCAAAGATTCACAACCCTCTGAGCAAATAAATGTATCCGCATCTCTGTCCTAAGTGGCTTCCCCCTTATTTTGAAATTGTGTCCCTTGGTTCTAGACTCCTTAACCAGGGGAAACATCTTAACTGCATCTATCCTGTCGATCCCTTTAAATATTTTGTAGGTTTGACGAAGATCACCTCGCGTTCTTCTAAATTCCAATGAATATAAGCCCAACCAGTTCAACTATTTCTCATAAGACAACCCCTTCATCCCATGAATCAGCCTAGTGAACCTTCTCTGACCTGATGCCAGTGCATTCAGGCCTGAGCATTTGTCCACTTTCAAAAGTGCCAAATACCTTAATATTTACCCTTTCACTCTGTTTAGCCCATCCAATATTTCACACTGTTCATATTTAACTACAATGTTTAACTACATCGTTCCCCCTCTTTTATGAAGACAAACACAAAGGTTTCATGAAGAACCATGCCCACATCTCCCACCTCCACACATTCCCTTGTTGGTCCTTAATACTCTATCCTTAGTTATCCTTTAGCTCTTCATGCATTTGTAAAGCAAAATTGCTTTTTCCTTGCTTTTACTTGGTAATATTATATTCTGACTATCTCTTAGCTTTCCTAATTTCCTTTTTACTTTCAACCTTGAACTTTCTTCACTCCTCTCGTCTTTCTGTAGCATTGAGCTCCCGCTATCTGACATAAACTTCCTTTTTGTGCCTTATCCCATCCGGTTTGATCCTTGATATCGTTAATCATATAGTTAGTTACAGCAATTCAGTAAGGATTTAACAAGTATTTATTTACTTAAAATTAATTTATTAATTAGTGCTATAAATGTCAGTTAGAGGGGTGAAGTGCTTCACCTGTGAGATGTGGGAGGTCCGTGACGCTTGCAGCGTTCCGGACGACGACATCTGCAGGAAGTGTACACAGTTGCAGCTTCTCACAGACCGCATGGATCGGTTGGAGCGGCGACTGGGTGCACTTAGGAACATGCAGGTGGCAGAAAGCATCACAGACAGCAGTTTTAGAGAAGTGGGCGGCACAGTGGCGCAGTGGTTAGCACCGCAGCCTCATAGCTCCAGCGACCCGGGTTCAGTTCTGGGTACTGCCTGTGCGGAATTTGCAAGTTTTCTCTGTGTTTGCGTGGGTTTCCGCCGGGTGCTTTGGTTTCCTCCCACCTCCTAAAGACTTGCAGGTTGATAGGTAAATTGGCCATTGTTAACTGCCCCTAGTGTAGGTAGGTGGTAGGAGAATGATGGGGATGTGGCAGAGAATATGGGATTATTGTAGGATTAGTATGAATGGGTGGTTGTTGGTCGGCACAGACTCGGTGTTTCAGTGCTGTATCTTTAAATTAAATTAAAAATAAAGTGGTTACACCCAAGGTGCAGGCAGATAGATGGGTGACCGCTAGAAGGGGCAGGTCGTCAGTGCAGGGATCCCCTGTGGCTATCCCCCTCTCTAACAAGTATACCGTTCTGGATACTGTTGGGTGGGGGGGATGGCCCATCAGGGGAAAACAGCAGCAGCCAGTGTAGTGGCACCACGGCTGGCACTGTAGTTAAGCAGTGAGGGACAAAGCGCAGAAGAGCAATAGTTATAGGGGACTCTATAGTCAGGGGCACAGATAGGCGCTCCTTTGGACGTGAAAGAGACTCCAGGATGGTATGTTGCCTCCCTGGTGCCAGGGTCAAGGATGTCTCTGAACGAACAGGGGACATTCTGTAGGGGGAGGGTGCACAACCAGACGTTGTGGTACACATCGGTACCAACGACATAGGCAGGAAGAAAAACGAGGTCCTGCTGGAGGAGTTTAAGGAGTTAGGTAGAAACTTAAAAGACAGGACCTCTAGGGTTGTAATCTCGGGATTACACCCTGTGCCACGTGCCAGTGAGGCGAGAAATAGGAAGATGGTGCAGCTAAACATGTGGCTGAACAGCAGGTGTAGAAGGGATTGTTTCAGATATCTGGACCATTGGGATCTCTTCAGGGACAGATGGGACCTGTATGAAGAAGGACGGGTTGCATCTAAACTGGAGGGGCACAGATATCCTGGCTGCGAAGTTTGCTGGCGTCACTGGGGAGGGTTTAAACTAGTGTGGCAGGGTGGTGGGAACCAGAGCAGAAGGACAGCAAGTGAAATAAATGAGGGGGAACTAGTCAATAAGGCCAGTAAGACTAAGAGGAAGAGCAGAAAGGGGGATGTTGCGGAGAACAGCAGGACTGGTGGTCTGAAATGCATTTGTTTCAATGCGAGAAGTATCACAGGTCAGGCAGATGAATCTCGAGCTTGGATTAGTACTTGGAACTATGATGTCTTTGCTAATACAGAGACTTGGTTGAGGGAAGGACAGGATTGGCAGCTACATGTTCCAGGATTTGTCAGCTTCAGGCGGAATGGAGGGGGATGCAAAAGGCTTGGGGGAGTTGCATTACTGGTTAAGGAGAATAGCACAGCTGTACTGCGGGAGGACACCTCAGAGCGGTCATGCAGCGAGGCAATATGGGTGGAGTTCAGGAATAGGAAGGGTGCAGTCACAATGTTGGGGGTTTTCTACAGGCCTCCCAACAGCCAGCGGCAGGTAGAGGAGCAGATATGTAGACAGATTTTGGAAAGATGTAAAGGTAACAGGGTTGTAGTGGTGGGTGATCTCAACTTCCCCTATATTGACTGGGACTCACTTAGTGCTCGGGGCTTGGATGGGGCAGAATTTGTAAGGAACATCCAGGAGGGCTTCTTGAAACAATATGCCGATAATCCAACTAGGGATGGGGCCATACTGGACCTGGTATTGGGGAATCAAACCGGCCAATGGGTCAAAGTTTCAGTAGTGGAGCATTTCGGGAACAGTAACCATAATTCCATAAGTTTTAAGGTACTGGTGGATAAGGATAAGAGTAGCCCTCGGGTGAAGGTGCTTAATTGGGGGAAGGCTAATTATAACAATACTTGGCAGGAACAGAAGAATTTAGATTGGGGGCGGCTGTTTGAGGGTAAATCAACATCTGACATGTGGGAGTCTTTCAAACGTCAGTTGATCAGAATCCAGGACCGGCATGTTCCTGTGAGGAAGAAGGATACATTTGGCAAGATTCGGGAACCTTGGATAATGCGGGATATTGTGAGCCTAGTCAAAAAGCATGTGAGCCGCATGGAAGATGGCAGGATCCCCAAAGACACATTGTGCAGCGAGCTCGCCACTGGTATCAGATCCACCGGCCGTCCATGTCTCCGTTATAAAGACGTCTGCAAACGTGACATGAAATCGTGTGACATTGATCACAAGTCGTGGGAGTCAGTTGCCAGCATTCGCCAGAGCTGGCGGGCAGCCATAAAGACAGGGCTAAATTGTGGCGAGTCGAAGAGACTTAGTAGTTGGCAGTAAAAAAGACAGAGGCGCAAGGGGAGAGCCAACTGTGCAACAGCCCCAACAAACAAATTTCTCTGCAGCACCTGTGGAAGAGCCTGTCACTCCAGAATTGGCCTTTATAGCCACTCCAGGCACTGCTTCACAAACCACTGACCACCTCCAGGCGCGTATCCATTGTCTCTCGAGATAAGGAGGCCCAAAAGAAAGAAAGAAAGAGTCAAAAAGAAAAAGGAAGCATTCATAAGTGCTGAAAGGCTAGGAACAGACGAATCCCTTGAGGAATATAAAGACAGTAGGAAGGAACTTAAGCAAGGAATCAGGAGGGCTAAAAGGGGTCATGAGAAGTCATTGGCAAACATGATGAAGGAAAATCCCAAGGCTTTTTACACATATATAAAGCGCAAGAGGGTAACTGGGGAAAGAGTTGGACTTCTCAAGGGCAGAGAAGGGAATCTATGTTTGGAGCCAGACGAAATGGGCATTGTACAAAATGAGTACTTTGCATCAGAATTCACCAAAGAGAAGGACGTGGTGGACGATGAGCCTAGGGAAGGGAGTGTAGATAGACTCAATTATCTCATTATCAAAAAGGAGGATGTTTTGGGTGTCTTGCAAAGCATTAAGATAGATAGGTTCCCAGGGCCTGATGGGATCTACCCCAGAATACGGAGGGAGGCAAGGGAAGAATTTGCTGGGGCCTTGACAGAAATCTTTGCATCCTCATTGGCTACAGGTGAGGTCCCAGAGGACTGGAGAATAGCCAATTTTGTTCCTTTGTTTAAGAAGGGTAGCAAGGATAATCCAGGAAATTATAGGCCGGTGAGCCTTACGTCAGTGTTAGGGAAATTATCAGAGAGGGTTCTTCGGGGCAGGGTTTACTTCCATTTGGAAAGAAACAAACGTATTAGTGAGAGGCAGCATGGTTTTGTAAAGGGGAGGTGGTGTCTCACTAATTTGATTGAGTTTTTTGAGGCAGTGACAAAGATGATTGATGAAAGAAGGGCAGTGGATGTTATCTATATGTACTTCAGTAGAGCCTTTGACAAGGTCCTTCATGGCAGACTGGTACATAACGTGAAGTCACATGGGATCAGAGGTGAGCTGGCAAGATGGATACAGAACTGGTTCTGTCATAGAAGACAGAGGGTAGGAGTGCAAAGGTGCTTTTCTGAATGGATGGCTGAGACTAGTGGTTTTCCACAGGGATCAGTGCTGGGACCTTTGCTGTTTGTAGTAGATATAAATGATTTGGAGGAAAATGTAGCTGGTCTGATTAGTAAGTTTGCGGACGACACTAAGGTTGGTGGAGTTGTGGACAGTGATGAGGATTGTCAGAGGATACAGCAGAATATAGATCGGATGGAGACTTGGGCAGAGAAATGGCAGATGGAGTTTAATCCGGACAAATGTGAGATAATGCATTTTGGAAGGTCTAATGCAGATGGGAAGTATACAACAAATGGCAGAACCCTTAGGAGTATTGAAAGGCAGTGCGATTTGGGCGTACATGTCCACAGGTCACTGAAAGTGGCAACGCAGCTGGATAAGGTAGTCAAGAAGGCACACAGCATGCTGGCCTTCATCGGTCGGACCATATAGTATAGAAATAGGCAAGTCATGCTGCAGCTGTATAGAAATTTAGTTAGGCCACACTTAGAATATTGCGAACAGTTACAATTCAAAGTTGCAATTCTGGTCGCCACACTACCAGAAGGACGTGGAGGCTTTGGAGCGGGTACAGAAGAGGTTTACCAGGATGTTGCCTGGTCTGGAGAGCATTAGCTGTGAGGAGATGTTGGATAAACTCGGATTATTTTCACTGGAAAGACGGAGGTGGAGGGGCAACATGATAGATGTTTACAAAGTTATAAGCCGCATGGACAGAGTGGATAGTCAGAAGCTTTTTCCAAGGGTGGAAGAGTCGGTTACTAGGGGACATAGGTTTAGAGTGAGAGGGGCAAAGTTTAGAGGGATGTGCGAGGCAAGTTCTTTACGCAGAGGGTGGTGTGTGCTTGGAAGATGCTTCCGAGGGAGGTGGTGGAAGCAGGTATGATAGCGACGTTTAAGAGGCATCTTGACAAATGCTTGAATAGGATGGGAATAGAGGGATACGGTCTTCAGAAGTGCAGAAGGTTTTAGTTTAGGCAGGCATCAAGATCGGCCCAGGCTTGGAGGGCCGAATGGCCTGTTCCTGTGCTGTACTGTTCTTTGATCTTTGTTCTCTCCAAGAGGCTCTAGATTTGGGAGTCTCACCCTGTTTGTATTTGTAGGAAGATATTTGTTCTCAACCGTCACTAACTCTCACTGCTCTGACATTCATTTACCTTCAGGTGGCTGCTTCCAGTCCCCTTTGATAAATCCTCCCTTCCCTGGAATTACCATCTCCTCTGATCTCCCTGCAGTACCCTCACATCCTTCCTAATGTGTGGTGACTAGAACTGGATGCGGTATTCTAGCTGTGGCCTAACCAGAGCTTTGTAAATGTTCCGCATAACTTCTGTGCTTTTGTAGTCATAACTATTTATGAAGCCCAAGATCCCGTAAACATTGCTGACGATTCTCTCAATATGACCTGCAACCTTCGAAGATACAAGCGCATGTATCCCGCGGTCCCTCTGTCGCTGCACACTCCCTAGAACTGTGCCATTAAGGCTATCTCGGCTCTCCCTGTCTCTTCTGCAAGAAAGAGAACTGGGGGGAAGAGAGAGAGAGTTGATGAGAGAGAGAGACTGGGGCAAGAGATGTGGACAGAGAATGAGAGAGGGAGAGAGGGGGAACAGATGGTGAAAGAAAGGGACGAGAGTGGGAGGGGAGGAGAGAGAGCGAGGGGCAGAGCGAAAGAGAGAGAGATGGAGGAGAGAAAACCGGGGTGGAGAGAGGGCTAGAGGGTGTGGGTGTTATGGCCATGAGAGAAAGGTGTCTACTGGTCTGTTACTGTCTTCACCTGGTCTTATAGTAACAGGGTTAAATGTTAAACACACGATGTTTTGAGTACATCCTTGGTGAATCCTTGTTCACCACTTTCCAATTATAAGGCAATGAAATGAGCACAAACAGGCTTTCTTAGGTTTAAAGAAGAAAGATGAAATTTATTAAATCTAACACTTAAACTGTAATACGGTTAACGCCTACGGATATACGACTCGCCCACTCTAGCATGCACAAGCAATATAAACATGCAACGAGGGACAAAACAGAGCGGACGGAAAGATAAGTAGAGTAGTTATAGGTAATATCATGTTACTATTCCCCGAACTCGCTGTGGTCCTTGTTTGAAGATATGGTCTTGCATTTCATTGGAGCCGAGTGTTCCGTTTAAACCTGGTTCACGTCGGAGACCTTTTTGTTCTCTTTGAGTTTACGTGTCTTCAATTGTTTCCTAAGCTGGTGAGAGCGAGATGAGGGCAGCTAGGAGAGAGGTTTTATCAAAAAAGGAACCAGGAGTTTTCTCAGTTAGAATCCTTTGTTGGAAGTTCAAATCTCAACAGCCAGTTAGTAATATGACTGTGTTCAGTATGGAGAAGGAGGATGTAAATGTAAAGATCAAGGAAGGAGATTGTGATATACTTGAACAAATTAGCAATGAAAGGGGGGCGGTATTAGCGGTTTAAGCGGGCTTAAAAGTGGATAAATGCCCAGGCCTAGAGGACATGTATCCCAGGCTGCTACGTGAGGCAAGGGATGAGATAGCAGGGGCTCTGACACAAATTTTCAGATCCTCTCTGGCCACAGGCGAGGTGTCAGAGGACTGGAGGACATCGAACGTGGTTCCATTATTCTATGGTACTAGGGTTAAACCAGGTAAGTACAGGCCAGTGGTCTGAACAACAACAGTGATAGGCAAACCATTGGAAAAAAAATTCTGAGGGGCAGGAATAACCTCACTTGGAGAAGCAATGATTAATCAAGGATAGTCATCATGTCTAACTAACTTGATTGAATTTTTCTATTCGACTAGGTATGCAGATAATGGTAAAGCAGTTGGTGCAGTCCACATGGACTTCAGTAAGGCTTTTGATAAGGTCCCACATGGGAGATTGTTAAGAAGGTAAGAGACCATGGGGACCAGGGCAATTTGGCAGATTGGATCCAAAATTGGCTTAGTGGCAGGAGGCAGAGGGTGAAGATCGATGGTTGTTTTTGCGATTGGAAGCCTGTGACTACTGGTGTGCCGCAGGGATCGGTGCTGGGACCTTTGCTGTTTGTGGTGCACATTAATGATTTAGACGTGAATATAGGAGGTATGATCAGTAAGTTCGCAGATGACACGAAAATTGATGGGGCTGCAAATAGTGAGGAGGAAAGCCTTAGATTCCAGGACGGTATCGATGGGCTGGAAAGATGGGCAGAACAGTGGAAAACGAAAGTTAATCCTGAGAATTGTGAGGTGATGCATTTTTGAAGGACTAACAAGGCAAGGGAGAATACAATGGATGGCAGGACCCTATGTATTACAGAAGGTCGGAGGAACTTGGTGTACTTGTCCATCGTATTTTTTAGTTTTAGAGATACAGCACTGAAACATGCCCTTCGGCCCACCGAGTCTGTGCCGACCATCAACCACCCATTTATACTAATCCTACGCTAATCCCATATTGCTACCACATCTCCACCTGTCCCTATATTTCCCTGCCACCTACCTATACTAGGGACAATTTATAATGGCCAATTTACCTATTAACCTGCAAGTCTTTTGGCTTGTGGGAGGAAACTGGAGCACCCAGAGAAAACCCACGCAGTCACAGGGAGAACTTGCAAACTCCACACAGGCAGTACCCAGAATTGAACCCGGGTCGCTGGAGCTGTAAGGCTGCGGTGCTAACCACTGCGCCACTCCAGGCAGCAGCACAGTTAGACTAGGTGGTAATGAAGGCATACAGATACTAGCCTTTATTCGCCGAGGCATAGACAATGAGAACAGGGAAGTTATGATGGAGTTGTATAAAATGATAGTTCAGCCATAGCCTGAGTACTGTGTACAGTTCTGGTCGCCACACTATAGGAAGGATGTGATTGCACTGGAGAGGGTGCAGAGGAGATTCACCAGATAGTTGCCTGGGCTGGAGCATTTCAGCTATGAAGAGAGACTGAAAAGGCTAGGGTTGTTTTCCTTAGAGCAGAGAAGGTTGATGGGGGAGCTGAGTGCCGTATACAAAATTATGAGGGCCATAGATAGGGTAGATAGCAAGAAACGTGTCCCTTAAGAGAGGTGGCAATAACCAGGAGGCATAGTCTTAAGGTAAGTGGCAGGAGGTTTAGAGAAGATTTGAGGAAATAATTTTTCAAGCAGAGAGTGTTTGGAATCAGGAACACATTGCCTGAAGGGGTGGTAGAGGCCTGAACCCACACAATATTTAGGAAGTATTTAGATGAGCACTTGAAATTCCATTGCAGACAAGGCTGCGTTCAAAGTACTAGAAAAGGGGATTAGAATAGGTAGGTGCTTGATGGCAGGCACAGACACGCTGGGCTGAAAGGCCTCTTTCTGCGCTGTGTATCTCTATAACTAAAAGTGCTCTGTTCTGACCACTTCTGCTGTCTATTGGGGAAGCAACTACAGGATCTCTTTTTTTCTAACACTGCTAGTACTATGCAAATAGCCTTCCTATCAGGGGCTTGAAATTTTAAGTTTTAATGTTCATGTGACAAAATCATGTGTGCCTCAGTCTTGGCAGGTGGGGGATTGCCTGACAGGGGGGAACAGGGAGCGAGAGAAGGGGACGCGAGAGATGTACAGAGAGAGAGTCAGAGAGAGAAAGAGGGGAGGAGACAGAGAAGGAGGTGGAAAAGAGAGAAAGAGCGAGTGGAGCAGTCAGACAAATTAAGAGAGAGAGGTGGCAGAGAGAGAGAGTGGCGACTGGGTACGGAGAGAGAGGTAAGGGGGAGAGAGGTGAGGGGGAGAGATGGGGATAGAGAGAGCGGAGCAGAGAGAGCGAAAAGGGAGGAGGGAGAGAAGGGGAGAGCGAAAGGGGTGAAAAGAGGGAGCAGAAAAAGAAATAGAGGGAGAGCGAGAGAGAGCACAGCACAGAGGAAGGGGGCAGCCAGAGAGGAAGGCAGAGAGAGAAAGAGGGGGACATAGAGACTACAAGAGCCGGTCAGAGGCTAGGAATTCTGCAGCATGTAACTCATCGCATGTCTCCCCAATGCCTGTCCACCATCGACAAGGAAAGATTCAGGGTTGTGATGGAGTACTCTCCCTTTGGCCTGATGGGTGCAGGTAGAAAACACTCTAGAAGCTCGCCACCATCCAACACAACGCACTCCTCTTGATCGGCAACTCATCCAAAAACATTCACTCCCTCCAACACCAATGCCCAGTGGCAACAGTGTGTACCATATGCAAGATTCACTGCAGCAACGCACTGAGGCTACGAAAAGAGCACTTTCTAAACCCGCGACCAGAAGACCATACAAGTTCGGAGCAGAAATAGGCCATTCGGCCTATCAATCCTGTTCCACCATTCAATTAGCCGGACATCAGTTGTGTGGAAAATGCTAGAGTCCATTATAAAAGATGTAATAACAGAGCACTTGTAAAGTAATGACTGGATCGGACAAAGTCAACATGGATTTACGAAAGGCAAATCATGCTTGACAAATCTACCTGAATATTTTGAGGATGTAACTAATAGAACAGGTAAGGGAGAAGCAGTGGATGTGATGTATTTGGACTTTCAGAAGACTTTCGAGAGGATCCCACATGAAAGATAAGCGTGTATAATTAAAGCACATGTGATTGGGGGAAAGGTACTGACATGGATAGAGAACTGGATGGCTGACAGGAAACAAAGAGTCGGAATAAACGGGTCTTCTTCTGAGTGGCAGGCATTGAGTAGTGGATCAGCACAGGGATCAGTGCTAGGACCCCAGCTATTCACAGTATATATTAACGATATAGATGAGGGAATTAAATGTAATATTTCCAAGTTTGCAGACGACAAAACACTAGATGGGAGTGGAAGCTATGAGGAGGATGCCGAGAGGCTCCAGTGCAATTTCGACAGGTTGAGTGAGTGAGCAAATACATGGCAGATGCAGTATAATGTGGATAAATGTAAGGCAAACCACTTTGGTGGCAAAAACAGAAAGGCATATAGATTGGGAAAGGGGGAGGTGCAGCGAGACCTGAGTGTCCTTGTGCACCAGTTGCTGAAAATAATCATGCAGGTGCAGCAGGCAGTTAAGAAGGCAAATGGTATATTGGCTGTCATAGCGACAGGATTCGAGTACATGAGCAAGGACATCCTGCTGCAATTACACAAGTCGACGTGGTGGGCGGCACAGTGGCACCGTGGTTAGCACCACAGCCTCACAGCTGCAGCGACCCGCGTTTAGTTCTGGGTACTGCCTGTGCGTAGTTTGCAAGTTCTCCCTGTGAAAGCGTGGGTTTCTGCCGTGTGTTCCAGTTTCCTCACACAGCCAAAGACTTGCAGGTTGATAGTAAATTGGCCATTATAAATTGACCCTAGTGTAGGTCGGTGGTGGGAGAATGGTGGGGAAGTGGTTGGGAATATGGGATTAATGTAGGATTAGTATAAATGGGTGGTTGTTGGTCGGCACAGACTCGGTGGGCTGAAGGGCCTCTTAAAAAAATAATTAAAAAAGTCCTTGGTGAGCCCACATCTGGAGTATTGTGTGCAGCTTTGGTCTCCTAATCTGAGGAAGAGTGTTCTTGCTATGGAGGCAGTGCAGGGAAGGCTCACCACACTGATTCCTGGGATGACAGGCCTGAGGTATGAAGAGAGATTGTGTCGATTAGGCTTGTAGTTGCGAGAGTTTAGAAGAATGAGAGGGGATCTCATGGAAACCTACAACATTCTAACTGGACTGGACAGTCTAGATGCAGGAAGGATGTTCCCGATTGCGGGGAGTCCAGGACCAGGGGTCCATGTCAATGGATTAGGAGTAAGCCATTTAGGACTGAGAGCAAGAGAGATTTTTTCACCAAGAGAGTGGTGAACCTGTGGAATTATCTACCAAGGAAAGCAGTTGAGGACAAATCATTAAGTATGTTCAAGAAAGAGTTAGATATAGTTCTCAGGGCTTATGGGATAAAGGGTTACGGGGAGAGAGCGGAAACAGGTTACGGAGTTTGGATGATCGGCCATCATCGTATTGAATGACGGAGCAGGGCCGAATGGCCTACTCCTGCTCCTATTTTTCTATGTTTCTATGTTTATTCCATCACATTGCTGATGACCGACAGCACACTGATCTGGTCGCAATTAACCTGGTTCATTTCCTGCTTTTTGTGGAGAGGATATAGCGGGATAGTTTTCCACATTGATGCGTAGCTGCCAGTGTTGTAGCTGTTCTGGAGCGGCATTTAGGGACATCGCCAGTTACATATGAACATACGATCATATGAATTAAGAGCATGATTAGGCCATTCACGCCCCTAGAGCCAGCTACGCTATTCAATAAGATTATGGCTGATAGATTTGTATCCTCAACTCCACATTCCTGCCTACCCTGAATAACCTTTCACCCTCTTGTTAATCAAGAATCAATCTACCTCCGCCTCAAAAATATTTAAAGACTCTGCTTCTGAGGCCTTTGGAAGAAGAGAGTTCCAAAGACTCACGATCCTTTGTGTGATAAAGAAATCCTCATCTGTGTATTTAATGGGCGTCCCCCTTATTTATAAGCATTGATCCTCGTTCTAGATTCTCCCACAAGAGGAAACATCATTTCTACATCCACTCTATCAACACCCTCAGAATATTTTTAGTTTCAATCAATTCGCCCCTTACTTTTCTTAAATGCAGTGTATACAAGCCTATCTGTCCAAACTTTCTTCATTAGATAACCAGCCCATTCTTGTGAACCTTCTGTGAAATGCTTCCAATGCATTTACATCCTTCCTTAAATAAGAAGACCAATACTGTACACTGCACCAATGGTCTCACCAATGTTCTGTATAGCTGAAGCATAACATCCCTACTTTTGTATGCAATTCACTTCGCAATAAATAATAAAAGTGTTTTAGCTTTCCTTATTAATTGTTGTACCTGCAAAGTAACCTTTTGTGATTCATGCACGAGGACACCCATAGCACTTTGCAATTTCTCATCATTTAGATAAATAATTATTTGTTATTCAACCTGCCTAAATGGATAATTTCACTTTTTTTTCTCGTTAACTCCATTTGTCGGACATTTTCCCACTTATTTAACCTATCTATATCCCTTTGTAGCCTCCTTATGTCCACTTCACAACTTATTTTCCTACCTATCTGTTTGTCACCAGCAAATTCAGCAACCATATCATCGGTCCCCTTGATCCACGTCATTTATATAAATTGTAAAAAGGCGAGGCCCTTCACTGATCCCTGTGGTGCACTATTCGTTACAACTTGCCAACCAGAAAAAGACACATTTATGCCGACTCTCCCGTTAGTTAACCAATCTTCTATCCATGTCATTATGTTACCCCCTACTCTATGAACATTTATACTCCACAGAAACCTTTGATGTGGCACCTTATCAAATGCCTTCTGGAAATCTAAGTACAGTGTAACCACAGGTCCCCCTTTATCCACAGCACGTGTTACTTCTTCAAAGAACGCCAATAAATTGGTTAAACATGTTTTCCCTTTCACCAAGCTATGTTGACGCTGCCTGATTCTGTTCAATTTTTCTAAGTGCCCTCTATAACGTCTTTAAGAATAACGTATAACATCTTCCCTCTGACAGATGTTAAGCTAATTGGCAGGTACTTTCCTGCTTTCTGTCTCCCTCCTTTTTTGAATAAAGGACTTACGTTGGAATTTTCCAATCTAATGTAATCTTCCCCGAATGTAGGAAATTTTGGGAAATTAAAATCACGCATCGATGTTCTCAGCCACTTCTTTTAAAGACCCTAGGATGAAGTCTATCAGGACCCGAGGACTTGTCAGTCTGCAACTCCAACAATTTGCTCTACACCTCGCCCCTGGTGATTGTAATGTTCTCACGTTTTACTTATGGCTGCATTTGCTGGCAACGCAACCACTAGTTGGCGCTGTACTGGCACATGCGCAAATGCAGTCTGTGCCACTGAAAGTTCACAGTCTGCGATGTTAAGGCAGCTGCCATGACGAAAGATGGTGCTGCTCAAATAATCAGAGAATGGCAAAGTAAACATATGGCAGCACGCAATGGAAATCCAAAGTACAGCACCTCTGACAGTGCTGCACATTTCTAATTTTTTTCCGTGCCATTCCACTCTGGCCGCTCGCTCCTTACCCCCTGTTTCCTTCCCGCACCGCCCTAAGAATCAAGCGATGTCGGAGCACGTGGCAGAGAGGAGAGAGGTGGCGCCGCCTCGAGCAAGCGTCTGGAGGAATGGGGGAGAGAGCGGGTGGTGGGGGGGAGAGAGGCGGGGTAGGGAATGGAGCGGAGCGGCCGGAGAGAGCGGCGGGGTAGGAGGGGTTGTGGGGAAGAGCAGCCGACCAGGCGCGTTGCATGAAGATGTACACTTTACGTGATGAAGTTGCCTACGCATGCGGTAAACAATCATGGCTAGTCGGAACGCCACGCACGCGAAGAGAACTGGAGCCCATCTGCACATGAGCGCATTTGGCACAGACGGATGTTGTCAGAGGCTGGCTGTGTTGTCAGGAATCACTTTGAAGAAAAAAAGATAATTGCGCACAGTTGGGTAACAGGTCAGAAGATTGGACAGAATATACAAAGCTGCAAAGAACGACTGAAAGATTAATAAGTAGGGAAAGATTAGCGTCCAAGAGAAAGCTGACAAGAACTATTTAGACCGAGCGCAAGAGTTCCCTTTTTTTTAAGAAACGATTTAACCAAAAGATCGCTGGTCATATGGAAAGTGCGTATAGGGAAGAAATAAGGGAAAATAAAGAGATGGCAGATGAATTGAACAGATACTTTGCATTGGTCTTCTCAATAGAAGATACAATCAGCATCCCAGAAATGACTGCAAATCAGGAAATGGAAAGGAGGGAAGAAAGGAGGGCCGCACAGTGGTGCAGTGTTTAGCACCGCGGCCTCACAGCTCCATGGATACGGGTTCGATTCTGGGTACTGCCTGTGCGGAGTTTGCAAGTTCTCCCTGTGTCTGCGTGGGTTTTCGCCGGGTGCTCTGGTTTCGTCCCACATCCAAAAACTTGCACGTGATAGGTAAATTGGCCGTTGTAAATTGCCCTTAGTGTGGGTAAGTGATAGGGAATATGGGATTACTGTCGGGTTAGTATAACTGGGTGGTTGTTGGTCGGCACAGACTCGGTGGGCCGAAGGGCCTGTTTCAGTGCTGTATCTCTAAATAAATAAAAGCAGCACTCAATGCAAACGCGCAGCTCTAAGACTTCACTGATTTGACACTGTCTGAAAACAATGACCTGTCAGCTTTGCTGGAGTTCAGAAACCAGTTTAAGCTAGCTACCTAATTAAATAGCTACAACTTGGCTGAGAGGGCTAGCACATCCCTGTTTAAAATTGTAAGACACCTCACATGCCTCTTAACATAAAGAGTAATTTCAATTAATTGCCAAATGTATACACAATAAAAAGTAGACTTTAAAAAGGTTCAGCCTTAAAAAATACCCACTTACCAAACTCCCTTCGTTACACTCTGTGCCCTCCTGCAACACTCAGTAGAGGCCAAAGGGCTGCAAAGATTTATAAATTGCTATCAATTGTTATGAAGAATATTAAGGGCTACAAAGGGTTAAAAAGAATTAGAAAGGATTATAAAGGAAGTTAAATAATTTTGAAGGATTCTAATGGATTATAAACGAATTGAAAGATTAGAAAAGCTTCTGAAGATTCTGAAATTCAACCATGCTTTATAAAGGTTTTAGCTACTATAAAGTGTTATACTGTGCTATAACTATTTAAGAAGGATTATGATTGTCATAAAGGATTAGCATGTGCTGTGAAGTATCTGAAGGGTTATAAAGGATTATAAATAAGTTTAAAGGATGGTAAAGGATTATAAAGGCTAACAACGCGTTATAAAGTGTTAGAGCATTTCATAATGCGTTATAAAGTATTACAAAATGTTACAAAGAATTATAAAATGTTCTAATGTGTTGCAAATGATGATGAAGAATTCAGGTTGAAGATTCCCACTATCATTTCTCTTTCAATTGTTTTTATCCTACTTACTATGGAGACTGCTGGTAGGTGGGGCCGCTCCTGACGGGTTACCCTCGCGCTGTCGCTCTGCTCCAATGCTTGAGCACGGTGGGTGGGGCTGGGGACCTCAGACACCGCCCCCTGTCCCTTCTTCCTTCCGCATTGGGAACAGGCGTCGCCCCCACTCTGGTCACGATGGGAACAGCACTCGCCCCCACTCTCCCATTACCATGGGAAAAGGAACCTGCAGCAAAGCCCCATCCCCATGTGGAACATGTCCCACCCCCTGGCCCGTCACACTTCAGAACAGCTCCGACCCCATTCCCGCATTACTTTGGAGAACATGTCCCGCGGCCATAACCCCATCACCATGGGAAAAGGACACCTTCCCCGCCATGTCACCGTATAATGACTGGTCCCACACTCGTTCTTTTCTGATTGCAAAGCGCCCCACTCCCACTACCCTGTCAGCATGCAAAACAATATCCACCAACTACCCGGTCAGCAAGTGGAACAGGCCCAGGCGAACTACCCCTTCCACTTGTAGAGCAACACCCGCCAACTACCTCCACAGCATGCGGAAGAGGCCCGGTCAAACTACCCTGTTAGCATGAGCAACAATCCCTGCCCAACTATTCCGTCACCTTGTGAACAGACCCTGCCCTTGCTGTGACAGACCCAGCCTCCGGCTGTTTGAAAAAATGAAATAAAATGAAAATCTTTTAGAAACGGTCAGTGATTACAGTCCCTCTTATCATTGAATGAACTTAACAATTCGCATAAAGGGATATTTCAGCATTTTCTTCAACTGCTCTCTGAACTGAGTCTGGACCATGGCATAGATCACAGTGTTTGTGCAGCAGCTAAGGGGCTGCAGCATGAAGGCCATTTGCCGCACAGAACAAGGAATTTCAGCCCCAGCCCCAGAATGAAAGTTCATATACTGTATTCTGGTGCATATCAAAACTACCATTTGCATTGCCCATAAAAGTATGAAATTGGCTGAGATAACTAACAGTAAAATGATAGATTTCCGTCGGCTCTCCATTTCTAGGTCTCTCGGACTCTTGGCACTGCTGTGAGCCCGGAGTCTCCTGCGCCCTCTGCTGCTCACCAAAATGTGCCTGATAGTGAGAGCATTTAACAGCAGAATCACCACAAATGGAACCCCCGGGGTTAGAATGTTATGGAGGAACTCGATTGCTCCCCAGACCAGAGAGAAGACAACATCCTCTGTTATATAACAAAACCAGGGTTGGTTGTACAGACTATACTGACCTGTTAACATAAAATACCAGGTGATGTTCTTTAAACAGCTCAGCACAGTCACTGTTCCCAGAATCACAGCTGCCGTTTTCTCGGTGCAATATTTTATTTTCAACTTCTGGCAGCAAATGGCCACAAATCGATCAAAGGTGAAAGTGACGGTGAACCAGACAGAACAGTCTGTGGCTGCATAAAGCAGGACGGCGTGGATATTGCAAACGTGGATGGACTCCCGGAAATAAAAATGTTCATTGTAAACAACGGGAATGTGCCTCAGTATCACGTCGAAAATAATGACCAGTAGATCCGCTGCTGCCATGGCCACCAGATAGTGAGTGACACATTTGGAAAGACCGCACTTGCCTCGAGACAGGATGACAATCGTCATCAAGTTAACTGTGAGGAAGGGAAATAAACAGACAAATTATTTATCAGGCTGTGAGTAAAGTTGCCACTTTGATTGAGCACTGACTGAGATTTTCAAATGTGTTACTGCGTCCAGCGATTCATTGATTGATACTGAAGGAAAAAATGAGAATACCTGTGACAACTTGGAAGGAAGGAGAGATTAAAGGACAAAAGGATGATGCTGAAGTTTTTCAAATCAACGCTGATTATAATCCTCCCCATCCGGCCATTCCCTACCTGGTTTGAAGACTGTTCTGTCTCAAAGAACTCGCAGTCCTGACAAACGGTCAGCGGCCTAAACGATTAAGTCTATTTCTCCCTCCACAGATGGTACCAGACGTGCTCAGCATCTCTAGCACATTCTGTTTATTTTTAATTTCAGCTTTCCAGCATCCGCTGCACTTTGGTCCTATACAGAACGTTCAGTGCTGGATTGACTGGGAGCTTCCCTCGCCTGTGACAGGTAACACTGAACAATCAATGAAACAAATAATCCCAATTATCACTAAGTTAACTATGAAGAAGATAAACTTAACATCAGTTTGGGTATAACAGCAGCAGTTTGAAGAAGTATGGGCTACATTTGTAGATTTGTTACACATTCAGTGATGGAGTCAATTACTCTACCTTTGAGAGAGTTTGCTGTTAGAGACAGGGGCACAATCTAGTGGAGCCAACGAGGGTCCCCATGGCAGGACAAAAAGGTGAACGAAACCCCACCGCGGTCTTTTGGACCATCCCGGGCAATTAACTGCCCGGTACCTCGTCCCAGTCTATTTAATCAAGGAGATCCCACCTGCCTAAACGAGGTAAACAGTCACAGGACCAATAGCTCAGTACTATTGGCAATGCCACTGGGAGCAGTGGAGCTGCTGCTACTACAGCAGGCCTGTGATGAGAACCATCACTGGAGACCTGACTCCAGATAAATGTGTCTGCACCACTGCGACAAATCAGGTAGCGGGCGCCACTAACTATACTACACCAGACATGGGAACAGATGAAACAAAAACAAGAAATGCTGGAATCACTCAGCAGGTCTGGCAGCATCTGTGGAAAGAGAAGCAGAGTTAACGTTTCGGGTCAGTGACCCTTCTTCGGAACTGCATCCGCAGTTTTTTGCTTTTATTTATGGGAACAGATGAGTTGTTGGAGCTCCAGACCACAGTTTAGTTTGCTGGCGCCAGCCAGTAAGCGTGGGATACAGACAGTACGAAGACAGGCCATGGGCCAGGACCATTGTTGGGGATACAGACCCAGATTTCTGTGGTGAGGTCGCTCAGAACAATCATGGAGGGGGAGCCACTGCCGGTAATGCTCCAGACCTGCGACTGGGACCATCGCAAAAGCCTCAGACCCCAGGGGAGTGTAGCAGAGTCACTGGGGCCAGTCGGAGAGTTGGGGCCACTGCTGGTACTGGCAAAAAAGGATTACTGCTTAAGTGCAGGCCCCAGATAATGTGATGCGGTCACCAGGGTCAGTCAGGGTACAGGCAATTCTACCATTAGAGCACTAGGCCTAGGAGCAGGACAGTCGCTGGAGGCCAGGACCACTACTGGTGCTGAACTAGCCTTGGGAACAGGACCATCGTGGTGAACTGAACTCCAGGTAAATATGGCAAATTCAGCAGAGCCAGACAGGGAACGACCAAATGCTCGTACTGCACCAGACCTGGAATTTGATACATTGCTGGAGTCAAGGACAATAGAAAAGTGAAACATATTGCTGGGAACAGTAGGGGTGGGTACTGCCAGCACTAAACCAGGATTGAGGCCAGGAGCATTGTTGGAGATGCGGAAGCCAGGTAAGTGAAGAAAGGTGGTCGGGAACTATCACGGTGCAGGGGAGCCACTGCTGGCACTACACTAGGCGCGTGAACAGGACCCTGGCTGGAATCTAGACTGCAGTGAAGTGACGCAGGGTCAGCAACGACAGTCAGGGATAGGAGGCCACTGGCCATATTGGATCATCCCTGGGAGAAAATCCAGAAAAGAAGGTACAGACTTTGGTTGAGTACCACAGCATCTCCAGGGCCATACAGGGTTTGGAGCATAAAAGCAGGAAATGCTGGTCTGGCAGCATCTGTGCAGAGAAAAGAAGAGTTAACGTTTCAGGTCAGCGACACATCTTCAGAATTGCGATTGGGGCCACTGCAGGCACTAAACCAAGCCTGGAATCAGGACAATAGTTGCAGAACCAGACCATTGATAAGTGTGGTGGTGTCACTCGGGCCTGTTCGGCATAGGGGCCATTGCCATTACTGCAGCAGGCCTGGAACCAGGACGATTTCTGAGCATATGAATACCCGAGAAATGTTGCAGGGATTTCAAAAAGCAACCGCCGAGCAGCAGCCACTGACGATACTACATCAGCCCTCAGAACCAGGTCTATCACTGGAGTCCAAAATACCAGGTGCGGCATGTCACCTGGATCAGTCCGGGAGTGGGACCCATTGCTGATTCGACACCAGCCTAGAGGCAGTAACATTGCTGCAGACCTGGACCCCAGCTAAGCATGGCGGGTTCGCTGGGGCCAGTCACTGAACAGGCATTACTGATGGTACTAAACCAGGCCTGGGACCAGGCCATCACTGGAGCTGCAGTTACTATGTATTTGCATTGTGATCACCAGAGCCAATCTGGGATGGGCGGCCGCTGCCAGTACTACACCAGGACTGGGAGCATACATTTGTCTGGAGACCCAGTACCAGGTAAGGGGGGCGGGGTTGGTGGGAAAGTCAGGAAGCAGACCCTGCTTCTTGTACTACACCAAGCCAGGAACCAGACCCATCGCTGGATCCCCAGATACAAGTAAGTGTGCTCAGTCACTGAGGGAGCGGGGCCACAGTCAGTACGACACCAGGACTTGGACCAGGTCAATGGCTGAAGACCCAGATGCATCTTAAGTATGGTGGTGTTCCGTTGACATTCAGGGTGCATTGCGTGTCCCACACCTGATCTGGAACCATAACCATCGCTGGACACCCGTATCTCAAATGATTGTGGCAGGGTCAGCGAGCACAGAAAGGGAAGGCTGGACCATGCCATTAATTAAGATATGTCTTTCTTTTTCTTTCATTAAATAAAGCTTAGAGTTTAAAACTTAAAAGCATTTCAAAACAAATCAAAAATAAATTGCATATTCTACACCAAGCATCTCATTGATTTTTGTAAGACATTTGACAAGGTCTCACATGGCACACTGATCAGTGAAATGAAAGACTATGGGAATCAGGAGAATGCTGCACGTTGGATCCATAAGTGGCTCAGAGATAGGAAACAAGGGCTAGACTTTGACGGTTGTTTTTGATAATGGAAAGCTGATTGCAGTGGCATTCCAAAGGGCTGAGTGTTGGGACCTCTGCTGTTTGCGGTATATATTATGAATTAGAATTAAATGATTTGGAAATTTGCTGATGGCACAAGAATTGGCAGTCGATAGTGGAAAGGATAGTCATAGACTCCTGAAAGATATCAGTGGTTTGGTTGAAAAGTGGCACATGGAATTAGACCCAGATAAGTGTGTGGTAATGCATTTGGGGAGGGCAAATAAAGAAAGAAAATATACAATAAACGTGAGGATATTGAGAGGATTAGAAGTGGTGAGAGACCTTGCAGGTCGCTGATGGTGGAGATAGTTAGGTAGATATAATGGTGAAGAAGGCACATGGAATGATTTCCTTTATTGGTCAGGTACAGAATACAACAACAGGGATATAATGCTGCAACAGTATAAAACACTGGCTAAGTCACAGCTGGAGTACTGCATAATGTTCTGGTCACCACATTGCAGAAAGGACATAATTGCTCTGGAAGATGTACAGAGGAGATTTACAAGAATGTTGCCAGATCTTGAAAGTTTGAGCTATGAGGAAATACTAGATAGGCGAGGTTTGTTTTCTTTAGAACAGAGAAGGCTGTGGGGTGAATTAATTGACGTGTGCATAATGATGAGGGGCCTAGATAGAGCAGACAGGAAGCAACTGGTTCCGCTAGTGGGGTGGTCAGTTACCAGGGGCACAGATTTAAGGTGATTGGTAGAAGGATTAGTGGGGACATGAGGAAACGCTTTTCACCCAGAGGGTGGTGGGTGTCTGGAGTTCACTGCCAGGAACGGTGATGGAGGCAGAAAGCATCAATTCTTTTAAAAGTTACCTGGACAAGCATCTGGAGTGCTGGAACCTGCAGGGCTATGGACCAGGTGATGGAAGGTGGGCTTAGATTGGGTGGCTAGCTTTTTGGCAGGCACAAGCACGATGGGCAGACTTGCCCCCTTCTGTGCTGTAATTGTTCGATGGCTCTTTGCCAGACACCTCTAGGACCAAGAAACATTTCTTTGTACAGGCGGTGGAGGCAGGGTATTGAATATTATTCAAGGCGAGGTGGATAGATTACTGTTAGGTGAGGATATCAACGGTTATCGGGGATCGAGGAGATTGTAGAATTGGAGACACAGGCATATCAGCCCTGATCTTTTGAATAGTGGAGCAGACTCGAGGAGCCGCTAGGTCTACTTCAATTATTAATTCAATTCCTTTGATGGGGCGTCTCTGATGGATATTTCTTGCAGAATGGGTGTAAGAAAAAAGTTATCCTATTTGCACTGGAGTGTTATCAGGAACGTTCTCACAACTTGTCTGGGTTGAAGGGATCCAGATAATATCCTCCTCCTCCTCCACCACATGAGTGGCTTCCGATTTCTGTGTTGTCATGATGGCAATGATATGAAGGGCGCATCAGAAAACCACAAAGTTGTGCACCTGTTCCAGCGTGTCCTGGAGTGCTCGCCATGACCGGTTCACACATTGGAGGCAGTGCTTCATCACACTGATTGTTTGCTCCACGGTGTATCTGTTGGCTCCATTTTTAACGCTAAACATGTGCTAATTTTGCATGGTTGGTTGGGGACAGAAGGTTGGATGTATGGGCAAGGAGCATTCATTTGCTATGGATAGAGTTGGTGGTCTTTGTCTCTGGAAAACCACATTTTGGTTCTCCTTGGAGGGTCGAAGACGTTGGGAACACCCACTGCTTCGAATGAAGGTATCATGGCTGCTTCTACACTAGTGGACATTCATCGAAATTATATATTGTGCATGGTCACACGGCGGCTGTACAATAATGGAGTGAGAGTTCTTTCAGATCCTTTACCTTTCCCCATCGACATGCGAGGCTCCACAGAGCCACGTACACCATTGGGAATCCCGCTCTCCTGGCAAAGCCCTGGGACCTCACATCGTGCTACTCCCTGCAAAGGGAGAAAACAATGTATTCGCCTCACCCAGTATTAGATGACATCTGTCATCTCCCGGACGCATCGATGAACAGTATACAGTGAAACACTGTATACGTTGCCGGCTCCTGCCTGCATAGCTCGGGGTGCAGAGAAGTTCAATGAAACTGTAACATTAAAGGCCACTGGCTGCGCCATCCTTGCCCTGGTACGCATCTCCTGGTCGTGTTGCAGGAGGTGAAACAGCTCTGTGACTACCTCCTTATTGAATCAAAGAGAATTGATGAATGCTTAAAGGGGGACAACTTGTAGGAATATGGGAAGCAGATAGGGGGATGAGATTAATTGGAGGGGGAGGCCATGTATGGATTCAAACACAAGACTAAGAGTATTAAAACTGAGGTTCTGCTGGATGGGGAACCATTGTAGTTCAGTCAGCACAGGAGCGACTGTCGATTGGGATTTGTTGTGAGCTGGGATACGGGCAGTACATTGTTAGGTGGGATGTGGTTTATGAAGGTAGTATCTGGGAGGGTGCGCAGGAAAGCATTGGGAATCTGTATTAAGCAAATGATTGGATGATGGTTTGTGCAGCAAACAGGTTTATACAGAGGTGGAAACGGGTGATATTAGGTAGGTGGTAGTAGATATAGTGGGTACTGAAGAGGATATAGGATCAGAACTCAGTTACGGGTCATAGAGATCGTCGAGGTTGTGAACAGTCTGGTTCAGCGTCAGTCATTGGTCTAGTGGGGGGATGGAGTCAGTAGATAGGGAATGGAATTTGTGATGGTGACCAAAGCCACTGTGCTAAATGGGATAGATATAGAACAGATAGAGCAATGCAAAACTGGGCATACATGAGGCGCCGTGGGCCAGCAACAGGAGCAGAATTGTACTCAACCACAATCTGTAACCTCATGGCCCGGCGTATACCCCAGTTTGCAATTACCATCAAGCCAGAAGACTGGTTCAATGAAGAGTGCAGGAGAGCATGACAGGAGCAGCACGAGGCGTACCTCAAAATGAGGTATCAACCTCGTGAAGCTGCAACACATGACGTCTTGCGTGCCAAACTGTGTAAGCAGCATGCGATAGACAGACATAAGTAATCCTGTAACGAGCGGATCAGATCTAAGCTCTATAGTCCTGCCACATTAAGCCGTGACTGGTGTTGGACAATTAAACAACTAACTGGAGGAGGTGGCTCCACAAATATCCCGATCCTCAATGATGGGGGAGCCCAGCACATCAGTGTGAAAGATAAGGCTGAAGCATTTGCAACAATCTTCAGCCAGAAATGCCGAGTTAATGATCCATCTTGGCCTCCTCCTGGTCTCCCCAGCATCACAACTGCCAGAATTCAGCCAATTCACTCCACACGATATCAAGAAATAACTGAAGGTACTGGATACTGCAAAGGCTATTGGCCCTGACAATATTCTGGCAATTGTACTGAACACCTGGGCTCCAGAACTAGCCGCACCCCGAGCCAAGCTGTTCCAGTACAGCTACAAAATTGGCATCTACCCGGCAATGTGGAAAATTGCTCAAATATGTCCTGTACTTAAAAAGCAGGACAAGTCCACCCGGTCAATTACCACACCATCAGTCTACTCTCAACAATCAGTAAAGTGATAGATGCTGTCATCAAAGGTGCCATCAAGCAGTACTTGCTCAGCAATAACCTGATCAGTGACGCTCTGTTTGGCTGATACCAGAGCCACTTAGCTCTTTATATCTTTACAGCCTTGGTTCAAACATGGACACAAGAGCTGAACTCAAGAAGTGAGGTGAGAGTGACTGCTCTTGACAACAAGGCAGCATTGGTCCGAGTATGGCATCAAGGAGTCCTGGCAAAACTGAAGTCATTGGCAAACAGAGAAAAAAAAATTATCCGCTGGTTGGAGTCATACCCAGCACAAAGGACGATGGTTATGGTTGTTGGAGGTCAATCATCCCAGCTCCAGGACATCACTGCAAGAGTTCTTCAGTTTAGTGTCCTGGGCAAAACTGTCATCAGCTGCTTCATCAATGACCATCCTTCAATCATAAGGTCAGAAGTGGGGATGTCTGTTGATGAATGCACAATGTGCAGCACCACTCGCGACTCTTCAGATACTGAAACAGTCCATATAGAAATGCAGCAAGACCCGGACAATATCGATTCTTGGGCTGATAAGTGGCAAGTAACATTCACGCCATACAAGTGCCAGGCAATGCCCATATCCAACAAGCGAGAATCTAACCATTTCCTCTTGACATTCAATGACATGACAATCGATGAATCCCCCACTATCAACATCCTAGGGGCTACCATTGAGCAGAACCTGAACCGGATTAGCCATATAAATATCGTGGCTACAGGAACAGGTCGGAGGCTGGGAACCTGCGCCGAGAAACTCAACCTCCTGACTTCCAAAACCTGTCCTTCATCTACAAGGCACAAGTCAGAGTGTGATGGAGTGCTCTCCGATTACTGGATCAGTGCAGCTCCGACAACACTCAAGAAGCTCGACACCATCCCGGACAAAGCAGCCCTCTTGAATGGCACCCCATCCACTGCCATTCATTCCCTCCACCACCGACGCTCAGTGGCAGCAGTGTGTACCATCTACAAGATGCACTGCAGCAATGTACCAAGACTTCTTAGACAGCACCTTCCAAAACTACGACTTCTACCAACTAGAAGGAGAAGGGCAGCACTTGCATGTAAACACCACCACCTGAAAGTTCCCCTCCAAGTCACACACCGTCCTGACTTGGAACTATATCGCCATTCCTTCACTGTCGCTGGATCAAAATCCTGGAATCTCCCTTGTTAACAGCACTGTGGATGTACTTACCTCACAAAGACTGCAGCGGTTCAGCAAGATAGCTCACAACTACCTTCGCAAGGGCAATATGGGATGGGCAATAAATACTGGCCTAGCCAGCGACGCCCACATCCCATGGATGAATAGATAAAGTAAAAAAATAAATACAAAGCTGAGATGAGAAGAACAGTAATTCCATGAAATGTGGTCTGCACATAAAATGAATCAGTTTTAAAGGTCTCATAGTTGCATATAGAATATTAACAGAGACACCAACAGTAGTAAAGATGAGAGTATATTAGAACAGTATATTCGAAGTACAGTTAGCAATGTTTTTTAGAGTTAAGAGCCATATGCAGAGACTTATAAGGAATAACAACAACAAGGAGGCCAGAGTAAATGGCAGGAGAAGTAATAAAGTTAAACATGGTTTTTAAAATCAATAGCTGGATAGGAAAGCTTACCAGGGACAGCAACAATAGCCAGGATGGGGTAATAAAAGTATTGAATAATCGCAAGTGCGAGCATAATCCGCCAGTCTAGAGATAGCTGATCATAATATGCAGAAAGATAGACAAACTCCCAGGAGAAACTCCTATCCATTGTTGCAGCTTTCCAATCTATTGTTCTCAGATTATGGCCCATTGTTGTAACATTCCAATCTATTGTTCTCAGATTCTGACCCATGGTTGTAGCATTACAATCCATTGTTCTCAGATTCCAATGTATTCCCTCCCTCTCTCTGATGCCGCTGAATGCTGTTAGTGCAGAGGCGATGTTCCCTCTGACATGATGGGGTAACACATTGAAAGGTTTCCCTTATTAATAGAAGAGGTAAAATTTCCAGTTGCACAATTTGGGTCCATGGAGACTGACATTAATCACAGTCACTGAACAAACAGGTGCAGTTAACTCCTTCCAATCCAGCACAGTTTGTACCACAATAAAGTGGGCGTGGTGCGAGAGGGCTGGGGGTTGCAAATGTAAAGCACTGTTTAACAAAAAAGTAGCGATAGGATACACCATGTAATTACAGCCCCATTCGGCAAACCTAGAGGAATGTTGGGGAAATTCTTCGCGTCTATAATCTGGGACTAGATAATTGCGGTTTACTAAAAGCATGAGATTATAAATGAGAAGCAACACAGATATGTTCATGGTAAATCATGTCTGTCAATGGCGGTGTAGTCGTTTGCAGTCGCATTGGAGAGAGTTGATGAGCATTGCACTGTTGATGCTTTTTATATGGACTATGAAAAGCCGTGGAATCAAGTAACATTTAGTAAACTCATTGGGAAGTCTGAACCTCGTGGATTAAAGGGGCAATGAGGGTATGGAGATGATATTGGCTGAGGAACATAATGCAGAGAGAAGCGGTGAACATTTGTTGTTCAGACACTAGAGGGGTGAGTATAGATCCGAGGCGTCAGTATTAGAAGCACTGCATAGACTGATATCGAACGGGTATAATTTAAAATTCCTCAGACGATAGAGAATCAGGAATATAAAAGAAAATGTGAATGAAATGTGGTAAGAAAGAGGATGAGGTCCTGAAAGCAGATTTTTAGGGAGCAATGAAGGATATGAACAGGCAGGACCTCAAAATCAGTAATCTCAGTATTACTCCCAGTCCCACGTGCACGTAAGCATAAGAATAGAAGAATCCAACGATTGAACACGTGGCTGGAGAACTGGTATAGAAGGGACGACATCAGATTTCTGAGACATTGGGTGTGCTCCTGGAGCAGGTGGGACCTGTACCTTGTTCCTGCACAAGGTTGCATCTTAGCAGGACTGGGACGATTATCCTGGCAGGGAGATTTGTTAGTGCGGTTGGGAAGGGTTTAATTTAAATTGTCAGGGGGATGCAAACGTGAGAGGGAGCTCAGGGAAGGGGAACTGGTTACTTGTCTGGGGTTTGGGAAACAGAAGCAAGTATCAGAGAGGAATAGCAAGGAGCACAGTATACTGGGGGAGATAGATAGCACGAGAGTAGAGAATAATACATTATTAGGTGGGTTAGAGTAAGGGACACAGTAATAAAGTCTGAATCAGGTTTAATGTGCACGTATGTGAATCCCCAGAGTGTAATTAATAAGCGTGGTTAGGTACAGGTGCAGATTTCCTTTTGGAAATATGACGTTGTAGCTATAACAGAGACCTGGCTCAATGATGGGCAGGACTGGGTGTTAAATATAACTGGATATAAGGTGTTCAGTAAAGGTAGGAAAGGGAGAAAAGAGGCTGGGGTAGTGGTATTGATTAAGGTTAGCATTATAGTGCTGGAGAAAAAGGATGTCCTAGATGGGTCGAGGGCAGAATCAATTTGGCTGGAGCTCTGGAACAAAACAGGTTCAATTATATTGCTCGGTGATGTCTACAGGCCACCAGTTAGTAGGAAGGTGGTGGAGGAACAAAACTGCAAGGAAATAACAGAGAAGTGCAAAAATTATAGGGTAGTTTTAATGGGGGACTTTAATTAACCAACATAGACTGGGAGAATAGTCGTGTCAAGGGCAATGAGGAGCAAGAGTTCCTTGAGTGTGTTGATGAAAATTTTCTTCAACAGTATGTTGCTAGCCCAACAAGAAAGGAGGCACTGCTAGACCTGGTTCTTGGGAATGAGTGGATCAAGTGGATCAAGTGTCAGTAAGAGAGCATTCAGAAGATAGTGATCATTGTATCATAATGGTTAGGCTGACTATAGAAAAGGACAAAGAGCAATCCAGGGTAAGAATAACTAATTGGGGGAAGGCCAATTGCAATGGCGTAACAATGGAGCTGAGGCAAATAAATTGGAGTCCAAACCTGGCAGGAAAACCGATGCATGAACAATGGGCTACCGTGAATGAAGAAATAGTTCAGACACTGTCAAGGTATGTTCCCTCGAGGGGGGAAATTAGGGCAAACAAACCCAGACCTCCTTGGATGACAAAAGAGGTAGAGATTAAGATAAAGAAGAGAAGGGTGTTTGTGACAAATGCCAGATAGAAAACAATATTGAGAACCAGGCCGAATATAAAATTTCCACAGGGGAAGTCGAAAAGTAACGAAGAGAAGCAAAGAGATAGCATGAAAAGAGACTGACAGCTAGCATTATAGGAAATGTCCACGCTTTCTGTAGTCAACGGGTGGTGAAAGGAGGAGTGGTGCCATTTACTGACCAGAAAGGGGATTTATACATGGCAGCAGAGGGCACAGCTAAAGTATTAAATGAATTCTTTGCATCTGTCTTTACCAAGGAAGAAGATGCAACCAAGGCAGTGTTGAAAGAGAAAACAGGTCAGACACTAGAGGGGTTTAAAATTGATAAAGAGGAAGTATTAGATAAGCTGCCTGTACTTAAAGTGGCTAATGCACCAAAGCCGGATGAAGTGCATCCGAGGATACTGAGGGAAGTGAGCGTGGAAATCGTAGAGGCACTTGCCATAATTTTTCAGTCTTCCTTAGACTCTGGGGTGCTGCCAGATGATTGAAGAATTGTAAATATTACAGCTTGTTCAGAAAAGGGTGCAAAGATAAGCAGAGCAACTGCAGGCCATCAGTTTAACTTTGGTGGTGGGAAAACTTCTTGAAAAATATTTTGGAACAAAACCAATAGTCACATGGACAAATGCGAGTTAACTAAGGAAATCCAGCAAGGATTTCTTAAAGGGAAATCATGTTTAACTAACTTGCTGGAGTTGTTTTTGCGGAGGGAACAGAGCGAGTTGATGAGGACAATGCTGTTGATGTGGTGTAAATGCACGTTCCAAAGGCATTTGATACAGTGCCACATAAAATGAATTGTGAGAAAACTGTATCTCATAGAATAACAAGGATGGTCGCAATATGGATGCAAGATTGGCTGAGTGACAGCAAGCAAGTGGATAATGGATGTTATTCGGGCTGATTCCTGGTATGAAGGGGTTGACTTATCAAGAAGGGCCAGAAAGGTTAGGCCGTTATTCATTACAGTTTAGAAGGATGAGGGGTGATCTTATTGAAACGAACTAGATTCTGAGGGGGCTTGACAGGGTAGATGCTGAGAAGAAGGTTCAACTAGCGGGGGAATCTCAAACTAGGGGACATAGTTACAGAATAAGGGGACAATCATTTAAAACTGAGATGCGAAGAAATTTCTTCGATCAGAGGGTGGTGAACGCCTGGAATTGTTGTGGAAGCTAGATCATTGAAAATATGTAAAGAGGAGGTAGATAGATTTATTGAAATATCGGGAAGATTATATTTTTTTTAGATTAGAGATGCAGCACTGAAACGGGCCCTTCGGCCCACCGAGTCTGTGCCGACCATCAACCACCCATTTATACTAATCCTACACTAATCCCATATTCCTACCAAACATCCCCACATGTCCCCATATTTCCCTACCACCTGCCTATACTAACGACAATTTTTTTTTTAATGGCCAATTTACCTACCAACCTGCAAGTCTTTTGGCTTGTGGGAGGAAACCGGAGCACCCGGAGAAAATCCACGCAGACACAGGGAGAACTTGCAAACTCCACACAGGCAGTACCCAGAATCGAACCCGGGTTCCTGGAGCTGTGAGGCTGCAGTGCTAACCACTGCACCACTGTGCCACCCGCTAAGTTGAGGGAAGTTGAGGGCGAAGAGCAGCTGGCACAAAAGAGGAGCTGAGGTCTGGGGTAGGTCAGCCACGAACTTATTGAATGGTGGGGTAAGCTTGAGGGGCTAACTGGGCTATTTCTGCTCCGATGTTTCTGTTCTTATGTAAGTATTTTCCTATAGTCTACAGGCAGCTGAGGTCGAAGTTTCAAAATGTCTGCTTTTTGTCCAACTCACTGGTTTCTTAAAGTCCAAAGTGAAAACAAAAAGCCTTCAATAGACGATCACGTGACCAGGCACAGTGTCTCCACTGTCATTCAAAATGAGTTTTTGAGGAGGTCAACCACCGCCCCGCCCCCCCCCCCCCGCCCAGTTGACTTCTTTGTAACTGCTTGCTGTCCTATTATTGTGTACAAAGCCATCATCCAAAATGTGCAGCTATTTGTAAGTCCACTGAAAATCGTTTTTCTCCTCCTTTGTTAACACACCGAAGTCTAAGTTTTTAAAACAAAAATAACACTTTATTTTTAGCAGAGTTCTGTTCATGAATGGTCACAGATAAAGAGGGCAGCCACATCATCGAGAGCAATAGATCAATCCTGAGAGAGACACCCTAACATTTGGCGTGCAATTAATGGTGTGTAATTAATGAATAGACACAATTGTGGAGCACAGCCACAATGAAGGGTGTAGTAGAGAGGCCCTGAAATGGACACCCAAACAGCTGGAATTCAGTAACTTAATGGACACAGTTGAAGAGTATAACCACATCAAATAGTGCAATGGAATAGATCTGAGAGTGGCACTCTAGCCTTTGAAATTTACTTGATGAATTATCATGGTTGAATTAGACAGCCACATCCCAGAGTGCAGCAGATCAGTTCTGAGAGGGACACTCTAACATTTTTACTATAATTACTGAACGAAAGCAGTCAAAGAGCGCAGCCACATCGCAGAGGGCAGTGGAGCAGCTCTGAGAGAGGCACTCTCACATTTGTAGTTTAATTGCTGACAGATCACAGTCAAAGAGGACACCCACACCCACAGTGCAGTAGAAAAGCGCGGAGGGGGACCCTCTAATATTTTAAAATTAATTGCCCAATGAACAGAGTTAAAGAGGGTAGCCACATCCAAAATTGCAGTAGATCAGTCCTGAAAGAGACACTCCAACGTTTGGAATTTAATTATGGAGTGATCACAGTTGCAGAGAGGAGCGACATTTCATAGTATAGTAGAACAGCCATGAAACAGATACTTTACCATTTGAAATTTCATTACTGAATTGCAAAAGTTAAAGAGACACAGACACATCCCAGAGTGCAGTAGATCTGTTCTGAGGGAGGCATTCTAATATTAGGAGACTAATTACCGAATACAAGCAAGTACAGAGGAGAGCCACATAGACTCATAGAGTTATAGGGTTATGGAGCACAGAAACAAGAATTTCGGCCCATCGTGTCTGTGCTGGCCATGAAGCACCCATTGTGATCCCATTTTCCAGCCTTTTACGACACAGTTGAGGGAGGGGCAGTACCGGCAGCTCAATATTTCAGCGTGCAGGATCTTCAGCCATGACAGGGGAAGAAGCAAAAGAGGTTGTGGCATTGCACTGTAGATCAAGGAGTCAATTACTGCAGTAGGGAGGGATGAGACCTTGGAAGGTTCTTCAAATGAGGCCAAAAGGGTAGAACTTAAAAACGAAAAGGGGCAATCATTTGGCTGGGAATGTACTGCAGGCCTCCAAACAGGCAGGGAGAGATAGAGGAGCAAATAAAGAGGCAAATCCCAGAGATGTGTAAAAATAATCAGGTATTATTTGTTGGGGATTTCAACTTACCTAATATTAACAGGGATAGTCTTCGTGTAAAAAGGTTTAAAGGGGGCAGAATTCTTAAAATGCTTACAGGAGATCTTTTTTCAGCCAGTACGTAGAAAGTCCTACAAGGGAAGGGGCAATACTGGACCTAATCCTAGGGGATAAAGCCAGGCAAGTGGTAGAAGTGTAGTGTTGGTGGGAGGGGGTGTGGGGGTGGGTTGGGGGGGTGGTGTAGGGGGGCACTTCGGGGATAATGAACTTAACTCGAGAAGATTTAGGGTAGTTATGGAAATGGACAAAGCCGGGCCGGAAATCAAGGGACTGAATTGGGGGAAGGTCGATTTCCAAATGGTAAAACAGTATCTGGCCAGACTGGACTGGGAGCAACTACCTGTAGGAAAGTTTACATCAGACCAGTGGGAGTCATTCAAAGAGGAAGTAGTGAGGGATCTAAGCCAACGTGAACCCGTTAAGGTGAAGGGAAGGACGAACAAGTCCAAGGACCCCTAGATGTCAAGGTAGATAGATAATTGGATCTGGGAAATAAAGGAGGCTTATTGCACATTCGGAGCACTGAAAACAGCGGAGGCATAACAGGAGTATAGAATGTGCAGACGGGTAACAAAAAAAAGTTGTTAGGAGAGCGAAGAGGGGACATGCAAAACAATGGAAAACAAGATAAAGGACAATCCTAAGGCGTTTTATAAGTGTATTAAGGGCAAGAGGATTACCAGGGAAAGAGTGGGACCCATTAGGGACCAATTTGGCAATCTGTGTGTGGAGACAGAGGATATAGGCGAGGTTTTAAATGGTTATTTTACATCTGTGTTCACTATGGAGAAGGACGATGTAGGGAAAGGGGATTGTAAAATATTCGAACAAATTAGCATTGGAAGGAAGCAGGGATTTGCTGGTTTAGCGGGTTTAAAAGTGGATACAGTCCTAGACCCAGATGAGATCTATCCCAGGCTGTTATGTGAGGCAAGGGATGAGATAACAGGTACTCTGACACATATTTTCATACCCTCTCTGGCCACAGGAGAGGTACCAGATAATACAGCGTTGCATTATTCGCTGCTGCCTTAACAGGTCTATATTTGATCTGCGTTCCGGGCTGACTTAGCTTCTCTTCTATATTTGACTATGCATCACCCTCTACTCTACCTCCAGCCTGTATCCCATCCTGCTGTCAAATTAGATTAACCGCTCACCACCCCCACCCACACCCGTACCAAGAGCATGAGCAAATCTCTCAGCAAGGATGTTGGTTCCATTCTGGTTCAGGTACAACACATCCAACCTGCACAGGTCCCACATTTGCCAGAAACAGACCCAGTAATCCAGGAATCTAAAACTCTCCCTCCTGCACCATCTTTTCAGCCTCGCATTCATATGCCACTATCCTCCTATTCGTACCCTCACTAGCACGTGGCACGGGGAGTATTCCAGAGATTTCAAGCTTTGAGGTCCTGCTTTTTAATCTGCTACCTAGCTCCCCAAATTCTTGTTGCAGGACCTCATCCTTCTTTCGACCAATGCGAACCACGACCTCGGACTGTTCACCATCCCCCTTCAGAATGTCCTGCAGCCACTCCATATCCATGAGTGTAATAGAACAGCCCTGAAACAGACACACAAATATTTGGAATTTACTTACTGAATGGCCGTGTATACCGTGGAGAGCCACATCACCAAGTACTGTCGATCAGCTCTGAGAAATAAACTAACATGTGGATTTTACATAATTAAAGGACACAGTTAACGTGCACAGCCACATCCCACACATAATCTACCTCTCAAGAATTGCCTTCACAGCCATCAACAAAGGTACAACAAGAGAAGACATCCCACTTAAATGGATTGTTTGCTGCTGGTCCATCACCTTTCTTAGATAGAAAGATGTTAACCATTATAAAGGATGCAATATCTAGATATTAAGAAAATAATGATATGATTGGGAAAAGTGAGCATGCGGTTATGAACGGGAAATCATGTTTGTCATACCTGTTGGAGTTTCACGAGGATGTTGCTTGTAAGATTGATAAAGGAGAATTAGTTGATGTGGTGTATATTGGATTTTCAGTAACTGTTTGATAAGGTCCCACACAGCAGGTGAGGTAATAAAATTAGAACATATGGGATTGGGATAATATACTGCAATGGACTGAGAATTGGTTAACAGACAGAAACGGAGAGTAAGAATAAATGGTTCATTCCCAGGATGGCAGGTTGTAACTAGTTCTGTATCACAAGAATCAATTCTGGTGCCACAGCTATTCATAGTCTATAAAAAAATAATTCGGATATGGTGACCAAATCTAATATCTAAGAAATTGATGACACAAAACTAGTTGGAAATGTAATTTATGAGGATGATAGAAGGAGACCTCAAGGAAACTTGGACAGGCGAAGTGAATGGACAAGAACTGGACAAATTTAATATAATATGAGCGCGTGTATTTGACCACTTTGATAGAAAAAACAGAAAGGCAGAGTATTTCCTAAAAGGTGAGAGGTTGGAAAATGTCGATGTCCAAAGGGAACTGGGTGTTGTTGTTCAGGAGTTAGGAAAAGCTAGCATGCGGGTGTAGCAAGCAATTAATTAGGCAAATGGCACATTGACCTTCATCACAAAAGGGTTTTGAGTACAAGAGCAAATATCAAAGATTGCTGGAAATACTCAGCAGGTCTGTGGAGAGCGAAGCAAAGCTAACTTTTCAAGTCCGTGACCTTTCATCAGAAATGGCAAAGGTTAGAAAATAATTCACATTTTATTTTTTAACCATGTGCCTGCTTTCCATGTAGTCAGAGCTGCTCAGTATTCTGCTATTAACACTCTCTCTGGACTAATGCTTTGTCTCTCACCACAAGCACTAACACACTCTTTGCTTTTGTCCCAGGACAGCTTTGTTATATAATCTCTCCTACCCTCTGTCCTATCAAACACCTTCACCTTTGTTCTTCCACCCACCGCAATCCCGTGCACTTGCTTACAACCTAATTCTTTTCGAACCTTTCCCAGTTCTGATGAAAGGTCACAGACCTGTAAAGTTAACTTTGCTTCTCTCTTCACAGATGCTGCCAGACCTGCTGAGTATTGCCAGCACTTGTTGTTTTTATGTTAGATATTCAGAAACTGCAGTATTTTGCTTTTATTTTAGTGTTTAATTCACAGCCACCTCTTTTCCAGGAATGCCTACGTTGAAGAACTTCTGCTCTTCTCTCCGGTGGATTTCCGTTTGTCACTTTTACCTTGTTCACCTTCATTGTGTTCTATTTCACTCCTGGTATTTGATAAGTTCTCGACCAAAACACGTTTTCACAACCACATCTCCTTCCTCAGTGATTGTCTCCGGTTCAGAATTATTCCACGTGGATTCCAACTGAAGTTTCATCCTTCATGTTTTGAATCCACCGAAGAGTACAGCTATCTGTGAGAAATACAGCATTCCTCGGACTGCTGTGCTTGCCGCATCCTGAGTTCCACAAGCAGTGCTATGTGCTGCCACATGTGCACACTGGACCTCTCTCTCTCTCCTGAAGCACCGCCTCACCTTATCTCAAAGCTGTTCTGTTCCGCAGTTTTGTTTCATCCTTCGTGGTATCCGACGCATTAACAAAAACGTGTTTCCTTCCTTTCAGGTGGAAGCTCCAACAGCTGATGGGGACTAATGCACCTCCAGATCCTTCTTCCCCTACACTCCCCTCTGAACACACCCTTTTTGATCTGACCTCTTGCCATGTATTCACTGTACCCTCTGACCTTTCTCTCTGTAACGCTGAACCTTCTGCACTCCGGAAAGGTCTCAGTTCTGTCCTCCGACGCCCCTATCTCAATGAATTTCTCGCTTGACATGACTTTGAGTTCTTCTTCCATCGCCTTCGCCTCTGGGCTCACTTCTTTGACCAGGAGTCCTCCCCCACCCCACCCCACCACCGACCAGCAGACCCTTTCACATGCCTCCAGCATTTTCCCTCCTCCTGGACACCTCCCTCCGACCTCTTACACACTCTTGATCTTTTTTTGAATAATATCGGCTAGACATTGGCCATCTCAATTTCTCGATGCCCTCCCTCCCTCACTCTCTCTAACCCGTCCTCCTCTGAACTTGCTGCACTCCTTTTTCTCACGTCTCACCCCGACATTGTCATCAAAACTGCAGACAAGGGTGGTGCTGTTGTTTGGCGCACCGATCTCTTCCTTGCAGAGGCTCAGTGCCAACTTTCAGACTGGTATTTATTCCCACTTCCTCCTGGACCATGACCCCACCACTGAACATCGAGCTACTGTCCACAGTACTGTTCATAGGACTGTCACTGGCCTCATCGCCTCTGGAGATCTTTCCTCTACAGCTTCTGACCTCATAGTCCTGCAACCCTGGACAACCCTCTTCTACCTCCTTCCTAATTTCCAACAACAGGACTGTCCCAGCAGAGCCATTGTTTCAGCCTGTTCCTGCCCCACTGAACTTATTTCATCCTATCTTGACTCTATCTTTTCTCCCCAGATCTAGTCGATTCCAACCTACATCCGTGACCCTTCTGATGCACTGCATCAGTTTGGCAATTTCCAGTTTCCTGGCCCAAACCGCCTGCTCTTCACTATGGACGTCCATTATTTTCTACACCTCCATCCCCCACCAGGACTGTTTGAGGGCCCTCTGCTTCTTCCTTGAACAGAGGTTCAACCAGTCCCCATCCACCATCACCCTCCTCCGCTTGGCTGAACTTGTTCTCCCATCGAACAACTTCTCCTTCAACACCTCTCATTTCCTTCAAGTAAAATGTGTTGCTATGTTTACCCTCATGGCTCCCAGTTATGCCTGTCTTTTTATGGAGTATGTCGAACATTCCTTTTTTCCAGTCCTAATCAGGATTCCTCCGCCAACTCTTTTTCTGGTAAATTGATGACTGTATCGTTGCCGTTTCCTGCTTCTGCCCCGAACTGCAAAACTTCATCAACTTTGCTTCCAATTTCCGCCCTTCTTTCACCTTTACATGACCCATCTACGACACTTCCATTCCCTTCCTCGACCTCTCTGTCTCCATTTCTGGGAATAGACTGCCTACTAATATTCATTATAAGCCCACCGAACCACAGCCACATCGTCTACACGTCTTTACACCCTGCCTCCTGCAAAGATTCCATTCCATTTCCGAGCTTCTCTGGATCTGGAACAGCAGCTCTGGTGATTCAACCTTCCACGATCGTGCTTCTCATATACCTTGTTTTATCCTCAGCAGAGGATTCACATACTGCCTCAGTATAAAGTATGTATTAAGTATTAAGAGTAACTCTTGTCCATCCACATACTGCCTCAGCCAGCTATCCTGGACAGACTTAAAAAATTCTTCCCCATTTGATCCCTTAGCACTAAGGTCGTCCCAGTCAATATTAGGTAAGTTAAAATCACCTACTATTACAACTCTATAATTCATACACCTATCTGTGATTTCCCTGCATATATGCTCCTCCAATTCCCTCTGACTATTCGGGGGCCTATGGTATAATCCCATCAATGTGATCGCCCCTTTCTTATTTCTAAGTTCTACCCATGTGGCCTCGCTGGACATCCCCCCCCCCCCCACCCCCCACCCGGGATATCCTCGCTAAGTACTGCCGTGATGTCCTCCCTAATCAATAGTGCAACTGACCCTCCTCTCTTAACTCCACCTCACCTCGGAATCATCAGTACCCCAGAACATTGAGCTGCCAGTCCTGCCCATCCCTCAACCACGTTTCCGTAATAGACATAATATCACAATCCCATGTACTGATCCATGTTCTGAGTTCAACTGTCTTACCTGTATGGCTTCTTGCATTAAAGTAAATGCAGTTTAGACTACCAGACCATCCACGCTCCCTGTATTGCCCCTGCCCGGCCTGCCTACAGGACTTTCTTGCTTTAGCCTCTACATTTGTCTCAACTATCTCATCGGAGAGACTACTACTTTGGGTCCCACACCCCTGCCAGACTAGTCTAAGCCTTCCTGGGTAGTAATAGCAAACCTTCCCGCAAGGATATTGGCCCCTTCCAGTTCAGATGCAACACGTCCCTCTTGTACTGGTCACCCCTGCACCAGCAGAGATCCCAATGATCCAAGTATTTGAAGCTGTCCCGCCTACACCAACACTTCAGCCACGCATTCATTTGTTCTATCCTCCTATTCCTACCCTCACCAGCACGTGGCAGAGGGAGTAATCTTGAGATTACAACCCTCGAGGTCCTGATTTTTAACCTTCTGCCTAACTCCCTATATTCACTTCGCAGGACCTTATCTCTCTTCCTCTTAATGATTTTGGTACCTCTGGATGCTCATCCTTCCCTTTCAGAATGTGCTGCAGCGGCTCCGAGACATCCTTGACCCTCGCATCAGTGAGTCAACATACCATCCTGGAGTCTCGTTTGTGGCCACAGAAACGCCAAGCTGCACCGCTTACGATCGAGTACCCTATCACTATAGTTCTTCCACGGCTTTTCCTCCCCTGCTGTGCAGCAGCGACCTCCGTGGTGCCACGGACGTGGCTGTTGCTGCTTTCCCCTGGGAGGTCATATCCCCCAACAGAATCCAAAGCAGTATATCTGTTTGAGAGGGGGATGGCCACAGGAGACTCCTGCAATACGTGCCTGCGACTACTACGGGGACTTATTATATGGGGACGTATTAATTTCTGCATTCGGGCACCGCCTGTTATTCTGGCCAGAGAAAGAGCTGGGATAGATTACTGTACATGGGGATTTGTTGATACCCACCTTATAGAAATGCCTGTTATTGGGTTCAGAGTGAGGGGATGGATCTGCACAATGGAGACCAGGATTCTTTCATTCTCGCATTGTGCCCGCTATTGGAAGAGGGAGAAGGAGAGGAGCTGAGATTGTTCAATGGGGATCTTGATTTCCTTCATTCTCGCATTGTGGAACTGCCAATTTCCCGGTCCTGAGACAGGATTTGGGTTTGTTCAATGGCGATGTGACATCTATTCAATCTAACATTGTGGAACTGCCTGTAATGCCGCCAAGATATAGCAGCTGGAATTGTTCAATTGAGATGAGGGACTTGAGCATTCACACATTGTGGAACCAGTTGTCCGAGCCAGAGATAAGATCTGGGTTTGTTCAATGCAAGTTGGTGGAATTGTTCAGTCTCACACTGTGCAACAGCCTGTTATCTGGGTCCGAGAGAGCAGCAGGTATTTTTCATTGCAGATGGATAAATGTTTCTTGTCAAATTATGGAACTGACTACCATCTGTCAGAGGATGCAATTGGCAGTGTTTAATGGAGTTAGGGGATTTGTTCATTCTTACTTTGTGGAACTTCCTGTTACCCGGGTCAGTGAGAGGAGCAAGGATTCAATGGAGCTCGTGGATTTCCTCATTCCCACATTGTTGAACTGCTTGATATTCGTGTCAGAGAGGGGAAATGAAATTGCTCAGTTATGATGAGGAATTTCTTCTTTCTCTTATTGTGGAGCTGTCTGTGATCTGCGCCAAAGAGAGGAGCTGGAATTGTCGAATGCGCATGGGGTTCTGTTAATTCCAGCGTTGTGAAACTATCTGCTATCCGGGTCAGTAAGAGGAGCTGGGAGCCGCGTTAGAGAGAGGAGCTGGGATTGTTCATTGGAGATGGGATATTTGTTCACATTTGCATTGTGAGACTCTGTGCGATCTGGGTCTCACAGATGAGCTGGAATTGCTCAATGAAGCAGATGGGGCATTTGTTCATACCAGCATTGTGGGATTGCCTGTTACCCGGATCATAGCCAGGAGCTTGGATTGTACATCTGATATGGCGACTTGCTCATTTCAATATCTGGGACTACCAGTTAACTCGGTCACAGAGGCGGGTGATGATTGTCGAATGGAAATGGACAACATTTTAGTTCCCGCATTGTGCAAGTGCCAGTTACCTGGGCAGTTAACTGGGCCAGAGAAAGCAGCTTGGATTGTTCAATGGAGAGGGAGGATTTACTCATTCTCCCATTCTACAATGGCCTGCTATCCAGGTCAGAAAGAAGAGCAAAGACTCTTCAATAGAGGTGGGTGATTTGTTGATACCCGCAATGTGGAACTGCTGGCATTCCATGCCAAAGAGAGCAGCTGGGATTGTGCATTTGGGATAGGGTATTTTCAATCCAAAATTGTGGAGTTGCCTGTTCTCCAGGCAACAGGGAGGAGCTGAGTTTTTTCGGGGAATTATTCTTTCCTGCTTTGTGGAACTGCGTGCAATCGGTGTCAGGGAGCGAATCTGGGATCTTGCAATTCATATGGGGGTATGTTCAGTTACAAATTGAGAAATGGATGTTTTCTGGGTCACAAAGATGAGCTGATAGTGTTCACTGTAGGTAGGGATATGTTCATTCCCACATTGGGGGACTGCCACTTATCCGGTTTAGAGGGAGGAGGTGTCAATTCTCAATGGATATTACGATTTTGATCAATCGGGCATTGCGGAAATGCCTGTATTCCGTGTGTGAGAGGGAAGCTGGGATTGTTCACTGCAGATGGGGACATGTTCATTCACGCATTGGTGTTGTCTGCTATCTGTGTCAGAGGGATCTGCTGTGAATGTTCAGTGGAGATGTTGTTTTTTTCACATTCTAACATTGTGGATTTACCTGTTATCTGATAGAGGGGCTGGGATTCTCCAATAAGGATGGGCATTTGTCCATTCTGCATTTTGGAATTGTGTTCTATTAAGCAGAGTGCAAGAAGCTGTGGTTGTTCAGTGGAGATGGGGGATCTGTTAATTCCTGGATTGTGAAATTGCCTGTCATCCAGGGCAGAGAGCGAGAGAAGCTGAGATTGTCCAGCGGAGATGGGGGTTTGTTGGCTCAGCCATTGTGGAAATAACTGTTGTTAAGGCCAGAGATAGGAGCTGTGATTGTTCGCTGCAGATGGGGAATTGTTTCATTCACACATTGGGGGCTGCCTATTATCTGGTCAGAGGCAGGAGCTGTGAATTTTCAATGGATATGGTGATTTGTTCATTCCTGCATTGTTGAAATGCTTGTTATCCGGGTCGGAGACAGGAGAAGATATTGTCTAATAAGGAAGGGGATTTGTTGAATCCATTTCATTGTAGAACTGCCTGCTATAATGTTCTGAACAAGAAGCTAGGCATGTTCAACAGAGATGGGACAATTGTTCATTCCAGCATCGTCCAACTGCCTGCTATTAAGGCCAGAGCGAGGAGCTGGAAGTATGCAATGGAGATGTGTGATTTGTTCATTTCCGCAATATGGAACTGCCTGATATCCAGTCCATAGACAGGAGCTGGATTTTTCAAAGGATTTGTGGTATTTGCTCATGCCTGCATCGTGAAACTGCCTGTTATCTGCACCAGACAGAGGAGCACGGCTTGTTCAATGCAGAGTGGAATATGTTTATCCCTGCATTGGAGAAGTGCTTTCCAGGCCAGAGAGAGGTTCTGGGAAAGTTCAGTGGAGATGGGATTTGTTCATTCGCACTTAATAGAGCTGCTTGCTGTCCGGCCACAGAAAGAAGCTGGACTTGCTCAATGGAGATGGGGATTTGTAGGTTCAACATACTGTTGAATTGTATGTTCTCCAGGCCAGAGTGAGGACCTAGTGTTGTTCAATGGGGGTTGGGATATGCAATGCAGGCCAGTGGGAGCAGCTGAGCTTGTTCAATGGAGATGGGGTATTTATTCTTTCCTTCATTGTGCAACTGCCTATTATCCATGCCTGAGAGAGAGGTAGGTATTCGTTCATTTCTACATTGTGGTACTGCCTGTTGTCCAGTCCAGAAAGAGTAGCTGGGATCGGTCTGTGGAAATGGGGATCTGTTCATTCCACAATGTGGAGCTGCCTGTTTTCTGGGACAGATCGAGGAGCTGGCATTGTTAAATGGAGATGGGTAATTTATTTTCATTCCTACGTTGCAGAACTGCCTGTTATCCAGCCTGGGAGAGGAGCTTGGGGTGTTCAATTGAGAGGCGGGAATCTTTTCAATCCGACTCTGAGGAACGCCTATTATCCAGGCCAGAGAGTTGAGCTGGGACAGTTCAATAAAGATGGGGGTTTTATCCATTCCTACATTGTGGAACTGTTATAATCGGTGTCAGGGAGAGAATCTGGGATCTTGAAATGGAGACGGGGACATGTTCAGATGCGAATGGTGCAACTGCCTGTTTTTCAGGTCAGAGAAATGAGATGGGATTGCTCACTGCAGGTGGGGATATGTTCATTCCCGCTTTGGAAGACCGTGTGTTAATGGGCTAGGGAGAGGAGCTGGGTTTGTTCAATTGTACGAAGTGATTTGTTCATTCTGAGAGGTGGAACTGCCTGTCTTCTGTTTCAGAAAGAGGAGCTGCGACTGGTCACTGTAGATAGAGATTTTCATTCCCGCCTTGTGGAACTGAATGTTATCAAGGCAAGAGAGAGGAGCTGGGATTACTCAGAGAAAACTGCGGAATTGTTCATTCCCGCATTGTTGAACTGCCTGCTGTCCAGGCCAGTGAGAGGAGCAGGGAATTTTAAATGGGGATAGTATCTTTGCATTCCACTTTGTAGAATGGCCTGTTTTCTGGTGACAGAGAGGAGGTGTGATTGTTGAATTGATATGAGGGATTTGTTCATTTCTGCATTATGCAACTGCATGTTATCTGGGCTAGAGCGAGGAGCTGGGCTTGTTCAATGGAGATTGGGGGTTTGTTCATTCCCAGATTGTGGAACAGTCTGTTATCCAGGCCAGAGAGAGGACTGTGACTGTGAAATGCAGATGGGGACACGATTTATCCTGCATTGCAGAACTGCCTATTATCTAGGTCAGAGAGAGTAGCTGAGATTGTTAAATGGAGATGAGGGATTTGCTCATTGCCACATTGTTTAATTTTCTGGTATCTGGGGCAGAGAGAGCAGCTGGTATTGTCCAATAAGGACGGGGATTTACCCATTCCAGCATTGTGGAACTGGCCGTTATCAGGGTCAGAAAGATGTGACTGGATTGTTACTGGGAGATGGGTGATTTGTTCTTTTCCGCATTCTGTAACAGCCTGTTAATGCTGTTACGACCAGGTGGGAGTAATGCACTGTTAATTCAGTCCCACAGGTCAGAGTAAATCAAATAAAGTTTTCCAGCGACCCAAGACTAGCCAAATTAAACGCTCTATTTTCCCCGAGAGTAAAGCATACCAAACTAGGTCCCTTTAAACAGCAACAACATTACCTATTTATTAGAAAATAAATAATAGGTCTTAACTACTAACGAGATAAATCTATACATGGAAAACCCTTATCCCCTAACCCTCATGCACGAACACACACATACATTCAAAAAGAAGCGGTTAACTGGTTTCACAAGGGGGATTTGTGTTATAAATGTTTCTTAGGAATAGAAGAAAGAATGAAACAAAAAATGAGGTTCCCCTTCTGGCAGGATGTTTCTGGTTTGGTAAGATGTCCCAGAGTCAAATAGTCGGATGCCACTCAAAGTCTCTCTCAGGGTTTGATGAACAGTCTGTGATGGGTAGGTGTTCATGGCAATTTCACTGCGGCAGGCGTGACATAGGTCTTTCATCAGGGTGTAACAATAGGTCTGCTTGGGTTTTGAAACAACAGACTAGCAGTTGAAATATTCTTCAGGTTTCAGGATTTTCTGAGAACACAGGAGACAGCAGGAACCTCAGTGGATGCAGAAATTCTTCAGAGCACAGAGGTAACAGCAATCCGCTACCTTTCATTCACAGAATTCCTTTTCATGAGATGCGAGTCTCCTTTACAGAGAGAGCGGAAACACTCTTCTGAGCCTTTTTTCTCTTGTGACAAGCAGATCAAGGAAAAAATGTAACTGTCTTCTCTTTGTCCAATTCATCGGCTTTTAAAGGGTCTAAAATGAATATAAACACCTTCCTGAACTTGACCATATGTCCAGACACAATGTTACCCCTTGCCAGTCAAGCGTGTCTGAAGAAAGTTCAAACCCCTGAGATTCCTTTGAAACTGTTGCCCTTTCTGCCCTTTTACACGTTTAATTTCCTTTCAAAACACCCATAAAGTTGACCTCTTTGTTTGGAACTTCCTTTCGAAATATTGCAGAAGTGGAAGTTATTTTCGCTGGTGTCTTTCACTGACAAACATACTTCTTTCATTTTGTTTTTGAAGCACATAGAAGTTCAAGATTTTAGTACAAAAAAAACATTTTGTCACACGGCCGTCCTTGGCGAAATGAAATAGTATTCTTGAATGCATTTTATTACAATGTATAACGTAAATTGAAAACATTTTACACATTTTTAGCACTCATGCCACGCACTCGCTATGCTGGTAGTTAACAATTTTTTGGTACCATGATTACACATGTGAATCAATGAATTTAAAGTCGTGATAAAACATCTGCGCTAACATTTTCTTTGGACCCGAAATATGTACACTTTCCAAGTGATAAGGCTGTAACAATAAACTTCATCTTTTTCTGGCATTTTGGCGTTTCAATTTTGCCTCAAAGGTTACTGGTTATAGTCAGTGTCTATCAGCCTTTCTTTGTAGTCGTGGCGGACGCATACTGCAAAATGTTTAAGAGCCATAAATATTCCTAACGTTTCCTTTTCCACAGTGGAACACTTTTATGGTGCCTATTCAGTTTTCTTGAAATGTACCTGACTGTTTTTTCTATGCCCGATTCGTCATCCTGAGACAGGGCTGCACCAACCCCCAGGTCGCTAGCATCAATCACTATACTTAAGGGTTCATCAAAATTTGCAGTAGCCTTCGTTAAGATTGCCTCTATGTTTTCACAAACTGCCTGGCATTCAACTGACCATTCTACCATGGTTTACTTTTTCAGTCGCAAATCGGTTAGTGGAATAGCTACAGCGTTAAGCTTGGGTAGAACATTTTTGTAGAAACCACACATCCCCAAAAGCCTCATGATTTCACGCTTAATTTTAGGGATAGGGAACTCCTCTAAGCCTTGTACTTTTGCTGTTCTTGGCAGCACTTGTCCTTGCCGCACCGTATGTCCGAGGTAGGTTACTCTGACTTTTCCAAATTCACTTTGCGCCAGATTTACCATTAGTTCAGCGGCTTTTAATTCTATAAACAGGGTTTCAAGTTTTAAGTGTTCCTTCCAAGGTTTACTGTATATTAGTACAGCATCAAGATACACGACATACTTGGGAAAACTGGCTATAACTTGATCCATTCGTCTCTGAAAAGTTGTTGGCGCATTTTACAGCCCGAATGTCTTCAGCCAGCACTGATAAAGACCATCTGGTGTGACAAAAGCTGATATTTCTTTAGCTTGTGGTCTCAAAGGATCCTGCCAGTATCCCTTTAACTAACCTATCTTTGTACAAAACAAGGCACTGCCCGCTCTGTCAATACAGCGAGAATTCGGCAGGAGTCTGCCTTCGTTACTGCATTGTCTTTTCTGTAGTCTATGCAAAGTCCGGTTTCCCCATCATGTTTATGCACGAGGACTATTGGTGAACTTCAGCTGCTTTGACTCGGTTCAATTATTTTTTTCCAGCATGCATTGGATTTCTGTTTCTCCTTGGGACTGTTTGTCTGGACTTTAGCGGTAATGATGCTGTTATAAAGTAGAAGATTTCCCTATATTCACATCATGTGCTGCTAAGGTTGTACATCCTAGCTTATCCCTACAGAATCTTTGAAATAAAAGCAAACTATTGCAGATGCTGGGAAGCTGAAATAAAAACAAGAACTGTTGGAAATACACAGAAAGTCTGGCAACATCTGTGGAGAGTGAAACAGAGTAAACGTTTCAGGTCACTGACCTTTCATTAGAACTGGCAAATATTAGAAATGCAATAGGTTTTAAGCAAATACAGCGGGGGTGGGTCAACAGATAACAAAAGGTAAGGTGTTGGTTGGACAGAGGGTCACAGAAAATAACAGACAGAAGGTTATGGAGTAAAGGCAAACGGATGCTGAAAGACAAAGCATTCGTGCAGCGAGGGTGTTAATTGACAGACAAATGAACAGCTCTAACCCTAAGCAAAAACATGAAAGAAACCGTGGGTAAGCACATGGTAAAAATTAATGATGAAACAAACTAAAATAAAATAAACAAATTAAAATAATGAATAAGAAAAAATAAAAAAAATAACTAAAATAAAAAGGGGGCCCATTATGCTTTGAAATTATTGAACTCAATGTTCACTCCAGCAGGCTGTCGCGTGCCTAATCGGTAAATGAGGTGCCGTTCCTCGAGCTTACATTGATGTTCACTGGAACACTGCAGCAAACCCAGGACAGATAAGTGGGCATGAAAGCGGGGTTTGGAGGGGGGGGGGTTGTTGTGGGGGTGTGGGGGGGGCGGCTTGTAATGGCAGGTAACCGGAAGCTTGGGGTCATGCTTTTGGACTGAGCAGATGTGTTCCACAAAGCGGTCACCCAATCTCATTTTGGTCTCACCACTGTAGAGGAGACCACATTGTGAGAAGAGAATACAATATATTAATTGAAAGAAGTACAAGTAAATCGCTGCTTCACCTGAAAGGAGTGTTTGGGGCCTGGGATAGTGAGGAGAGAGGAGGTAAAAGGGCAGGTGTTACTCTTCCTGCGATTGCATGGGAAAATGCCGTGGGAAGGGGACGAGGTGGTGGGAGTAATGAAGGAGTGGACCAGGGTCTCGCAGAGGGAATGATCCCTTAGAAATATTGACAGGGGAGGGGGGATGTTGTGATTGGTCGTGGAATCATGCCATGATGTCGTGGCATGAAGGAAATGGTGCAGGGTAACCCTTCATATGTGGAGGCTGGTGGGGTGGTAAGTGAGGACAAGGGAAACACTGTCGTCGTTCTGAGAGGGAGAAGAAGGGGTGAAGGTAGAGGTGTGGGAAATGTGCTGGACATGGTCGACGGCCTTGTCAATCAAAGGCAGGGGGAGGCGGGGTGGTGGGGTGGAATCCTCTGCTGAGGAAAAAACAAGGTATATGAGAAGCACGATCGTGGAAGGTTGAATCACCAGAGCTGCTGTTCCAGATCCAGAGAAGCTCGGAATTGGAATGAAATCTTTGCAGGAGGCAGGGTGTAAAGACGTGTAGACGATGTGGCTATGGTTCGGTGGGCTTATAATGAATATTAGTAGGCAGTCTATTCCCAGAGATGGAGACAGAGAGGTCGAGGAAGGGAATGGAGGTGTCGTAGATGGATCATGTAAAGGTGAAAGAAGGGCGGAAATTGGAAGCAAAGTTGATGAAGTTTTGCAGTTCGGGGCGGAAGCAGGAAACGGCAACGATACAGTCATCAATTTACCAGAAAAAGAGTTGGCGGAGGAATCCTGATTCGGACTGGAAAAAAGAAATGTTCGACACTCTCCACAAAAAGACAGGCATAACTGGGAGCCATGCGGTTAACCATAGCAACACCTTTTACTTGAAGAAAATGAGAGGAGTTGAAGGAGAAGTTGATCGATGGGAGAACAAGTTCAGCCAAGCGGAGGAGGGTGGTGGCTGATGGAGACTGGTTGGACCACTGTTCAAGGAAGAAGCAGAGGGCCCTCAAACCGTCCTGGTGGGGGATGGAGGTGTAGAAAATAATGGACGTCCATAGTGAAGAGCAGGCGGTTTCGGCCAGGAAACTGGAAATTGCCAAACTGATGTAGTGCATCAGAAGGGTCACGGATGCAGGTTGGAATCGGCTGGATCTGGGGAGAAAATATAGAGTCAAGATAGGATGAAATAAGTTCAGTGGGGCAGGAACAGGCTGAAACAATGGCTCTGCTGGGACAGTCCTGTTGTTGGAAATTAGGAAGGAGGTAGATGAGGGTTGTCCAGGGTTGCAGGACTATGAGGTCAGAAGCTGTAGAGGAAAGATCTCCAGAGGCTATGAGGCCAGTGACAGTCCTATGGACAGTACTGTGGACAGTAGCTCGATGTTCAGTGGTGGGGTCATGGTCCAGGAGGAAGTGGGAAGAAATACCAGTCTGAAAGTTGGCACTGAGCCTCTGCAAGGAAGAGGTCGGTGCGCCAAACAACAGCACCACCCTTGTCTGCAGTTTTGATGACAATGTCGGGGTGAGACGTGAGAGAACGGAGAGCAGCAAGTTCAGAGGAGGACGGGTTAGAGTGAGTGAGGGAGGGAGGGCATCGAGAAATTGAGATGGTCAATGTCTAGCCGATATTATTCAAAAAAAGATCAAGAGCGGGTAAGAGGTCGGAGGGAGGTGTCCAGGAGGAGGGAAAATGCTGGAGGCATGTGAAAGGATCTGCTGGTCGGTGGTGGGGTGGGGTGGGGGAAGACTCCTGGTCAAAGAAGTGAGCCCAGAGGCGAAGGCGATGGAAGAAGAACTCAAAGACATGTCAAGCGAGAAATTCATTGAGATAGGGGCGTCGGAGGACAGAGCTGAGACCTTTCCGGACTGCAGAAGGTTCAGCGTTACGGAGAGGAAGGTCAGAGGGTACAGTAAATACATGGCAAGGGGTCAGATCAAAAAGGGTGTGGTCAGAGGGGAGTGTAGGGGAAGAAGGATCTGGAGGTGCATTAGTCCCCATCAGCTGTTGGAGCTTCCACCTGAAAGGAAGAAAACAAGTTTTTGTTAATGCGTCGGATACGATGAAGGATGAAATGAAACGGCGGAATAGAACAGCTTTGAGAAAAGGTGAGGTGGTGCTTCAGGAGAGAGAGAGGTCCAGTGTGCACATGTGGCAGCACATAGCACTGCTTGTGGAACTCAGGATGCGGCAAGCACAGCAGTCCGAGGAATGCTGTATTTCTCACAGATAGCTGTACTCTTCGGTGGATTCAAAACATGAAGGATGAAACTTCATTTGGAATACACGTGGAATACTTCTGAACCGGAGACAATCACTGAGGAAGGAGATGTGGTTGTGAAAACGTGTTTTGGTCGAGAACTTATCAAATACCAGGAGTGAAATAGAACACAATGAAGGTGAACAAGGTAAAAGTGACAAACGGAAATCCACCGGAGAGAAGAGCAGAAGTTCTTCAACGTAGGCATTCCTGGAAAAGAGGTGGCTGTGAATTAAACACTAAAATAAAAGCAAAATACTGCAGTTTCTGAAAATCTAACATAAAAACAACAAGTGCTGGCAATACTCAGCAGGTCTGGCAGCATCTGTGAAGAGAGAAGCAAAGTTAACTTTACAGGTCTGTGACCTTTCATCAGAACTGGCAAAGGTTCGAAAAGAATTAGGTTGCAAGCAAGTGCACGGGATTGCGGTGGGGGGAAGAACAAAGGTGAATGTGTTTGATAGGACAGAGGGCAGGAGAGATTAAATAACAAAGCAGTCCTGGGACAAAGGCAAAGAGTGTCTTAGTGCTTGTGGTGAAAGACAAAGCATTAGTCCATAGAGAGTGTTAATAGCAGAATACTGAGCAGCTCTGACTACATGAAAAGCAGGCACATGGTTAAAAAATAAAATGTGAATTATTTTCTAACCTTTGCCATTTCTGATGAAAGGTCACAGACCTGAAATGTTAGCTTTGCTTCGCTCTCCACAGACCTGCTGAGTCTTACCAACAATCTTTGATATTTGCTCTTGTACTCAAAACCCTTTTGTGATGAAGGTCAATGTGCCATTTGCCTAATTAATTGCTTGCTACACCCGCATGCTAGCTTTTACTAACTCCTGAACAACAACACCCAGTTCCCTTTGGACATCAACATTTTCCAACCTCTCACCTTTTAGGAAATACTCTACCTTTCTGTTTTTTCTATCAAAGAGGACAAATACACGCGCTCATATTATATTAAATTTGTCCAGTTCTTGTCCATTCACTTCGCCTGTCCAAGTTTCCTTGAGGTCTCCTTCTATCATCCTCATAAATTACATTTCCAACTAGTTTTGTGTCATCAATTTCTTAGATATTACATTTGGTCACCATATCCGAATTATTTTTTATAGACTATGAATAGTTGTGGCACCAGAATTGATTCTTGTGATACAGAACTAGTTACAACCTGCCATCCTGGGAATGAACCATTTATTCTTACTCTCCGTTTCTGTCTGTTAACCAATTCTCAGTCCATTGCAGTATATTATCCCAATCCCATATGTTCTAATTTTATTACCTCACCTGCTGTGTGGGACCTGATCAAACAGTTACTGAAAATCCAATATACACCACATCAACTAATTCTCCTTTATCAATCTTACAAGCAACATCCTCGTGAAACTCCAACAGGTATGACAAACATGATTTCCCGTTCATAACCGCATGCTGACTTTTCCCAATCATATCATTATTTTCTTAATATCTAGATATCGCATCCTTTATAATGGTTAGCATCTTTCTATCTAAGAAAGGTGATGGACAAGCAGCAAACAATCCATTTAAGTGGGATGTATTCTCTTGTTGTACCTTAGTTGATGGCTGTGAAGGCAATTCTTGAGAGGTAGATTATGTGTGGGATGTGGCTGTGCACGTTAACTGTGTCCTTTAATTATGTAAAATCCACATGTTAGTTTATTTCTCAGAGCTGATCGACAGAACATGGTGATGTGGCTCTCCACGGTATACACGGACATTCAGTAAGTAAATTCCAACTATTTGTGTGTCTGTTTCAGGGCTGTTCTATTACACTCATGGATATGGAGTGGCTGCAGGACATTCTGAAGGGGGATGGTGAACAGTCCGAGGTCGTGGTTCGCATTGGTACCAACGACATCGGTCGAAAGAAGGATGAGGTCCTGCAACAAGAATTTGGGGAGCTAGGTAGCAGATTAAAAAGCAGGACCTCAAAGCTTGTAATCTCTGGAATACTCCCCGTACCACGTGCTAGTGAGGGTACGAATAGGAGGATAGGGGCATATGAATGCGAGGCTGAAAAGATGGTGCAGGAGAGAGAGTTTTAGATTCCTGGATTACTGGGTCTGTTTCTGCCAAATGTGGGACCTGTGCAGGTTGGATGTGTTGTACCTGAACCAGAATGGAACCAACATTCTTGCTGAGAGATTTGCTCATGCTGTTGGTTCGGGTGTGGGTGGGGGTGGTGAGTGGTTAATCTAATTTGACAGGAGGATGGGATATAGGCTGGAGGTGGAGTAGAGGGTGATGCATAGTCAAATATAGAAGAGAAGCTATGTCAGCCCGGAAGGCAGATCAAATATAGACCTGTTCAGGCAGCAGCGAATAATGCAACGCTGTATTATCTGGTACCTCTCCTGTGGCCAGAGAGGATATGAAAATATGTGTCAGAGTCCCTGTTATCTCATCCCTTGCCTCACATAACAGCCTGGGATAGATCCCATCTGGGTCTAGGACTGTATCCACTTTTAAACCCGCTAAACCAGCAAATCCCTGCTTCCTTCCAATGCTAATTTGTTCGAATATTTTACAATCCCCTTTCCCCACATCGTCCTTCTCCATAATGAACACAGATGAAAAATAACCATTTAAAACCTCACCTATATCCTCTGTCTCCACACACAGATTGCCAAATTGGTCCCTAATGGGTCCCACCCTTTCCCTGGTAATCCTCTTGCCCTTAATACACTTATAAAACGCCTTAGGATTGTCCTTTATCTTGTTTTCCATTGTTTTGCATGTCCCCTCTTCGCTCTCCTAACAGCTTTTTTTTGTTACCCGTCTGCACATTCTATACTCCTCTAATGCCTCCGCTGTTTTCAGTGCTCCGAATGTGCCATAAGCCTCCTTTATTTCCCAGATCCAATTATCTATCTACCTTGACATCGAGGGGTCCTTGGACTTGTTCGTCCTTCCCTTCGCCTTAATGGGTTCACGTTGGCTTAGATCCCTCACTAATTCCTCTTTGAATGACTCCCACTGGTCTGATGTAAACTTTCCTACAGGTAGTTGCTCCCAGTCCAGTCTGGCCAGATACTGTTTTACCATTTGGAAATCGACCTTCCCCCAATTCAGTCCCTTGATTTCCGGCCCGGCTTTGTCCATTTCCATAACTACCTTAAATCTTACAGAGTTAAGGTCATTATCCCCGAAGTGCCCCCCGACACAAACCCCCCCCCCAACCCACCCCCACACCCCCTCCCACCAACACTACACTTCTACCACTTGCCCGGCTTTATCCCCGAGGATTAGGTCCAGTATTGCCCCTTCCCTTGTCGGACTTTCTACGTACTGGCTGAAAAAAGACCTCCTGTAAGCATTTTAAGAATTCTGCCCCCTTTAAACCTTTTTACACGAAGACTGTCCCAGTTAATATTAGGTAAGTTGAAATCCCCAACAAATAATACCTGATTATTTTTACACATCCCTGGGATTTGCCTATATATTTGCTCCTCTATCTCTCCCTGCCTGTTTGGAGGCCTGTAGTACATTCCCAGCCAAATGATTGCCCCTTTTCGTTTTTAAGTTCTACCCTTTTGGCCTCATTTGAAGAACCTTCCAAGGCCTCATCCCTCCCTACTGCAGTAATTGACTCCTTGATCTACAGTGCAATGCCACAACCTCTTTTGTTTCTTCCCCTGTCATGGCTGAAGATCCTGCACGCTGAAATATTGAGCTGCCGGTACTGCCCCTCCCTCAACTGTGTCGTAAAAGGCTGGAAAATGGGATCACAATGGGTGCTTCATGGCCAGCACAGACACGATGGGCCGAAATTCCTGTTACTGTGCTCTCTAGCCCTATAACTCTATGAGTCTATGTGGCTCTCCTCTGTACCTGCTTGTATTCGGTAATTAGTCTCCTAATATTAGAATGCCTCCCTCAGAACAGATCTGCTGCACTCTGGGATGTGTCTGTCCACTTTAACATTTGCAATTCAGTAATGAAATTTCAAATGGTAAAGTGTCTCTTTCATGGCTGTTCTACTATACTATGAAATGTCGCTCCTCTCTGCAACTGTGATCACTCCATAATTAAATTCCAAAAGTGGGAGTGTCTCTTTCCGGACTGATCGACTGCAATTTTGGATGTGGCTACCCTCTTTAACTCTGTTCATTGGGCAATTAATTTAAAAATATTAGAGGGTCCCCCTCCGTGCTTTTCGACTGCACTGTGGGTGTGGGTGTCCTCTTTGACTGTGATCTGTCAGCAATTAAACAACAAATGTGAGAGTGCCTCTCTCAGAGCTGCTCCACTGCCCTCTGCGATGTGGCTGCCCTCTGCCTGCTTTCGTTCAGTAATTATAGTAAAAATGTTAGAGTGTCCCTCTCTGAACTGATCTACTGCACTCTGGGATGTGGCTGTCTAATTCAACCATGATAATTCATCAAAATTTCAAAGGCTAGAGTGCCACTCTCAGATCTATTCCATTGCACTATGTGATGTGGTTATACTCTTCAACTGTGTCCATTTAGTTACTGAATTCCAGCTGTTAGGGTGTCTATTTCAGGGCCTCTCTACGACACCCTTCATTGTGGCTGTGCTCCACAATTGTGTCTATTCATTAATTACACACCATTAATTGCACGCCAAATGTTAGGGTGTCTCTCTCAGGACTGATCTATTGCTCTCTGTGATGTGGCTGCCCTCTTTATCTGTGACCATTCATGAACAGAACTCTGCTAAAAATAAAGTGTTATTTTTGTTCTAAAATCCTCGACTTCGGTGTGTTAAAAAAGGAGGAGAAAAACGATTTTCAGTGAACTTACAAATAGCTGCACATTTTGGATGATGGCTTTGTACACAATAATAGGACAGCAAGCAGTCACAAAGAAGTCAACCGGGCCGGCGGGGGGGTGGGGGGTGCGGGGATTGACCTCCTCAAAAACTCATTTTGAATGACAGTGGAGACACTGTGCCTGGTCACGTGATCGTCTATTGACGGCTTTTTGTTTTCACTTGGGACTTTTAGAAACCAGTGAGTTGGACAAAAAGCAGACATTTTGAAACTACGACCTCACCTGCCTGTAGACTATAGGAAAATACTTGTATAAGAAAATAAACATAGGAGCAGAAATAGTCCATTTAGCCCCGCAAGCTTACCCCACCATTCAATAAGTTCGTGGCTGACCTACCCCAGACCTCAGCTCCTCTTTTGTGCCAGCTCCTCTTCGCCCTCAACTTCCCGATATTTCAATAAATATATCTACCTTCTCTTTACATATTTTTAATGATCTAGCTTCCACAACAATTCCAGGCGTTCACTACCCTCTGATCGAAGAAATTTCTTCGCATCTCAGTTTTAAATGATTGTCCCCTTATTCTGTAACTATGTCCCCTAGTTTGAGATTCCCCCGCTAGTGGAACCATCTTCTCAACATCTACCCTGTCAAGCCCCCTCAGAATCTAGTACGTTTCAATAAGATCACCCCTCATCCTTCTAAACAGTAATGAATAACGGCCTAACATTTCTGGCCCTTCTTGATAAGTCAACCCCTTCATACCAGGAATCAGCCCGAATAACATCCATTATCCACTTGCTTGCTGTCACTCAGCCAATTTTGCATCCATATTGCTACCAACCTTGTTATTCTATGAGATACAGTTTTCTCACAATTCATTTTATGTGGCACTGTATCAAATGCCTTTGGAACGTGCATGTACACCACATCAACATCATTGTCCTCATCAACTCGCTCTGTTCCCTCCGCAAAAACAACTCCAGCAAGTTAGTTAAACATGATTTCCCTTTAAGAAATCCTTGCTGGATTTCCTTAGTTAACTCGCATTTGTCCATGTGACTATTGGTTTTGTTCCAAAATATTTTTCAAGAAGTTTTCCCACCACCAAAGTTAAACTGATATCCTGCTGTTGCTCTACTTATCTTTACACCCTTTTCTGAACAAGCTGCAACATTTACAATTCTTCAATCATCTGGCAGCACCCCAGAGTCGAAGGAAGACTGAAAAATTATGGCAAGTGCATCTACGATTTCCACGCTCACTTCCCTCAGTATCCTCGGATGCACTTCATCCGGCTTTGGTGCATTAGCCACTTTAAGTACAGACAGCTTATCTAATACTTCCTCTTTATCAATTTTAAACCCCTCTAGTGTCTGACCTGTTTCCTCTTTCAACACTGCCTTGGTTGCATCTTCTTCCTTGGTAAAGACAGATGCAAAGAATTCATTTAATACTTTAGCTGTGCCCTCTGCTTCCATGTATAAATCCCCTTTCTGGTCAGTAAATGGCACCACTCCTCCTTTCACCACCCGTTGACTATAGAAAACGTGTACATTTCCTATAATGCTAGCTGTCAGTCTCTTTTCATGCGATCTCTTTGCTTCTCTTCATTACTTTTCAACTTCCCCTGTGGACCTTTTATATTCGGCCTGGTTCTCAATATTGTTTTCTACCTGGCATTTGTCACAAACACCCTTCTCTTCCTTATCTTAATCTCTATCTCTTTTGTCATCCAAGGAGCTCTGGGTTTGTTTGCCCTAATTTTCCCCCTCGAAGGAAGACACCTTGACTGCGTTTGAACTATTTCTTCATCCACGTTAGCCCATTGTTGATGCATCGGTTTTCCTGCCAGGTTTGGACTCCAATTTATTTGCCTCAGCTTCATTCTTACCCCATTGAAATTGGCCTTCCCCCAATTAGTTATTCTTACCCTGGATTGCTCTTTGTCCTTTTCTATAGTCAGCCTAACCATTATGATAAAATGATCACTATCTTCTGAATGCTCTCTTACTGACACTTGATCCGCTTGATCCACTCATTCCCAAGAACCAGGTCTAGCAGTGATCCTTTCTTGTTGGACTAGCAACATACTGTTCAAGAAAATTTTCATCAACACACTCCAGGAAGTCTTGCTCCTCATTGCCCTTGACACTACTATTCTCCCAGTCGATGCTGGTTAATTAAAGTCCCCCATTAAAACTACCACATAATTTTTGCACTTCTCTGTAATTTCCTTGGAGTTTTGTTCCTCCACCTCCTTCCTACTAACTGGTGGCCTGTAGAAGTCACTGAGCAATATAATTGAACCTGTTTTGTGCCAGAGCTCCAGCCAAATTGATTCTGCCCTCGACCCCTCTAGGACATCCTTTTTCTCCAGCACTACAATGCCCACGTTAATCAATACCACTACTCCGGCCTCTTTTATCCCTTTCCTACCTTTACTGAACACCTTGTATCAGGTTATATTTATCACCCTGTCCTGCCCATCATTGAGCCAGGTCTCTGTTACAGCCACAACATCATATTTCCAAAAAGAAATCTGCGCCTGTACCTAACCAGGCTTATTAATTACACTCCGGGGATTCACATACGTGCACATTAAACCTGATTCAGACTTTATTACTGTGTCCCTTACTCTAACCCACCTAACAATGTATTATTCTCTACTCTCGTGCTATCTATCTCCTCCAGTATTCTGTGCTCCTTGGTATTCCTCTCTGATACTTGCTCCTGTTTCCCAATCCCAGTCAAGTTACCAGTTCTCCTTCCCTGAGCTCTCTCTCACGTTCGCATCCCCCTGACAATTTAAATTAAACCCTTCCCAACAGCACTAACAAATCTCCCTGCCAGGATAATCGTCCCAGTCCTGCTAAGATGCAACCTTGTGCAGGTACAAGGTACTGGTCCCATCTGCTCCAGGAGCACACCCAATGTCTCAGAAATCTGATGTCCTCCCTTCTATACAAGTTCTCCAACCACGTGTTCAATCGTTGGATTCTTCAATTATTATGCTTACTTGCACGTGGGACTGGGAGTAATACTGAGATTACTTATTTTGAGGTCCTGCCTGTTCATAAACTTCCTCGTTCCCTAAAAATCTGCTTTCAGGACCTCATCCTCTTTCTTACCACATTTCATTCACATTTTCTTTTATGTTCCTGATTCTCTATCGTCTGAGGAATTTTAAATTATACCCGTTCGATATCAGTCTATGCAGAGCTTCTAATACAGATGCCTAGGCTCTATACTCACCCCTCTAGTGTCGGAACAACAAATGTTCACCGCTTCTCTCTGTATTATGTTCCTCAGCCAATATCATCTCCATACCCTCACTGCCCCTTTAATCCACGAGGTTCAGACTTCCCAATGAGTTTATTAAATGTTACTTGATTCCACGGCTTTTCATAGTCCATATAAAAAGCATCAACAGTGCAATCCTCATCAACTCTCTCCAATGCGACAGCAAACGACTACACCGCCATTGACAGACAAGATTTACCATGAACAGATTTGTGTTGCTTCTCATTTATAATCTCATGCTTTTAGTAAACCGCAATTAACTAGTCCCAGATTATAGACGCGAAGAATTTCCCCAACATTTCACGAGGTTTGCCGAATGGGGCTGTAATTACATGGTGTATCCTATCGCTACTTTTTTGTTAAACAGTGCTTAACATTTGCAACCCCCAGCCCTCCAGCACCACTCCCACTTTATTGTGTTACAAGCTGTCCTGGATTGGAAGGAGTTAACTGCACCTGTTTGTTCAGTGACTGTGATTAATGTCAGTCTCCATGGACCCAAATTGTGTAACTGGAAATTTTACCTCTTCTATTAACAAGGGACACCTTTCAATGTGTTGCGCCATCATGTCAGAGGGAACATCGCCTCTGCACTAATAGCGTTCAGCGGCATCACAGAGAGGGAGGGAATACATTGGAATCTGAGAACAATAGATTTTAATGCTTCAACCATGGGTCAGAATCTGAGAACAATAGATTGGAATATTACAACAATGGGCCATAATCTGAGAACAATAGATCGGAATGCTGCAACAATGGATAGGAGTTTCTCCTGGGAGTTTGTCTATCTTTCTGCATATTATGATCAGCTATCTCTGGACTGGCGGATTATGCTCGCACTTGCGATTATTCAATACTTTTATTACCCCATCCTGGCTATTGTTGCTGTCCCTGGTAAGCTTCACTATCCAGCTATTGATTTTATAAACCATGTTTAACTGTATTACTTCTCCTGCCATTTACTCTGCCCTCCTTGTTGTTGTTATTCCTGATAAGTCTCCGCATATGGCTCTTAACTCTAAGAAACATTGCTAACTGTACTTCTAATATACTGTTTTAATATACTCTCATCTTTACTACTGTTGGTGTCTCTGCTAATATTCTATATGCAGCTATTAGCCCTTTAAAACTGATTCATTATATGTGCAGACCACATTTCATGGAATTACTGTTCTTCTCATCTAAGCTTTGTATTTATTTTGTTTTTTTATTTATTCAACCATGGGATGTGGGCGTCGCTGGCTAGGCCAGCATTTCGTACCCATCCCATATTGCCCTTGCGAAGGTAGTTGTGAGCTATCTTGCTGAACCACAAGTACATCCACAGTGCTGTTAGCATGGGAGATTCCAGGACTTTGATCCAGCGACAGTGAAGGAATGGCTGCATATTTCCAAGTCAGGACGGTGTGTGACTTGGAGGGGAAATTTCAGGTGGTGGTGTTTCCATGCAAGTGCTGCCCTTCTCCTTCTAGTTGGTAGAGGTCGTAGTTTTAGAAGGTGCTGTCTTAGAAGTCTTGGTACATTGCTGCAGTGCATCTTGTAGATGGTACACACTGCTTCCACTGAGCGTCGGTGGTGGAGGGAATGAATGGCAGTGGATGGGGTGCCATTCAAGAGGGCTGCTTTGTCCGGGATGGTGTCGAGCTTCTTGAGTGTTGTCCGAGCTGCACCGATCCAGTAATCGGAGAGCACTCCATCACACTCTGACTTGTGCCTTGTCGATGAAGGACAGGTTTTGGGAGTCAGGAGATTGAGTTACTCGGCGCAGGTTCCTAGCCTCCGACCTGTTCCTGTAGCCACGATATTTATATGGCTAATCCGGTTCAGGTTCTGCTCAATGGTAGCCCCTAGGATGTTGATGGTGGGGGATTCATCGATTGTCATGCCATTGAATGTCAGGAAGAAATGGTTAGATTCTCTCTTGTTGGATATGGGCATTGCCTGGCACTTGGATGGCGTGAATGTTACTTGCCACTTATCAGCCCAAGAATCGATATTGTCCGGGTCTTGTTGCATTTCTATATGGACTGTTTCAGTATCTGAAAAGTCGCGAGTGGTGCTGCACATTGTGCAATCATCAACAGACATCCCCACTTCTGACCTTATGATTGAAGGATGGTCATTGATGAAGCAGCTGATGACAGTTTTGCCCAGGACACTATACTGAAGAACTCTTGCAGTGATGTCCTGGAGCTGAGATGATTGACCTCCAACAACCATAACCATCGTCCTTTGTGCTGGGTATGTCTCCAACCAGCGGATATTTATTTTTCTCTGATTCCCAATGACTTCAGTTTTGCGAGGACACCTTGATGCCATACTCGGACCAATGCTGCCTTGTTGTCAAGAGCAGTCACTCTCACCTCACTTCTTGAGTTCAGCTCTTGTGTCCATGTTTGAACCAAGGCTGCAAAGAGATAAAGAGCTGAGTGGCTCTGGTATAAGCCAAACAGAGCGTCACTGATCAGATTATTGCGAAGCAAGTACTGCTTGATGGCACCTTTGATGACAGCATCTATCACTTTACTGATTGTTGAGAGTAGACTGATGGTGTGGTAATTGACCGGGTGGACTTGTCCTGCTTTTTGCGTAGAGGACATATTTGAGCAATTTTCCACATTGCCGGGTAGATGCCAATTTTGTCGCTGTGCTGGAACAGCTTGGCTAGGGGTGCAGAAAGTTCTGGAGCACAGGTGTTCAGTTCAATTGCCAGAATATTGTCAGGGCCGATAGCCTTTGCAGTATCCAGTACCTTCAGTTATTTCTTGATATCGTGTGGAGTGAATTGGCTGAATTCTGGCAGTTGTGACGCTGGGGAGATCAGGAGGAGGCCAAGATGGATGATTAACTCGGCATTTCTGGCTAAAGATTGTTGCAAATGCTTCAGCCTTATCTTTCACACTGATGTGCTGGGCTCCCCCATCATTGAGGATCGGGATATTTGTGCAGCCACCTCCTCCAGTTAGTTGTTTAATTGTCCAACACCAGTCACGGCTTAATGTGGCAGGACTATTGAGCTTAGATCTGATCCGCTGGTTATAGGACTACTTATATCTGTCTATCGCATGCTGCTTACACAGTTTGGCAAGCAAGAAGTCATGTGTTGCAGCTTCACGAGGTTGATACCTCATTTTGAGGTACGCCTCGTGCTGCTCCTGTCATGCTCTCCTGCACTCTTCATTGAACCAGTCTTCTGGTTTGATGGTAATTGCAGACTGGGGGATACGCCGGACCATGAGGTTATAGATTGTGGTTGAGTACAATTCTGCTCCTGTTGCTGGCCCACGGCGCCTCATGTATGCCCACTTTTGCATTTCTCTATCTGTTCTATATCTATCCCATTTAGCACAGTGGCTTTGGTCAACATCACAAATTCCGTTCCCTATCTACTGTCGCCATCCCCCCACTAGACCAATGACTGACGCTGAACCAGACTGTTCACAACCTCGACGATCTCTATGACCCGCAACTGAGTTCTGATCCTATATCCTCTTCAGTACCCATTATATCTACTACCACCTACCTAATATCACCCGTTTCCACCTCTGTATAAACCTGTCTGCTGCACAAATCATCATCCAAACATTTGCTTAATACAGATTCCCAATGCTTCCCTGTGCACCCTCCCAGATACTACCTTCATAAATTACAGCCCACCGAACAATGTACTGCCCGTATCCCAGCTCACAACAAATCCCAATCGACAGTCGCTCCTGTGCTGACTGAACTACAATGGTTCCCCATCCAGCAGAACCTCAGTTTTAATACTCTTAGTCTTGTGTTTGAATCCATACATGGCCTCCCCCTCCAATTAATCCCATTCCCCTATCCGCTTCCCATATTCCTCCAAGTTGTCCCCCTTTAAGCATTCATCAATTCTCTTTGATTCAATAAGGAGGTAGTCACAGAGCTGTTTCACCTTCTGCAAAACGACCAGGAGATGCGTACCAGGGCAAGGATGGCGCAGCCAGTGGCCTTTACTGTTACAGTTTCATTGAACTTCTCTGCACTCGGAGCTATGCAGGCAGGAGCCGGCAACGTATCCAGTGTTTCACTGTATACTGTTCATCGTTGCGTCCGGGAGATGACAGATGTCATCTAATACTGGGTGAGGCGAATATATTGTTTTCTCCCTCTGCAGGGAGCAGCACGATGTGAGGTCCCAGGGCTTTGCCAGGACAGCGGGTTTCCCAATGGTGTCCGTGGCTCTGTGGAGCCTCGCATGTCGATGGGGAAAGGTAAAGGATCTGAAAGAACTCTCACTCCATTATTGTACAGCTGCCGTGTGACCATGCACAATATATCATTTCGGTGAATGTCCACTAGTCTGGAAGCAGCCATGATACCTTCATTCGAAGCAGTGGGTATTCCCAACGTCTTCGACCCTCCAAGGAGAACCAAAATGTGGTTTTCCAGAGACAAAGACCACCAACTCGATCCATAGCTAATGAATTCTCCTCGCCCATACACCCACCCTTTTGTCGCCAACCAACCATGCAAAAATAACACATCTTTAACGTTAAAAATGGAGCCAACAGATCCATCGTGGAGCAAACAATCGGCGTGATGAAGCACTGCTTCCAATGCGTGAACCGCCCAGGGTGCGCACTCCAGTACACGCTGGAACAGGTGCACAACTTTGTGGTTTTCTGATGCACCCTTCATATCATTGCCATCATGGCAACACAGAAATCGGAAGCCCACTCATGCAGTGGAGGAGGAGGAGGATATTATCTGGATCCCTTTAACCCAGACAAGTTGTGAGAAAGTTCCTGACAACACTCCAGTACAAATGGGATAACTTTTTTCTTGCACCAATGACTCACCCATTCAGCAAGAGTAAGAGTAAGAGGGGACATCAGATACGCTCCATCACAGGAATAGAATTAACAATAGAAGTAGACCAAGCGGCTCCTCGAGCCTGCTCCACTATTCAATAAGATCAGGGATGATCTGTTTCTGTCTCGAATTCCACAATCTCATCGACCCCGATAACCGTTGATTTCCTCATCTAACAGTAATCTATCCACCTCGCCTTGAATAATATTCAACACCCTGCCTCCACCGCCTGTACAAAGACATTTTCCTTCGTCCTAGAGGTGTCTGGCAAAGAACCATCGAAAAATTACAGCACCGAAGGAGGCAAGTCAGCCCATTGTGTTTGTGCCTGCCCAAAAAAAAACGAGCCGCCCAATCTAATCCCACCTTCCATCACCTGGTCCATAGCCTTGCACGTTCCAGCACTTCAGATGCTTGTCCACGTACCTTTTAAAAGAATTGATGCTTTCTGCCTCCACTACCGTTCCTGGCAGTGAACTCTAGACAACTACCACCCTCTGGGTGAAAATCGTCCCTCATGTCCACACTAATCCTTCTACCAATCAACTTAAATGTGTTCCCCTGGTAATTGACCTCTCCACTAGCGGAACCAGGCCCTTCCTGTCTGCTTTATCTAGGCCCCTCATCATTATGCACACGTCAATTAATTCACCCCACAGCCTTCTCTGTTCTAAAGAAAACAAACCTGGCCTATCTAATCTTTCCTCATAGCTCAAACTTTCAAGATCTGGCAACATTCTTGTAAATCTCCTCTGGACATCTTCCAGAGCAATTATGTCCTTTCTGCCATGTGGTGATCAGAACAGTATGGAGTACTCCAGCTGTGACTTAGCCAGTCTTTTATACTGTGGGAGCATTATATCCCTGTTGTATTCTATACCTGACCAATAAAGGAAATCATTCCATGTGCCTACTTCACCACTCTATCTACCGATCTATCTACACCATCAGCGACCTGCAACGTCTCTCACCTCTTCTAATCCTCTCAATATCCTCACGTTTATTATATATTTTCTTGCTTTATTTACCCTCCCCAAATGCATTACCTCACACTTAATTCCATATGCCACTTTTCTGCCCACTCAACCAAACCACTGATATCTTTCAGGAGTCTATGACTATCCTCTCCACTATCGACTCCCAATTCTTGTGCCATCGGCAAATTTCCCAATCATTTAATTCCAAATCATTAATATATACCGCAAACAGCAAAGGTCCCAACAGTGGCATCCCTGTGGAATGCCACTGCAATCAGCTTTCCATTATCAACAACAACCGTCAAAGTCTAGCCTTTGTTTCCTATCTCAGAGCCACTTATGGATCCAACGTGCGGCATTCTCCTGAATCCCGTAGGCGTTCATTTCACTGATCAGTGTGCCATGTGAGACCTTGTCAAATTTCTTACAAAAATCAATGCGATGCTTGTTGTAGAATATGGAATTTATTTTTGATTTGTTTTGAAATGCTTGTACGTTTTAAACTCTAAGCTTTATTTAATGAAAGAAAAAGAAGGACATCTCTTAATTAATGGCAAGGGCTAGCCTTCCCTATCTGTGATCGCTGACCCTGCCGCAATCATTGGAGATCCGGGTGTCCAGCGATGGTTATGGTTCCAGATCAGGTGTAGGACACGCAATGCACCCTGAATGTCAACGGAACACCATCATACTTAAGAGGCATCTGATTATCCAGCCATTGACCTGGTCCAAGTCCTGGTGTAGTACTGACTGTGGCCCCGCTCCCTCAGTGACTGACCACACTACTTGTCTGGGGATCCAGCGATGGGTCTGGTCCCTGGCTTGGTGTAGTACAAGAAATAGGGCCTGCTTCCTGTCTTTCCCGCCATCCCCGCGACCCTTACCTGGTACTGGGTCTCCAGCCAAATGGATGCTCCCAGACCTGGTGTAGTACCGGCAGCGGCCGCCTATCCCAGATTGGCTCTGGTAATCACAATGCAAAGTCATAGTAACTGCAGCTCCAGTGATGGCCTGGTCCCAGGCCTGGTTCAGTAACATCAGTAATGCCGTTCAGTGACTGGCCCCAGCGAACCCGCCATGCTTAGCTGAAGTCCAGGTCTGCAGCAATGTTCCTGCCTCCAGGCCTGGTGTCGAATCAGTAATGGGTCCCACTCCCACACTGATCCAGGTGACACGCCACACCTGCTGTTTGGGACTCCAGTGATAGACCTGGTTCTGAGGGCTGATGTAGCATCGTCAGTGGCTGCTGCTCGGCGGTTGCTTTTTGGCATCCCTACAACATTTATCGGGGATTCATATGCCCAGAAATGGTCTTGGTTCCAGGCCTGCTGCAGTAATGGCAATGGCTCCAACGCCGAACAGGCCCCAGTGACACCACCACACTTATCAATGGTCTGGTTCTGCAGCTATAGTCCTGGTCCCAGGCTTGGTTTAGTGCCTGCAGTGGTCCCAATCCCAATTCTGAAGAAGTGTCCCTAACCTGAAACGTTAACTCTTCTTCTCTCTGCACAGATGCTGCCAGACCAGCATTTCTTGCTTTTATGCCCTAAACCCTGTATAGCCCTGGAGATGCTGCGGTACTCAACCGAAGTCTGTCGCTCCTTTTCTGGATTTTCTCCTAGGGCTGGTCCAATATGGCCAGTGGCCTCCTATTCCTGACTGTCGCTGCTGATCCTGTGTCACTTAACTGAAGTCGAGATTCCAGCTATAGTCCTGGTAACGGGCCTCGTCTGGTGCCAACAGTGGTTCCCCTGCACTCTGATGGTTCCTGGCCCCCTTTCTTCACTTACCTGGGTTCCGTGTCTCCAGAAATGCTCTTGGCCTCAATCCTGGTTTAGTGATGGCAGTACCCACCCCCTACTGTTCCCAGCAAATCTGTCTCACTTTTCTACGGTCCATGGCTCCAGCGATGTATCAAATTCCAGGTCTGGTGTCGTCTCGAACATTCGGCCATTCCCTGTCTGGCTCCGGTGACTTTGCCATATTTACCTGGAGTTCAGGTCACCACGATGGTCCTGTTCTCAAGTTCAGTACCGGTAGTGGTCCTGGCCTCCAGCGACTGTCCTGCTCCTAGGCCTAGTGCTCTAATGGTAGAATTGCCTGTACCCTGACTGACCCTGGTGACCGCATCACATTATCCGTGGCCTGAACTTCAGCAGTAATCTTTATCCCAGTACCAAAAATGGCCCCAACTCACTCACAGGCCCCAGTGACTCTGCTACTCTCACCTGTTCCCATGTTTGGTGTAGTATAGTTAGTGACGCCGCTACCTGATGGGTCGCAGTGGTGCTGACACATTTATCTGTAGTCTGGTCTCCAGGGATAGTTGTCATCACAGGCCTGCTGTAGTGCCAGCAGCTCCACTGCTTCCAGTGGCATTGCCAATAGTACTGAGCTATTGGTCCTGTGACTGTTTAAGTCATTTAAGCAGGCGGGATCTCCTTGATTAAATAGATCGGGACCAGGCACCGGGCAGTTAATTGCCCTAGTGCCGTTCAACTGAGTTGTGGGATTGTCCAAAAGACCGCGGTGGGGTTTCGTTCACCTTTTTGTCCTGTTATTTGGACCCTCGTTGGCTCCACTAAATTCAGCGGCTGTCTCTAACAGAAAGCTCTGTCAAAGGTATAGTAATTGAGTGCATCACTGAGTGTGTAACAAATCTACAAATGTCACCCATACTTCTTCAAGCTGCTGCTGTTATTTCCAAACTGTGTTACGTTTATCTTCTTTGTAGCTAACTTAGTGATAATTAGGATTATTTGTTTCATTGAATTTGCAGTGGACTCATTTCCAATTATTGTTTTGAAATCATTGAATTCAGTGCTGCTTGTCACAGGCAAGGGAATCCCTCAGTCAATCCAGCACTGAACGTTCTATCCAAGACCAAAGTGCAGAGGATGCTGGAAAGCTGAAATAAAAACAGAAAGTGCTGGAGATGCTCAGCACGTCCGGTAGCATCTGTGGAGGGAGAAACAGACTTAATCGTTTAGGTCGCTGACCCTTTGTCAGGACTGCGAGTTCTTTGAGATGGAACAATTTTCAACCCAAGCAGGGAAAAGGCCAAATGAGCAGGATTCTGATTAGCGACGAGTTCAACAATTTCAGCATCATCCTTTTGTCTTTTAATCTCTCCTTCCTTCCAACTTGTCACAGACCTTCTAAGTTTTTCCTTCAATGTCAATCATGTGTAGGATTGCCGGACACAGTAACACATTTGAAAATCTCAGTCAGGCCTCAATCAAGCTGGTAACTTTGCTCCCAGCCTGATAAATAATGTGTCTGTTTATTTCCCTTCCTCACAGTTAACTTGGTGACGATTGTCATCCTGTCTCGAGGCAAGTGCGGTCTTTCCAAATGTGTCACTCACTATCTGGTGGCCATGGCAGCAGCGGATCTACTGGTCATTATATTCGACCTGATACTGAGGCACATTCCCGTTGTTTACAATGAACAGTTTTACTTCCGGGATTCCATCCACGTTTGCAATATCCATGCCATCCTGCTTTATGCAGCCACAGACTGTTCTGTCTGGTTCACCGTCACTTTCACCTTTGATCGATTTGTGGCCATTTGCTGCCAGAAGTTGAAAATAAAATATTGCACCGGGAAAACGGCAGCTGTGGTTCTGGGAACAGTGACTGTGCTGAGCTGTTTAAAGAACATTTTCTGGTTTTTTATGTTAACAGGTCAGTATATGATGTACAACCAACCCTGGTTTTGTGATATAACAGATGATGCTCTCTTCTCTCTTGTCTGGGCAGCAATCGAGTTCCTCCATAACATTCTAACCCCGGGGGTCCCATTTGTGGTGATTCTGCTGCTAAATATTCTCACCATCAGACATGTTTTGGTGAGCAGCAGAGGGCGCAGGAGACTCCGGGCTCACAGCAGTGCCGAGAGCCAGAGAGACCCAGAGATGGAGAGCCGACAGAAATCTATCATTTTACTGTTAGTTATCTCAGCCAATTTCGTACTTTTATGGGCAATGTTAATGGTGGTTTTGATATGCACCAGAATACATTATATGAACTTTCGTGCTGGGTCTGTGACTCCACTTCCTGGTTCTGTGCGGGAAATGGCCTTCATGCTGCAGCTCCTGAGCTGCTGCACAAACACTGTGATTTATGCCGTGACCCAGACTCAGTTCAGAGAGCAGTTGAAGAAAATGCTGCAATATCCCTTTACACGAATTGCTAAGTTCATTCAATGATAAGAGGGACTGTAATCACTGACCGTTTCTGAGAGATTCTCGTTTTATTTCACTTTTTCAAACAGCTGGGGGTTGGGTCTGTCACTATAATTGCAGAGCGGGTCGGACTTGCCGCAGTGGTGTCACAGCAAGGGCAGGCTCTGTTCACAAGGTGACGGGGTATTTGGGCAGGGCCTGTTTCACAAGTGGAAGGGGTAGTTGGCCGGGGATTGTTGCTCCCGCTAATGGGGTAGTTTGCTCGGGCCCCTTCCACATGCTGACGGAGTAGTTGGTGGATATTGTTTTGTATGCTGACAGGGGCGTGGAGTGGGGCGGTTTGCTATAGGAAAAGAGCGAGTGCAGGACTAGTCATTATTTGGTGACATTGCAGGGAAGGGTTCTCTTTCCCAAGGTGATCGGGTCATGACCGCAGAACATGTTCTCCAAAGTGATGCGGGAATGGGCTCGGGGATGTTCCACATGGTGACGGGGCGTGGGGGTGGGATATGTTCCACTTGGTGATGGGGCTTTGTTGCAGGTTCATTTTCCCCTGTTAATGGGTGAGTGGGGGCGAGTCCTGTTACCTTAGTGACCAGGAGTGGAGCAGGGACTGTTCCCAATGGTGAAGGCAGAAGGGACAGGGTCTGAGGTCCCCAGCACCGCCCACCGTGCTCATGCACTGGAGCAGAGGGACTGCGCGAGGGGATCGCGTCAGGAGCGGCCCCACCTACCAGCTGTCTCCATAGCAACGAGGATAAAAAAACAACTGAAATAGAAAATATAGTGGGAATCTTCAGCTTGAATTCTTCATCATCATCTCGAACACATTAGAACACTTTATAATTCTTTGTAACACTTTGCAATTCTTTGTAACGCATTATAACATGCTCTAATCCATTGTAACATTTTGTCAGCCTTTATAATCTTCTACTATCCTTTAAAATTCTTTTTAATCCTTTATAGCCGTTCAGACACTTCATAACACACTGTAACCCTTTATGGCACTCTATAATCCTTCTTAAATAGTTATAGCACAGTTTAACACTTTATAATGGCTAAAGCCTTTATACAGCATGGTAAAACTTCAGAATCTTTCGAAACTTTTCTAATCTTTCAAATCGTTTATAATCCCTCAGAATCCTTCAAAAATCTTAAGCTTCCTTTATAATCCTTTCTAATACTTTTTAATCCTTTGTAACCCTTAATATCCTTCATAACAATTGATGGTAATTTACTCATCTTTGCAGCCCTTTAGCCTCTATTGAATGTTGCTGGAGGGCGCAAGGTGTAAAGAAGGGAGTTTGGTAAGTGAGTAGATTTTAAGGCTTAAGATCTTTAAAGTCTAGTTTTAATTGTGTTTACATTTGGCAATTAATTGAAATTGCTGTTTAAGTTAAGAGGCAAGTGAGGTTTCTTACAATTTTAACCAGGGATGTGCAAGCTCTCTAAGAGAAGCTGTAGCTAGTTAATTAGGTAGCTCGCTTAAACTGCTTTCTGAGCTCCAGCAAAGCTGACAGATCATTGTTTTCAGAGAGTGTAAATTCACTGGAGTCTCAGAGTTGCGTGTTTGCATTGATTGCTGCTGGAGGGCACAGAGTGTGAAAAAGGCAGTTTGTTAAGTGATGGAGTTCGGTGAGAAGGGAAACTACAAATTAATTAAAAGAAAATAAATGTTATCATATTAACACTAAAGATGGCAAGACAGGTGATATGTCACAGCTGCAGTGTGTGGGAGCTTCTGGGTGCCACGGAAATCCACGGCAACTACATCTGTAGTAAGTGTCTGCTGCGTGAGGTGCTATGCTCATATCCTTCAGCGGGCGGCCGAGCTGCAGAGTCTACGATGCATCAGTGAAGGGAAAAGTTACCTAGACACTTTGTTCCAGAAGGCAGTCCCTATAGATGGGGTCACCTGTTTTGGTCACTGATCAAGGAGAGTGTGACTGCAAGTCAGACAGGGAAGGGGGTCAAGAAGGTAGCAATGCTAGATCCTCGGCCCTTGCAATTGGCAAACAAGTTTGAGGTTCTTGCAGCGAGGGCTGTAGTTTGGATTGGCTGGCTGACCGTGGCACCATGGTACATTAAACCGTTCAAGTGGCGGGAGCAAAATCGAATGCAGTTGTAAAGGGGACAGTATAGTGAGGGGGTGGACATTGTTCTCTGCAGCAAAGAGGGAGAGTTCAGAAAGCTGTGTTGCCTTCTGGTGACGGGGTTCTGGACTCTTCTCAGGGCTGGAGAGTAACTTACAGTGGGAGGGGGAGGATCCACTGATCGTGGTCCATGTAGGTACTAACAAAATAAGGAGGACAAGGAAAGAGCTTCTGCTTAGTCAGTATGAGGAGCCAAGCAACAAATTATGAAACAGAACCACAAATGTACTAATGTCAGGCTTATTACCTGCGCCATGTGCAAACAAATTTAGGTCAAATGAGATCAGAGAAATGTATGTGTGGCTCAAAGACTGTTGGCGAAGTGGATTCCTATCCATGGACTTTGACACCAGAACGAGGGAAAGAGGGGGCTGTATCGACAGTCTGCGCCTGAACCATGCTGGGCCCATAGCTCTAGCGAATCGCATAACTAGGAAAGTAGAGAAGGTTGCAAACTAAAGAGTTGAGGCAAGGAATGATGTGCTCAATCAAAGAGTAGAGACAAGGCAAGAGAGAAAGGGATGAATATGGAAAAGATAAACAGACTGTGACAGGATTGGACAGTAATGACAAATCTAAGCGTAAATCGGCAGACAAGGCTGGAGTTTACAAAAATAATAACAGGACAAAACTAAAGGTTGCGTATCTGAATGCACGTAGCATTTGAAAACAAAACAGATGAACTGATATCGCAAATAGAATTAACTAAACAATCTGATAACCATGATGGAGACATGGGTGCAGGATGACATAGCCTGGAATCTGAATATTGAAGGGGACATGACATTTAGGAAGAACAGGAAGTTAGGAAAATGTGGAAGGATAGCTCTGTTAATTAATGTTGGTATTAGCACATGTGATATGAATGACCTATGCTCAGGAAACTAGGATGTAGTCGCGGTTTAGGTGGAAATGAGAAACGGTAAAGGCAAAAAGTCACCAGTGGGAGAGTTGAACAGCTCCCCGAACAGTAACTCCAATGTAGGACGGCCTATAAAGAAATAAATATTCGGTGCTTGTCAGAAAGGTATGGCGATATTTAAGGGCAGAAATTAATCTACATATAGATTGGAACAGAAATCAGGTGGGCAAAGGTATCCAAGACGAGAAGTTCATCGAATGTCTTCAGGATAGTTTCTTACAACAGCACGTTCTGGAGCCAACCAGAGAGCAGGCTATACTAGACCTGGTATTGTGCAACAAGATAGGATTAATTAATGAAATCATCGTGGAGTGGCCACGAGGCAGCAGCGAGCGTAATATGATTGATTTTTACACTCAGCGTGACGGAGAGAAGAGTGGGTCTAAGACAAGTATTTGAAACTTAAATAAGAACAATTATGAGGGCATGGAAACAGAGCTAGCAAAGGTGAAGTAGCAAAGCAGATTAGGTGCAAGTCAAGGGCGATGCAGTTGCAGAGTTGCAGTTACAGAACTTTAAGGTGGTATTTCAGAATATACAGAATAGATACACTCCAACGAGAAAAAAACAAATTCCAAGGGGAGGACCCACCATCAGTAGTTAACAAAAACCGTTAAAGATAGTATCAAACTGAAAGGAAAAAAAAACATATAATTGTGCAAAGTTGGGTAACAGGTCAGAAGATTGGACAGAATATAAAAAGCAGCAAAGAATGACTAAAATTAATAAAGAGGGGAAAATAGAGCACAAGAGAAAGCTGACGAGAAATATTAAGACAGATAGAAAACGTTTATGTTTAAAAAAAAAGATTCAACCAAAAGATCATTGGTCTTATGGAAAGTGTTCATAGGGAAACAATAAGGGAAAATAAGGAGATGGCAGATGAATTGAACAGATACTTTGCATTGGTCTTTACAATAAAAGATACAAGCAGCATCCCAGAAATAGCTGTAAATCAGGAAATGGAAAGGAAGGAAGAACGTGAGAAAATTACAATCACCAGGGGAGTGGTGCAGAACAAATTGTTGGAGTTGCGGAATGACAAGTCCTCGGGTCCTGATGGACTTCATCCTCGGGTCTTTAAAAGAAGTGGCTCGTGAGATAATTGATGCGTTGATTTTCATTTCGCCAAATTCCCTACATTCGGGGAAGATTATATTAGACTGTAAAATATCCAACGTAACTCATTTATTCGGAAAAGGAGGGAGACAGAAAACAGGAAACTATAAGTCAATTAGCTTATCATCTGTCATAGGGAAGATGTTATACATTATTCTTAAAGACGTTATCGAGGGCACTAAGAAAAATTCAAGGGAATCAGGCACCGTCAACATAGTTTGCTGAAAAGGGTATCATGTTTAACCAATTTATTGGAGTTCTTTGAAGAAGTAGCACGTGCTGTGGATAAAGATGGACCTGTGGTTGCACCGTACTTAGATTTGCAGAAGGCATATGATAAGGTGGCACATCAAAGGTTTCCGTGGAATTTAAAAATTCATAGAGTAGGGGGTAACATTATGGCGTGGATAGAAGATTGGCAAGCTAACAGGAAACAGAGAGTAGCATAAAATTGCCATTTTCTTGTTGGCAAGATGGAACGAATGGCGTGCCAAAGGGATCAGTGCTGGGACATCAACGTTTCACAATTTATATAAATGACTTGGATCAAGGGACCGATGATATGTTTTCTGAATTTACTGGTGGCACAAAGATAGGTAGGAAAATAAGCTGCAAAGAGGACATCAGGAGGCTACAAAGCGACATGGATAGGTTAAACGAGTGGTCAAATATCCAACAAATGGAGTTAACGAGAAAAAATGTGAAATCGTCCATTTAGGCAGATTAAATAAAAAATAATCATTTATCTAAATGGTGAGAAATTGCAAAGTGCTCTGGGTGGCCTCGTGCATGAATCACAAAAGATTAGTATGCAGGTACAGCAATTAATAAGGAAAGCTAAAAGACTTTTATCATTTATTGCGAGGGGAACTGCATACAGAAGTAAGAATGCTATGCGTCAGCTTTCCAGGGCATTGGTGCGACCACATCTGGATTGCTCTGCACAGTATTGGTCTCCTTATTTAAGGAAGGGCGTACACGCATTGTAAGCAGACGACAGAAGGTTTTCATGACTTATACCTGGAATGGGCGAGCTGTCTAATGAAGAATGGTTGGACAGATAGGTTTGTATCGGCCGGATTTAAGAAAAATAAGTGGCGACTTGATTTAAACATAAACGATTCTGAGGGATCTTGACAGTGTGGAAATGAAGCTTCCACTTGTGGGAGAATCTAGAACACGAATCACTGTTGAAAATAAGGAATCGCCCATTTATTACACAGATGAGGGGATTTTATTTTCTCACAAAAGTTTGTGAGTCTTTGGAACTCTCCTCCTCAAAAGGCGGTTGAAGCAGAGTCTTTGAATATTCTTTAAGGTGGAGGTTGATAGATTCTTGATAAGCAAGAGGGCAAAATATTATTCAGGGTAGGCGGGAATGTGGAGTTGAGATACAAATCGATCATCCATGGACTTATTGAATGGTGCAGCTGGCTTTAGGGGCCGAATGGCCCACTCCTGCTCTTAATTCGTATGTTCATATGTAACTGGCTATGCCACGAACAAGTGGTTCCAGAACAGCTGGCAGCTACATTTCAATGTGGAAAACTGTCCAGGTATGCCCTCTCCACAAAAAGGAGGAACAATTGAACCCACTTAATTACGACCACATCAGTGTGCTGTCGGTCATCAGCAAAGTGATGGAATAAACATAGAAGCATAGAAAAATAGGAGCAGGAGTAGGCCATTCGGCCCTTCGAGCCTGCTCCACCATTCAATACGATCATGGCCGATCATCCAAACTTAGTAACTTGTTCCCGCTATCTCCCCGTATTCCTCGATCCCATTAGACCTAAGGACTATGTCTAACTCTTTCTTGAATATATTTAATGATTTTCCCCCACCTGCTTTCCATTTGTGGAGTATTCTACGGGTTCACCATTCTCTGGGTGAAGAAATCTCTCCTCATCTCAGAACTAAATGGATTACCCCTTATCCTTAGACTATGACCCCTGGTCCTGGACTCCCCCGCCATCGGGCACATCCTTCCTGCATCTAGACAGCCCAGTCCTGTTAGAATTTTGCAGGTTTCTATGCGATCCCCTCTCATTCTTCTAAACTCGAGGAAACACAAGCCTAATCGACCCAAGCTCTCTTCATAAGTCATTCCTGCCATCCCAGGAATCAGTCTGGTGAACCTTCGCTGCACGCCCTCCATAGCAAGAATACCCTTGCTCAGCGAAGGAGACTAAATATGCGCACAATACTAAAGAAGTGGTCTCACCAAGGCCTTGTGTAATTGCAGCAAGACATCCTTGCTCCTGTACTCGAATCCTCTCGCTCTGAAGGCCAACATACCATTTGCCATTGTTTACTGCCTCCTGCACTTGCATGCTGACGTTCAGCGACTGGAACTAAGGCTGGCCCTCAAACTAAGGCAGCCCCTCAAACTAAGGCAACACATCAAAATAATGCAACACATCAAAATAATGCAACACCTCAAACGAAGGCAACACCTCAAACTAAGGCAACACCTCAAACTAAGGAAACACCTCAAACTTAGGCAACAGTGAAACTAAGGCAACACCTCAAACTAAGGCAACACCTCAAACTAAGGCAGCCGTCAAATAAAGGCAACACCTCAAATTAAGGCAGCACATCAAACTAAGGCAACACATCAAACTAAGGCAACACATCAAACTAAGGCAACACATCAAACGAAGGCAACACATCAAACTGAGGCAACACATCAAACGAAGGCAACACATCAAACTAAGGTAACAGCGCAAAGTAATGCCATACCTCAAACTAATGCAATACCTCAAACTAATGCAACACCTCAAACTAAGGCAACACCTCAAACTAAGGCAACACCGCAAACTAAGGCAACACCTCAGAATAGGCCAACACCTCAAACAAAGGCTCCCATCAAACGAAGCAATATCTCAAACTAAGGCAACACCTAAAACTAATGCAACACCTCAAACAAAGGCTACCATCAAACTAAGCAATATCTCAAACAAAGGCAATCCTCAAGCTAAGGCAAACCTCAGACTGAGGCAGCAGTCAAGACAAGGCAACTCTCAATTTAAGACAACCCTCAAACTAATGCAACACCTGAAACTAAGGCAACCCATAAACGAAGGCAATTTCTCAAACTAAAGCAATTCCTCAAACTAAGGCAACCCTCAAACTAAGGCAACCCTCAAACTAACGCAACCCTCAAACGAGCGCAACCCTCAAACTAAGGCAACCCTCAAACTAAGGCAACGCTCAAACTAAGGCAACGCTCAAACTAAGGCAACCCTCAACAAAGGCAACACCTCAAACGAAGGCAACACCTCAAACGAAGGCAAACCCTCAAACTAAGACAACACCTCAAACTAAGGCAACACCTCAAACTTAGGCAACACCTCAAACTTAGGCAACACCTCAAACTGAGGCAACAGTCAAACTAAGGCAACACCTCAAACGAAGGCAACACCTCAAACTAAGGCAACACCTCAAACTAAGGCAACACATCAAACTGAGGCAACACCTCAAACTAAGGCAACCGTCAAACAAAGGCAACACATCAAACTAAGGCAACAGTCAAACTAAGGGAACCGTCAAAGTAATGCAACACCTCAAACTAATGCAACACCTCAAACTAAGGCAAAACCGCAAACTAAGGCAAAACCTCAAACTAAGGCAAAACCTCAAACTAAGGCAACCGTCAAACTAAGGCAACCCTCAAACTAAGGCAACTCTCAATCCAAGGAAACCCTCAATCAAAGGAAGCCCGCAATCAAAGGCAACCCTCAAACAAAGGCAACACCTCAAACTAAGGCAACACCTCAAACTAAGGCAACACCTCAAACTGAGGCAACACCTCAAACTAAGGCAACACCTCAAACTAAGGCAGCCGTCAAATAAAGGCAACACCTCAAATTAAGGCAACACATCAAACTAAGGCAACACATCAAACTAAGGCAACACATCAAACTAAGGCAACCCTCCAACTAATGCCATACCTCAAACTAATGCAGTACCTCAAACTGAGGCAACACCTCAAACTGAGGCAACACCTCAAACTAAGGCAACACCTCAAACTAAGGCAACACCTCAAAATAGGCCAACACCTCAAACAAAGGCTCCCATCAAACTAAGCAATATCTCAAACTAAGGCAATCCTCAATCTAAGGCAAACCTCAGACTGAGGCAGCAGTCAATACAAGGCAACTCTCAATTTAAGACAACCCTCAAACTAATGCAACACCTGAAACTCAGGCAACCCACAAACGAAGTGAATTCCTCAAACTAAAGCAATTCATCAAACTAAAGCAACCCTCAAACAAGGGCAACCCTCAAACTAATGCAAACCTCAAACTAGCGCAACCCTCAAACTAAGGCAACCCTCAAACAAAGGCAACGCTCAAACTAGGGCAACGCTCAAACTAAGGCAACGCTCAAACTAAGGCAACCCTCAACAAAGGCAACCCCTCAAACAAAGGCAACCCCTCAAACAAAGGCAACCCTCAAACTAAGGAAACCCTTAAACTAAGGGAACCCTCAAACTGAGGCAAGACCTCAAACTAAGGCAACGGCTCAAACTAAGGCAACACCTCAAACTAATGCAACAACTCAAAATAATGCAATACCTCAAACTCAGGCAAAACCTAAAACTAAGGCAAAACGTCAAACTAAGGCAACACCTCAAACTAAGGCAACACCTCAAACTAAGGCAAAACCTCAAACTAAGGCAAAACCTCAAACTAAGACAACCCTCAAACTAAGGCAACCCTCAAACTAAGGCAACCCTCAATCAAAGGAAACCCTCAATCAAAGGAAACCCTCAATCAAAGGCAACCCTCAAACAAAGGCAACACCTCAAACTAAGGCAACACCTCAAACTAAGGCAACACCTCAAACTAAGGCAGCCGTCAAATAAAGGCAACACCTCAAATTAAGGCAACACATCAAACTAAGGCAACACATCAAACTAAGGCAACACATCAAACTAAGGCAACCCTCCAACTAATGCCATACCTCAAACTAATGCAACACCTCAAACTAAGGCAACACCTCAAACTAAGTCAATACCGCAAACTAAGGCAACACCTCAAAATTGGCCAACACCTCAAACAAAGGCTCCCATCAAACTAAGCAATATCTCAAACTAAGGCAACACCTAAAACTAATGCAACACCTCAAACAAAGGCTACCATCAAACTAAGCAATATCTCAAACTAAGGCAATCCTCAATCTGAGGCAAACCTCAGACTGAGGCAGCAGTCAATACAAGGCAACTCTGAATTTAAGACAACCCTCAAACTAATGCAACACCTGAAACTAAGGCAACCCATAAACGAAGGCAATTCCTCAAACTAAGGCAATTCCTCAAACTAAGGCAACCCTCAAACTAACGCAACCCTCAAACTAACGCAACCCTCAAACTAACGCAACCCTCAAACAAAGGCAACCCTCAAACTAAGGCAACGCTCAAACTAAGGCAACGCTCAAACTAAGGCAACCCTCAACAAAGGCAACACCTCAAACGAAGGCAACACCACAAACGAAGGCAACACCTCAAACTAAGACAACACCTCAAACTAAGGCAACACCTCAAACTGAGGCAACAGACAAACTAAGGGAACACCTCAAACTAAGGCAACACCTCAAACTGAGGCAACAGTCAAACTAAGGCAACACCTCAAACTGAGGCAACAGTCAAACTAAGGCAACACCTCAAACTAAGGCAACACCTCAAACGAAGGCAACACCTCAAACTCAGGCAACACATCAAACTAAGGCAACGCCACAAACTGAGGCAAAGCTCAAACTAAGGCAACGCTCAAACGAAGGCAACCCTCAACAAAGGCAACACCTCAAACTTAGGCAACACCTCAAACTTAGGCAACACCTCAAACTTAGGCAACACCTCAAACTGAGGCAAAAGTCAAACTAAGGCAACACCTCAAACTAAGGCAACACCTCAAACTAAGGCAACACATCAAACTAAGGCAACACCTCAAAGTAAGGCAACACCTCAAACTAAGGCAACACATCAAACTAAGGCAACACCTCAAAGTAAGGCAACCGTCAAACAAATGCAACACATCAAACGAAGGCAAGACCTCAAACGAAGGCAACACCTCAAGCTAAGGCAACACCTCAAACGAAGGCAACACCTCAAACTAAGGATATACTTCAAACTTAGGCAACAGTCAAACTAAGGCAACACCTCAAACGAAGGCAACAGTCAAACTAAGGGAACCGTCAAACTAATGCAACACCTCAAACTAATGCAAGACCTCAAACTAAGGCAAAACCTCAAACTAAGGCAAAACCTCAAACTAAGGCAAAACTTCAAACTGAGGCAACTCTCAATCAAAGGAAACCTTCAATCAAAGGAAGCCCTCAATCAAAGGAAACCCTCAAACAAAGGCAACACCTCAAACTAAGGCAACACCTCAAACTAAGGCAACACCTCAAACTGAGGCAACACCTCAAACTAAGGCAACACCTCAAACTAAGGCAGCCGTCAAATAAAGGCAACACCTCAAATTAAGGCAACACATCAAACTAAGGCAACACATCAAACTAAGGCAACACATGAAAGGAAGGTAACACATCAAACTAAGGCAACACATCAAACTAAGGCAACACATCAAACTAAGGCAACCCTCCAACTAATGCCATGCCTCAAACTAATGCAGTACCTCAAACTAATGCAACACCTCAAACTAAGGCAACACCTCAAACTAAGGCAACACCTCAAGCTAAGGCAACACCTCAAAATAGGCCAACACCTCAAACAAAGGCTCCCATCAAACTAAGCAATATCTCAAACTAAGGCAATCCTCAATCTAAGGCAAACCTCAGACTGAGGCAGCAGTCAATACAAGGCAACTCTCAATTTAAGACAACCCTCAAACGAATGCAACACCTAAAACTAAGGCAACCCATAAACGAAGGCAATTCCTCAAACTAAGGCAATTCCTCAAACTATGGCAACCCTCAAACTAAGGCAACCCTCAAACTAATGCATCCCTCAAACTAACGCAACCCTCAAACTAAGGCAACCCTCAAACTAAAGCAACGCTCAAACTAAGGCAACCCTCAAACTAAGGCAACGCTCAAACTAAGGCAACCCTCAACAAAGGCAACCCCTCAAACAAAGGCAGCCCCTCAAACAAAGGCAACCCCTCAAACAAAGGCAACCCTCAAACTAAGGGAACCCTCAAACTAAGGGAACCCTCAAACTAAGGCAACACCTCAGACTAAGGCAACACCTCAAACTAAGGCAGCCCAAAGACTAAGGCAACGCCTCAAACGTAGGCAACGCCTCAAACTGAGGCAACGCCTCAAACTGAGGCAGCGCCTCAATCTAAGGCAACGCCTCAATCTAAGGCAACCCTTAAAATATGGCAGTGCTAAAACTAATGCAGACCCTCAAACTAATGCAGCCCCTCAAACTGAGAAACCATCAAACTTAGGCACCCCTCAAACTAATGCAACACCTCAATCAAAGGCAACCCTTAAAATATGGCAACGCTCAAACTAATGCAGACCCTCAAACTAATGCAGACCCTGAAACTAAGGCAAACCTCAAACAGATGCAGCCACTTAAACTAAGGCAACACCTCAAACTAAGGCAGCACCTCAAACTAAAGGAACCATCAAACTAAGGGAACCCTCAAAGTAAGGGAAGCCTCAAACAAAGGCAACACACTAACGAAGGCTGCAACGCAAACTAAAGCAACACCTCAAACTAATGCAACACCTCAAACTAATGCAATACCTCAAACTAATGCAACACCTCAAACTAATGCATCTCCTCAAACTAAGGAAACCGTCAATCAAAGGCAACACCTCATACTCAGGCAACACCTCAAACTAAGGCGGCCCCTCAAACTCAGGCGGCCCCTCAAACTAAGGCAACACCTCAATCTAAGGCAACACCTCAATCTAATGCAACACCTCAAACTAAGGCAACACCTCAAACTAAGGCAACACCTGAAACTAAGGCAACCCCTCAAACAGATGCAGCCCCTTAAACTAAGGCAACACCTCAAACTCAGGCAACACCTCTAACTAAGGGAACCCTCAAAGAAAGGCAACCCACTAACGAAGGCTGCAACTCAAACTAAAGCAACACCTCAAACTAATGCAACACCTCAAACTCATGCAACACCTCAAACTAATGCAACACCTCAAACTAATGCAACACCTCAAACTAATGCAACACCTCAAACTAATGCAACTCCTCAAACTCATGCAATACCTCAAACTAATGCAACACCTCAAACTAATGCAAAACCTTAAACTAATGCAACACCTCAAACTAATGAAACACCTCAAACTGAGGAAACCATCAATCAAAGGCAACACCTCATACTCAGGCAGCACCTCAAACTAAGGCGGCCCCTCAAACTAAGGCGGACCCTCAAACTAAGGCGGCCCCTCAAACTAAGGCAGCCCCTCAAACTAAGGCAGCCCCTCAAACTAAGGCAACACCTCAAAGTAAGGCAACAGCTCAAACTGAGGCAACCGTCAAACTAATGGAACCCTCAAACTAAGGCAACACCTCAATCTAAGGCAACACCTCAAACTAAGGCAACACCTGAAACTAAGGCAACCCCTCAAACAGATGCAGCCCCATAAACTAAGGCAACACCTCAAACTAATGCAACACCTCAAACTAAGGGAACCCTCAAACTAAGGGAACCCTCAAACTAAGGTAACCCTCAAACAAAGGCAACCCACTAACGAAGGCTGCAACTCAAACTAAAGCAACACCTCAAACTAATGCAACACCTCAAACTAATACAACACCTCAAACAAATGCAACACCTCAAACTAATGCAACACCTCAAACTAAGGAAACCGTCAATGAAAGGCCACACCTCATACTCAGGCAACACCACAAACTAAGGCGGACCCTCAAAGTAAGGCGGCCCCTCAAACTAAGGCAACACCTCAAACTAAGGCAACACCTCAAACCAATACAACACCTCAAACTAAGGCAACACCTCAAACTAATGTAACACCTGAAACTAAGGCAACCCCTCAAACTGATGCAGCCCCTGAAACTAAGGCAACACCTCAAACTAAGGCAACACCTCAAACTAAGGGAACCCTCTAACTAAGGGAACCCTCAAACAAAGGCAACCCACTAACGAAGGCTGCAACTCAAACTAAAGCAACACCTCAAACTAATGCAACACCTCAAACTCATGCAACACCTCAAACTAATGCAACACTTCAAACTAATGCAACACCTCAAACTAACGCAACAGCTCAAACTAATGCAACTCCTCAAACTCATGCAATACCTCAAACTAATGCAACACCTCAAACTAATGCAAAACCTCAAACTAATGCAACACCTCAAACTAAGGCAACACCTCAAACTGAGGCAACAGTCAAACTAAGGCAACACCTCAAACTGAGGCAACAGTCAAACTAAGGCAACACCTCAAACTAAGGCAACACCTCAAACGAAGGCAACACCTCAAACTCAGGCAACACATCAAACTAAGGCAACGCCACAAACTAAGGCAAAACTCAAACTAAGGCAACGCTCAAACGAAGGCAACCCTCAACAAAGGCAACACCTCAAACGAAGGCAACACCTCAAACTTAGGCAACACCTCAAACTTAGGCAACACCTCAAACTTAGGCAACACCTCAAACTGAGGCAACAGTCAAACTAAGGCAACACCTCAAACTAAGGCAACACCTCAAACTAAGGCAACACCTCAAACTAAGGCAACACATCAAACTAAGGCAACACCTCAAAGTAAGGCAACACCTCAAACTAAGGCAACACATCAAACTAAGGCAAAACCTCAAAGTAAGGCAACCGTCAAACAAATGCAACACATCAAACGAAGGCAAGACCTCAAACGAAGGCAACACCTCAAACGAAGGCAACACCTCAAGCTAAGGCAACACCTCAAACTAAGGCAACACCTCAAACTAAGGATATACTTCAAACTTAGGCAACAGTCAAACTAAGGCAACACCTCAAACGAAGGCAACACATCAAACTGAGGCAACACATCAAACGAAGGCAACACATCAAACTAAGGTAACAGCGCAAAGTAATGCCATACCTCAAACTAATGCAATACCTCAAACTAATGCAACACCTCAAACTAAGGCAACACCTCAATCTAAGGCAACACCGCAAACTAAGGCAACACCTCAGAATAGGCCAACACCTCAAACAAAGGCTCCCATCAAACGAAGCAATATCTCAAACTAAGGCAACACCTAAAACTAATGCAACACCTCAAACAAAGGCTACCATCAAACTAAGCAATATCTCAAACAAAGGCAATCCTCAAGCTAAGGCAAATCTCAGACTGAGGCAGCAGTCAAGACAAGGCAACTCTCAATTTAAGACAACCCTCAAACTAATGCAACACCTGAAACTAAGGCAACCCATAAACGAAGGCAATTCCTCAAACTAAAGCAATTCCTCAAACTAAGGCAACCCTCAAACTAAGGCAACCCTCAAACTAACGCAACCCTCAAACGAACGCAACCCTCAAACTAAGGCAACCCTCAAACTAAGGCAACGCTCAAACTAAGGCAACGCTCAAACTAAGGCAACCCTCAACAAAGGCAACACCTCAAACGAAGGCAACACCTCAAACGAAGGCAACACCTCAAACTAAGACAACACCTCAAACTAAGGCAACACCTCAAACTTAGGCAACACCTCAAACTTAGGCAACACCTCAAACTGAGGCAACAGTCAAACTAAGGCAACACCTCAAACTAAGGCAACACCTCAAACGAAGGCAACACCTCAAACGAAGGCAACACCTCAAACTAAGGCAACACCTCAAACTAAGGCAACACATCAAACTGAGGCAACACCTCAAACTAAGGCAACCGTCAAACAAAGGCAACACATCAAACTAAGGCAACAGTCAAACTAAGGGAACCGTCAAAGTAATGCAACACCTCAAACTAATGCAACACCTCAAACTAAGGCAAAACCGCAAACTAAGGCAAAACCTCAAACTAAGGCAAAACCTCAAACTAAGGCAACCGTCAAACTAAGACAACCCTCAAACTAAGGCAACTCTCAATCCAAGGAAACCCTCAATCAAAGGAAGCCCGCAATCAAAGGCAACCCTCAAACAAAGGCAACACCTCAAACTAAGGCAACACCTCAAACTAAGGCAACACCTCAAACTGAGGCAACACCTCAAACTAAGGCAACACCTCAAACTAAGGCAGCCGTCAAATAAAGGCAACACCTCAAATTAAGGCAACACATCAAACTAAGGCAACACATCAAACTAAGGCAACACATCAAACTAAGGCAACCCTCCAACTAATGCCATACCTCAAACTAATGCAGTACCTCAAACTAATGCAACACCTCAAACTGAGGCAACACCTCAAACTAAGGCAACACCTCAAACTAAGGCAACACCTCAAACTAAGGCAACACATCAAACTGAGGCAACACCTCAAACTAAGGCAACCGTCAAACAAAGGCAACACATCAAACTAAGGCAACAGTCAAACTAAGGGAACCGTCAAAGTAATGCAACACCTCAAACTAATGCAACACCTCAAACTAAGGCAAAACCTCAAACTAAGGCAAAACCTCAAACTAAGGCAAAACCTCAAACTAAGGCAACCGTCAAACTAAGACAACCCTCAAACTAAGGCAACTCTCAATCCAAGGAAACCCTCAATCAAAGGAAGCCCGCAATCAAAGGCAACCCTCAAACAAAGGCAACACCTCAAACTAAGGCAACACCTCAAACTAAGGCAACACCTCAAACTGAGGCAACACCTCAAACTAAGGCAACACCTCAAACTAAGGCAGCCGTCAAATAAAGGCAACACCTCAAATTAAGGCAACACATCAAACTAAGGCAACACATCAAACTAAGGCAACACATCAAACTAAGGCAACCCTCCAACTAATGCCATACCTCAAACTAATGCAGTACCTCAAACTAATGCAACACCTCAAACTGAGGCAACACCTCAAACTAAGGCAACACCTCAAACTAAGGCAACACCTCAAAATATGCCAACACCTCAACAAAGGCTCCCATCAAACTAAGCAATATCTCAAACTAAGGCAATCCTCAATCTAAGGCAAACGTCAGACTGAGGCAGCAGTCAATACAAGGCAACTCTCAATTTAAGACAACCCTCAAACTAATGCAACACCTGAAACTCAGGCAACCCACAAACGAAGTGAATTCCTCAAACTAAAGCAATTCATCAAACTAAGGCAACCCTCAAACAAGGGCAACCCTCAAACTAATGCAACCCTCAAACTAGCGCAACCCTCAAACTAAGGCAACCCTCAAACAAAGGCAACGCTCAAACTAGGGCAACGCTCAAACTAAGGCAACGCTCAAACTAAGGCAACCCTCAACAAAGGCAACCCCTCAAACAAAGGCAACACCTCAAACAAAGGCAACCCTCAAACTAAGGAAACCCTCAAACTAAGGGAACCCTCAAACTGAGGCAACACCTCAAACTAAGGCAACAGCTCAAACTAAGGCAACACCTCAAACTAATGCAACAACTCAAACTAATGCAATACCTCAAACTCAGGCAAAACCTCAAACTAAGGCAAAACGTCAAACTAAGGCAACACCTCAAACTAAGGCAAAACCTCAAAATAAGGCAAAACCTCAAACTAAGACAACCCTCAAACTAAGGCAACCCTCAAACTAAGGCAACACCTCAAACTCAGGCAGCCGTCAAATAAAGGCAACACCTCAAATTAAGGCAACACATCAAACTAAGGCAACACATCAAACTAAGGCAACACATCAAACTAAGGCAACCCTCCAACTAATGCCATACCTCAAACTAATGCAACACCTCAAACTAAGGCAACACCTCAAACTAAGTCAATACCGCAAACTAAGGCAACACCTCAAAATAGGCCAACACCTCAAACAAAGGCTCCCATCAAACTCAGCAATATCTCAAACTAAGGCAACACCTAAAACTAATGCAACACCTCAAACAAAGGCTACCATCAAACTAAGCAATATCTCAAACTAAGGCAATCCTCAATCTGAGGCAAACCTCAGACTGAGGCAGCAGTCAATACAAGGCAACTCTGAATTTAAGACAACCCTCAAACTAATGCAACACCTGAAACTAAGGCAACCCATAAACGAAGGCAATTCCTCAAACTAAGGCAATTCCTCAAACTAAGGCAACCCTCAAACTAACGCAACCCTCAAACTAACGCAACCCTCAAACTAACGCAACCCTCAAACAAAGGCAACCCTCAAACTAAGGCAACGCTCAAACTAAGGCAACGCTCAAACTAAGGCAACCCTCAACAAAGGCAACACCTCAAACGAAGGCAACACCACAAACGAAGGCAACACCTCAAACTAAGACAACACCTCAAACTAAGGCAACACCTCAAACTGAGGCAACAGACAAACTAAGGGAACACCTCAAACTAAGGCAACACCTCAAACTGAGGCAACAGTCAAACCAAGGCAACACCTCAAACTGAGGCAACAGTCAAACTAAGGCAACACCTCAAACTAAGGCAACACCTCAAACGAAGGCAACACCTCAAACTCAGGCAACACATCAAACTAAGGCAACGCCACAAACTGAGGCAAAGCTCAAACTAAGGCAACGCTCAAACGAAGGCAACCCTCAACAAAGGCAACACCTCAAACGAAGGCAACACCTCAAACTTAGGCAACACCTCAAACTTAGGCAACACCTCAAACTTACGCAACACCTCAAACTGAGGCAACAGTCAAACTAAGGCAACACCTCAAACTAAGGCAACACCTCAAACTAAGGCAACACATCAAACTAAGGCAACACCTCAAAGTAAGGCAACACCTCAAACTAAGGCAACACATCAAACTAAGGCAACACCTCAAAGTAAGGCAACCGTCAAACAAATGCAACACATCAAACGAAGGCAAGACCTCAAACGAAGGCAACACCTCAAGCTAAGGCAACACCTCAAACTAAGGCAACACCTCAAACTAAGGATGTACTTCAAACTTAGGCAACAGTCAAACTAAGGCAACACCTCAAACGAAGGCAACAGTCAAACTAAGGGAACCGTCAAACTAATGCAACACCTCAAACTAATGCAACACCTCAAACTATGGCAAAACCTCAAACTAAGGCAAAACCTCAAACTAAGGCAAAACCTCAAACTAAGGCAAAACCTCAAACTGAGGCAACTCTCAATCAAAGGAAACCCTCAATCAAAGGAAGCCCTCAATCAAAGGCAACCCTCAAACAAAGGCAACACCTCAAACTAAGGCAACACCTCAAACTAAGGCAACACCTCAAACTGAGGCAACACCTCAAACTAAGGCAACACCTCAAACTAAGGCAGCCGTCAAATAAAGGCAACACCTCAAATTAAGGCAACACATCAAACTAAGGCAACACATCAAACTAAGGCAACACATGAAAGGAAGGTAACACATCAAACTAAGGCAACACATCAAACTAAGGCAACACATCAAACTAAGGCAACCCTCCAACTAATGCCAAACCTCAAACTAATGCAGTACCTCAAACTAATGCAACACCTCAAACTAAGGCAACACCTCAAACTAAGGCAACACCTCAAACTAAGGCAACACCTCAAAATAAGGCAACACCTCAAACAAAGGCTCCCATCAAACTAAGCAATATCTCAAACTAAGGCAATCCTCAATCTAAGGCAAACCTCAGACTGAGGCAGCAGTCAATACAAGGCAACTCTCAATTTAAGACAACCCTCAAACGAATGCAACACCTAAAACTAAGGCAACCCATAAACGAAGGCAATTCCTCAAACTAAGGCAATTCCTCAAACTATGGCAACCCTCAAACTAAGGCAACCCTCAAACTAATGCATCCCTCAAACTAATACAACCCTCAAACTAAGGCAACCCTCAAACTAAAGCAACGCTCAAACTAAGGCAACCCTCAAACTAAGGCAACGCTCAAACTAAGGCAACCCTCAACAAAGGCAACCCCTCAAACAAAGGCAGCCCCTCAAACAAAGGCAACCCCTCAAACAAAGGCAACCCTCAAACTAAGGGAACCCTCAAACTAAGGGAACCCTCAAACTAAGGCAACACCTCAGACTAAGGCAACACCTCAAACTAAGGCAGCCCAAAGACTAAGACAACGCCTCAAACGTAGGCAACGCCTCAAACTGAGGCAACGCCTCAAACTGAGGCAGCGCCTCAATCTAAGGCAACGCCTCAATCTAAGGCAACCCTTAAAATATGGCAATGCTCAAACTAATGCAGACCCTCAAACTAATGCAGCCCCTCAAACTGAGAAACCATCAAACTTAGGCACCCCTCAAACTAATGCAACACCTCAATCAAAGGCAACCCTTAAAATATGGCAACGCTCAAACTAATGCAGACCCTCAAACTAATGCAGACCCTGAAACTAAGGCAACCCTCAAACAGATGCAGCCACTTAAACTAAGGCAACACCTCAAACTAAGGCAGCACCTCAAACTAAAGGAACCATCAAACTAAGGGAACCCTCAAAGTAAGGGAACCCTCAAACAAAGGCAACACACTAACGAAGGCTGCAACTCAAACTAAAGCAACACCTCAAACTAATGCAACACCTCAAACTAATGCAATACCTCAAACTAATGCAACACCTCAAACTAATGCATCTCCTCAAACTAAGGAAACCGTCAATCAAAGGCAACACCTCATACTCAGGCAACACCTCAAACTAAGGCGGCCCCTCAAACTCAGGCGGCCCCTCAAACTAAGGCAACACCTCAATCTAAGGCAACACCTCAAACCAATGCAACACCTCAAACTAAGGCAACACCTCAAACTAAGGCAACACCTGAAACTAAGGCAACCCCTCAAACAGATGCAGCCCCTTAAACTAAGGCAACACCTCAAACTCAGGCAACACCTCTAACTAAGGGAACCCTCAAAGAAAGGCAACCCACTAACGAAGGCTGCAACTCAAACTAAAGCAACACCTCAAACTAATGCAACACCTCAAACTCATGCCACACCTCAAACTAATGCAACACCTCAAACTAATGCAACACGTCAAACTAATGCAACACCTCAAACTAATGCAACACCTCAAACTAATGCATCTCCTCAAACTAAGGAAACCGTCAATCAAAGGCAACACCTCATACTCAGGCAACACCTCAAACTAAGGCGGCCCCTCAAACTCAGGCGGCCCCTCAAACTAAGGCAACACCTCAATCTAAGGCAACACCTCAAACCAATGCAACACCTCAAACTAAGGCAACACCTCAAACTAAGGCAACACCTGAAACTAAGGCAACCCCTCAAACAGATGCAGCCCCTTAAACTAAGGCAACACCTCAAACTCAGGCAACACCTCTAACTAAGGGAACCCTCAAAGAAAGGCAACCCACTAACGAAGGCTGCAACTCAAACTAAAGCAACACCTCAAACTAATGCAACACCTCAAACTCATGCCACACCTCAAACTAATGCAACACCTCAAACTAATGCAACACGTCAAACTAATGCAACACCTCAAACTAATGCAACTCCTCAAACTCATGCAATACCTCAAACTAATGCAACACCTCAAACTAATGCAAAACCTTAAACTAATGCAACACCTCAAACTAATGAAACACCTCAAACTGAGGAAACCGTCAATCAAAGGCAACACCTCATACTCAGGCAACACCTCAAACTAAGGCGGCCCCTCAAACTAAGGCGGACCCTCAAACTAAGGCTGCCCCTCAAACTAAGGCAGCCCCTCAAACTAAGGCAGCCCCTCAAACAAAGGCAACACATCAAAATAATGCAACACATCAAAATAATGCAACACCTCAAACTAAGGCAACACCTCAAAGTAAGGCAACAGCTCAAACTGAGGCAACCGTCAAACTAATGGAACCCTCAAACTAAGGCAACACCTCAATCTAAGGCAACACCTCAAACTAAGGCAACACCTGAAACTAAGGCAACCCCTCAAACAGATGCAGCCCCTTAAACTAAGGCAACACCTCAAACTAATGCAACACCTCAAACTAAGGGAACCCTCAAACTAAGGGAACCCTCAAACTAAGGTAACCCTCAAACAAAGGCAACCCACTAACGAAGGCTGCAACTCAAACTAAAGCAACACCTCAAACTAATGCAACACCTCAAACTAATACAACACCTCAAACTAATGCAACACCTCAAACTAATGCAACACCTCAAACTAAGGAAACCGTCAATGAAAGGCCACACCTCATACTCAGGCAACACCTCAAACTAAGGCAACACCTCAAACTAAGGCGGCCCCTCAAACTAAGGCAACACCTCAAACTAAGGCAACACCTCAAACCAATACAACACCTCAAACTAAGGCAACACCTCAAACTAATGTAACACCTGAAACTAAGGCAACCCCTCAAACTGATGCAGCCCCTGAAACTAAGGCAACACCTCAAACTAAGGCAACACCTCAAACTAAGGGAACCCTCTAACTAAGGGAACTCTCAAGCAAAGGCAACCCACTAACGAAGGCTGCAACTCAAACTAAAGCAACACCTCAAACTAATGCAACACCTCAAACTCATGCAACACCTCAAACTAATGCAACACTTCAAACTAATGCAACACCTCAAACTAACGCAACACCTCAAACTAATGCAACTCCTCAAACTCATGCAATACCTCAAACTAATGCAACACCTCAAACTAATGCAAAACCTCAAACTAATGCAACACTTCAAACTAAGGCAACACCTCAAACTGAGGCAACAGTCAAACTAAGGCAACACCTCAAACTGAGGCAACAGTCAAACTAAGGCAACACCTCAAACTAAGGCAACACCTCAAACGAAGGCAACACCTCAAACTCAGGCAACACATCAAAGTAAGGCAACGCCACAAACTAAGGCAAAGCTCAAACTAAGGCAACGCTCAAACGAAGGCAACCCTCAACAAAGGTAACACCTCAAACGAAGGCAACACCTCAAACTTAGGCAACACCTCAAACTTAGGCAACACCTCAAACTTAGGCAACACCTCAAACTGAGGCAACAGTCAAACTAAGGCAACACCTCAAACTAAGGCAACACCTCAAACTAAGGCAACACATCAAACTAAGGCAACACCTCAAAGTAAGGCAACACCTCAAACTAAGGCAACACATCAAACTAAGGCAACACCTCAAAGTAAGGCAACCGTCAAACAAATGCAACACATCAAACGAAGGCAAGACCTCAAACGAAGGCAACACCTCAAACGAAGGCAACACCTCAAGCTAAGGCAACACCTCAAACTAAGGCAACACCTCAAACTAAGGATATACTTCAAACTTAGGCAACAGTCAAACTAAGGCAACACCTCAAACGAAGGCAACAGTCAAACTAAGGGAACCGTCAAACTAATGCAACACCTCAAACTAATGCAACACCTCAAACTAAGGCAAAACCTCAAACTAAGGCAAAACCTCAAACTAAGGCAAAACCTCAAACTGAGGCAACTCTCAATCAAAGGAAACCCTCAATCAAAGGAAGCCCTCAATCAAAGGCAACCCTCAAACAAAGGCAACACCTCAAACTAAGGCAACACCTCAAACTAAGGCAACACCTCAAACTGAGGCAACACCTCAAACTAAGGCAACACCTCAAACTAAGGCAACCGTCAAATAAAGGCAACACCTCAAATTAAGGCAACACATCAAACTAAGGCAACACATCAAACTAAGGCAACACATGAAACGAAGGTAACACATCAAACTAAGGCAACACATCAAACTAAGGCAACACATCAAACTAAGGCAACCCTCCAACTAATGCCATACCTCAAACTAATGCAGTACCTCAAACTAATGCAACACCTCAAACTAAGGCAACACCTCAAACTAAGGCAACACCTCAAAATAGGCCAACACCTCAAACAAAGGCTCCCATCAAACTAAGCAATATCTCAAACTAAGGCAATCCTCAATCTAAGGCAAACCTCAGACTGAGGCAGCAGTCAATACAAGGCAACTCTCAATTTAAGACAACACTCAAACGAATGCAACACCTAAAACTAAGGCAACCCATAAAGGAAGGCAATTCCTCAAACTAAGGCAATTACTCAAACTAGGGTAACCCTCAAACTAAGGCAACCCTCAAACTAATGCATCCCTCAAACTAACGCAACCCTCAAACTAAGGCAACCCTCAAACTAAAGCAACGCTCAAACTAAGGCAACCCTCAAACTAAGGCAACGCTCAAACTAAGGCAACCCTCAACAAAGGCAACCCCTCAAACAAAGGCAGTCCCTCAAACAAAGGCAACCCCTCAAACAAAGGCAACCCTCAAACTAAGGGAACCCTCAAACTAAGGGAACCCTCAAACTAAGGCAACACCTCAGACTAAGGCAACACCTCAAACTAAGGCAGCCCAAAGACTAAGGCAACGCCTCAAACGTAGGCAACGCCTCAAACTGAGGCAACGCCTCAAACTGAGGCAGCGCCTCAATCTAAGGCAACGCCTCAATCTAAGGCAACCCTTAAAATATGGCAATGCTCAAACTAATGCAGACCCTCAAACTAATGCAGCCCCTCAAACTGAGAAACCATCAAACTTAGGCACCCCTCAAACTAATGCAACACCTCAATCAAAGGCAACCCTTAAAATATGGCAACGCTCAAACTAATGCAGACCCTCAAACTAATGCAGACCCTGAAACTAAGGCAACCCTCAAACAGATGCAGCCACTTAAACTAAGGCAACACCTCAAACTAAGGCAGCACCTCAAACTAAAGGAACCATCAAACTAAGGGAACCCTCAAAGTAAGGGAACCCTCAAACAAAGGCAACACACTAACGAAGGCTGCAACTCAAACTAAAGCAACACCTCAAACTAATGCAACACCTCAAACTAATGCAATACCTCAAACTAATGCAACACCTCAAACTAATGCATCTCCTCAAACTAAGGAAACCGTCAATCAAAGGCAACACCTCATACTCAGGCAACACCTCAAACTATGGCGGCCCCTCAAACTCAGGCGGCCCCTCAAACTAAGGCAACACCTCAATCTAATGCAACACCTCAAACCAATGCAACACCTCAAACTAAGGCAACACCTCAAACTAAGGCAACACCTGAAACTAAGGCAACCCCTCAAACAGATGCAGCCCCTTAAACTAAGGCAACACCTCAAACTCAGGCAACACCTCTAACTAAGGGAACCCTCAAACAAAGGCAACCCACTAACGAAGGCTGCAACTCAAACTAAAGCAACACCTCAAACTAATGCAACACCTCAAACTCATGCAACACCTCAAACTAATGCAACACCTCAAACTAATGCAACACCTCAAACTAATGCAACACCTCAAACTAATGCAACTCCTCAAACTCATGCAATACCTCAAACTAATGCAACACCTCAAACTAATGCAAAACCTTAAACTAATGCAACACCTCAAACTAATGCAACACCTCAAACTGAGGAAACCGTCAATCAAAGGCAACACCTCATACTCAGGCAACACCTCAAACTAAGGCGGCCCCTCAAACTCAGGCGGCCCCTCAAACTAAGGCAACACCTCAATCTAATGCAACACCTCAAACCAATGCAACACCTCAAACTAAGGCAACACCTCAAACTAAGGCAACACCTGAAACTAAGGCAACCCCTCAAACAGATGCAGCCCCTTAAACTAAGGCAACACCTCAAACTCAGGCAACACCTCTAACTAAGGGAACCCTCAAACAAAGGCAACCCACTAACGAAGGCTGCAACTCAAACTAAAGCAACACCTCAAACTAATGCAACACCTCAAACTCATGCAACACCTCAAACTAATGCAACACCTCAAACTAATGCAACACCTCAAACTAATGCAACACCTCAAACTAATGCAACTCCTCAAACTCATGCAATACCTCAAACTAATGCAACACCTCAAACTAATGCAAAACCTTAAACTAATGCAACACCTCAAACTAATGCAACACCTCAAACTGAGGAAACCGTCAATCAAAGGCAACACCTCATACTCAGGCAACACCTCAAACTAAGGCGGCCCCTCAAACTAAGGCGGACCCTCAAACTAAGCCGGCCCCTCAAACTAAGGCAGCCCCTCAAGCTAAGGCAGCCCCTCAAACTAAGGCAACACATCAAAATAATGCAACACATCAAAATAATGCAACACCTCAAACTAAGGCAACACCTCAAAGTAAGGCAACACCTCAAACTGAGGCAACCGTCAAACTAATGGAACCCTCAAACTAAGGCAACACCTCAATCTAAGGCAACACCTCAAACTAAGGCAACACCTGAAACTAAGGCAACCCCTCAAACAGATGCAGCCCCTTAAACTAAGGCAACACCTCAAACTAATGCAACACCTCAAACTAAGGGAAACCTCAAACTAAGGGAACCCTCAAACTAAGGTAACCCTCAAACAAAGGCAACCCACTAACGAAGGCTGCAACTCAAACTAAAGCAACACCTCAAACTAATGCAACACCTCAAACTAATACAACACCTCAAACTAATGCAACACCTCAAACTAATGCAACACCTCAAAGTAAGGCAACAGCTCAAACTGAGGCAACCGTCAAACTAATGGAACCCTCAAACTAAGGCAACACTCAATCTAAGGCAACACCTCAAACAAAGGCAACACCTGAAACTAAGGCAACCCCTCAAACAGATGCAGCCCCTTAAACTAAGGCAACACCTCAAACTAATGCAACACCTCAAACTAAGGGAAACCTCAAACTAAGGGAACCCTCAAACTAAGGTAACCCTCAAACAAAGGCAACCCACTAACGAAGGCTGCAACTCAAACTAAAGCAACACCTCAAACTAATGCAACACCTCAAACTAATACAACACCTCAAACTAATGCAACACCTCAAACTAATGCAACACCTCAAACTAAGGAAACCGTCAATGAAAGGCCACACCTCATACTCAGGCAACACCTCAAACTAAGGCGGCCGCTCAACATAAGGCGGCCCCTCAAACTAAGGCAACACCTCAAACTAAGGCAACACCTCAAACCAATGCAACACCTCAAACTAAGGCAACACCTCAAACTAATGTAACACCAGAAACTAAGGCAACCCCTCAAACTGATGCAGCCCCTGAAACTAAGGCAACACCTCAAACTAAGGCAACACCTCAAACTAAGGGAACCCTCTAACTAAGGGAACCCTCAAACAAAGGCAACCCACTAACGAAGGCTGCAACTCAAACTAAAGCAACAACTCAAACTAATGCAACACCTCAAACTCATGCAACACCTCAAACTAATGCAACACCTCAAACTAATGCAACACCTCAACCTAATGCAACTCCTCAAACTCATGCAATACCTCAAACTAATGCAACACCTCAAACTAATGCAAAACCTTAAACTAATGCAACACCTCAAACTAATGAAACACCTCAAACTGAGGAAACCGTCAATCAAAGGCAACACCTCATACTCAGGCAACACCTCAAACTAAGGCGGCCCCTCAAACTAAGGCGGACCCTCAAACTAAGGCGGCCCCTCAAACTAAGGCAGCCCCTCAAACTAAGGCAACACATCAAAATAATGCAGCCCCTTAAACTAAGGCAACACCTCAAACTAAGGCAACACCTCAAACTAAGGCAACACCTCAAAGTAAGGCAACACCTCAAACTGAGGCAACCGTCAAACTAATGGAACCCTCAAACTAAGGCAACACCTCAATCTAAGGCAACACCTCAAACTAAGGCAACACCTGAAACAAAGGCAACCCCTCAAACAGATGCAGCCCCTTAAACTAAGGCAACACCTCAAACTAATGCAACACCTCAAACTAAGGGAACCCTCAAACTAAGGGAACCCTCAAACTAAGGTAACCCTCAAACAAAGGCAACCCACTAAACTCAAACTAAAGCAACACCTCAAACTAATGCAACACCTCAAACTAATGCAACACCTCAAACTAAGGAAACCGTCAATGAAAGGCCACACCTCATACTCAGGCAACACCTCAAACTAAGGCGGCCCCTCAAACTAAGGCAGCCCCTCAAACTCAGGCAACACCTCAAATTAAGGCAACACCTCAAACCAATGCAACACCTCAAACTAATGTAACACCTGAAACTAAGGCAACCCCTCAAACAGATGCAGCCCCTTAAACTAATACAACACCTCAAACTAATGCAACACCTCAAACTAATGCAACACCTCAAACTAAGGAAACCGTCAATGAAAGGCCACACCTCATACTCAGGCAACACCTCAAACTAAGGCGGCCCCTCAAACTAAGGCAGCCCCTCAAACTCAGGCAACACCTCAAATTAAGGCAACACCTCAAACCAATGCAACACCTCAAACTAATGTAACACCTGAAACTAAGGCAACCCCTCAAACAGATGCAGCCCCTTAAACTAAGGCAACACCTCAAACTAAGGCAACACCTCATACTAAGGGAACCCTCAAACTAAGGGAACCCTCAAACAAAGGCAATCCACTAACGAAGGCTGCAACTCAAACTAATGCAACACCTCAAACTAATGCAACACCTCAAACTAATGCAACACCTCAAACTAATGCAACACCTCAAACTAATGCAACACCTCAAACCAATGCAACACCTCAAACTAATGCAACACATCAAACTAATGCAACTGCTCAAACTAATGCAACACCTCAAACTAATGAAACACCTCAAACTAAGGAAACCGTCAATCAAAGGCAACACCTCAAACTAATGCAACACCTCAAACTAATGCAACACCTCATACTAATGCAACACCTCAAACTAATGAAACACCTCAAACTAAGGACACCGTCAATCAAAGGCAGCACCTCATACTCAGGCAACACCTCAAACTAAGGCGGCCCCTCAAACTAAGGCAGCCCCTCAAACTAAGGCAGCCCCTCAAACTAAGGCAACACATCAAAATAATGCAACACATCAAAATAATGCAACACCTCAAATTAAGGCAACACCTTAAACTAAGGCAACACCTCAAACTAATGAAACACCTCAAACTAAGGAAACCGTCAATCAAAGGCAGCACCTCATACTCAGGCAACACCTCAAACTAAGGCGGCCACTCAAACTAAGGCGGCCCCTCAAACTAAGGCTGCCCCTCAAACTAAGGCAGCCCCTCAAACTAAGGCAGCCCCTCAAACTAAGGCAACACATCAAAATAATGCAACACATCAAACTAATGCAACACCTCAAATTAAGGCAACACCTTAAACTAAGGCAACACCTCAAACTAAGGCAAAACCTCAAAGTAAGGCAACACCTCAACCTGAGGCAACCGTCAAACTAATGGAACCCTCAAACTAAGGCAAAACCTCAAACGAAGTCAACACCTCAAACTGAGGCAACACCTCAAACAAAGGCAACTCTCAAACTAAGGCAACTCTCACACTAAGGCAACACCTCAAACTAATGCAACACCTCAAACTAATGCAACAACTCAAACTAAGGCAACACCTCAAACTAAGGCACACCTCAAACTAAGGCAACACCTCAAACTAAGGCGGCCCCTCAAACTAAGGCGGCCCCTCAAACTAAGGCAACACCTCAAACTAAGGCAACACCTCAAACCAATACAACACCTCAAACTAAGGCAACACCTCAAACTAATGTAACACCTGAAACTAAGGCAACCCCTCAAACTGATGCAGCCCCTGAAACTAAGGCAACACCTCAAACTAAGGCAACACCTCAAACTAAGGGAACCCTCTAACTAAGGGAACCCTCAAACAAAGGCAACCCACTAACGAAGGCTGCAACTCAAACTAAAGCAACACCTCAAACTAATGCAACACCTCAAACTCATGCAACACCTCAAACTAATGCAACACCTCAAACTAATGCAACACCTCAAACTAATGCAACACCTCAAACTAATGCAACACCTCAAACTAAGGAAACCGTCAATGAAAGGCCACACCTCATACTCAGGCAAAACCTCAAACTAATGCAACACCTCAAACTAATGACACACCTCAAACTAAGGAAACCGTCAATCAAAGGCAACACCTCATACTCAGGCAACACCTCAAACTAAGGCGGCCCCTCAAACTAAGGCGGACCCTCAAACTAAGGCGGCCCCTCAAACTAAGGCAGCCCCTCAAACTAAGGCAACACATCAAAATAATGCAACACATCAAAATAATGCAACACCTCAAACTAAGGCAACACCTCAAACTAAGGCAACACCTCAAAGTAAGGCAACACCTCAAACTGAGGCAACCGTCAAACTAATGGAACCCTCAAACTAAGGCAACACCTCAATCTAAGGCAACACCTCAAACTAAGGCAACACCTGAAACAAAGGCAACCCCTCAAACAGATGCAGCCCCTTAAACTAAGGCAACACCTCAAACTAATGCAACACCTCAAACTAAGGGAACCCTCAAACTAAGGGAACCCTCAAACTAAGGTAACTCTCAAACAAAGGCAACCCACTAACGAAGGCTGCAACTCAAACTAAAGCAACACCTCAAACTAATGCAACACCTCAAACTAATACAACACCTCAAACTAATGCAACACCTCAAACTAATGCAACACCTCAAACTAAGGAAACCGTCAATGAAAGGCCACACCTCATACTCAGGCAACACCTCAAACTAAGGCGGCCCCTCAAACTAAGGCAGCCCCTCAAACTAAGGCAGCCCCTCAAACTAAGGCAACACATCAAAATAATGCAACACATCAAAATAATGCAACACCTCAAATTAAGGCAACACCTTAAACTAAGGCAACACCTCAAACTAAGGCAAAACCTCAAAGTAAGGCAACACCTCAACCTGAGGCAACCGTCAAACTAATGGAACCCTCAAACTAAAGCAACACCTCAAACGAAGTCAACACCTCAAACTGAGGCAACACCTCAAACAAAGGCAACTCTCAAACTAAGGCAACTCTCACACTAAGGCAACACCTCAAACTAAGGCAACACCTCAAACTAATGCAACACCTCAAACTAATGCAACAACTCAAACTAAGGCAACACCTCAAACTAAGGCAACACCTCATACTAAGGCGGCCCCTCAAACTAAGGCGGCCCCTCAAACTAAGGCAACACCTCAAACTAAGGCAACACCTCAAACTAAGGCGGCCCCTCAAACTAAGGCGGCCCCTCAAACTAAGGCAACACCTCAAACTAAGGCAACACCTCAAACTAAGGCGGCCCCTCAAACTAAGGCGGCCCCTCAAACTAAGGCAACACCTCAAACTAATGCAACACCTCAAACCAATACAACACCTGAAACTAAGGCAACACCTCAAACTGATGCAGCCCCTGAAACTAAGGCAACACCTCAAACTAAGGCAACACCTCAAACTAAGGGAACCCTCTAACTAAGGGAACCCTCAAACAAAGGCAACCCACTAACGAAGGCTGCAACTCAAACTAAAGCAACACCTCAAACTAATGCAACACATCAAACTCATGCAACACCTCAAACTAATGCAACACCTCAAACTAATGCAACACCTCAAACTAATGCAACACCTCAAACTAATGCAACTCCTCAAACTCATGCAATACCTCAAACTAATGCAACACCTCAAACTAATGCAAAACCTCAAACTAATGCAACACCTCAAACTAAGGAAACCGTCAATCAAAGGCAACACCTCATACTCAGGCAACACCTCAAACTAAGGCGGCCCCTCAAACTAAGGCGGACCCTCAAACTAAGGCGGCTGCTCAAACTAAGGCAGCCCCTCAAACTAAGGCAACACATCAAAATAATGCAACACATCAAAATAATGCAACACCTCAAACGAAGGCAACACCTCAAACTAAGGCAACACCTCAAAGTAAGGCAACACCTCAAACTGAGGCAACCGTCAAACTAATGGAACCCTCAAACTAAGGCAACACCTCAATCTAAGGCAACACCTCAAACTAAGGCAACAACTGAAACAAAGGCAACCCCTCAAACAGATGCAGCCCCTTAAACTAAGGCAACACCTCAAACTAATGCAACACCTCAAACTAAGGGAACCCTCAAACTAAGGGAACCCTCAAACTAAGGTAACCCTCAAACAAAGGCAACCCACTAACGAAGGCTGCAACTCAAACTAAAGCAACACCTCAAACTAATGCAACACCTCAAACTAATACAACACCTCAAACTAATGCAACACCTCAAACTAAGGAAACCGTCAATGAAAGGCCGCACCTCATACTCAGGCAACACCTCAAACTAAGGCGGCCCCTCAAACTAAGGCAGCACCTCAAACTAAGGCAACACCTCAAATTAAGGCAACACCTCAAACCAATGCAACACTTCAAACTAAGGCAACACCTCAAACTAATGTAACACCTGAAACTAAGGCAACCCCTCAAACAGATGCAGCCCCTTAAACTAAGGCAACACCTCAAACTAAGGCAACACCTCATACTAAGGGAACCCTCAAACTAAGGGAACCCTCAAACAAAGGCAACCCACTAACGAAGGCTGCAACTCAAACTAATGCAACACCTCAAACTAATGCAACACCTCAAACTAATGCGACACCTCAAAATAATGCAACACCTCAAACTAATGCAACATCTCAATCTATGCAACACCTCAAACTAATGCAACACCTCAAACTAATGCAACAACTCAAACTAAGGCAACACCTCAAACTAAGGCAACACCTCATACTAAGGCGGCCCCTCAAACTAAGGCGGCCCCTCAAACTAAGGCAACACCTCAAACTAAGGCAACACCTCAAACTAAGGCGGCCCCTCAAACTAAGGCGGCCCCTCAAACTAAGGCAACACCTCAAACTAAGGCAACACCTCAAACTAAGGCGGCCCCTCAAACTAAGGCGGCCCCTCAAACTAAGGCAACACCTCAAACTAAGGCAACACCTCAAACCAATACAACACCTGAAACTAAGGCAACACCTCAAACTGATGCAGCCCCTGAAACTAAGGCAACACCTCAAACTAAGGCAACACCTCAAACTAAGGGAACCCTCTAACTAAGGGAACCCTCAAACAAAGGCATCCCACTAACGAAGGCTGCAACTCAAACTAAAGCAACACCTCAAACTAATGCAACACATCAAACTCATGCAACACCTCAAACTAATGCAACACCTCAAACTAATGCAACACCTCAAACTAATGCAACACCTCAAACTAATGCAACTCCTCAAACTCATGCAATACCTCAAACTAATGCAACACCTCAAACTAATGCAAAACCTCAAACTAATGCAACACCTCAAACTAAGGAAACCGCCAATCAAAGGCAACACCTCATACTCAGGCAACACCTCAAACTAAGGCGGCCCCTCAAACTAAGGCGGACCCTCAAACTAAGGCGGCTGCTCAAACTAAGGCAGCCCCTCAAACTAAGGCAACACATCAAAATAATGCAACACATCAAAATAATGCAACACCTCAAACTAAGGCAACACCTCAAACTAAGGCAACACCTCAAAGTAAGGCAACACCTCAAACTGAGGCAACCGTCAAACTAATGGAACCCTCAAACTAAGGCAACACCTCAATCTAAGGCAACACCTCAAACTAAGGCAACACCTGAAACAAAGGCAACCCCTCAAACAGATGCAGCCCCTTAAACTAAGGCAACACCTCAAACTAATGCAACACCTCAAACTAAGGGAACCCTCAAACTAAGGGAACCCTCAAACTAAGGTAACCCTCAAACAAAGGCAACCCACTAACGAAGGCTGCAACTCAAACTAAAGCAACACCTCAAACTAATGCAACACCTCAAACTAATACAACACCTCAAACTAATGCAACACCTCAAACTAAGGAAACCGTCAATGAAAGGCCACACCTCATACTCAGGCAACACCTCAAACTAAGGCGGCCCCTCAAACTAAGGCAGCCCCTCAAACTAAGGCAACACCTCAAATTAAGGCAACACCTCAAACCAATGCAACACTTCAAACTAAGGCAACACCTCAAACTAATGTAACACCTGAAACTAAGGCAACCCCTCAAACAGATGCAGCCCCTTAAACTAAGGCAACACCTCAAACTAAGGCAACACCTCATACTAAGGGAACCCTCAAACTAAGGGAACCCTCAAACAAAGGCAACCCACTAACGAAGGCTGCAACTCAAACTAATGCAACACCTCAAACTAATGCAACACCTCAAACTAATGCGACACCTCAAAATAATGCAACACCTCAAACTAATGCAACATCTCAATCTATGCAACACCTCAAACTAATGCAACACCTCAAACTAATGCAACACCTCAAACTAATGCAACACCTCAAACTAATGCAACACCTCAAACTAATGAAACACCTCAAACTAAGGAAACCGTCAATCAAAGGCAACACCTCAAACTAATGCAACACCTCAAACTAATGCAACACCTCAAACTAATGCAACACCTCAAACTAATGAAACACCTCAAACTAAGGTCACCGTCAATCAAAGGCAGCACCTCATACTCAGGCAACACCTCAAACTAAGGCGGCCCCTCAAACTAAGGCAGCCCCTCAAACTAAGGCAGCCCCTCAAACTAAGGCAACACATCAAAATAATGCAACACATCAAAATAATGCAACACCTCAAATTAAGGCAACACCTTAAACTAAGGCAACACCTCAAACTAATGAAACACCTCAAACTAAGGAAACCGTCAATCAAAGGCAGCACCTCATACTCAGGCAACACCTCAAACTAAGGCGGCCACTCAAACTAAGGCGGCCCCTCAAACTAAGGCTGCCCCTCAAACTAAGGCAGCCCCTCAAACTAAGGCAGCCCCTCAAACTAAGGCAACACATCAAAATAATGCAACACATCAAACTAATGCAACACCTCAAATTAAGGCAACACCTTAAACTAAGGCAACACCTCAAACTAAGGCAAAACCTCAAAGTAAGGCAACACCTCAACCTGAGGCAACCGTCAAACTAATGGAACCCTCAAACTAAGGCAACACCTCAAACGAAGTCAACACCTCAAACTGAGGCAACACCTCAAACAAAGGCAACTCTCAAACTAAGGCAACTCTCACACTAAGGCAACACCTCAAACTAAGGCAACACCTCAAACTAATGCAACACCTCAAACTAATGCAACAACTCAAACTAAGGCAACACCTCAAACTAAGGCAACACCTCAAACTAAGGCAACACCTCAAACTAAGGCATCACCTCAAACTCAGGCAACACCTCAAATTAAGGCAACACCTTAAACTAAGGCAACACCTCAAACTAAGGCAAAACCTCAAAGTAAGGCAACACCTCAACCTGAGGCAACCATCAAACTAATGGAACCCTCAAACTAAGGCAACACCTCAAACGAAGTCAACACCTCAAACTGAGGCAACACCTCAAACAAAGGCAACTCTCAAACTAAGGCAACTCTCACACTAAGGCAACACCTCAAACTAAGGCAACACCTCAAACTAATGCAACACCTGAAACTAATGCAACAACTCAAACTAAGGCAACACCTCAAACTAAGGCAACACCTCATACTAAGTCGGCCCCTCAAACTAAGGCGGCCCCTCAAACTAAGGCAACACCTCAAACTAAGGCAACACCTCAAACTAAGGCGGCCCCTCGAACTAAGGCGGCCCCTCAAACTAAGGCAACACCTCAAACTAAGGCAACACCTCAAACTAAGGCGGCCCCTCAAACTAAGGCGGCCCCTCAAACTAAGGCAACACCTCAAACTAAGGCAACACCTCAAACCAATACAACACCTGAAACTAAGGCAACACCTCAAACTGATGCAGCCCCTGAAACTAAGGCAACACCTCAAACTAAGGCAACACCTCAAACTAAGGGAACCCTCTAACTAAGGGAACCCTCAAACAAAGGCAACCCACTAACGAAGGCTGCAACTAAAACTAAAGCAACACCTCAAACTAATGCAACACCTCAAACTCATGCAACACCTCAAACTAATGCAACACCTCAAACTAATGCAACACCTCAAACTAATGCAACTCCTCAAACTCATGCAATACCTCAAACTAATGCAACACCTCAAACTAATGCAAAACCTCAAACTAATGCAACACCTCAAACTAAGGAAACCGTCAATCAAAGGCAACACCTCATACTCAGGCAACACCTCAAACTAAGGCGGCCCCTCAAACTAAGGCGGACCCTCAAACTAAGGCGGCTGCTCAAACTAAGGCAGCCCCTCAAACTAAGGCAACACATCAAAATAATGCAACACATCAAAATAATGCAACACCTCAAACTAAGGCAACACCTCAAACTAAGGCAACACCTCAAAGTAAGGCAACACCTCAAACTGAGGCAACCGTCAAACTAATGGAACCCTCAGACTAAGGCAACACCTCAATCTAAGGCAACACCTCAAACTAAGGCAACACCTGAAACAAAGGCAACCCCTCAAACAGATGCAGCCCCTTAAACTAAGGCAACACCTCAAACTAATGCAACACCTCAAACTAAGGGAACCCTCAAACTAAGGGAACCCTCAAACTAAGGTAACCCTCAAACAAAGGCAACCCACTAACGAAGGCTGCAACTCAAACTAAAGCTACACCTCAAACTAATGCAACACCTCAAACTAATACAACACCTCAAACTAATGCAACACCTCAAACTAAGGAAACCGTCAATGAAAGGCCACACCTCATACTCAGGCAACACCTCAAACTAAGGCGGCCCCTCAAACTAAGGCAGCCCCTCAAACTAAGGCAACACCTCAAATTAAGGCAACACCTCAAACCAATGCAACACTTCAAACTAAGGCAACACCTCAAACTAATGTAACACCTGAAACTAAGGCAACCCCTCAAACAGATGCAGCCCCTTAAACTAAGGCAACACCTCAAACTAAGGCAACACCTCATACTAAGGGAACCCTCAAACTAAGGGAACCCTCAAACAAAGGCAACCCACTAACGAAGGCTGCAACTCAAACTAATGCAACACCTCAAACTAATGCAACACCTCAAACTAATGCAACACCTCAAACTAATGCAACACCTCAAAATAATGCAACACCTCAAACTAATGCAACATCTCAATCTATGCAACACCTCAAACTAATGCAACACCTCAAACTAATGCACCACCTCAAACTAATGCAACACCTCAAACTAATGCAACACCTCAAACTAATGAAACACCTCAAACTAAGGAAACCGTCAATCAAAGGCAACACCTCAAACTAATGCAACACCTCAAACTAATGCAACACCTCAAACTAATGCAACACCTCAAACTAATGAAACACCTCAAACTAAGGTCACCGTCAATCAAAGGCAGCACCTCATACTCAGGCAACACCTCAAACTAAGGCGGCCCCTCAAACTAAGGCAGCCCCTCAACCTAAGGCAGCCCCTCAAACTAAGGCAACACATCAAAATAATGCAACACATCAAAATAATGCAACACGTCAAATTAAGGCAACACCTTAAACTAAGGCAACACCTCAAACTAATGAAACACCTCAAACTAAGGAAACCGTCAATCAAAGGCAGCACCTCATACTCAGGCAACACCTCAAACTAAGGCGGCCCCTCAAACTAAGGCGGCCCGTCAAACTAAGGCTGCCCCTCAAACTAAGGCAGCCCCTCAAACTAAGGCAGCCCCTCAAACTAAGGCAACACATCAAAATAATGCAACACATCAAAATAATGCAACACCTCAAATTAAGGCAACACCTTAAACTAAGGCAACACCTCAAACTAAGGCAAAACCTCAAAGTAAGGCAACACTTCAACCTGAGGCAACCGTCAAACTAATGGAACACTCAAACTAAGGCAACACCTCAAACGAAGTCAACACCTCAAACTGAGGCAACACCTCAAACAAAGGCAACTCTCAAACTAAGGCAACTCTCACAGTAAGGCAACACCTCAAACTAAGGCAACACCTCAAACTAATGCAACACCTCAAACTAATGCAACAACTCAAACTAAGGCAACACCTCAAACTAAGGCAACACATCAAACTAAGGCAACACCTCAAACTAAGGCATCACCTCAAACTCAGGTAACACCTCAAACTAAGGCAACACCTCAAACTAAGGCGACACCTCAAAGTAAGGGAAACCTCAAACTAATGCAACACCTCAAACTAATGCAACACCTCAAACTAATGCAACAACTCAAACTAAGGCAACACCTCAAACTAAGGCAACACATCAAACTAAGGCAACACCTCAAACTAAGGCATCACCTCAAACTCAGGTAACACCTCAAACTAAGGCAACCTCTCAAACTAAGGCAACCCCTCAAATTGAGGAAACCCCTCAAACATATGCAGCCCCTCAAACATATGCAGCCCCTTAAACCAACGCAACACCTCAAACTAAGGCAATCCTCAATCTAAGGCAACCCTCAAACTAATACAACATCTGAAACTAAGGCAACCCCTCAAACAGATGCAACCCCTTAAACTAACGCAACACCTCAAACTAAGGCAACACCTCAAAATAAGGGAACCCTCAAACTAAGGGAACCCTCAAACTAAGGGAACCCACTAACGAAGGCTGCAACTCAAACTAAAGCAACACCTCAAACTAAGTCAACCTTCAAACTAAGGCAGCCGGTCAAACGAAGGCAACACCTCAAACTAAGACAACCCTCAAACTAAGGCAACCCTCAAACTAAGGCAACCCTCAAACTAAGGCAGCCCCTCAAACTAAGGCAGCCCCTCAAACGAAGGCAGCACCTCAAACTAAGGCAACAACTCAAACTAAGGCAACAACTCAAACGAAGGCAACAACACAAACTAAGGCAACAACTCAAACTAAGGCAATAACTCAAACTGAGGCAACACCTCAAACTAAGGCAACAACTCAAACTAAGGCAACACCTCAAACTAAGGCAACACCTCAAACAAATGCAACACCTCAAACTGAGGCAAAACCACAAACTAAGGGAGCACTCAATCTAAGGCAACGCGTCAAACTAAGGCATCCCTCAAACTAAGGCAGCCCCTCAAACTAAGGCAGCCCCTCAAACTAAGGCAACCCCTCAAACTAAGGATACCCCTCAAACTAAGGCAGCCCCTCAAACTAAGGCAGCCCCTCAAACTAAGTCAGCACCTCAAACGAAGGCAGCAAATCAAACTAATGCAGCACCTCAAACGAAGGCAACATCTAAAACTAAGGCAGCACCACAAACGAAGGGAACCCTCAATCTGAGGCAACACCTCAAACTGAGGCAACAACTCAAACTAAGGCAACACCTCAAACTAAGGCAACCTGCAAACAAATGCAACACCTCAAAGGAATGCAACACCTCAAACGAAGGCAACACCTCAAACGAAGGCAACACCTCAAACTAAGGCAACATCTCAAACTAAGGAAACACCTCAAACTTAGGCAACAGTCAAACTAAGGAAACACCTCAAACTTAGGCAACACCTCAAACTAAGGCATAACCTTAAACCTCAAACTAAGGCAAAACCTCAAACTAAGGCAAAACCTCAAACTAAGGCAAAACCTCAAACTAAGGCAACCCTCAAACTATGGCAACCCTCAATCAAAGGAAACCCTCAATCAAAATAAACCCTCAATCAAAGGCAACTCTCAAACAAAGGCAACATCTCAAACTAAGGCAACACCTCAACCTAAGGCAACACCTCAATCTAAGGCAGCCGTCAAATAAAGGCAACACCTCAAATGAAGGCAACACCTCAACCTAAGGCAAACGTCAAACAAATGCAACACCTCAAACGAAGGCAACACCTCAAACGAAGGCAAGACCTCAAACGAAGGAAACACCTTAAACTAAGACAACACCTCAAACTCAGGCAACACCTCAAACTAAGGCAACACCTCAAACTTAGGCAACACCTCAAACTTAGGCAACATCTCAAACTTAGGCAACACCTCAAACTAAGGCAACACCTCAAACGAAGGCAACACCTCAAACGAAGGCAACACCTCAAACTAAGGCAACACCTCAAACTAAGGCAACAACTCAAAGTAAGGCAACACCTCAAACTAAGGCAACCGTCAAACAAATGCAGCACCTCAAACGAAGGCAACGCCTCAAACGAAGGCAACACATCAAACGAAGGCAACACCTCAAACTAAGGCAACACCTCAAACTAAGGCAACAGTCAAACTAAGGCACCACCTCAAACTAAGGCAACAGTCAAACTAAGGGAACCGTCAAACTAATGCAACACCTCAAACTAAGGCAAAACCTCAAACTAAGGCAAAACCTCAAACTAAGGCAACCCTCAAACTAAGGCGACCCTCAATCAAAGGAAACCCTCAATCAAAGGAAACCCTCAATCAAAGGCAACCCTCAAACAAAGGCAACACCTCAAACTAAGGCAACACCTCAAACTAAGGCAACACATCAAACTAAGGCAACACATCAAACTAAGGCAACACATCAAACTAAGGCAACACATCAAACTAAGGCAACACATCAAACTGAGGCAACAAATCAAACTCAGGCAACACATCAAACGAAGGCAACACATCAAACTGAGGCAACAAATCAAACTAAGGCAACACATCAAACTAAGGCAACACCGCAAACTAATGCCATACCTCAAACTAATGCAATACCTCAAACTAATGCAACACCTCAAACGAAGGCAACACCTCAAAATCGGCCAACACCTCAAACAAAGGCTCCCATCAAACTAAGCAATATCTCAAACTAAGGCAACACCTAAAACTAATGCAACACCTCAAACAAAGACTACCATCAAACTAAGCAATATCTCAAACTGAGGCAATCCTCAATCTAAGGGAAACCTCAGACTGAGGCAGCAGTCAATACAAGGCAACTCTCAATTTTAGACAACCCTCAAACGAATGCAACACCTGAAACTAAGGCAACCCATAAACGAAGGCAATTCATCAAACTAAGGCAATTCCTCAAACGAAGGCAACCCTCAAACTTACACAACCCTCAAACTAACGCAACCCTTAAACTAACGCAACCCTCAAACTAAGGCAACCCTCAAACTAAGGCAACGCTCAAAGGAAGGCAGCCCTCAAACTAAGGCAACGCTCAAACTAAGGCAACCCTCAACAAAGGCAACACCTCAAACGAAGGCAACACCTCAAATGAAGGCAACACCTCAAACTAAGACAACACCTCAAACTAAGGCAACACCTCAAACTTAGGCAACACCTCAAACTTAGGCAGCACCTCAAACTTAGGCAACACCTCAAACTGAGGCAACAGTCAAACTAAGGCAACAGTCAAACTAAGGCAACACCTCAAACTAAGGCAACCCTCAAACTATGGCAACCCTCAATCAAAGGAAACCCTCAATCAAAATAAACCCTCAATCAAAGGCAACTCTCAAACAAAGGCAACATCTCAAACTAAGGCAACACCTCAACCTAAGGCAACACCTCAATCTAAGGCAGCCGTCAATCAAAGGAAACCCTCAATCAAAATAAACCCTCAATCAAAGGCAACTCTCAAACAAATGCAACACCTCAAACGAAGGCAACACCTCAAACGAAGGCAAGACCTCAAACGAAGGCAACACCTTAAACTAAGACAACACCTCAAACTCAGGCAACACCTCAAACTAAGGCAACACCTCAAACTTAGGCAACACCTCAAACTTAGGCAACATCTCAAACTTAGGCAACACCTCAAACTAAGGCAACACCTCAAACGAAGGCAACACCTCAAACGAAGGCAACACCTCAAACTAAGGCAACACCTCAAACTAAGGCAACAACTCAAAGTAAGGCAACACCTCAAACTAAGGCAACCGTCAAACAAATGCAGCACCTCAAACGAAGGCAACGCCTCAAACGAAGGCAACACATCAAACGAAGGCAACACCTCAAACTAAGGCAACACCTCAAACTAAGGCAACAGTCAAACTAAGGCACCACCTCAAACTAAGGCAACAGTCAAACTAAGGGAACCGTCAAACTAATGCAACACCTCAAACTAAGGCAAAACCTCAAACTAAGGCAAAACCTCAAACTAAGGCAACCCTCAAACTAAGGCGACCCTCAATCAAAGGAAACCCTCAATCAAAGGAAACCCTCAATCAAAGGCAACCCTCAAACAAAGGCAACACCTCAAACTAAGGCAACACCTCAAACTAAGGCAACACATCAAACTAAGGCAACACATCAAACTAAGGCAACACATCAAACTAAGGCAACACATCAAACTAAGGCAACACATCAAACTGAGGCAACAAATCAAACTCAGGCAACACATCAAACGAAGGCAACACATCAAACTGAGGCAACAAATCAAACTAAGGCAACACATCAAACTAAGGCAACACCGCAAACTAATGCCATACCTCAAACTAATGCAATACCTCAAACTAATGCAACACCTCAAACGAAGGCAACACCTCAAAATCGGCCAACACCTCAAACAAAGGCTCCCATCAAACTAAGCAATATCTCAAACTAAGGCAACACCTAAAACTAATGCAACACCTCAAACAAAGACTACCATCAAACTAAGCAATATCTCAAACTGAGGCAATCCTCAATCTAAGGGAAACCTCAGACTGAGGCAGCAGTCAATACAAGGCAACTCTCAATTTTAGACAACCCTCAAACGAATGCAACACCTGAAACTAAGGCAACCCATAAACGAAGGCAATTCATCAAACTAAGGCAATTCCTCAAACGAAGGCAACCCTCAAACTTACACAACCCTCAAACTAACGCAACCCTTAAACTAACGCAACCCTCAAACTAAGGCAACCCTCAAACTAAGGCAACGCTCAAAGGAAGGCAGCCCTCAAACTAAGGCAACGCTCAAACTAAGGCAACCCTCAACAAAGGCAACACCTCAAACGAAGGCAACACCTCAAATGAAGGCAACACCTCAAACTAAGACAACACCTCAAACTAAGGCAACACCTCAAACTTAGGCAACACCTCAAACTTAGGCAGCACCTCAAACTTAGGCAACACCTCAAACTGAGGCAACAGTCAAACTAAGGCAACAGTCAAACTAAGGCAACACCTCAAACTAAGGCAACACCTCAAACGAAGGCAACACCTCAAACGAAGGCAACACCTCAAACTAAGGCAACACCTCAAACTAAGGCAACACATCAAACTGAGGCAACACCTCAAACTAAGGCAACCGTCAAACAAATGCAACAACTCAAACGAAGGCAACACCTCAAACGAAGGCAACACCTCAAGCTAAGGCAACACCTCAAACTAAGGCAACACCTCAAACTAAGAAAACACTTCAAACTTAGGCAACAGTCAAACTAAGGCAACACCTCACACTAAGGCAACAGTCAAACTCAGGGAACCGTCAAACTAATGCAACACCTCAAACTAATGCAACACCTCAAACTAAGGCAAAACCTCAAACTAAGGCAAAACCTCAAACTAAGGCAACCCTCAAACTGAGGCTACCCTCAAACTATGGCAACCCTCAATCAAAGGAAACCCTCAATTAAAGGAAGCCCTCAATCAAAGGCAACCCTCAAACAAAGGCAACACCTCAAACTAAGGCAAAACCTCAAACTAAGAAAACACCTCAAACTGAGGCAACACCTCAGACTAAGGCAACACCTCAAACTAAGGCAGCCGTCAAATAGAGGCAACACCTCAAATTAAGGCAACACATCAAACTAAGGCAACACATCAAACTAAGGCAACACATCAAACGAAGGCAACACATCAAACTAAGGCAACACATCAAACTAAGGCAAAACATCAAACTAAGGCAACCCTCCAACTAATGCCATACCTCAAACTAATGCTGCACCTCAAACTAATGCAACACCTCAAACTAAGGCAACACCACTAACTAAGGCAACACCTCAAACTCAGGCAACACCTCAAAATAGGCCAACTCCTCAAACAAAGGCTCCCATCAAACTAAGCAATATCTCAAACTAAGGCAATCCTCAATCTAAGGCAAACCTCAGACTGAGGCAGCAGTCAATACAAGGCAAATCTCAATTTAAGACAACCCTCAAACTAATACAACACCTGAAACTAAGGCAACCCATAAACGAAGGCAATTCCTCAAACTAAGGCAATTCCTCAAACTAAGGCAACCCTCAAACTAGGGCAACCCTCAAACTAATGCAACCCTCAAACTAACGCAACCCTCAAACTAAGGCAACCCTCAAACTAAGGCAACGCTCAAACTAAGGCAACGCTCAAACTAAGGCAAGCCTCAACAAAGGCAACCCCTCAAACAAAGGCAACCCCTCAAACAAAGGCAACCCTCAAACTAAGGGAACCCTCAAACTAAGGGAACCCTCAAACTCAGGCAACACCTCAAACTAAGGCAATAGCTCAAGCTAAGGCAACACCTCAAACTAAGGCAACACCTCAAACTAATGCAACAACTCAAACTAAGGCAAAACCTCAAACTAAGGCAAAACCTCAAACTAAGGCAACACCTCAAACTAAGGCAAAACCTCAAACTAAGGCAAAACCTCAAACTAAGGCAAACCTCAAACTAAGGCAACCCTCAAACTAAGGCAACCCTCAATCAAAGGAAACCCTCAATCAAAGGAAACCCTCAATCAAAGGCAACCCTCAAACAAAGGCAACACCTCAAACTAAGGCAACACCTCAAACTAAGGCAACACCAAAAACTAAGCCAGCCGTCAAATGAAGGCAGCACCTCAAATTAAGGCAACACATCAACTAAGGCAACACATCAAACTGAGGCAACACATCAAACTGAGGCAACACATCAAACGAAGGCAACCCTCCAACTAATGCCATACCTCAAACTAATGCAATACCTCAAACTAATGCAACATATCAAACTAAGGCAACACCTCAAACTAAGGCAACACCGCAAACTAAGGCAACACCTCAAAATAGGCGAACACCTCAAACAAAGGCTCCCATCAAACTAAGCAATATCTCAAACTAAGGCAACATCTAAAACTAATGCAACACCTCAAACAAAGGCTACCATCAAACTAAGCAATATCTCAAACTAAGGCAATCCTCAATCTAAGCCAAACCTCAGACTGAGGCAGCAGTCAATACAAGGCAACTCTCAATTTAAGACAACCCTCAAACTAATGCAACACCTGAAACTAAGGCAACCCATAAACGAAGGCAATTCCTCAAACTAAGGCAATTCCTCAAACTAAGGCAACCCTCAAACTAACGCAACCCCCAAACTAACGCAACCCTCAAACTAACGCAACCCTCAAACTAAGGCAACCCTCAAACTAAGGCAACGCTCAAACTAAGGCAACGCTCAAACTGAGGCAACCCTCAACAAAGGCAACACCTCAAACGAAGGCAACACCTCAAACGAAGGCAACACCTCAAACTAAGACAACACCTCAAACGAAGGCAACACCTCAAACTGAGGCAACAGTCAAACTAAGGCAACACCTCAAACTGAGGCAACAGTCAAACTAAGGCAACACCTCAAACTGAGGCAACACCTCAAACTGAGGCAACAGTCAAACTAAGGCAACACCTCAAACTGAGGCAACAGTCAAACTAAGGCAACACCTCAAACTAAGGCAACACCTCAAACGAAGGCAACACCTCAAACTAAGGCAACACCTCAAACTAAGGGAACACCTCAAACTAAGGCAACGCTCAAACTAAGGCAACCCTCAAACTAAGGCAAAACCTCAAACTAAGGCAAAACCTCAAACTAAGGCAAAACCTCAAACTAAGGCAACCCTCAAACTGAGGCTGCCCTCAAACTAAGGCAACCCTCAATCAAAGGAAACCCTCAATCAAAGGAAGCCCTCAATCAAAGGCAACCCTCAAACAAAGGCAACACCTCAAACTAAGGCAACACCTCAAACTAAGAAAACACCTCAAACTGAGGCAACACCTCAGACTAAGGCAACACCTCAAACTAAGGCAGCCGTCAAATAGAGGCAACACCTCAAATTAAGGCAACACATCAAACTAAGGCAACACATCAAACTAAGGCAACACATCAAACGAAGGCAACACATCAAACTAAGGCAACACATCAAACTAAGGCAACACATCAAACTAAGGCAACCCTCCAACTAATGCCATACCTCAAACTAATGCAGCACCTCAAACTAATGCAACACCTCAAACTAAGGCAACACCACTAACTAAGGCAACTCCTCAAACTCAGGCAACACCTCAAAATAGGCCAACTCCTCAAACAAAGGCTCCCATCAAACTAAGCAATATCTGAAACTAAGGCAATCCTCAATCTAAGGCAAACGTCAGACTGAGGCAGCAGTCAATACAAGGCAACTCTCAATTTAAGACAACCCTCAAACTAATACAACACCTGAAACTAAGGCAACCCATAAACGAAGGCAATTCCTCAAACTAAGGCAATTCCTCAAACTAAGGCAACCCTCAAACTAGGGCAACCCTCAAACTAATGCAACCCTCAAACTAACGCAACTCTCAAACTAAGGCAACCCTCAAACTAAGGCAACGCTCAAACTAAGGCAACGCTCAAACTAAGGCAAGCCTCAACAAAGGCAACCCCTCAAACAAAGGCAACCCCTCAAACAAAGGCAACCCTCAAACTAAGGGAACCCTCAAACTAAGGGAACCCTCAAACTAAGGCAACACCTCAAACTAAGGCAATAGCTCAAGCTAAGGCAACACCTCAAACTAAGGCAACACCTCAAACTAATGCAACACCTCAAACTAAGGCAAAACCTCAAACTAAGGCAAAACCTCAAACTAAGGCAACATCTCAAACTAAGGCAAAACCTCAAACTAAGGCAAAACCTCAAACTAAGGCAAACCTCAAACTAAGGCAACCCTCAAACTAAGGCAACCCTCAATCAAAGGAAACCCTCAATCAAAGGAAACCCTGAATCAAAGGCAACCCTCAAACAAAGGCAACACCTCAAACTAAGGCAACACCTCAAACTAAGGCAACACCTCAAACTAAGCCAGCCGTCAAATGAAGGCAGCACCTCAAATTAAGGCAACACATCAACTAAGGCAACACATCAAACGAAGGCAACCCTCCAACTAATGCCATACCTCAAACTAATGCAATACCTCAAACTAATGCAACATCTCAAACTAAGGCAACACCTCAAACTAAGGCAACACCACTAACTAAGGCAACACCTCAAAATAGGCGAACACCTCAAACAAAGGCTCCCATCAAACTAAGCAATATGCAATCCTCAATCTAAGCCAAACCTCAGACTGAGGCAGCAGTCAATACAAGGCAACTCTCAATTTAAGACAACCCTCAAACTAATGCAACACCTGAAACTAAGGCAACCCATAAACGAAGGCAATTCCTCAAACTAAGGCAATTCCTCAAACTAAGGCAACCCTCAAACTAAGGCAACCCCCAAACTAACGCAACCCTCAAACTAACGCAACCCTCAAACTAAGGCAACCCTCAAACTAAGGCAACGCTCAAACTAAGGCAACGCTCAAACTGAGGCAACCCTCAACAAAGGCAACACCTCAAACGAAGGCAACACCTCAAACGAAGGCAACACCTCAAACTAAGACAACACCTCAAACGAAGGCAACACCTCAAACTGAGGCAACAGTCAAACTAAGGCAACACCTCAAACTAAGGCAACACCTCAAACTGAGGCAACAGTCAAACTAAGGCAACACCTCAAACTGAGGCAACAGTCAAACTAAGGCAACACCTCAAACTGAGGCAACACCTCAAACTGAGGCAACAGTCAAACTAAGGCAACACCTCAAACTGAGGCAACAGTCAAACGAAGGCAACACCTCAAACTAAGGCAACACATCAAACTAAGGGAACACCTCAAACTAAGGCAACGCTCAAACTAAGGCAACCCTCAAACTAAGGCAACCCTCAACAAAGGCAACACCTCAAACTTAGGCAACACCTCAAACTTAGGCAACACCTCAAACTGAGGCAACAGTCAAACTAAGGCAACACCTCAAACTAAGGCAACACCTCAAACGAAGGCAACACCTCAAACTAATGCAACACCTCAAACTCAGGCAACACCTCAAACTAAGGCAACACCTCAAACTAAGGCAACACATCAAACTCAGGCAACCCACAAACTAACGCAACCCCCAAACTAACGCAACCCTCAAACTAACGCAACCCTCAAACTAAGGCAACATCTCAAACTAAGGCAAAACCTCAAACTAAGGCAAAACCTCAAACTAAGGCAAACCTCAAACTAAGGCAACCCTCAAACTAAGGCAACCCTCAATCAAAGGAAACCCTCAATCAAAGGAAACCCTGAATCAAAGGCAACCCTCAAACAAAGGCAACACCTCAAACTAAGGCAACACCTCAAACTAAGGCAACACCTCAAACTAAGCCAGCCGTCAAATGAAGGCAGCACCTCAAATTAAGGCAACACATCAACTAAGGCAACACATCAAACGAAGGCAACCCTCCAACTAATGCCATACCTCAAACTAATGCAATACCTCAAACTAATGCAACATCTCAAACTAAGGCAACACCTCAAACTAAGGCAACACCACTAACTAAGGCAACACCTCAAAATAGGCGAACACCTCAAACAAAGGCTCCCATCAAACTAAGCAATATGCAATCCTCAATCTAAGCCAAACCTCAGACTGAGGCAGCAGTCAATACAAGGCAACTCTCAATTTAAGACAACCCTCAAACTAATGCAACACCTGAAACTAAGGCAACCCATAAACGAAGGCAATTCCTCAAACTAAGGCAATTCCTCAAACTAAGGCAACCCTCAAACTAACGCAACCCCCAAACTAACGTAACCCTCAAACTAACGCAACCCTCAAACTAAGGCAACCCTCAAACTAAGGCAACGCTCAAACTAAGGCAACGCTCAAACTGAGGCAACCCTCAACAAAGGCAACACCTCAAACGAAGGCAACACCTCAAACGAAGGCAACACCTCAAACTAAGACAACACCTCAAACGAAGGCAACACCTCAAACTGAGGCAACAGTCAAACTAAGGCAACACCTCAAACTAAGGCAACACCTCAAACTGAGGCAACAGTCAAACTAAGGCAACACCTCAAACTGAGGCAACAGTCAAACTAAGGCAACACCTCAAACTGAGGCAACACCTCAAACTGAGGCAACAGTCAAACTAAGGCAACACCTCAAACTGAGGCAACAGTCAAACGAAGGCAACACCTCAAACTAAGGCAACACATCAAACTAAGGGAACACCTCAAACTAAGGCAACGCTCAAACTAAGGCAACCCTCAAACTAAGGCAACCCTCAACAAAGGCAACACCTCAAACTTAGGCAACACCTCAAACTTAGGCAACACCTCAAACTGAGGCAAGAGTCAAACTAAGGCAACACCTCAAACTAAGGCAACACCTCAAACGAAGGCAACACCTCAAAGTAGTGCAACACCTCAAACTCAGGCAACACCTCAAACTAAGGCAACACCTCAAACTAAGGCAACACATCAAACTAAGGCAACCCACAAACTAACGCAACCCCCAAACTAACGCAACCCTCAAACTAACGCAACCCTCAAACTAAGGCAACGCTCAAACTGAGGCAACCCTCAACAAAGGCAACACCTCAAACGAAGGCAACACCTCAAACGAAGGCAACACCTCAAACTAAGACAACACCTCAAACTAAGGCAACACCTCAAACTGAGGCAACAGTCAAACTAAGGCAACACCTCAAACTAAGGCAACACCTCAAACTGAGGCAACAGTCAAACTAAGGCAACACCTCAAACTGAGGCAACAGTCAACCTAAGGCAACACCTCAAACTGAGGCAACACCTCAAACTGAGGCAACAGTCAAACTAAGGCAACACCTCAAACTGAGGCAACAGTCAAACTAAAGCAACACCTCAAACTAAGGCAACACCTCAAACGAAGGCAACACCTCAAACTAAGGCAACACATCAAACTAAGGGAACACCTCAAACTAAGGCAACGCTCAAACTAAGGCAACCCTCAAACTGAGGCAACAGTCAAACTAAGGCAACACCTCAAACTAAGGCAACACCTCAAACGAAGGCAACACCTCAAACTAATGCAACACCTCAAACTCAGGCAACACCTCAAACTAAGGCAACACCTCAAACTAAGGCAACACATCAAACTAAGGCAACACCTCAAACTAAGGCAACCGTCAAACAAATGCAACACCTCAAACGAAGGCAACACCTCAAACGAAGGCAACACCTCAAACGAAGGCAACACCTCAAGCTAAGGCAACAGCTCAAACTAAGGCAACACCTCAAACTAAGGAAACACTTCAAACTTAGGCAACAGTCAAACTAAGGCAACACCTCAATCTCAGGCAACAGTCAAACTAAGGGAACCGTCAAACTAATGCAACACCTCAAACTAATGCAACACCTCAAACTAAGGCAAAACCTCAAACTAAGGCAAAGCCTCAAACTAAGGCAATACCTCAAACTAAGGCAACCCTCAAACGTATGCAACCCTCAAACTAAGGCAACTCTCAATCAAAGGAAACCCTCAATCAAAGGAAGCCCTCAATCAAAGGCAACCCTCAAACAAAGGCAACACCTCAAACTAAGGCAACACCTCAAACGAAGGCAACACCTCAATTTGAGGCAACACCTCAAACTAAGGCAACACCTCAAACTAAGGCAGCCGTCAAATAAAGGCAACACCTCAAATTAAGGCAACACATCAAACTAAGACAACACATCAAACTAAGGCAACACATCAAACTAAGGCAACACAGCAATCTAAGTCAACCCTCCAACTAATGCCATACCTCAAACTAATGCAGTATCTCAAACTAATGCAACACCTCAAACAAAGGCAACACCTCAAACTAAGGCAACACCTCAAACTAAGGCAACACCTCAAAATAGGCTCCCATCAAACTAAGCAATTTCTCAAACTAAGGCAATCCTCAATCTAAGGCAAACATCAGACTGAGGCAGCAGTCAATACAAAACAACTCTCAATTTAAGACAACCCTCAAACGAATGCAACACCTGAAACTAAGGCAACCCATAAACGAAGGCAATTCCTCAAACTAAGGCAATTCCTCAAACTAAGGCAACCCTCAAACTAAGGCAACCCTCAAACTAATGCAACCCTCAAACTAACGCAACCCTCAAACTAAGGCAACCCTCAAACTAAGGCAACGCTCAAACTAAGGCAACACTCAAACTAAGGCAACCCTCAACAAAGGCAACCCCTCAAACAAAGGCAACCCCTCAAACAAAGGCAACCCCTCAAACAAAGGCAACCCTCAAACTAAGGGAACCCTCAAACTAAGGCAACACCTCAGACTAAGGCAACACCTCAAACTAAGGCAGCCCAAAGACTAAGGCAACGCCTCAAACGTAGGCAACGCCTCAAACTGAGGCAACGCCTCAAACTGAGGCAGCGCCTCAATCTAAGGCGACGCCTCAATCTAAGGCAACCCTTAAAATATGGCAATGCTCGAACTAATGCAGACCCTCCAACTAATGCAGCCCCTCAAACTGAGGCAACATTCAAACTAAGGCAACACCTCAAACTAAGGCAACACCTCAAACGAAGGCAACACCTCAAACTAAGGCAACACATCAAACTAAGGCAACACCTCAAACTAAGGCAACGCTCAAACTAAGGCAACCCTCAAACTAAGGCAACCCTCAACAAAGGCAACACCTCAAACTTAGGCAAAACCTCAAACTTAGGCAACACCTCAAACTGAGGCAACAGTCAAACTAAGGCAACACCTCAAACTAAGGCAACACCTCAAACGAAGGCAACACCTCAAACGAAGGCAACACCTCAAGCTAATGCAACACCTCAAACTCAGGCAACACCTCAAATTAAGGCAACACCTCAAACTAAGGCAACACATCAAACTAAGGCAACACCTCAAACTAAGGCAACCGTCAAACAAATGCAACACCTCAAACGAAGGCAACACCTCAAACGAAGGCAACAACTCAAACGAAGGCAACACCTCAAGCTAAGGCAACAGCTCAAACTAAGGCAACACCTCAAACTAAGGAAACACTTCAAACTTACGCAACAGTCAAACTAAGGCAACACCTCAAACTCAGCCAACAGTCAAACTAAGGGAACCGTCAAACTAATGCAACACCTCAAACTAATGCAACACCTCAAACTAAGGCAAAACCTCAAACTAAGGCAAAGCCTCAAACTAAGGCAAAACCTCAAACTAAGGCAACCCTCAAACTTATGCAACCCTCAAACTAAGGCAACTCTCAATCAAAGGAAACCCTCAATCAAAGGAAGCCCTCAATCAAAGGCAACCCTCATACAAAGGCAACACCTCAAACTAAGGCAACACCTCAAACGAAGGCAACACCTCAAACTGAGGCAACACCTCAAACTAAGGCAACACCTCAAACTAAGGCAGCCGTCAAATAAAGGCAACACCTCAAATTAAGGCAACACATCAAACTAAGGCAACACATCAAACTAAGGCAACACATCAAACGAAGACAACACATCAAACTAAGGCAACACATCAAACTAAGGCAACACAGCAATCTAAGTCAACCCTCCAACTAATGCCATACCTCAAACTAATGCAGTATCTCAAACTAATGCAACACCTCAAACAAAGGCAACACCTCAAACTAAGGCAACACCTCAAACTCAGGCAACACCTCAAACTAAGGCAACACCTCAAAATAGGCTCCCATCAAACTAAGCAATATCTCAAACTAAGGCAATCCTCAATCTAAGGCAAACATCAGACTGAGGCAGCAGTCAATACAAGGCAACTCTCAATTTAAGAAAACCCTCAAACGAATGCAACACCTGAAACGAAGGCAACCCATAAACGAAGGCAATTCCTCAAACTAAGGCAATTCCTCAAACTAAGGCAACCCTCAAACTAAGGCAACCCTCAAACTAATGCAACCCTCAAACTAACGCAACCCTCAAACTAAGGCAACCCTCAAACTAAGGCAACGCTCAAACTAAGGCAACGCTCAAACTAAGGCAACCCTCAACAAAGGCAACCCCTCAAACAAAGGCAACCCCTCAAACAAAGGCACCCCTCAAACAAAGGCAACCCTCAAACTAAGGGAACCCTCAAACTAAGGCAACACCTCAGACTAAGGCAACACCTCAAACTAAGGCAGCCCAAAGACTAAGGCAACGCCTCAAACGTAGGCAACGCCTCAAACTGAGGCAACGCCTCAAACTGAGGCAGCGCCTCAATCTAAGGCGACGCCTCAATTTAAGGCAACCCTTAAAATATGGCAATGCTCGAACTAATGCAGACCCTCCAACTAATGCAGCCCCTCAAACTAAGGCAACCATCAAACTTAGGCACCCCTCAAACTAATGCAACACCTCAATCTAAGGCAACCCTTAAAATATGGCAACGCTCAAACTAATGCAGACCCTCAAACTAATGCAGACCCTGAAACTAAGGCAACCCTCAAGCTGAGGCAACCCTTAAGGCTTTTAGTTTTGGTGACTGCAGCTTTGACAGTCGCGAAGGTGCAAGAGCGAGCTTGCAGCTGGGAAGTCAATTTCAGTGGAAGTTTAAAAGTTAATTCTCTTTTGTTTTCGGAGGACCAGGGGACTGCTGGGTAAGTAAAAACTATATATTTGGGTGGTTTAAAATCTCTTTCTTTTAGTTTTGGTGACTGCAGCTTTGACAGTAGCGAAGGTGCAAGAGCGAGCTTACAGCTGGGAAGTCAATTTCAGTGGAAGTTTAAAAGTTAATTCCCTTTTGTTTTCGGAGGACCAGGGGACTGCTGGGTAAGTAAAAACTATATATTTCGGTGGTGGCTGTACCCGAGACAGTACACATATGGTGTCTCCCACCCTCCCTCCTCCTGTAACCAAAAAAAAGGACTCTTGTTTTGATAAGGTTAGCTTTTTATTTAAGAAGTTCTGTCCGTTGGATTGCTATCTGAACAAGTTTTGACATTTTGTTTTGCTTTTTCAGTAGATTTGTTGGGAATTTAGAATAGAGGGACAGGAAGTTAAGGCAGTTGCATGTTCCTCTTGCAGAATGTGGTAGGTAAGGGTCGCCAAGAGTGTCCCTGCTGACTGCATCTGCAGGAAGTGCACCCAACTCCAGCTCCTCGAGAACCGCGTTTGGGAACTGGAGCTGGAGCTGGATGAACTTCGGATCATTCGGGAGGCGGAGGGGGTTATTGAGAGGAGTTATGGGGAGGGAGTCACACCTCAGGTAAAAGAAGTAGGTAGATGGGTTACCGTCAGGCGAAGGAGTGGGAACCAGCAGGCATTGCAGGGATCCCCTGTGGCCGTTTCCTTCAACCACAGGTATCCCGTTTTGGATACTGTTGCGGGGGACGACTTACCAGGAGTAAGCAATGGGGTACAGGTCTCTTTCACAGAGTCTGTCCCTGTTGCTCAGAAGGGAAGGGGGAAGAGGAGCAGAGCATTAGTCATTGGGGACTCCATAGTGAGGGGAACAGATAGGAGGTTCTGTGGGAACGAGTGAGACTCACGGTTGGTATGTTGCATCCCAGGTGTCAGGGTTCGTGATGTTTCGGATCGTGTTTTTGGGATCCTCAGGGGGCAGGGGGAGCAGCCCCAAGACGTGGTCCACATTGGCACCAACGACATAGGTAGGAAGAGAGATGGGGATTTAAGACATAAATTCTGGGAGCTAGGGTGGAAGCTTAGAGTGAGAACAAACAGAGTTGTTATCTCTGGGTTGTTGCCCGTGCCACGTGATAGCGAAGCAAGGAATAGGGAGAGAGAGGAGTTGAATCCTGCAGGATGGTGCAGGAGGGAGGGTTTTGGTTTCCTGGATAATTGTGGCTCTTTCTGGGGTAGGTGGGACCTCTACAAACAGGATGGTCTTCACCTGAACCAGAGGGGTACCAATATCCTGGGGGAGAGACTTGGTAGTGCTCTTCGGGGGGGTTTAAACTCAATCAGCAGGGGAATGGGAACCGAAAATGTAGTGCCAGTGTACAGGATGTTGAGAGTAGTGAGGTCAGGGATAAGGTTACAAGGACGCAAGAGGGCACTGGCAAGCAAGAACTTGGTTTAAAGTGTGTCTATGTCAATGCCGGGAGCATCTGGAATAAGGTGGGTGAGCTTGCAGTATGGGTTGGTACCTGGGATCTCGATGTGGAGGCCATTTCGGAGACATGGGTCGTGCAGGGGAAGGAATGGATGTTGCAGGTTCCGGGATTTAGATGTTTCAGTAAGAACAGAGAAGATGGTAAAAGAGGGGTGGGGGGGGGGTGGCATTGTTAATCAAGGAGAGTAGCACAGCGACAGAAAGGACGTTTGAGGACGCGTCTACTGAGGTAGTATGGGCCGAGGTTAGAAACAGGAGAGGTGAGGTCACCCTGTTGGGAGTCTTTTATAGACCTCCAAATAGTTCCAGAGATGTAGAGGAAAGGATAACGAAGATGATTCTCGACAGGGGCGAGAGTAACAGGGTAGTTGTTATGGGGAACTTTAACTTTCCAAATATTGACTGGAAATACTATAGTTCGAGTACTTTCGATGGGTCTGTTTTTGTCCAGTGTGTGCAGGAGGGTTTTCTGACACAGTATGCAGACAGGCCAACCAGGGGCGATGCCACATTGGATTTGGTACTGGGTAATGAACCCGGCCAGGTGTTAGATTTACATGTTGGTGAGCACTTTGGTGATCGTAATTACAATTCGGTTAGGTTTACCTTAGCGATGGGCAGGGACAGGTATATACCGCAGGGCAAGAATTATAACTGGGGGAAAGGAAATTATGATGCGATCAGGCAAGATTTAGGATGCGTAGGATGGGGAAGGAAACTGCAGGGGATGGGAACAATCGAAATGTGGAGCTTATTCAAGGAGCAGCGACTGCGTGTCCTTGATAAGTATGTAAATGTGAGGCAGGGAGGAAGTTGTCGAGCGAGGGAGCCATGGTTTACTAAAGAAGTTGAAGCGCTTGTCAAGAAGAAGAAGTCCTATGTTCGGATGAGACGTGAAGGCTCAGTTAGGGCGCTTGAGAGTTACAAGCCAGCCAGGAAGGATCTAAAGGGAGAGCTAAGAAGAGCAAGGAGAGGACACGAAAAGTCATTGGCGGATAGGATCAGGGAAAACCCTAAGGCTTTCCATAGGTACATCAGGAATAAAAGAATGACTGGAGTTAGATTAGGGCCAATCAAGGATAGTAGTGGGAAGTTGTGTGTGAAATCAGAGGAGGTCGGGGAAGCGTTAAATGAATATTTTGCGTCAGTATTTACAGTAGAGAAAGGAAATGTTGTCGAGGAGAATACTGAGATTCAGGCTACCAGGTTAGATGGGATTGAGGTTCACAAGGAGGAGGTGTTATCCATTTTGGAAAGTGTGAAAATAGATAAGTCCCCTGGGCCAGATCGGACTTATCCTCGGATTCTCTGGGAAGCCAGGGAGGAGATTGCAGAGCCTTTGTCCTCTATCTTTATGTCGTCATTGTCGACAGGTATCGTGCCGGAAGACTGGAGGATAGCAAATGTTGTCCCCTTGTTCAAGAAGGGGAGCAGAGACAGCCCTGGTAATTATAGACCTGTGAGCCTTACTTCGGTTCTGGGTAAATTGTTGGAAAAGGTTATAAGAGACAGGATTTATAATCATCTTGAAAAGAATAAGTTCATTAGCGATAGTCAGCACGGTTTTGTGACGGGTAGGTCGTGCCTCACAAACCTTATTGAGTTTTTCGAGAAGGTGACCAAACAGGTGGATGAGGGTAAAGCAGTGGATGTGGTGTATATGGATTTCAGTAAGGCATTTGATAAGGTTCCCCACGGTAGGCTATTGCAGAAAATACGGAAGTATGGGGTTGAAGGTGATTTCGAGCTTTGGATCAGAAATTGGCTAGCTGAAAGAAGACAGAGGGTGGTGGTTGATGGCAAATGTTCATCCTGGAGTTTAGTTACTAGTGGTGTCCCACAAGGATCTGTTTTGGGGCCACTGCTGTTTGTCATTTTTAGAAATGACCTGGAAGAGGGAGTGGAAGGGTGGGTTAGTAAATTTGCGGATGACACTAAAGTCGGTGGACTTGTGGATAGTGCCGAAGGGTGTTGTAGGGTGCAGAGAGACATAGATAGGCTGCAGAGCTGGGCTGAGAGATGGCAAATTGAGCTAAATGCGGAGAAGTGCGAGGTGATTCACTTTGGAAGGAGTAACAGGAATGCAGAGTACTGGGCTAATGGGAAGATTCTTGGTAGTGTAGATGAAGAGAGAGATCTTGGTGTCCAGGTGCTTAAATCCCTGAAGGTTGCTGCCCAAGTTAATAGGGCTGTAAAGAAGGCATACGGTGTGTTAGATTTTATTGGTTTGGGGATCGAGTTTCGGAGCCACGAGGTCATGCTGCAGCTGTCCAAAACTCTGGTGAGACCGCACCTGGAGTATTGCGTGCAGTTCTGGTCACCGCATTATAGGAAGGATGTGGAAGCTTTGGAAAGTGTGCAGAGGAGATTTACTAGGATGTTTCCTGGAATGGACGGAGGGTCTAACGAGGAAAGGCTGAGGGACTTGAGGTTGTTTTCGTTAGAGAGAAGGAGGAGAGACAGAGAGAGAGAGACAGAGAGAGAGAGAGAAATCTCTTTGCACTGTTTGTGAACTCCCCTGTTCGATTCTTTTTATGTGCAAAGTAGCAGATCTCCCATTTGTCACAGTTTTCTCCATTCACTTCATCTACAAATATCTCATCGCAATTTTATGCTTCAATCTAATCGCTCTGTACTAAAGAGTGCGCAGGAACACAGGGACCTGGAGGTACATGTGCATCGATTATTGAAGGAGGCAGGACATATTGAGAGAGTGGTTAGTATAACAGTTGGGATTGGGATCTTGGGTTTCATAATTAGAGGCATTGAGTGCAAAAGCAGGGAAATTATGCTGAACCTTTATACAACTCTGGTTAGGCCCTAACTGGAGGATTATGTCCAGTTCTGGTCACCACACATTCGGAAGGAGGTGAGGGTCCTTGAGAGGGTGCAGAGGAGATTGGCCAGAATGGTTCCAGTGATGAGGGATTTTAGTTACAAGGTCAGGTTGCCAAAGGCAACACTCCAAACCCAAAGGCAACACTCCAAACCCAAAGGCAACACTCCAGAGACAAAGGCAACACTCCAAAACCAAAGGCAACACTCCAAACCCAAATGCAACACTCCAAACACAAAGGCAATACTCCAAACCCAAATGCAACACTCCAAACCCAAAGGCAACACTACAAACCCAAAGGCAACACTCCAGAGCCAAAGGCAACACTCCAAACCCAAAGGCAACACTCCAAACCCAAAGGCAACACTCCAAACCAAAGGCAACCCTCCATACACTATGAAACCCGCATACACACCTGGCAGGATCCTGATACACAGTGAAACCCCCCTCACACCTGGCAGGATCCTGATACACTGTGAAACCCCCATACAAACCTGGCAGGATCCTGATACAAAGTGAAACCCGCCTCACACCTGGCAGGATCCTGATACACTGTGAAACCCCCATACACACCTGGCAGGATCCTGATACACAGTGAAACCCCCCTCACACCTGGCAGGATCCTGATACACAGTGAAACCCCCCTCACATCTGGCAGGATCCTGATACACAGTGAAACCCCCCTCACACCTGGCAGGATCCTGATACACTGTGAAACCCCCATACAAACCTGGCAGGATCCTGATACAAAGTGAAACCCGCCTCACACCTGGCAGGATCCTGATACACTGTGAAACCCCCATACACACCTGGCAGGATCCTGATACACAGTGAAACCCCCCTCACACCTGGCAGGATCCTGATACACAGTGAAACCCCCCTCACACCTGGCAGGATCCTGATACACAGTGAAACCCCCCTCACATCTGGCAGGATCCTGATACACAGTGAAACCCCCCACATACCTGGCAGGATCCTGATACAAAGTGAAACCCCCCTCAAACCTGGCAGGATCCTGATCCACTGTGAACACCCCATACACACCTGGCAGGAACCTGATACACTGTGAAACCCCCATATACACCTGGCAGTATCCTGATCCACTGTGAACACCCCATACACACCTGGCAGGATCCTGATACACTGTGAAACCCCACTCACACCTGGCAGGATCCTGATACGCTGTGAAACACCCATACACACCTGGCAGGACCCTGATCAACTGTGAAAACCCAATTCACACCTGGCAGGATCCTGATACACTGAGAAACCCCCATACACACCTGGCAGAATCCTGATACACTGTGAAAACCCAATTCACACCTGGCAGGATCCTGATACACTGTGAAACCCCCATCCACACCTGGCAGGATCCTGATACACTGTGAAACCCCACTCACACCTGGCAGGATTCTGATACACTGTGAAACGCCCACACACACCTGGCAGGATCCTGAGACACTGTGAAACCCCACTCACACCTGGCAGGATTCCGATACACTGTGAAACCCCCATACACACCTGGCAGGATTCTGATACACTGTGAAACCCCCATAGACATCTGGCAGGATCCTGATACACTGTGAAACCCCACTCACACCTGGCAGGATTCTGATACACTGTGAAACGCCCATACACACCTGGCAGGATCCTGATACACTGTGAAACCCCACTCACACCTGGCAGGATTCTGATACACTGTGAAATCCCAGACACACCTGGCAGGATCCTGATACACTGTGAAACCCCCTACACACCCGGCAGGATCCTGATACACTGTGAAAACCCATACAGAACTGGCAGGAACCTGATCCACTGAGAAAACGCAGGACACACCTGGCAGGATCCTGATACACTGTGAAAACCCCATACACACCTGGCAGGATCCTGATAAACTGTGAAAACCCCAAACATCCCTGGCAGGATCCTGATTCAATGCGAAACCCCACTCATACCTGGCAGCATCCTGATACACTGTGAAACCCCAATACACTCCTGGCAGGATTCTGATACACTGTGAAACACCAGACACATCTGGCAGGATCCTGATGCACTGTGAAATCCCCATACACACCTGGCAGGATCCTGATAAACCGTGAAACCCCATACACACGTGGCAGGATCCTGATCCACTGTGAAAACCCCGCACACAACTGGAAGGATCCTGATAAAATGTGAAACCCCCATGCACACCTGGAAGGATCCTGATAAACTGTGAAACCCCCATACACACCTGGCAGGATCCTGATCAACTGTGAAACCCCCATACACACCGGGCAGGATCCTGATAAACTGTGAAACCCCCATACACACCTGGCAGGATCCTGATAAACTGTGAAAACCCCAGGCACTCCTGGCAGGATCCTGATATAGTGTGAAAACCCCATACACACCTGGCAGGATCCTGATACTCTGTGAAAACCCCTGACACACCTGGCAGGATCATGATATATTGTGAAAACACCGTACATACCTGGCAGGATCCTGACTCTGTGAAACCCCGTACACGTCTGGCAGGATCCTGATATATTGTGAAAACCCCGTACACACCTGGCAGGATCCTGATCGTCTGTGAAACCCCGTACACATCTGGCAGGATCCTGATATATTGTGAAAACCCCATACACACCTGGCAGGATCCTGATCCTCTGTGAAACCCCGTACACATCTGGCACGATCCTGATATATTGTGAAAACCCCGCACGCACCTGGCAGGATCCTGATCCTCTGTGAAACCCCACACACATCTGGCAGGATCCTGATCCACTTTGAAAACCCCATACACACCTGGCAGGATCCTGATACTCTGTGAAACCCCCTGACACACCTGGCAGGATCCTGATATATTGTGAAAACCCCGTACATACCTGGCATGATCCTGATCCTCTGTGAAACCCCGTGCACATCTGGCAGGATTCTGATATATTGTGAAAACCCCGTACACACCTGGCCGGATCGTGATCCTCTGTGAAACCCCGTACACACCTGGCAGGATACTGATCCACTGTGAAAACCCCATACACACCTGGCAGGATCCTGATAAACTGTGAAACACCCATAAACACCTGGCAGGATCCTGATAAACTGTGAAACCCCCATACACACCTGGCAGGTTCCTGATGCACAGTGAAACCCCATTCACATCAGGCAGTATCATGATACACTGTGAAAACCACATACACATCTGGCAGGATCCTGATACACTGTGAAACCACATTCACATCTGGCAGCATCCTGATACACTGTGAAACCCCATTCACACCTGGCAGGAATCCTGATACACAGTGAAACCCCATTCACATCTGGCAGGATGCTGATGCACTGTGAAACCCCATACACGGCTGGCAGGATCCTGATACGCTGCGAAAACCCCCATCCACTCCTGGCAGGATCCCGCTACACTGTGAAAGCCCATACACACCTGGCAGGATCCTGATACACTGTGAAAATCCCATTCACATCCGGCAGGACACTGATACACAGTGAAACCCCATACACACCTGGCAGGATTCTGATCCTCTGTGAAACCCCCATAAACACCTGGAAGGATCCTAAAACACTGTGATACCCCAGACAGATCTGGCAGGAGCCTGATGCACTGTGAAAACCCCTTACACACCTGGTAGATCCTGATACACTGTGAAAACCCCATACACACCTGGCAGGATTCTGATCCACTGTGAAACTCGATACACACCTGGCAGATCCTGATCCAATGTGAAAACCCCATACACACCTGGCAGGATCCTGATACACTGTGAAATCCCAATACACACCTTGCAGGATCCTGATAAATTGTGAAAACCCCATACACATCTGGCAGGATCCTGATCCACAATGAAAACCTCATAGACACCTGGCAGGATCCTGATAAACTGTGAAACCCCCATGCACACCTGGCAGAATCCTGATAAACTGTGAAACCCCCATGCACAGCTGGCAGGATCCTGATAAACTGTGAAACCCCCAAACACACCTGGCAGGATCCTGATAAATAGTGAAACCCCCATACACACCTGGAAGAATCCTGATAAAATGTGAAAACCCCATGCACACCTGGCAGGATCCTGATATAGTGTGAAAACCCCGTACACACCTGGCAGGATCCTGATACTCTGTGAAATCCCGTGCACATCTGGCAGGATCCTGATATATTGTGAATACCCCGTACACACCTGGCAGGATCCTGATCCTCTGTGAAACCCCGGACACACCGGGCAGGATCCTGATACACTGTGAAACCCCCAGACACACCTGGCAGTATCCTGATAAACTGTGAAACCCACAGACACACCTGGCAGGAGACTAATACACTGTGACAGCCCCGTACACACCTGGCAGGTTCATGATGCACAGTGAAACCCCATTCACATCTGGCAGTATCATGATACATTGTGAAAACCCCAAACACAACTGGCAGGATCCTGATACACAGTGAAACCCCATTCACATCTGGCAGGATCCTGACACACTGTGAAACCCCATACACACCTGGCAGGAGCCTAATACATTGTGAAAACCCCGTACACACCTGGCAGGTTCCTGATGCACAGTGAAACCCCAATCACATCTGGCAGTATCATGATGCACTGTGAAAAACCCATACACAACTGGCAGGATCTTGATCCACTGTGAAACCCCATTCACATCTGGCAGGATCCTGATACACTGTGAAACCCCTTTCACACCTGGCAGGATCCTGATACACAGTTAAAACCCATTGACACCTGGCAGGATTCCTGATACACAGTGAAACCCCATTCACATCTGGCAGGATCCTGATACACTGTGAAACCCCATACACACCTGGCAGGATCCTGATCCACTGTGAAAACCCCATACACACCTGGCAGGATCCTGATCCAATGTGAAGCCCCATTCACACCTGGCAGGATCCTGATACACAGTGAAAACCCCAAACACACCTGAAAGGACCCGGAACCACTGTGAAACACCCATACACACCTGGCAGGGTCCTGATACACTGTGAAACCCACATACACACCTGGCAGGATCCTGATAAACGTTGAAACCCCCATACACACCTGGCAGGATCCTGACTCACTGTGAAAATCCCATTCACACCTGGCAGGATCCTGATACACTGTGAAAATCCCAGTCACCCCTGGCAGGATTCTGATTCACTGAAAACCCCAAACACACTTGGCTGGATCCTGATACACTGTGAAACCCCATACACACCTGGCAGGAACCTGATGCACTGTGAAAACCCCAAACACACCTGGCAGGACCCAGATACACTGTGAAACACCATACACACCTGGCAGGATCCTGATCCACTGTGAAAACCCCAAACACACGTGGCAGGATTCTGATACACTGTGAAACACCATACACACCTGGCAGGATCCTGATACACTGTGAAATCCCCATTCACATCCGGCAGGATCCTGATACACTGTGTAACCCCATAAACACCTGGCAGGATCCTGATCCACTGTGAAACCCCCATACACACCTGGCAGGATCCTGATGCACTGTGAAACCCCATACACACCTGGCAGGATCCTGATGCACTGTGAAAACCCTTACACACCTGGCAGATTCCTGATACACTGTGAAAACCCCATACACACCTGGAAGGATACTGATGCACTGTCAAAACCCCCATACACACCTGGCAGGATCCTGATACACAGTGAAAACCGCATACACACCTGGCAGGATCCTGATACACTGTGAAACCCCATACACACCTGGCAGGATTCTGATCCACTGTGAAAACCCCATACACACATGGAAGGATCCTGATCCACTGTGAAATCCCCATACACACCTGGCAGGATCCTGATAAACTGTGAAACCCCATACACGCCTGGCAGGATCCTGATAAATTGTGAAAACCCCATACACATCTGGCAGGATCCTGATCCACAGTGAAAACCCCATAGACACCTGGCAGGATCCTGATAAACTGTGAAACCCCCATGCACACCTGGCAGGATCCTGATAAACTGTGAAATCCCCATGCACAGCTGGCAGGATTCTGATAAATTGTGAAACCCCCAAACTCACTTGGCAGGATCCTGATAAATAGTGAAACCCCCATACACACCTGGAAGAATCCTGATAAAATGTGAAAAACCCATGCACACCTGGCAGGATCCTGATATAGTGTGAAAACCCCATACACACCTGGCAGGATCCTGATACTCTGTGAAATCCCGTACACATCTGGCAGGATCCTGATATATTGTGAAAACCCCGTACACATCTGGCATGATCCTGATCCTCTGTGAAACCCCGTACACACCTGGCAGGATCCTGATACACTGTGAAACCCCCAGACACACCTGGCAGTATCCTGATAAACTGTGATGCCCCCATACACACCTGGCAGGAGACTAATACACTGTGACAACCCCGTACACACCTGGCAGGTTCCTCATGAACAGTGAAACCCCATTCACATCTGGCAGTATCATGATACATTGTGAAAACCCCAAAAACAACTGGCAGGATCCTGATACACAGTGAAACCCCATTCACATCTGGCAGGATCCTGACACACTGTGAAACCCCATACACACCTGGCAGGAGCCTAATACACTGTGAAAACCCCGTACACACCTGGCAGGTTCCTGATGCACAGTGAAACCCCATTCACATCTGGCAGTATCATGATGCACTGTGAAAAACCCATACACAACTGGCAGGATCTTGATCCACTGTGAAACCCCTTTCACACCTGGCAGAATCCTGATACACAGTTAAAACCCATTGACACCTGGCAGGATTCCTGATACACAGTGAAACCCCATTCACATCTGGCAGGATCCTGATACACTGTGAAAACCCCAAACACACGTGGCAGGATTCTGATACACTGTGAAACCCCATGCACACCTGGCAGGATCCTGATACACTGTGAAACCCCATACGCACCTGGCAGGATCCTGATACACTGTGAAACCCCATGCACACCTCGCAGGATCCTGATACACTGTGAAACCCCATACGCACCTGGCAGATTCCTGATACACTGTGAAAGCCCCATACACACCTGACAGGATCCTGATCCACTGTGAAACCGCCATACACACCTGGCAGGATCCTGATACACAGTGAAAACCCCATACACACCTGGCAGGATCCTGATACACTGTGAAACCCCATACACACCTGGCAGGATTCTGATCCACTGTGAAAACCCCATACACACATGGAAGGGTCCTGATCCACTGAGAAATCCCCATACACACCTGGCAGGATCCTGATAAACTGTGAAACCCCATACACACCTAGCAGGATACTGATAAATTGTGAAAACCCCATACACATCTGGCAGGATCCTGATCCACAGTGAAAACCCCATCGACACCTGGCAGGATCCTGATAAACTGCGAAACCCCCATGCACATCTGGCAGGATCCTGATAAATAGTGCAACCCCCATACACACCTGGAAGAATCCTGATAAAATGTGAAAACCCCATGCACACCTGGCAGGATCCTGATATAGTGTGAAAACCCCATACACACCTGGCAGGATCCTGATACTCTGTGAAATCCCGTACACATCTGGCAGGATCCTGATATATTGTGAAAACCCCGTACACACCTGGCAGGATCCTGATCCTCTGTGAAACCCCGTACACACCTGGCAGGATCCTGATACACTGTGAAACCCCCAGACACACCTGGCAGGATCCTGACACACTGTGAAACCCCATACACACCTGGCAGGAGCCTAATACACCGTGAAAACCCCGTACACACCTGGCAGGTTCCTGATGCACAGTGAAGCCCCATTCACATCTGGCAGTATCATGATGCACTGTGAAAAACCCATACACAACTGGCAGGATCTTGATCCACTATGAAACCCCATTCACATCTGGCAGGATCCTGATACAATGTGAAACCCCTTTCACACCTGGCAGGATCCTGATACACAGTTAAAACCCATTGACACCTGGCAGGATTCCTGATAGACAGTGAAACCCCATTCACATCTGGCACGATCCTGATACACTGTGAAACCCCATACACACCTGGCAGGACCCTGATCCACTGTGAAAACCCCATACACACCTGGCAGGATCCTGATCCAATGTGAAGCCCCATTCACACCTGGCAGGATCCTGATACACAGTGAAAACCCCAAACACACTTGGCAGGACCCGGAACCACTGTGAAACCCCCATACACACCTGGCAGGATCCTGATACACTGTGAAATCCACATACACACCTGGCAGGATCCTGATAAACGTTGAAACCCCCATACACACCTGGCAGGATCCTGACACACTGTGAAAATCCCATTCACACCTGGCAGGATCCTGATCCACTGTGAAGCCCCATTCACATCTGGCAGTATCCTGATACACTGTGAAACCCCAGTCACACCTGGCAGGATTCTGATACACTGAAAACCCCAAACACACTTGGCTGGAGCCTGATACACTGTGAAACCCCATACACACCTGGTAGGAACCTGATGCACTGTGAAAACCCCAAACACACCTGGCAGGACCCAGATACACAGTGAAACCCCAGACAAACATGGCAGGAACCTGATACACAGTGAAACCCCAAACACACCTGGCAGGATCCTGATCCACTATGAAACCCCATACACACCTGGCAGGATCCTGATCCACTGTGAAAACCCCAAACACAGGTGGCAGGATTCTGATACACTGTGAAACCCCATGCACACCTGGCAGGATCCTGATACACTGTGAAACCCCCAGACACACCTGGCAGTATCCTGATAAACTGTGAAACCCCCATACACACCTGGCAGGAGACTAATACACTGTGACAACCCCGTACACACGTGGCAGGATCCTGATGCACAGTGAAACCCCATTCACATCTGGCAGTATCATGATACATTGTGAAAACCCCAAACACAACTGGCAGGATCCTGATACACAGTGAAACCCCATTCACATCTGGCAGGATCCTGACACACTGTGAAACCCCATACACACCTGGCAGGAGCCTAATACACCGTGAAAACCCCGTACACACCTGGCAGGTTCCTGATGCACAGTGAAGCCCCATTCACATCTGGCAGTATCATGATGCACTGTGAAAAACCCATACACAACTGGCAGGATCTTGATCCACTATGAAACCCCATTCACATCTGGCAGGATCCTGATACACTGTGAAACCCCTTTCACACCTGGCAGGATCCTGATACACAGTTAAAACCCATTGACACCTGGCAGCATTCCTGATACACAGTGAAACCCCATTCACATCTGGCAGGATCCTGATACACTGTGAAACCCCATACACACCTGGCAGGATCCTGATCCACTGTGAAAACCCCATACACACCTGGCAGGATCCTGATCCAATGTGAAGCCCCATTCACTCCTGGCAGGATCCTGATACACAGTGAAAACCCCCATACACACCTGGCAGGACCCGTAACCACTGTGAAACCCCCATACACACCTGGCAGGATCCTGACACACTGTGAAACCCACATACACACCTGGCAGGATCCTGATAAACGGTGAAACCCCCATACACACCTGGAAGGATCCTGACACACTGTGAAAATCCCATTCACACCTGGCAGAATCCTGATCCACTGTGAAGCCCCATTCACATCTGGCAGTATCCTGATACACTGTGAAACCCCAGTCACACCTGGCAGGATTCTGATACACTGAAAACCCCAAACACACTTGGCTGGATCCTGATACACTGTGAAACCCCATACACACCTGGGAGGAACCTGATGCGCTGTGAAAACCCCAAACACACCTGGCAGGACCCAGATACACAGTGAAACCCCAAACACACCTGGCAGGATCCTGATCCACTGTGAAACCCCATACACACCTGGCAGGATCCTGATCCACTGTGAAAACCCCAAACACAGGTGGCAGGATTCTGATACACTGTGAAACCCCATGCACACCTGGCAGGATCCTGATACACTGTGAAATCCCCATTCACATCCGGCAGGATCCTGATGCACTGTGAAACCCCATAAACACCTGGCAGGATCCTGATCCACTGTGAAACCCCCATACACACCTGGCAGGATCCTGATACACTGTGAATCCCCATACACACCTGGCAGGATCCTGATACACTGTGAAACCCCATACACACCTGGCAGATTCCTGATACACTGTGAAAACCCCATACACACCTGGAAGGATCCTGATGCACTGTGAAACCCCATACACACCTGGCAGGATCCTGACCAACAGTGAAACCCCCATACACACCTGGCAGGATCCTGATACACAGTGAAAACCCCATACATCCCTGGCAGGATCCTGATACACTGTGAAAACCCATACACACCTGGCAGGATTCTGATCCACTGTGAAAACCCCATACACACATGGAAGGATCCTGATACACTGTTAAACTCCATACACACCTGGCAGATACTGATACACTGTGAAAACCCCATACACACCTGGCAGGATCCTGATCCACTGTGAAATCCCCATAGACACCTGGCAGGATCCTGATAAACTGTGAAACCCCATACACACCTGGCAGGATCCTGATAAATTGTGAAAACCCCATACATACCTGGCAGGAACCTGATAAACTGTGAAACCCCCATACACACCTGGCAGGTCCTGATAAACTGTGAAACCCCCATACACACCTGGCAGGATCCTGATAAACTGTGAAAACCTCAGACACATCTGGCAGGATCATGATAAACTGTGAAAACCCATGCACACCTGACAGGATCCTGATATAGTGTGAAACCCCCATACCCAACTTGCAGGACCCTGATATATTGTGAAAACCCCGTACACACCTGGCAGGATCCTGATCCACTGTGAAACCCCCATACACACCTGGCAGTATCCTGATAAACTGTGAAACCACCATACACACCTGGCAGGAGCCTAATACACTGTGAAAACCCCGTACACACCTGGCAGGTTCCTGATGCACAGTGAAACCCCATTCACATCTGGCAGTATCATGATACACTGTGAAAACCCCATACACAACTGGCAGGATCTAGATCCACCGTGAAGCCCCATTCACATCTGGCAGGATCCTGATCCACTGTGAAACCCCATTCACAGCTGGCAGGATCCTGATACACAGTGAAAACCCATTTACACCTGGCAGGAATCCTGATGCACAGTGAAACCCCATTCACATCTGGCAGGATCCTGACACACTGTGAAACCCCATACATACCTGGCAGGTGCCTAATACACTGTGAAAACGCCGTACACACCTGGCAGGTTCCTGATGCACAGTGAAACCCCACTCAAATCTGGCAGTATCATGATACACTGTGAAAAACCCATACACAACTGGTAGGATCTTGATCCACTGTGAAACCCCTCTCACTTCTGGCAGGTTCCTGATACACTGTGAAACGCCATTCACACCTGGCAGGATCATGATACACAGTGAAATCCCATTCACACCTGGCAGGAATCCTGATACACTGTGAAACCCCATTCACATCTGGCAGCATCCTGATACACTGTGAAACCCCATACACACCTGGCAGGATCCTGATCCACTTTGAAAACCCCATAAACACCTGGCAGGATCCTGATCCACTGTGAAGCCCCATTAACACCTGGCAGGATCCTGATACACAGTGAAAACCCCATACACACCTGGCAGGATCCTGAACCACTGTGAAACCCCCATACACACCTGGCAGGATCCTGATACACTGTGAAACCCACATCCACACCTGGTAGGTTCCTGATGCACTGTGAAAACCCCATACACACCTGGCAGGACCCTGATACACTGTGAAACCCCATATAAACCTGACAGGACCCTGACACACAGTGAAACCCCTAACACACCTGGCAGGATCCTGATCCCAAGTGAAACCCCAAACACACGTGGCAGGATTCTGATGCACTGTGAAACCTCATACACACCTGGCAGGATACTGATCCACTGTGAAAACCCCATACACACATGGAAGGATCCTGATCCACTGTTAAACTCCATACACACCTGGCAGATACTGATACATTGTGAAAACCCCATACACACCTGGCAGCATCCTGATCCACTGTGAAATCCCCATACACACCTGGCAGGATCCTGATAAACTGTGAAACCCCATACACACCTGGCAGGATCCTGATAAATTGTGAAAACCCCATACACATCTGGCAGGGTCCTGATCCACTGTGAAAACCCCATACATACCTGGCAGGAACCTGATAAACTGTGAAACCCCCATACACAGCTGGCAGGTCCTGATAAACTGTGAAACCCCCATACACACCTGGCAGGATCCTGATAAACTGTGAAACCCTCAGACACATCTGGCAGGATCATGATAAACTGTGAAAACCCATGCACACCTGGCAGGATCCTGATATAGTGTGAAACCCCCATACACAACTTGCAGGACCCTGATATATTGTGAAAACCCCGTACACACCTGGCAGGATCCTGATCCTCTGTGAAACCCCGTACACACCTGGCAGGATCCTGATCCACTGTGAAACCCCCATACACACCTGGCAGTATCCTGATAAACTGTGAAACCACCATACACACCTGGCAGGTACCTAATACACTGTGAAAACCCCGTGCACACCTGGCAGGTTCTTGATGCACAGTGAAATCCCATTCACATCTGGCAGTATCATGATACACTGTGAAAACCCCAGGCACAACTGGCAGGATCTTGATCCACCGTGAAGCCCCATTCACATCTGGCAGGATCCTGATCCACTGTGAAACCCCATTCACAGCTGGCAGGATCCTGATGCACAGTGAAAACCCATTCACACCTGGCAGGAATCCTGATACACAGTGAAACCCCATTCACATCTGGCAGGATCCTGACACACTGTGAAACCCCATACACACCTGGCAGGTGCCTAATACACTGTGAAAACCCCGTACACACCGGGCAGGTTCCTGATGCACAGTGAAACCCCACTCAAATCTGGCAGTATCATGATACACTGTGAAAAACCCATACACAACTGGTAGGATCTTGATCCACTGTGAAACCCCTCTCACTTCTGGCAGGTTCCTGATACACTGTGAAACGCCATTCACACCTGGCAGGATCATGATACACAGTGAAACCCCATTCACACCTGGCAGGAATCCTGATACACTGTGAAACCCCATTCACATCTGGCAGCATCCTGATACACTGTGAAACCCCATACACACCTGGCAGGATCCTGATCCACTTTGAAAACCCCATAAACACCTGGCAGGATCCTGATCCACTGTGAAGCCCCATTAACACCTGGCAGGATCCTGATACACAGTGAAAACCCCATACACACCTGGCAGGATCCTGAACCACTGTGAAACCCCCATACACACCTGGCAGGATCCTGATACACTGTGAAACCCACATCCACACCTGGTAGGTTCCTGATGCACTGTGAAAACCCCATACACACCTGGCAGGACCCTGATACACTGTGAAACCCCATATAAACCTGACAGGACCCTGACACACAGTGAAACCCCTAACACACCTGGCAGGATCCTGATCCTAAGTGAAACCCCAAACACACGTGGAAGGATTCTGATGCACTGTGAAACCTCATACACACCTGGCAGGATACTGATCCACTGTGAAAACCCCATACACACATGGAAGGATCCTGATCCACTGTTAAACTCCATACACACCTGGCAGATACTGATACATTGTGAAAACCCCATACACACCTGGCAGCATCCTGATCCACTGTGAAATCCCCATACACACCTGGCAGGATCCTGATAAACTGTGAAACCCCATACACACCTGGCAGGATCCTGATAAATTGTGAAAACCCCATACACATCTGGCAGGGTCCTGATCCACTGTGAAAACCCCATACACACCTGGCAGGATCCTGATAAACTGTGAAACCCCATACACACCTGGCTGGATCCTGATAAATTGTGAAAACCCCATACATACCTGGCAGGAACCTGATAAACTGTGAAACCCCCATACACACCTGGCAGGTCCTGATAAACTGTGAAACCCCCATACACACCTGGCAGGATCCTGATAAACTGTGAAACCCTCAGACACATCTGGCAGGATCATGATAAACTGTGAAAACCCATGCACACCTGGCAGGATCCTGATATAGTGTGAAACCCCCACACACAACTTGCAGGACCCTGATATATTGTGAAAACCCCGTACACACCTGGCAGGATCCTGATCCTCTGTGAAACCCCGTACACACCTGGCAGGATCCTGATCCACTGTGAAACCCCCATACACACCTGGCAGTATCCTGATAAACTGTGAAACCACCATACACTCCTGGCAGGAGCCTCATACACTGTGAAAACCCCGTGCATACCTGGCAGGTTCCTGATGCACAGTGAAACCCCATTCACATCTGGCAGTATCATGATACACTGTGAAAACCCCATACACAACTGGCAGGATCTTGATCCACCGTGAAGCCCCATTCACATCTGGCAGGATCCTGATCCACTGTGAAACCCCATTCACAGCTGGCAGGATCCTGATGCACAGTGAAAACCCATTCACACCTGGCAGGAATCCTGATACACAGTGAAACCCCATTCACATCTGGCAGGATCCTGACACACTGTGAAACCCCATACACACCTGGCAGGTGCCTAATACACTGTGAAAACCCCGTACACACCGGGCAGGTTCCTGATGCACAGTGAAACCCCACTCAAATCTGGCAGTATCATGATACACTGTGAAAAACCCATACACAACTGGTAGGATATTGATCCACTGTGAAACCCCTCTCACTTCTGGCAGGTTCCTGATACACTGTGAAACGCCATTCACACCTGGCAGGATCATGATACACAGTGAAACCCCATTCACACCTGGCAGGAATCCTGAAACACTGCGAAACCCCATTCACATCTGGCAGCATCCTGATACACTGTGAAACCCCATACATACCTGGCAGGATCCTGATCCACTTTGAAAACCCCATACACACCTGGCAGGATCCTGATCCACTGTGAAGTCCCATTAACACCTGGCAGGATCCTGATACACAGTCAAAACCCCATACACACCTGGCAGGATCCTGAACCACTGTGAAACCCCCATACGCACCTGGCAGGACCCTGATACACTGTGAAACCCACATCCACACCTGGTAGGTTCCTGATGCACTGTGAAAACCCCATACACACCTGGCAGGACCCTGATACACTGTGAAACCCCATATAAACCTGACAGGACCCTGATACACAGTGAAACCCCTAACACACCTGGCAGGATCCTGATCCCAAGTGAAACCCCAAACACACGTGGCAGGATTCTGATGCACTGTGAAACCTCATACACACCTGGCAGGATACTGATCCACTGTGAAAACCCCATACACACATGGCAGGATCCTGATCCACTGTGAAATCCCCATACACACCTGGCAGGATCCTGATAAACTGTGAAACCCCATACACACCTGGCAGGATCCTGATAAATTGTGAAAAACCCATACACATCTGGCAGGGTCCTGATCCACTGTGAAAACCCCATACACACCTGGCAGGATCCCGATGAACTGTGAAACCCCCATACGTACCTGGCAGGAACCTGATAAGCTGTGAAACCCCCATACACACCTGGCAGGTCCAGATAAACTGTGAAACCCCCAAACACACCTGGCAGGATCCTGATAAACTGTGAAACCCTCAGACACATCTGGCAGGATCATGATAAACTGTGAAAACCCATGCACTCCTGGCAGGATCCTGATATAGTGTGAAACCCCCATACACAACTTGCAGGACCCTGATATATTGTGAAAACCCCCTACATACCTGGCAGGATCCTGATCCTCTGTGAAACCCCGTACACATCTGGCAGGATCCTGATATATTGTGAAAACCCCGTACACACCTGGCAGGATCCTGATCCTCTGTGAAACCCCATACACACCTGGCAGGATCCTGATCCACTGTGAAACCCCCATACACACCTGGCAGTATCCTGATAAACTATGAAAGCACATACACACCTGGCAGGATCCTGATAAACGGTGAAACCCCCATACACACCTGGCAGGATCCTGACACACTGTAAAAATCCCATTCGCACCTGGCAGGATCCTGATCCACTGTGAAGCCCCATTCACATCTGGCAGTATCCTGATACACTGTGAAACCCCAGTCACACCTGGCAGGATTCTGATACACTGAAAACCCCAAACACACTTGGCTGGATCCTGATACACTGTGAAACCCCATACACACCTGGTAGGAACCTGATGCACTGTGAAAACCCCAAACACACCTGGCAGGACCCAGATACACAGTGAAACCCCAGACAAACATGGGAGGACCCTGATCCACTGTGAAACCCCAAACACACCTGGCAGGATCCTGATCCACTGTGAAACCCCAAACACACCTGGCAGGATCCTGATCCACTGTGAAAACCCCAAACACAGGTGGCAGGATTCAGATACACTGTGAAACCCCATGCACACCTGGCAGGATCCTGATACACTGTGAAATCCCCATTCACACCCGGCAGGATCCTGATGCACTGTGAAACCCCATACACACCTGGCAGGATCCTGATCCACTGTGAAACCCCCATACACACCTGGCAGGATCCTGATACACTGTGAAACCCCATACACACCTGCCAGGATCCTGATACACTGTGAAACCCCATACACACCTGGCAGATTCCTGATACACTGTGAAAACCCCATACACACCTGGAAGGATCCTGATGCACTGTGAAACCCCATACACACCTGGCAGGATCCTGATACACAGTGAAAACCCCATACACACCTGGCAGGATCCTGATACACTGTGAAAACCCATACACACCTGGCAGGATTCTGATCCACTGTGAAAACCCCATACACACATGGATGGATCCTGATCCACTGTTAAACTCCATACACACCTGGCAGATACTGATCCACTGTGAAAACCCCATACACACCTGGCAGGATCCCGATGAACTGTGAAACCCCCATACGTACCTGGCAGGAACCTGATAAGCTGTGAAACCCCCATACACACCTGGCAGGTCCAGATAAACTGTGAAACCCCCAAACACACCTGGCAGGATCCTGATAAACTGTGAAACCCTCAGACACATCTGGCAGGATCATGATAAACTGTGAAAACCCATGCACTCCTGGCAGGATCCTGATATAGTGTGAAACCCCCAGACACAACTTGCAGGACCCTGATATATTGTGAAAACCCCCTACATACCTGGCAGGATCCTGATCCTCTGTGAAACCCCGTACACATCTGGCAGGATCCTGATATATTGAGAAAACCCCGTACAGACCTGGCAGGATCCTGATCCTCTGTGAAACCCCATACACACCTGGCAGGATCCTGATCCACTGTGAAACCCCCATACACACCTGGCAGAATCCTGATAAACTATGAAACCACATACACACCTGGCAGGATCCTGATAAACGGTGAAACCCCCATACACACCTGGCAGGATCCTGACACACTGTGAAAATCCCATTCACACCTGGCAGGATCCTGATCCACTGTGAAGCCCCATTCACATCTGGCAGTATCCTGATACACTGTGAAACCCCAGTCACACCTGGCAGGATTCTGATACACTGAAAACCCCAAACACACTTGGCTGGATCCTGATACACTGTGAAACCCCATACACACCTGGTAGGAACCTGATGCACTGTGAAAACCCCAAACACACCTGGCAGGACCCAGATACACAGTGAAACCCCAGACAAACATGGCAGGACCCTGATACACAGTGAAACCCCAGACACACCTGGCAAGATCCTGATCCACTGTGAAACCCCAAACACACCTGGCAGGATCCTGATCCACTGTGAAAACCCCAAACACAGGTGGCAGGATTCTGATACACTGTGAAACCCCATGCACACCTGGCAGGATCCTGATACACTGTGAAATCCCCATTCACACCCGGCAGGATCCTGATGCACTGTGAAACCCCATACACATCTGGCAGGATCCTGATCCACTGTGAAACCCCCATACACACCTGGCAGGATCCTGATACACTGTGAAACCCCATACACACCTGCCAGGATCCTGATACACTGTGAAACCCCATACACACCTGGCAGATTCCTGATACACTGTGAAAACCCCATACACACCTGGAAGGATCCTGATGCACTGTGAAACCCCATACACACCTGGCAGGATCCTGACCAACAGTGAAACCCCCATACACACCTGGCAGGATCCTGATACACAGTGAAAACCCCATACACACCTGGCAGGATCCTGATACACTGTGAAAACCCATAAACACCTGGCAGGATTCTGATCCACTGTGAAAACCCCATACACACATGGAAGGATCCTGATCCACTGTTAAACTCCATACACACCTGGCAGATACTGATACACTGTGAAAACCCCATACATACCTGGCAGGATCCTGATCCACTGTGAAATCCCCATAGACACCTGGCAGGATCCTGATAAACTGTGAAACCCCATACACACCTGGCAGGATCCTGATAAATTGTGAAAACCCCATACACACCTGGCAGGTCCTGATAAACTGTGAAACTACCATACACACCTGGCAGGATCCTGATAAACTGTGAAAACCTCAGACACATCTGGCAGGATCATGATAAACTGTGAAAACCCATGCACACCTGGCAGGATCCTGATATAGTGTGAAACCCCCATACACAACTTGCAGGACCCTGATATATTGTGAAAACCCCGTACACACCTGGCAGGATCCTGATCCTCTGTGAAACCCCGTACACACCTGGCAGGATCCTGATCCACTGTGAAACCCCCATACACACCTGGCAGTAACCTGATAAACTGTGAAACCACCATACACACCTGCCAGGAGCCTAATACACTGTGAAAACCCCGTACACACCTGGCAGGTTCCTGATGCACAGTGAAACCCCATTCACATCTGGCAGTATCATGATACACTGTGAAAACCCCATACACAACTGGCAGGATCTTGATCCACCGTGAAGCCCCATTCACATCTGGCAGGATCCTGATCCACTGTGAAACCCCATTCACAGCTGGCAGGATCCTGATACACAGTGAAAACCCATTCACACCTGGCAGGAATCCTGATGCACAGTGAAACCCCATTCACATCTGGCAGGATCCTGACACACTGTGAAACCCCATACACACCTGGCAGGTGCCTAATACACTGTGAAAACGCAGTACACACCTGGCTGGTTCCTGATGCACAGTGAAACCCCACTCAAATCTGGCAGTATCATGATACACTGTGAAAAACCCATACACAACTGGCAGGATCTTGATCCACTGTGAAACCCCTCTCACTTCTGGCAGGTTCCTGATACACTGTGAAACGCCATTCACACCTGGCAGGATCATGATACACAGTGAAACCCCATTCACACCTGGCAGGAATCCTGATACACTGTGAAACCCCATTCACATCTGGCAGCATCCTGATACACTGTGAAAGCCCATACACACCTGGCAGGATCCTGATCCACTTTGAAAACCCCATACACACCTGGCAGGATCCTGATCCACTGTGAAGCCCCATTAACACCAGGCAGGATCCTGATACACAGTGAAAACCCCATACACACCTGGTAGGATCCTGAACCACTGTGAAACCCCCAGACACACCTGGCAGGATCCTGATACACTGTGAAACCCACATCCACACCTGGTAGGTTCCTGATGCACTGTGAAAACCCCATACACACCTGGCAGGACCCTGATACACTGTGAAACCCCATATAAACCTGACAGGACCCTGATACACAGTGAAACCCCTAACACACCTGGCAGGATCCTGATCCCAAGTGAAACCCCAAACACACGTGGCAGGATTCTGATGCACTGTGAAACCTCATACACACCTGGCAGGATACTGATCCACTGTGAAAACCCCATACACACATGGAAGGATCCTGATCCACTGTTAAACTCCAAACACACCTGGCAGATACTGATACATTGTGAAAACCCCATACACACCTGGCAGGATCCTGATCCACTGTGAAATCCCCATACACACCTGGCAGGATCCTGATAAACTGTGAAACCCCATACACACCTGGCAGGGTCCTGATAAATTGTGAAAACCCCATACACATCTGGCAGGGTCCTGATCCACTGTGAAAACCCCATACACACCTGGCAGGATCCTGATAAACTGTGAAACCCCATACACACCTGGCAGGATCCTGATAAATTGTGAAAACCCCATACATACCTGGCAGGAACCTGATAAACTGTGAAACCCCCATGCACACCTGGCAGGTCCTGATAAACTGCGAAACCCCCATACACACCTGGCAGGATCCTGATAAACTGTGAAACCCTCAGACACATCTGGCAGGATCATGATAAACTGTGAAAACCCATGCACACCTGGCAGGATCCTGATATAGTGTGAAACCCCCATACACAATTTGCAGGACCCTGATATATTGTGAAAACCCCGTACACACCTGGCAGGATCCTGATCCTCTGTGAAACCCCGTACACACCTGGCAGGATCCTGATCCACTGTGAAACCCCCATACAAACCTGGCAGTATCCTGATGAACTGTGAAACCACCATACACACCTGGCAGGAGCCTAATACACTGTGAAAACCCCGTACACACCTGGCAGGTTCCTGATGCACAGTGAAACCCCATTCACATCTGGCAGTATCATGATACACTGTGAAAACCCCATACACAACTGGCAGGATCTTGATCCACCGTGAAGCCCCATTCACATCTGGCAGGATCCTGATCCACTGTGAAACCCCATTCACAGCTGGCAGGATCCTGATACACAGTGAAAACCCATTCACACCTGGCAGGAATCCTGATACACAGTGAAACCCCATTCACATCTGGCAGGATCCTGACACACTGTGAAACCCCATACACACCTGGCAGGTGCCTAATACACTGTGAAAACCCCGTACACACCTGGCAGGTTCCTGATGCACAGTGAAACCCCACTCAAATCTGGCAGTATCATGATACACTGTGAAAAACCCATACACAACTGGTCGGATCTTGATCCACTGTGAAACCCCTCTCACTTCTGGCAGGTTCCTGATACACTGTGAAACGCCATTCACACCTGGCATGATCATGATACACAGTGAAACCCCATTCACACCTGGCAGGAATCCTGATACACTGTGAAACCCCATTCACATCTGGCAGCATCCTGATACACTGTGAAACCCCATACACACCTGGCAGGATCCTGATCCACTTTGAAAACCCCATACACACCTGGCAGGATCCTGATCCACTGTGAAGCTCCATGAACACCTGGCAGGATCCTGATACACAGTCAAAACCCCATACACACCTGGCAGGATCCTGAACCACTGTGAAACCCCCATACACACCTGGCAGGATCCTGATACACTGTGAAACACACATCCACACCTGGTAGGTTCCTGATGCACTGTGAAAACCCCATACACACCTGGCAGGACCCTGATACACTGTGAAACCCCATATAAACCTGACAGGACCCTGATACATAGTGAAACCCCTAACACACCTGGCAGGATCCTGATCCCAAGTGAAACCCCAAACACACGTGGCAGGATTCTGATGCACTGTGAAACCTCATACACACCTGGCAGGATACTGATCCACTGTGAAAACCCCATACACACATGGAAGGATCCTGATCCACTGTTAAACTCCATACACACCTGGCAGATACTGATACATTGTGAAAACCCCATACACACCTGGCAGGATCCTGATCCACTGTGAAATCCCCATACACACCTGGCAGGATCCTGATAAACTGTGAAACCCCATACACACCTGGCAGGATCCTGATAAATTGTGAAAACCCCATACACATCTGGCAGGGTCCTGATCCACTGTGAAAACCCCATACACACCTGGCAGGATCCCGATGAACTGTGAAACCCCCATACGTACCTGGCAGGAACCTGATAAACTGTGAAACCCCCATACACACCTGGCAGGTCCTGATAAACTGTGAAACCCCCATACACACCTGGCAGGATCCTGATAAACTGTGAAACCCTCAGACACATCTGGCAGGATCATGATAAACTGTGAAAACCCATTCACACCTGGCAGGATCCTGATATAGTGTGAAACCCCCAAACACAACTTGCAGGACCCTGATATATTGTGAAAACCCCCTACATACCTGGCAGGATCCTGATCCTCTGTGAAACCCCGTACACATCTGGCAGAATCCTGATATATTGTGAAAACCCCGTACACACCTGGCAGGATCCTGATCCTCTGTGAAACCCCGTACACACCTGGCAGGATCCTGATCCACTGTGAAACCCCCATACACACCTGGCAGTATCCTGATAAACTGTGAAACCACCATCCACACCTGGCAGGAGCCTAATACACTGTGAAAACCCCGTACACACCTGGCAGGTTCCTGATGCACAGTGAAACCCCATTCACATCTGGCAGTATCATGATACACTGTGAAAACCCCATACACAACTGGCAGGATCTTGATCCACTGTGAAGCCCCATTCACATCTGGCAGGATCCTGATCCACTGTGAAACCCCATTCACAGCTGGCAGGATCCTGATACACAGTGAAAACCCATTCACACCTGGCAGGAATCCTGATACACAGTGAAACCCCATTCACATCTGGCAGGATCCTGACACACTGTGAAACCCCATACACACCTGGCAGGTGCCTAATACACTGTGAAAACCCCGTACACACCTGGCAGGTTCCTGATGCACAGTGAAACCCCACTCAAATCTGGCAGTATCAAGATACACTGTGAAAACCCCATACACAACTGGCAGGATCTTGATCCACTGTGAAACCCCTCTCACTTCTGGCAGGTTCCTGATACACTGTGAAACGCCATTCCTACCTGGCAGGATCATGATACACAGTGAAACCCCATTCACACCTGGCAGGAATCCTGATACACTGTGAAACCCCATTCACATCTGGCAGCATCCTGATACACTGTGAAACCCAATACACACCTGGCAGGATCCTGATCCACTTTGAAAACCCCATACACACCTGGCAGGATCCTGATCCACTGTGAAGCCCCATTAACACCTGGCAGGATCCTGATACACAGTGAAAACCCCATACAAACCTGGCAGGATCCTGAACCACTGTGAAACCCCCATACACACCTGGCAGGATCCTGATACACTGTGAAACCCACATCCACACCTGGCAGGTTCCTGATGCACTGTGAAAACCCCATACACACCTGGCAGGACCCTGATACACTGTGAAACCCCATATAAACCTGACAGGACCCTGATACACAGTGAAATCCCTAACACACCTGGCAGGATCCTGATCCCAAGTGAAACCCCAAACACACGTGGCAGGATTCTGATGCACTGCGAAACCTCATACACACCTGGCAGGATACTGATACACTGTGAAATCCCCATTCACATCCGGCAGGATCCTGATGCACTGTGAAACCCAATACACACCTGTCAGGATCCTGATCCAATGCGAAACCCCCATGCACACGTGGCAGGAACCTGATACACTGTGAAACCCCATAAACACCTGGCATGATCCTGATCCACTGTGAAACCCCCATACACACCTGGCAGGATCCTGATTCACTGTGAAACCCCATACACACCTGGCAGGATCCTGATACACTGTGAAACCCCATACACACCTGGAATGATCCTGATACACTGTGAAACCCTATACATACCTGGCAGGATCCTGATACACTGTGAAACCCCATACACACCTGTCAGGATCATGATCCACTGTGAAAACCCGTACACACCTAGCAGGTTCCTGATGCACAGTGAAACACCAAACACATCTGGCAGGATCCAGATACACTGTGAAAACCCCATGCTCACCTGGCAGGATCCTGATACACAGTGAAACCCCATGCACACCTGGCAGGATACTGATGCACTGTGAAACCCCATACACACCTGGCAGGATCCTGATCCACTGTGAAACCCCCATACACACCTGGCAGTATCCTGAAACACTGTGAAACCCCATACACACCTGGCAGAATCCTGATACACTGTGAAACCACATACACACCTGGCAGGATCCTGATCCTCTGTGAAACCCCGTACACACCTGGCAGGATCCTGATCCACTGTGAAACCCCCATCCACACCTGGCAGTATCCTGATAAACTGTGAAACCACCATACACACCTGGCAGGATCCTAATACACTGTGAAAACCCCGTACACACCTGGCAGGTTCCTGATGCACAGAGAAACCCGATTCACATCTGGCAGTATCATGATACACTGTGAAATCCCCATACACAACTGGCAGGATCTGGATCCACTGTGAAACCCCATTCACATCTGGCAGGATCCTGATACACTGTGAAACCCCATTCACAGCTGGCAGGATCCTGAAACACAGTGAATCCCCATTCACATCTGGCAGGATCCCGACACACTATGAAACCCCATACACCCCTGGCAGGAGCCTAATACACTGTGAAAACCCCGTACACACCTGGCAGGTTCCTGAAACACAGTGAAAACCCATTCTCATCTGGCAGTATCATGATACACAGTGAAAACACCGTACGCAACTGGCAGGATCTAGATCCACTGCGAAACCCCATTCACTTCTGGCAGGATGCTGATGCACTGAGAAACCCCATTCACACATGGCAGGATCATGATACACAGTGAAACCCCATTCACACCTGGCAGGAATCCTGATACACAGTGAAACCCCCATTCACATCTGGCAGGATCCTGATACACTGTGAAACCCCATACACACCTGGCAGGATCCTGATCCACTGTGAAGCCCCATTCACGCCTGGCAGGATCCTGATACACAGTGAAAACCCCATACACACCTGGCAGGATCCTGAACCACTGTGAAACCCCCATACACACCTGGTAGGATCCTGATACACTGTGAAACCCACATACACACCTGGCAAGATCCTGATAAACGGTGAAACCCCAATACACACCTGGCAGGATCCTGACACACTGTGAAAATCCCATTCACACCTGGCAGGATCCTGATCCATTGTGAAACCCCAGTCACTCCTGGCTGGATTCTGATACACTGAAAACCCCAAACACACCTGGCAGGATCCTGATACACTGTGAAACCCCATACACACCTGGCAGGATCCTGATGCACTGTGAAAACCCCAAACACACCTGGCAGGACCCTGATACACTGTGAAACCCCATACAAACCTGGCAGGACCCTGATACACAGTGAAACCCCAAAAACACCTGGCAGGATCCTGATCCAAAGTGAAACTCCATACACACCTGGCAGGATCCTGATCCACTGTGAAAACCTCAAACACACGTGGCAGGATTCTGATACACTGTGAAACCCCATACACACCTGGCAGGATCCTGATGCACTGTGAAATCCCCATTCACATCCGGCATGATCCTGATACACTGTGAAACCACATACACACCTGGAAGGATGCTGATACGCTGTGAAACCCCATATTCACCTGGCAGGATCCTGATCCACTGTGAAACCCCCATGCACACGTGGCAGGAACCTGATACACTGTGAAACCCCCTACACACCTGGCAGGATCCTGATCCACTGTGAAACCCCCATACACACCTGGCAGGATCCTGATACACTGTGAAACCCCATACACACCTGGCAGAATCCTGATACACTGTGAAACCCCACACTCACCTGGCAGGATCCTGATACACTGTGAAAACCCCATACACACCTTGAAGGATCCTGATGCACTGTGAAACCCCATACACACCTGGCAGGATCCTGATACACTGAGAAACCCCCATGCACACCTGGCCGGATCCTGAAGCACTGTGAAAACTCCATACACACCTGGCAGGATCCTGATAAACTGGGAAACCCCATACAAACCTGGCAGGATCCTGATCCACTGTGAAACCCCCATACACACCTGGCAGGATCCTGATACACTGTGAAACCCCATACACACCTGGCAGAATCCTGATACACTGTGAAACCCCACACTCACCTGGCAGGATCCTGATGCACAGTGAAACCCCATACACATCTGGCAGGATCCTGATACACCTTGAAAACCCCATACACACCTGGCAGGATCCTGATGCACAGTGAAAAACCATGCACACCTGGCAGGATCCTGATGCACTGTGAAACACCATACACACCTGGCAGGATCCTGATCCACTGCGAATACCCCATACACACCTGGCAGGATCCCGAAACACTGTGAAACCCCATACACACCTGGCAGGATCCTGATACACTGTGAAACCCCATACACACCTGGCAGGAGCCTGATACATTGTGAAAACCCCATACACACCTGGAAGGATCCTGATACACTGTGAAACCCCATACACACCCGGCAGTATCCTGATCAACTGTGAAAACCCCATGCACACCTGGCAGGTACCTGATACACTGTGAAATACCCATAAACACCTGGAAGGATCCTGATACACTGTGAAAACCCCATACACACCTGGCAGGATCCTGATCCACTGTGAAATCCCCATGTACACCTGGCAGGATCCTGATCCACTGTCAAAACCCCGTACACACCTGGCAGGATCCTGATGCACTGTGAAACCCCATACACACCTGGCAGGATCCTGATCCACTGTGAAACCCCCATACACACCTGGCAGGATCCTGAAACACTGTGAACCCCCATAGAAACCTGGCAGGATCCTGATACAATGTGAAAACCCCATGCACACCTGGCAGGATCCTGATACACAGTGAAACTCCATACACACCTGGCAGGATCCTGATACACTGTGAAACCCCATACACACCTGGCAGGATCATGATCCACTGTGAAAACCCATACACACCTAGCAGGTTCCTGATGCACAGTGAAACCCCAAACACATCTGGCAGGATCCAGATACACAGAGAAAACCCCATGCACACCTGGCAGGATCCTGATACACAGTGAAACCCCATGCACACCTGGCAGGATACTGATGCACTGTGATACCCCATACACACCTGGCAGGATCCTGATCCACTGTGAAACCCCCATACACACCTGGCAGTATCCTGAAACACTGTATAACCCCATACACACCTGACAGAATCCTGATACACTTTGAATCCACATACACACCTGGCAGGATCCTGATCCTCTGTGAAACCCCCATACACACCTGGCAGTATCCTGATAAACTGTGGAACCACCATACACACCTGGCAGGAGCCTAATACACTGTGAAATCCCCGTACACACCTGGCAGGTTCCTGATGCACCGAGAAACCCGATTCACATCTGGCAGTATCATGATACACTGTGAAATCCCCATACACAACTGGCAGGATCTTGATCCACTGTGAAACCCCATTCACATCTGGCAGGATCCTGATACACTGTGAAACCCCATTCACCGCTGGCAGGATCCTGAAACACAGTGAATCCCCATTCACATCTGGCAGGATCCTGACACACTATGAAACCCCATACACCCCTGGCAGGAGCCTAATACACTGTGAAAACCCCGTACACACCTGGCAGGTTCCTGATGTACAGTGAAAACCCATTCTCATCTGGCAGTATCATGATACACAGTGAAAACACCGTACGCAACTGGCAGGATCTAGATCCACTGCGAAACCCCATTCACTTCTGGCAGGATCCTGATGCACTGAGAAACCCCATTCACACATGGCAGGATCATGATACACAGTGAAACCACATTCACACCTGGCAGGAATCCTGATACACAGTGAAACCCCCATTCACATCTGGCAGGATCCTGATACACTGTGAAACCCCATACACACCTGGCAGGATCCTGATCCACTGTGAAGCCCCATTCACGCCTGGCAGGATCCTGAACCACTGTGAAACCCCCATACACACCTGTTAGGATCCTGATACACTGTGAAACCCACATACACACCTGGCAAGATCCTGATAAACGGTGAAACCCCAATACACACCTGGCAGGATCCTGACACACTGTGAAAATCCCATTCACACCTGGCAGGATCCTGATCCACTGTGAAACCCCAGTCACTCCTGGCTGGATTCTGATACACTGAAAACCCCAAACACACCTGGCAGGATCCTGATACACTGTGAAACCCCATTCACACCTGGCAGGAATCCTGATACACTGTGAAACCCCATTCACATCTGGCAGCATCCTGATACACTGTGAAACCCAATACACACCTGGCAGGATCCTGATCCACTTTGAAAACCCCATACACACCTGGCAGGATCCTGATCCACTGTGAAGCCCCATTAACACCTGGCAGGATCCTGATACACAGTGAAAACCCCATACAAACCTGGCAGGATCCTGAACCACTGTGAAACCCCCATACACACCTGGCAGGATCCTGATACACTGTGAAACCCACATCCACACCTGGCAGGTTCCTGATGCACTGTGAAAACCCCATACACACCTGGCAGGACCCTGATACACTGTGAAACCCCATATAAACCTGACAGGACCCTGATACACAGTGAAATCCCTAACACACCTGGCAGGATCCTGATCCCAAGTGAAACCCCAAACACACGTGGCAGGATTCTGATGCACTGCGAAACCTCATACACACCTGGCAGGATACTGATACACTGTGAAATCCCCATTCACATCCGGCAGGATCCTGATGCACTGTGAAACCCAATACACACCTGTCAGGATCCTGATCCAATGCGAAACCCCCATGCACACGTGGCAGGAACCTGATACACTGTGAAACCCCATAAACACCTGGCATGATCCTGATCCACTGTGAAACCCCCATACACACCTGGCAGGATCCTGATTCACTGTGAAACCCCATACACACCTGGCAGGATCCTGATACACTGTGAAACCCCATACACACCTGGAATGATCCTGATACACTGTGAAACCCTATACATACCTGGCAGGATCCTGATACACTGTGAAACCCCATACACACCTGTCAGGATCATGATCCACTGTGAAAACCCGTACACACCTAGCAGGTTCCTGATGCACAGTGAAACACCAAACACATCTGGCAGGATCCAGATACACTGTGAAAACCCCATGCTCACCTGGCAGGATCCTGATACACAGTGAAACCCCATGCACACCTGGCAGGATACTGATGCACTGTGAAACCCCATACACACCTGGCAGGATCCTGATCCACTGTGAAACCCCCATACACACCTGGCAGTATCCTGAAACACTGTGAAACCCCATACACACCTGGCAGAATCCTGATACACTGTGAAACCACATACACACCTGGCAGGATCCTGATCCTCTGTGAAACCCCGTACACACCTGGCAGGATCCTGATCCACTGTGAAACCCCCATCCACACCTGGCAGTATCCTGATAAACTGTGAAACCACCATACACACCTGGCAGGATCCTAATACACTGTGAAAACCCCGTACACACCTGGCAGGTTCCTGATGCACAGAGAAACCCGATTCACATCTGGCAGTATCATGATACACTGTGAAATCCCCATACACAACTGGCAGGATCTGGATCCACTGTGAAACCCCATTCACATCTGGCAGGATCCTGATACACTGTGAAACCCCATTCACAGCTGGCAGGATCCTGAAACACAGTGAATCCCCATTCACATCTGGCAGGATCCCGACACACTATGAAACCCCATACACCCCTGGCAGGAGCCTAATACACTGTGAAAACCCCGTACACACCTGGCAGGTTCCTGAAACACAGTGAAAACCCATTCTCATCTGGCAGTATCATGATACACAGTGAAAACACCGTACGCAACTGGCAGGATCTAGATCCACTGCGAAACCCCATTCACTTCTGGCAGGATGCTGATGCACTGAGAAACCCCATTCACACATGGCAGGATCATGATACACAGTGAAACCCCATTCACACCTGGCAGGAATCCTGATACACAGTGAAACCCCCATTCACATCTGGCAGGATCCTGATACACTGTGAAACCCCATACACACCTGGCAGGATCCTGATCCACTGTGAAGCCCCATTCACGCCTGGCAGGATCCTGATACACAGTGAAAACCCCATACACACCTGGCAGGATCCTGAACCACTGTGAAACCCCCATACACACCTGGTAGGATCCTGATACACTGTGAAACCCACATACACACCTGGCAAGATCCTGATAAACGGTGAAACCCCAATACACACCTGGCAGGATCCTGACACACTGTGAAAATCCCATTCACACCTGGCAGGATCCTGATCCATTGTGAAACCCCAGTCACTCCTGGCTGGATTCTGATACACTGAAAACCCCAAACACACCTGGCAGGATCCTGATACACTGTGAAACCCCATACACACCTGGCAGGATCCTGATGCACTGTGAAAACCCCAAACACACCTGGCAGGACCCTGATACACTGTGAAACCCCATACAAACCTGGCAGGACCCTGATACACAGTGAAACCCCAAAAACACCTGGCAGGATCCTGATCCAAAGTGAAACTCCATACACACCTGGCAGGATCCTGATCCACTGTGAAAACCTCAAACACACGTGGCAGGATTCTGATACACTGTGAAACCCCATACACACCTGGCAGGATCCTGATGCACTGTGAAATCCCCATTCACATCCGGCATGATCCTGATACACTGTGAAACCACATACACACCTGGAAGGATGCTGATACGCTGTGAAACCCCATATTCACCTGGCAGGATCCTGATCCACTGTGAAACCCCCATGCACACGTGGCAGGAACCTGATACACTGTGAAACCCCCTACACACCTGGCAGGATCCTGATCCACTGTGAAACCCCCATACACACCTGGCAGGATCCTGATACACTGTGAAACCCCATACACACCTGGCAGAATCCTGATACACTGTGAAACCCCACACTCACCTGGCAGGATCCTGATACACTGTGAAAACCCCATACACACCTTGAAGGATCCTGATGCACTGTGAAACCCCATACACACCTGGCAGGATCCTGATACACTGAGAAACCCCCATGCACACCTGGCAGGATCCTGAAGCACTGTGAAAACTCCATACACACCTGGCAGGATCCTGATAAACTGGGAAACCCCATACAAACCTGGCAGGATCCTGATCCACTGTGAAACCCCCATACACACCTGGCAGGATCCTGATACACTGTGAAACCCCATACACACCTGGCAGAATCCTGATACACTGTGAAACCCCACACTCACCTGGCAGGATCCTGATGCACAGTGAAACCCCATACACATCTGGCAGGATCCTGATACACCTTGAAAACCCCATACACACCTGGCAGGATCCTGATGCACAGTGAAAAACCATGCACACCTGGCAGGATCCTGATGCACTGTGAAACACCATACACACCTGGCAGGATCCTGATCCACTGCGAATACCCCATACACACCTGGCAGGATCCCGAAACACTGTGAAACCCCATACACACCTGGCAGGATCCTGATACACTGTGAAACCCCATACACACCTGGCAGGAGCCTGATACATTGTGAAAACCCCATACACACCTGGAAGGATCCTGATACACTGTGAAACCCCATACACACCCGGCAGTATCCTGATCAACTGTGAAAACCCCATGCACACCTGGCAGGTACCTGATACACTGTGAAATACCCATAAACACCTGGAAGGATCCTGATACACTGTGAAAACCCCATACACACCTGGCAGGATCCTGATCCACTGTGAAATCCCCATGTACACCTGGCAGGATCCTGATCCACTGTCAAAACCCCGTACACACCTGGCAGGATCCTGATGCACTGTGAAACCCCATACACACCTGGCAGGATCCTGATCCACTGTGAAACCCCCATACACACCTGGCAGGATCCTGAAACACTGTGAACCCCCATAGAAACCTGGCAGGATCCTGATACAATGTGAAAACCCCATGCACACCTGGCAGGATCCTGATACACAGTGAAACTCCATACACACCTGGCAGGATCCTGATACACTGTGAAACCCCATACACACCTGGCAGGATCATGATCCACTGTGAAAACCCATACACACCTAGCAGGTTCCTGATGCACAGTGAAACCCCAAACACATCTGGCAGGATCCAGATACACAGAGAAAACCCCATGCACACCTGGCAGGATCCTGATACACAGTGAAACCCCATGCACACCTGGCAGGATACTGATGCACTGTGATACCCCATACACACCTGGCAGGATCCTGATCCACTGTGAAACCCCCATACACACCTGGCAGTATCCTGAAACACTGTATAACCCCATACACACCTGACAGAATCCTGATACACTTTGAATCCACATACACACCTGGCAGGATCCTGATCCTCTGTGAAACCCCCATACACACCTGGCAGTATCCTGATAAACTGTGGAACCACCATACACACCTGGCAGGAGCCTAATACACTGTGAAATCCCCGTACACACCTGGCAGGTTCCTGATGCACCGAGAAACCCGATTCACATCTGGCAGTATCATGATACACTGTGAAATCCCCATACACAACTGGCAGGATCTTGATCCACTGTGAAACCCCATTCACATCTGGCAGGATCCTGATACACTGTGAAACCCCATTCACCGCTGGCAGGATCCTGAAACACAGTGAATCCCCATTCACATCTGGCAGGATCCTGACACACTATGAAACCCCATACACCCCTGGCAGGAGCCTAATACACTGTGAAAACCCCGTACACACCTGGCAGGTTCCTGATGTACAGTGAAAACCCATTCTCATCTGGCAGTATCATGATACACAGTGAAAACACCGTACGCAACTGGCAGGATCTAGATCCACTGCGAAACCCCATTCACTTCTGGCAGGATCCTGATGCACTGAGAAACCCCATTCACACATGGCAGGATCATGATACACAGTGAAACCACATTCACACCTGGCAGGAATCCTGATACACAGTGAAACCCCCATTCACATCTGGCAGGATCCTGATACACTGTGAAACCCCATACACACCTGGCAGGATCCTGATCCACTGTGAAGCCCCATTCACGCCTGGCAGGATCCTGAACCACTGTGAAACCCCCATACACACCTGTTAGGATCCTGATACACTGTGAAACCCACATACACACCTGGCAAGATCCTGATAAACGGTGAAACCCCAATACACACCTGGCAGGATCCTGACACACTGTGAAAATCCCATTCACACCTGGCAGGATCCTGATCCACTGTGAAACCCCAGTCACTCCTGGCTGGATTCTGATACACTGAAAACCCCAAACACACCTGGCAGGATCCTGATACACTGTGAAACCCCACACACACCTGGCAGTATCCTGATGCACTGTGAAAACCCCATACACACCTGGCAGGACCCTGATACACTGTGAAACCCCATACAAACCTGGCAGGACCCTGATACACAGTGAAACCCCAAAAACACCTGGCAGGATCCTGATCCAAAGTGAAACTCCATACACACCTGGCAGGATCCTGATCCACTGTGAAAACCTCAAACACACGTGGCAGGATTCTGATACACTGTGAAACCCCATACACACCTGGCAGGATCCTGATACACTGTGAAATCCCCATTCACATCCGGCAGGATCCTGATACACTGTGAAACCACATACACACCTGGAAGGATGCTGATACGCTGTGAAACCCCATACACACCTGGCAGGATCCTGATCCACTGTGAAACCCCCATGCACACGTGGCAGGAACCTGATACACTGTGAAACCCCATACACACCTGGCAGGATCCTGATCCACTGTGAAACCCCCACACACACCTGGCAGGATCCTGATACACTGTGAAACCCCATACACACCTGGCAGAATCCTGATACACTGTGAAACCCCACACTCATCTGGCAGGATCCTGATACACTGTGAAAACCCCATACACACCTGGAATGATCCTGATGCACTGTGAAACCCGATACACACCTGGCAGGATCCTGATCCACTGAGAAACCCCCATACACACCTGGCAGGATACTGATGTACTGTGAAAACTCCATACACACCTGGCAGGATCCTGATACACTGGGAAACCCCATACAAACCTGGCAGGATCCTGATCCGCTGTGAAAACCCTTACACACCTGGCAGGTTCCTGATGCACAGTGAAAAACCATGCACACCTGGCAGGATCCTGATGCACTGTGAAACCCCATACACACCTGGCAGGATCCTGATCCACTGCGAATACCCCATACACACCTGGCAGGATCCCGAAATACTGTGAAACCCCATACACACCTGGCAGGATCGTGATCCACTGTGAAACCCCATGCACACGTGGCAGGAACCTGATACACTGTGAAACCCCATACACACCTGGCAGGATCCTGATCCACTGTGAAACCCCCATACACACCTGGCAGGATCCTGATACACTGTGAAACCCTAAACACACCTGGCAGGATCCTGATACACTGTGAAACCCCATACTCACCTGGCAGGATCCTGATACACTGCGAAAACCCCATACACACCTGGAAGGATCCTGATGCACTATGAAGCCCCATGCACACCTGGCAGGATCCTGATCCACTGAGAAACCCCCATACACACCTGGCAGGATCCTGATACACTGTGAAAACCCCATACACACCTGGCAGAATCCTGAACCACTGTGAAACCCCAATCACACGTGGTAGGATCCTGATACACTGTGAAACCCACATACACACCTGGAAAGATCCTGATAAACGGTGAAACCCCAATACACACCTGGCAGGATCCTGATACACTGTGAAAATCCCATTCACATCTGGCAGGATCCTAATCCACTGTGAAACCCCAGTCACCCCTGGCAGGATTCTGATACACTGAAAACCCCAAACACACCTGGCAGGATCCTGATACACTGTGAAACCCCATACACACCTGGCAGGATACTGATGCACTGTGAAAACCCCATACACACCTGGCAGGACCCTGATACACTGTGAAACCCCATACAAACCTGGCAGGACCCTGATACACAGTGAAACCCCAAACACACCTGGCAGGATCCTGATCCAAAGTGAAACTCCATACACACCTGGCAGAATCCTGATCCACTGTGAAAACCTCAAACACACGTGGCAGGATTCTGATACACTGTGAAACCCCATACACATCTGGCAGGATCCTGATACACTGTGAAAACCCCATACACACCTGGAATGATCCTGATGCACTGTGAAACCCGATACACACCTGGCAGGATCCTGATCCACTGAGAAACCCCCATACACACCTGGCAGGATACTGATGCACTGTGAAAACTCCATACACACCTGGCAGGATCCTGATACACTGGGAAACCCCATACAAACCTGGCAGGATCCTGATCCGCTGTGAAAACCCTTACACACCTGGCAGGTTCCTGATGCACAGTGAAAAACCATGCACACCTGGCAGGATCCTGATGCACTGTGAAACCCCATACACACCTGGCAGGATCCTGATCCACTGCGAATACCCCATACACACCTGGCAGGATCCCGAAATACTGTGAAACCCCATACACACCTGGCAGGATCGTGATCCACTGTGAAACCCCATGCACACGTGGCAGGAACCTGATACACTGTGAAACCCCATACACACCTGGCAGGATCCTGATCCACTGTGAAACCCCCATACACACCTGGCAGGATCCTGATACACTGTGAAACCCTAAACACACCTGGCAGGATCCTGATACACTGTGAAACCCCATACTCACCTGGCAGGATCCTGATACACTGCGAAAACCCCATACACACCTGGAAGGATCCTGATGCACTATGAAGCCCCATGCACACCTGGCAGGATCCTGATCCACTGAGAAACCCCCATACACACCTGGCAGGATCCTGATACACTGTGAAAACCCCATACACACCTGGCAGAATCCTGAACCACTGTGAAACGCAAATCACACGTGGTAGGATCCTGATACACTGTGAAACCCACATACACACCTGGCAAGATCCTGATAAACGGTGAAACCCCAATACACACCTGGCAGGATCCTGATACACTGTGAAAATCCCATTCACATCTGGCAGGATCCTAATCCACTGTGAAACCCCAGTCACTCCTGGCAGGATTCTGATACACTGAAAACCCCAAACACACCTGGCAGGATCCTGATACACTGTGAAACCCCATACACACCTGGCAGGATACTGATGCACTGTGAAAACCCCATACACACCTGGCAGGACCCTGATACACTGTGAAACCCCATACAAACCTGGCAGGACCCTGATACACAGTGAAACCCCAAACACACCTGGCAGGATCCTGATCCAAAGTGAAACTCCATACACACCTGGCAGAATCCTGATCCACTGCGAAAAACTCAAACACACGTGGCAGGATTCTGATACACTGTGAAACCCCATACACACCTGGCAGGATCCTGATACACTGTGAAACCCCATTCACATCCGGCAGGATCCTGATACACTGTGAAACCACATACACACCTGGAAGGATGCTGGTACGCTGTGAAACCCCATACACACCTGGCAGGATCCTGATCCACTGTGAAACCCCCATGCACACGTGGCAGGAACCTGATACACTGTGAAAACCCATACACATCTGGCAGGATCCTGATCCACTGTGAAACCCCCATACACACCTGGCAGGATCCTGATACACTGTGAAACCCCATACACACCTGGCAGGATCCTGATACACTGTGAAACCCCATACTCACCTGGCAGGATCCTGATTATCTGTGAAAACCCCATACACACCTGGAAGGATCCTGATCCACTCAGAAACCCCCATACACACCTGGCAGGATCCTGCTCCACTGAGAAACCCCTTTACACACCTGGCAGGATCCTGATACACTGTGAAAACCCCATACACACCTGGCAGGACCCTGATACACTGTGAAACCCCATACAAACCTGGCAGGACCCTGATACACAGTGAAACCCCAAACACACCTGGCAGGATCCTGATCCAAAGTGAAACTCCACACACACCTGGCAGGATCCTGATCCACTGTGAAAACCTCAAACACACGTGGCAGGATTCTGATACAATGTGAAACCCCATACACACATGGCAGGATCCTGATGCACTGTGAAATCCCCATTCACATCCGGCAGGAACCTGATACACTGTGAAACCACATACACACCTGGAAGGATGCTGATACGCTGTGAAACCCCATACACACTTGGCAGGATCGTGATCCACTGTGAAACCCCCATGCACACCTGGCAGGAACCTGATACACTGTGAAACCCCATACACACCTGGCAGGATCCTGATCCACTGTGAAACCCCCATACACACCTGGCAGGATCCTGATACACTGTGAAACCCCATGCACACCTGGCAGGATCCTGATACACTGTGAAAACCCCATACACACCTGGAAGGATCCTGATGCACTGTGAAACCCCATACACACCTGGCAGGATACTGATCCACTGAGAAACCCCCATACACACCTGGCAGGATCCTGATACACTGTGAAAACCCCATACACACCTGGCAGGATCCTGATACACTGGGAAACCCCATACAAACCTGGCAGGATCCTATTCCGCTGTGAAATCCCATACACACCTGGCAGGTTCCTGATGCACAGTGAAACCCCATACACATCTGGCAGGATCCTGATACACTGTGAAACCCCATACAAACCCGGCAGGACCCTGAGACACAGTGAAACCCCAAACACACCTGGCAGGATCCTGATCCAAAGTGAAACTCCACACACACCTGGCAGGATCCTGATCCACTGTGAAAACCTCAAACACACGTGGCAGGATTCTGATACACTGTGAAACCCCATACACACCTGGCAGGATCCTGATGCACTGTGAAATCCTCATTCACATCCGGCAGGAACCTGATACACTGTGAAACCACATACACACCTGGCAGGATGCTGATACGCTGTGAAACCCCATACACACTTGGCAGGATCGTGATCCACTGTGAAACCCCCATGCACACGTGGCAGGAACCTGATACACTGTGAAACCCCAGACACACCTGGCAGGATCCTGATCCACTGTGAAACCCCCATACACACCTGGCAGGATCCTGATACACTGTGAAACCCCATACACACCTGGTAGGATCCTGATACACTGTGAAAACCCCATACACACCTGGAAGGATCCTGATGCACTGTGAAACCCCATACACACCTGGCAGGATCCTGATCCACTGAGAAACCCCCATACACACCTGGCAGGATCCTGATACACTGTGCAAACCCCATACACAACTGGCAGGATCCTGACACAATGGGAAACCCCATACAAACCTGGCAGGATCCTGATCCGCTGTGAAAACCCATACACACCTGGCAGGATCCTGATACACTGTGAAACCCTAAACACACCTGGCAGGATCCTGATACACTGTGAAACCCCATACTCACCTGGCAGGATCCTGATACACTGCGAAAACCCCATACACACCTGGAAGGATCCTGATGCACTGTGAAGCCCCATGCACACCTGGCAGGATCCTGATCCACTGAGAAACCCCCATACACACCTGGCAGGATCCTGATACACTGTGAAAACCCCATACACACCTGGCAGAATCCTGAACCACTGTGAAACCCCAATCACACGTGGTAGGATCCTGATACACTGTGAAACCCACATACACACCTGGCAAGATCCTGATAAACGGTGAAACCCCAATACACACCTGGCAGGATCCTGATACACTATGAAAATCCCATTCACATCTGGCAGGATCCTAATCCACTGTGAAACCCCAGTCACTCCTGGCAGGATTCTGATACACTGAAAACCCCAAACACACCTGGCAGGATCCTGATACACTGTGAAACCCCATACACACCTGGCAGGATACTGATGCACTGTGAAAACCCCATACACACCTGGCAGGACCCTGATACACTGTGAAACCTCATACAAACCTGGCAGGACCCTGATACACAGTGAAACCCCAAACACACCTGGCAGGATCCTGAACCAAAGTGAAACTCCATACACACCTGGCAGAATCCTGATCCACTGTGAAAACCTCAAACACACGTGGCAGGATTCTGATACACTGCGAAACCCCATACACACCTGGCAGGATCCTGATACACTGTGAAACCCCATTCACATCCGGCAGGATCCTGATACACTGTGAAACCACATACACACCTGGAAGGATGCTGGTACGCTGTGAAACCCCATACACACCTGGCAGGATCCTGATCCACTGTGAAACCCCCATGCACACGTGGCAGGAACCTGATACACTGTGAAAACCCATACACATCTGGCAGGATCCTGATCCACTGTGAAACCCCCATACACACCTGGCAGGATCCTGATACACTGTGAAACCCCATACACACCTGGCAGGATCCTGATACACTGTGAAACCCCATACTCACCTGGCAGGATCCTGATTATCTGTGAAAACCCCATACACACCTGGAAGGATCCTGATCCACTCAGAAACCCCCATACACACCTGGCAGGAACCTGCTCCACTGAGAAACCCCTTTACACACCTGGCAGGATCCTGATACACTGTGAAAACCCCATACACACCTGGCAGGACCCTGATACACTGTGAAACCCCATACAAACCTGGCAGGACCCTGATACACAGTGAAACCCCAAACACACCTGGCAGGATCCTGATCCAAAGTGAAACTCCACACACACCTGGCAGGATCCTGATCCACTGTGAAAACCTCAAACACACGTGGCAGGATTCTGATACAATGTGAAACCCCATACACACCTGGCAGGATCCTGATGCACTGTGAAATCCCCATTCACATCCGGCAGGAACCTGATACACTGTGAAACCACATACACACCTGGCTGGATGCTGATACGCTGTGAAACCCCATACACACTTGGCAGGATCGTGATCCACTGTGAAACCCCCATGCACACCTGGCAGGAACCTGATACACTGTGAAACCCCATACACACCTGGCAGGATCCTGATCCACTGTGAAACCCCCATACACACCTGGCAGGATCCTGATACACTGTGAAACCCCATGCACACCTGGCAGGATCCTGATACACTGTGAAAACCCCATACACACCTGGAAGGATCCTGATGCACTGTGAAACCCCATACACACCTGGCAGGATACTGATCCACTGAGAAACCCCCATACACACCTGGCAGGATCCTGATACACTGTGAAAACCCCATACACACCTGGCAGGATCCTGATACACTGGGAAACCCCATACAAACCTGGCAGGATCCTATTCCGCTGTGAAATCCCATACACACCTGGCAGGTTCCTGATGCACAGTGAAACCCCATACACATCTGGCAGGATCCTGATACACTGTGAAATCCCATACAAACCCGGCAGGACCCTGAGACACAGTGAAACCCCAAACACACCTGGCAGGATCCTGATCCAAAGTGAAACTCCACACACACCTGGCAGGATCCTGATCCACTGTGAAAACCTCAAACACACGTGGCAGGATTCTGATACACTGTGAAACCCCATACACACCTGGCAGGATCCTGATGCACTGTGAAATCCTCATTCACATCCGGCAGGAACCTGATACACTGTGAAACCACATACACACCTGGCAGGATGCTGATACGCTGTGAAACCCCATACACACTTGGCAGGATCGTGATCCACTGTGAAACCCCCATGCACACGTGGCAGGATCCTGATCCACTGTGAAACCCCCATACACACCTGGCAGGATCCTGATACACTGTGAAACCCCATACACACCTGGTAGGATCCTGATACACTGTGAAAACCCCATACACACCTGGAAGGATCCTGATGCACTGTGAAACCCCATACACACCTGGCAGGATCCTGATCCACTGAGAAAACCCCATACACACCTGGCAGGATCCTGATACACTGTGCAAACCCCATACACAACTGGCAGGATCCTGACACACTGGGAAACCCCATACAAACCTGGCAGGATCCTGATCCGCTGTGAAAACCCATACACACCTGGCAGGTTCCTGATGCACAGTGAAACTCCATACACATCTGGCAGGATCCTGATACACAGTGAAAACCCCATACACACCTGGCAGGATCCTGATACACAGTGAAACCCCATGTCCACCTGGCAGGATCCTGATGCACTGTGAAACCCCATACACACCTGGCAGGATCCTGATCCACTGCGAATACCCCATACACACTTGGCAGGAACCCGAAACACTGTGAAACCCCATACACACCTGGCAGGATCCTGATGAACTGTGAAACGCCATACACACCTGGCAGGATCCTGATACACTGTGAAAACCCCATACACAACTGGAAGGATCCTGATACACTGTGAAACCCCATAAACACCCGGCAGGATCCTGATCAACTGTGAAACCCCAATACACACCTGGAAGGATCCTGATACACTGTGAAAACCACATACAGACCTGGCAGGATCCTGATCCGCTGTGAAATCCCCATGCACACCTGGCAGGATCCTGATCCACTGTGAAAACCCCGTACACACCTGGCAGGATCCTGATACACTGTGAAACTCCATACACACCTGGCAGATCCTGATACACTGTGAAAACCCCATACACACCTGGCAGGATCCTGATCCACTACGAAAACGCCATACACACCTGGAAGGATCCTGATAAACTGTGAACACCCCATACACACCTGGCAGGATCCTGACCCTCTGTGAAAACCACATACACACCTGGCAGGATCCTGATAAACTGTGAAACCCCCATACACACCTGGCAGGATCCTGATAAAAAGTGAACCTCCCATACACTCCTGGCAGCATCCTGATCCACAGTGAAATCCCCATGCACACCTGGCAGGATCCTGATCCACTGTGAAAACGCCGCACACATCTGGCAGGATCCTGATGCACTGTGAAATCCCCATACACACCTGGCAGGATCCTGATAAAATGAGATACCCCCAAACACACCTGGCGGGATCCTGATAGACTGTGAAACGCCCATACACACCTGGCAGTATCCTTTTAGCGTTGAAACCCCCATACACACCTGGCAGGATCCTGATAGAAGGTGAAAACCCCGTACACACTTGGCAGGATCCTGATCCTCTGTGAAACCCCGTACACACCTGGCAGGATCCTGATATATTGTGAAAACCCCGTATGCACCTGGCAGGAACCTGATCCTCTGCGAAAACCCCAGACACACCTGGCAGGATCCTGATGAACTGCGAAACCCCAATACACATCTGGCAGGATCTTGATAATCTGTGAAACCCCCGTACACACCTGGCAGGAGCCTGATACACTGTGAAAATCCCGTAGACACCTGGCAGTTTCCTGATGCTCAGTGAAGCCCCATTCACATATGGCAGTATCCTGATACACTGTGAAAACCCCATACACACCTGGCAGGATCCTGATACACTGTGAAACCCCATACACACCTGGCAGGATCCTGATATACTGTGAACTCCATACACAACTGGCAGGATCCTGATCCACTGTGAAACTCCCATACACACGTGGCTGGATCCTGTTACACTGTGAAACCCCATACACACCTGGCAGGTTCCTGATCCACTGTGAAACTCCCATACACACCTGGCAGGATCCTGATACACTGTGAAACTCCATAAACACCTGGCAGGATCCTGATGCACTGTGAAACCCCACACACACCTAGCAGGATACTGATCCACTGTGAAACCCCCAGACACACCTGGCACGATCCTGATAAACGGTGAAACACCCATACACATCTGGCAGGATCCTGATATATTGTGAAAACCCCGTACACACCTGGCAGGATCCTGATCCTCTGTGAAACCCCGTCCACACCTGGCAGGATCCTGATACATTGTGAAAACCCCGTACACACCTGGCAGGAACCTGATCCTCTGTGAAACCCCGTGCACACCTGGCAGGATCCTGATATATTTTGAAAAGCCCGTACACACCTGGCAGGATCCTGATCCACTGTGAAGCCCCACTCACGCCTGGCAGAATCCTGATGCACAGTGAAAACCCCATACACACCTGGCAGGATCCTGAACCACTTTGAGACCCCCATACACACGTGGTAGGATCCTGATACACTGTGAAGCCCACATCCACACCTGGAAAGATCCTGATAAACGGTGAAACCCCCATACACACCTGGCAGGTTCCTGATACACTGTGAAAATCCCATTCACACCTGGCAGGAACATGATACACAGCAAAACCCCATTCACACCTGGCAGGAATCCTGATACACAGTGAAACCCCATTCACATCTGGCAGGATCCTGATACACTGTGAAACCCCATACACACCTGGCAGGATCCTGATCACTGTGAAAACCCCATACACACCTGGCAGGATCCTGAACCACTTTAAAACCCCCATACACACGTGGTAGGATCCTGACACACTGTGAAGCCCACATCCACACCTGGCAAGATCCTGATAAACGGTGAAACCCCCATACACAACTGGCAGGCTCCTGATACACTGTGAAAATCCCATTCACACCTGGCAGGATCCTGATCCACTGTGAATCCTCAGTCACTCCTGGCAGGATTCTGATACACTGAAAACCCCAAACACACCTGGCAGGATCCTGATACACTGTGAAACCCCATACACACCTGGCAGGATACTGATGCACTGTGAAAACCCCATACACATCTGGCAGGACCCTGATGCACTGTGAAACCCCATACAAACCTGGCAGGACCCTGATACACAGTGAAACCCCAAACACACCTGGCAGGATCCTGATCCAAAGTGAAACTCCATACACACCTGGCAGGATCCTGATCCACTGTGAAAACCTCAAACACACGTGGCAGGATTCTGATACACTGTGAAACCCCATACACACCTGGCAGGATCCTGATACACTGTGAAATCCCCATTCACATCCGGCAGGAACCTGATACACTGTGAAACCACATACACACCTGGCAGGATGCTGATACGCTGTGAAACCCCATACACACCTGGCAGGATCGTGATCCACTGTGAAAACCCCATGCACACGTGGCAGGAACCTGATACACTGTGAAACCCCATACACACCTGGCAGGATCCTGATCCACTGTGAAACCCCCATACACACATGGCAGGATCCTGATACACTGTGAAACCCCATACACACCTGGCAGGATCCTGATACACTGTGAAAACCCCATACACACCTGGAAGGATCCTGATGCACTGTGAAACCCCATACACACCTGGCAGGATCCTGATCCACTGAGAAACCCCCATACACACCTGGCAGGATCCTGATATACTGTGAAAACCCCATACACAACTGGCAGGATCCTGATACACTGGGAAACCCCATACAAACCTGGCAGGATCCTGATCCGCTGTGAAAACCCATACACACCTGGCAGGTTCCTGATGCACAGTGAAACCCCAGACACACCTGGCAGGATCCTGATACACTGTGAAACCCCATACACACCTGGCAGAATCCTGATGCTCTGTGAAACCCCATGCACACCTGTCACGATCCTGATGCACTGTGAAACCCCATACACACCTGGCTGGATCCTGATACACTGCGAAAACCCCATACACACCTGGAAGGAAACTGATACACTGTGACACCCCAGACACATATGGCAGGATCCTGATCCACTGTGATATCCCCAGACACACCTGGCAGGATCCTGATACACTGAGAAAACCCCATACACATCTGGAAGGATCCTGATACACTGTGAAACGCCCATACACACCTGGCAGGATCCTGATCCACTGTTAAAACCCCATACACACCTGGCAGGATCCCGAAACACTGTGAAACCCCAGACACACCTGGCAGGATTCTGATACACTGTGAAAACTCCATTCACGCCAGGCAGGATCCTGATGCACTGTGAAATCCCATACATACCTGGCAGAATCCTGATCCACTGTGAAACCCACATACACACCTGGCAGGTCCTGATACACTGTGAAACCCCATACACACCTGGCAGGATCCTGATGCACTGTGAAAACCACGTGCACACCTGGCAGGATCCTGATGCACTGTAAAAACCCATACACACCTGGCAGGATCCTGACACACTGTGAAAACCCAATACACACCTGGAAGGATCCTGATAAACTGTGATACCCCATACACACCTGGCAGGATCCTGATCCACTGTGAAACCCCCATACACACCTGGCAGGATCCCGATACACTGTGAAACCCCATACACACCTGGCAGGATCCTGTACACTGTGAAAACCCCATTCACATGCGGCAGGATCCTGATACACTGTGAAACCCCATACGCACCTGGCAGGATCCTGACCCACTGTGAAACGCCCATACACACCTGGAACGATCCTGATACACATGTGATACCCCAGACACATCTGGCAGGATCCTGGTGCTCTGTGAAAACCCCATACAAACCTGGCAGGAAACTGATCCACTGTGAAACTCCATACACACCTGGCAGCTCCTGATACACTTTGAAAGCCCCATACACACCTGGCAGGATCCTGATCCACTGTGAAAACCCCAGACATACCTGGCCGGATCCTGATCAACTGTGAAACCCCCATATACACCAGGCAGGATCCTGATGCACTTTGAAAACCCATACACACCTGGCAGGATCCTGATCCACTGTGAAACCCCCATACACACCTGGCAGGATCATGATCCACTGTGAAACCCCGATACACACCTGGCAGGATCCTGATCCACTGTGGAAACCCCATACACACCTGGCAGGATCCTGATAAACTGTGAAAACCCCATACACACCTGGCAGGATCCTGATCCACTGTGAAAACCCCATACACACCTGGCAGGATACTGATAAAATGTGAAACCCACATACACACCTGGCAGGATCCTGATAGACTGTGAAAACGCAATACACACCTGGCAGGATCCTGATAAACGGTGAAACCCCCATACACACCTGTCAGTATCCTGAATATTGTGAAAACCCCTGACACACCTTGCAGGATCCTGATCCTCTGTGAAACCCCGTACACACCTGGCAGGATCCTGATATATTGTGAGATCCCCATACACACCTAGCAGGATCCTGATAAACTGTGAAATCCCCATACACACCTGGCAGGATCCTGATCCTCTGTGAAACCCCGTACACACCTGGCAGGATCCTGAATATTGTGAAAACCCCTTAAACACCTTGCAGGATCCTGATCCTCTGTGAAACCCCGTATTCACCTGGCAGGATCCTGATGAACTGTGAAACCCCCATACACACCTGGCAGGAATCTGATAATATGTGAAACCCCCGTACACACCTGGCAGGAGCCTGATACACTGTGAAAACCACGTGCACTCCTGGCAGCTTCCTGATGCACAGTGAAACCCCATTCACATCTGGCAGGATCCTGATGCACTTTGAAAACCCATACACACCTGGCAGGATCCTGATCCACTGTGAAACCCCATACTCACCTGGCAGGATCCTGATCCACTGTGAAAACCCCATACACACCTGGCAGGATACTGATAAAATGTGAAATCCCCATACACACCTGGCAGGATCCTGATAGACTGTGAAAACCCAATACACACCTGGCAGGATCCTGATAAACGGTGAAACCCCCATACACACCTGTCAGTATCCTGAATATTGTGAAAACCCCTTACACACCTTGCAGGATCCTGATCCTCTGTGAAACCCCGTACACACCTGGCAGGATCCTGATATATTGTGAAAACCCCTTACACACCTTGCAGGATCCTGATCCTCTGTGAACCCCCGTACACACCTGGCAGGATCCTGAATATTGTGAAAACCCCTTACACACCTTGCAGGATCCTGATCCTCTGTGAAACCCCGTACTCACCTGGCAGGATCCTGATGAACTGTGAAACCCCCATACACACCTGACAGGAATCTGATAATCTGTGAAACCCCCGTACACACCTGGCAGGAGCCTGATACACTGTGAAAACCACGTGCACACCTGGCAGGTTCCTGATGCACAGTGAAACCCCATTCACATCTGGCAGGATCCTGATACACTGTGAAACCCCATACACACCTGGCAGGATCCTGATTTACTGTGAAACCCCCATACACACGTGGCAGGATCCTGATACACAGTGAAACCCCATACACATCTGGCAGGATCCTGATCCACTGTGAAACCCCCATACACACATGGCTGAATCCTGATACACTGTGACACCCCATACACAACTGGCAGGATCCTGATGCACTGTGAAACCCCATAAACACCTCGCAGGGTCCTGATCCACTGTGAAACCCCCATACACACCTGGCAGGATCCTGATACACTGTGAAACCCCATACACACCTGGCAGGATCCTGATATACTGTGAAACCGCATACACACCTGGCAGGATCCTGATGCACAGTGAAACCCCATTCACATCTGGCAGGATCCTGATACACTGTGAAACCCCAAACGCACCTGGCAGGATCCTGATCCACTGTGAAACCCCCAAACACACGTGGCAGGATCCTAATACACTGTGAAACCCCATACACACCTGGCAGGATCCTGATGCACTGTGAAACCCCATACATAACTGGCAGGATCCTGATCTACTGTGATAACCCCACACACACGGCAGGATCCTGATCCACTGTGAAAACCCCATGCACACATGGCAGGATACTGATAAACTTTGAAACCCCCATACACACCTGGCAGGATCCTGATAAACTGTGAAACCCCCATACACACCTGGCAGGATCCTGATAAACGGTGTAACCCCCATACACACCTGGCAGGATCCTGATCCTCTGTGACACCCCGTACACCCCTGGAAGGATCCTGATACATTGTGAAAACCCCGTACACACCTGGCAGGATGCTGAAAAACTGTGAAACCCCATACACACCTGGCAGGATCCTGACGCACTGTGAAACCCCATTCACACATGGCAGAATACTGATACACTGTGAAAACCCATACACACCTGGCAGGATCCTGATGCACTGAGAAACCCCATACACACCTGGCAGGATCCTGATGCACTGTGAAACCCCATACACACCTGGCAGGATCCTGATCCACTGTGAAACCCCCATACCCACCTGGCAGGATCCCGATACACTGTGAAACCCCATAAACACCTGGCAGGATCCTGATACAATGTGAAAACCCCATTCACATCCGGCAGGATCCTGATACACTGTGAAACCCCATACACATCTGGCAGGATCCTGATCCACTGTGAAACCCCCATACACACCTGGAACGATCCTGATACACTGTGAAACCCCAGACACATCTGGCAGGATCCTGGTGCACTGTGAAAACCCCATACACACCTGGCAGGATCCTGATCTACTTTGAAACTCCATACACATCTGGCAGATCCTGATACTCTGTGAAAACCCCATGCACACCTGGCAGGATCCTGATGCACTGTGAAACTCCATACACACTTGGCAGATCCTGATATACTGTGAAAATCCCTTACACACCTGGCAGGATACTGATCCACTGTGAAAACCCCATACATACCTGGCAGGATCCTGATAAACTGTGAAAACCCCATGCACACCTGGCAGGATCCTGATGCACTGTGAAACCCCATACAGACCTGGCAGGATCCTGATCCACTGTGAAACCCCCATACACACCTGGCAGGATCCTGATCCACTGTGAAAACCCTATACACACCTGGCAGGATCCTGATAAACTGTGAAAACCCCATACACACCTGGCAGGATACTGATCCACTGTGAAAAGCCCATACACACCTGGCAGGATCCTGATAAACTGTGAAAACCCCATACACACCTGGCAGGATCCTAATCCACTGTGAAACCCCGATACACACCTGGCAGGATCCTGATCCACTGCGAAAACCCCATACACACCTGGCTGTATCCTGATAAACTGTGAAAACCCCATACACACATGGCAGGATCCTGATCCACTGTGAAAACCCCATACACACCTGGCAGGATACTGATAAAATGTGAAACCCCCATACACACCTGGCAGGATCCTGATAGACTGTGAAAACCCCATACACACCTGGCAGGATCCTGATAAACGGTGAAACCCCCATACACACCTGTCAGTATCCTGAATATTGTGAAAACCCCTTATACACCTTGCAGGATCCTGATCCTCTGTGAAACCCCGTACACACCTGGCAGGAATCTGATATATTGTGAAAACCCCGTACGCACCTTGCAGGATCCTGATCCTCTGTGAAACCCCGTACTCACCTGGCAGGATCCTGATGAACTGTGAAACCCCCATACACACCTGGCAGGAATCTGATAATCTGTGAAACCCCCGTACACAACTGGCAGGAGCCTGATACACCGTGAAAACCACGTGCACACCTGGCAGGTTCCTGATGCACAGTGAAACCCCATTCACATCTGGCAGGATCCTGATACACTGTGAAACCCCATACACACCTGGCAGGATCCTGATTTACTGTGAAACCCCCATACACACGTGGCAGGATCCTGATACACTGTGAAACCCCATACACATCTGGCAGGATCCTGATCCACTGTGAAACCCCCATACACACATGGCAGAATCCTGATACACTGTGACACCCCATACACACCTGGCAGGATCCTGATGCACTGTGAAACCCCATAAACACCTCGCAGGATCCTGATCCACTGTGAAACCCCCATACACACCTGGCAGGATCCTGATACACTGTGAAACCCCATCCGCACCTGGCAGGACCCTGATATACTGTGAAACCCCATACACACCTGGCAGGTTCCTGATGCACAGTGAAACCCCATTCACATCTGGCAGGATCCTGATACACTGTGAAACCCCATACGCACCTGGCAGGATCCTGATCCACTGTGAAACCCCCAAACACACGTGGCAGGATCCTAATACACTGTGAAACCCCATACACACCTGGCAGGATCCTGATGCACTGTGAAACCCCATACATACCTGGCAGGATCCTGATCCACTGTGAAAACCCCATGCACACATGGCAGGATACTGATAAACTTTGAAACCCCCATACACACCTGGCAGGATCCTGATAAACTGTGAAACCCCCATACACACCTGGCAGGATCCTGATAAACGGTGTAACCCCCATACACACCTGGCAGGATCCTGATCCTCAGTGACACCCCGTACACCCCTGGCAGGATGCTGATACACTGTGAAACCCCATACACACCTGGCAGGATCCTGATGCACTGTGAAACCCCATACACACCTGGCAGAATTCTGATCCACTGTGAAGCCCCCATACACACCTGGCAGGATCCTGATACACTGTGAAAACCCATACACACCTGGCAGGATCCTGATGCACTGTGAAACCCCATACACACCTGGCAGGATCCTGATGCACTGTGAAACCCCATACACACCTGGCAGGATCCTGATCCACTGTGAAACCCCCATACCCACCTGGCAGGATCCCGATACGCTGTGAAACCCCATACACACCTGGCAGGATCCCGATACAATGTGAAAACCCCATTCACATCCGGCAGGATCCTGATATACTGTGAAACCCCATACACACCTGGCAGGATCCTGATCCACTGTGAAACCCCCATACACACCTGGAACGATCCTGATACACTGTGAAACCCCAGACACATCTGGCAGGATCCTGGTGCACTGTGAAAACCCCATACACACCTGGCAGGATCGTGATCTACTTTGAAACTCCATACATATCTGGCAGATCCTGATACTCTGTGAAAAACCCATGCACACCTGGCAGGATCCTGATGCACTGTGAAACTCCATACACACCTGGCAGATCCTGATATACTGTGAAAATCCCATACACACCTGGCAGGATACTGATCCACTGTGAAAACCCCATACAAACCTGGCAGGATCCTGATAAACTGTGAAAACCCCATACACATCTGGCAGGATCCTGATGCACTGTGAAACCCCATACACACCTGGCAGGATCCGGATCCACTGTGAAACCCCCATATACACCTGGCAGGATCCTGATCCACTGTGAAAACCCTATACACACCTGGCAGGATCCTGATAAACTGTGAAAACCCCATACACACCTGGCAGGATCCTGATCCACTGTGAAAAGCCCATACACACCTGGCAGGATCCTGATAAACTGTGAAACCCCCATACACACCTGGCAGGATCCTGATAAACGGTGAAACCCCCATACACACCTGTCAGTATCCTGATATATCGTGAAAACCCCGTACACACGTTGCAGGATCCTGATCGTCTTTGAAACCCCGTAAACACCTGGCAGGATCCGGATATATTGTGAAAACCCCGTACACACCTGGCAGGCTCCTGATTCTCTGTCAAACCCCGTAAACACCTGGCAGGATGCTGATGAACTGTGAAACCCCCATGCACACCTGGCAGGTTCCTGATAATCTGTGAAAACCCCGTACACACCTGAGCAGGAGCCTGATACACTCTGACACCCCATCCACACCTGGCAGGATCCTGATGAACTGTGAAACCCCATAAACACCTGGCAGAATCCTGATACACTGTGAAACTCCATACACACCTGGCAGGATCCTGATCCACTGTGAAACCCCCATACACACCTGGAAGGATCCTGATACACTGTGAAACCCCAGATACATCTGGCAGGATCCTGGTGCACTGTGAAAACCCCATACACACCTTGCAGATCCTGATGCACAGTGAAAACCCCATACACACCTGGCAGGATCCTGTTCCACTGTGAAATCCCCATACACACCTGGCAGGATACTGATAAACTGTGAAACCCCCATACACACCTGGCAGGATACTGATAAACTGCGAAACCGTCATACACAACTGGCAGGATCCTGAAAAACGGTGAAACCCCCATGCACACCAGGCAGGATCCTGACGCTCTGTGAAACCCCGTACACACCTGGCAGGATCCTGAAATATTGCGAAATCCCCGTACACACCTGGCAGGATGCTGATACACTGTGAAACCCGATACACACCTGGCAGGATCCTGATCCACTGCGAAACCCCCATACACACCTGGCAGGATCCTGATCCACTGTGAAACCCCATACACACCTGGCATAATCCTGCTCCACTGTGAAATCCCCATACACACCTGGCAAGATCCTGATACACTGTGAAACCCCATACACACCTGGCAGGATCCTGATGCACTGTGAAACCCCATACATACCTGGCAGAATCCTGATCCACTGAGAAACCCCCATACACACCTGGCAGGTCCTGATACACTGTGAAACCCCATACACACCTGGCAGGATCCTGATACACTGTGAAAACCCAATACACACCTGGAAGGATCCTGATAAACTGTGATACCCCACACACACCTGGCAGGATCCTGATCCACTGTGAAACCCCCATACACACCTGGCAGGATCCTGATCCACTGTGAAACCCCCAAACACACCTGGCAGGATCCCGATACACTGTGAAACCCCATACACACCTGGCAGGATGCTATACACTTTGAAAACCCCACTCACATCCGGCAGGATCCTGATACACTGTGAAACCCCCATACCCACCTGGAACGATCCTGATACACATGTGATACCCCATACACACCTGGCAGTATCCTGGTGCTCTGTGAAAACCCCATACAAACCTGGCAGGATCCTGATCCACTGTGAAACTCCATACACATCTGGCAGATCCTGATACTCTGTGAAAATCCCATACACACCTGGCAGGATCCTGATACACTGTGAAACTCCATACACACCTGGCAGGATCCTGATCCACTGTGAAAACCCCAGACATACCTGGCCGGATCCTGATCAACTGTGAAACCCCCATATACAACAGGCAGGATCCTGATGCACTTTGAAAACCTATACACACCTGGTAGGATCCTGATCCACTGTGAAACCCCCATACACACCTGGCAGGATCCTGATCCACTGTGAAACCCCGATACACACCTGGCAGGATCCTGATCCAATGTGAAAACCCCATACACACCTGGCAGGATCCTGATAAACTGTGAAAGCCCCATACACACCTGGCAGGATCCTGATCCACTGTGAAAATCCCATACACACCTGGCAGGATACTGATAAACTGTGAAACCCCCATACACACCTGGCAGGATCCTGATACACTGTGAAAACCCCATACACACCTGGCAGGATCCTGATAAACGGTGAAACCCCCATACACACCTGTCAGTATCCTGAATATTGTGAAAACCCCTTACAAACCTTGCAGGATCCTGATCCTCTGTGAAACCCTGTACACACCTGGCAGGATCCTGATATATTGTGAAAACCCCGTACACACCTTGCAGGATCCTGATCCTCTGTGAAACCCCCGTACTCACCTGGCAGGATCCTGATGAACTGTGAAACCCCCATACACACCTGGCAGGATACTGATAATCTGTGAAACCACCGTACACACCTGGCAGGAGCCTGATACACTGTGAAAACCACGTGCACACCTGGCAGGTTCCTGATGCACAGTGAAACCCCATTCACATCTGGCAGGATCCTGATACACTGTGAAACCCCATACACACCTGGCAGGATCCTGATCCACTGTGACAACCCCCATACACACGTGGCAGGATCCTGATACACTGTGAAAACCCATACACATCTGGCAGGATCCTGATCCACTGTGAAACCCCCATACACACCTGGCAGAATCCTGATACACTGTGACACCCCATATACACCTGGCAGGATCCTGATACACTGTGAAACCCCATAAACACCTGGCAGGATACTGATCCACTGTGAAACACCCATACACACCTGGCAGGTTCCTGATACACTGTGAAACCCCATACACACCTGGCAGGATCCTGATATACTGTGAAACCCCATACACACCTGGCAGGTTCCTGATGCACAGTGAAACCCCATTCAGATCTGGCAGGATCCTGATACACTGTGAAACCCCATACACACCTGGCAGGATCCTGATCCAAAGTGAAACCCCCAAACACACGTGGCAGGATCCTAGTACACTGTGAAACCCCATACACACCTGGCAGGATCCTGATGCACTGTGAAACCCCATACATACTTGGCAGGATCCTGATCTACTGTGAAACCCCCACATACACGCCAGGATCCTGATCCACTGTGAAAACCCCACACACACATGGCAGGATACTGATAAACTTTGAAACCCACAAACACACCTGGCAGGATCCTGATAAACTGTGAAACCCCCAGACACACCTGGCAGGATCCTGATAAATGGTGTAACCCCCATACACACCTGGCAGGATCCTGATCCTCTGTGACACCCCGTGCACCCCTGGCAGAATCCTGATCCACAGTGAAACCCCCATACACACCTGGCAGGATCCTGATACACTGTGAAACCACATTCACACCTGGCAGGATCCTGATGCACTGTGAAACCCCATACACACCTGGCAGAATCCTGATCCACTGTGAAGCCCCCATACACACCTGGCAGGATCCTGATACACTGTGAAAACCCATACACACCTGGCAGGATCCTGATGCACTGTAAAACCCCATACACACCTGGCAGGGTCCTGATACACTGTGAAAACCCAATATCCACCTGGAAGGATCCTGATACACAGTGAAACCCCCGTACAGACCTGGCAGGATCCTGATACACTGTGAAAACCCCATACACACCTGGAAGGATCCTGATACACTGTGAAACCCCCATACACACCTGGCAGGATCCTGATCCACTGTGAAAACCCCATACACACCTGGCAGGATCCTGATATATTGTGAAACCCCCGTACACGCCTGGCAGGATTCAGATACACTGTCAAAACCCCATACACACCTGGAAGTATCCTGATACACAGTGAAACCCCCGTACAGACCTGGCAGGATCCTGATACACTGTGAAAACCCCATACACACCTGGCAGGATCCTGATAAACTGTGAAACCCCCATACACACCTGGCAGGATCCTGATAAACGGTGAAACCCCCATACACACCTGGCAGGATCCTGATATATTGTGAAACCCCCGTACACGCCTGGCAGGATTCAGATACACTGTCAAAACCCCATACACACCTGGAAGTATCCTGATACACAGTGAAACCCCCGTACAGACCTGGCAGGATCCTGATACACTGTGAAAACCCCATACACACCTGGAAGGATCCTGATACACTGTGAAACCCCCATACACACCTGGCAGGATCCTGATCCACTGTGAAAACCCCATACACACCTGGCAGGATCCTGATACAATTTAAAATCCCCATACACATCCGGCAGGATCCTGATACACTGTGAAACCCCAGACACACCTGGAAGGATCCTGATACACTGTGAAACCCCAGACACATCTGGCAGGATCCTGGTGCACTGTGAAAACCCCATACACACCTGGCAGGATCCTGATCCACTGTGAAAACCCCATACACACCTGGTAGGATCCTGAAACACTGTGAAACCCCATACACACCTGGCAGGATCCTGATACACTGTGAAAACCCCATTCTCATCCGGCAGGATCCTGATCCACTGTGAAACCCCCATACACACCTGGAAGGATCCTGATAAACTGTGAAACCTCAGACACATCTGGCAGATCCTGGTGCTCTGTGAAAACCCAATACACACCTTGCAGATCCTGATACACTGTGAAAACCCCACACACCTGGCAGGATCCTGATCCACTGTGAAAACCCCATACACACCTGGCAGAAACCTGACAATCTGTGAACCTCCCCATACACACCTGGCAGGATCCTGATAAACTGTGAAACCCCCATACACACCTGGCAGGATCCTGATAAACGGTGAAAACCCCATACACACCTGGCAGGGTCCTGATATATTGTGAAAACCCCGTACACACCTGGCAGGAACCAGATCCTCTGTGAAACCCCGTACACACCTGCCAGGATCCTGATATATTGTGAAAACCCCGTACACACCTGGCAGGATGCTGATCTTCTGTGAAACCCCGATCACACCTGGAAGGATCCTGATCCACTGTGAAAAACCCATACACACATGGCAGGATCCTGATGAACTGTGAAACCCCCATACACACCTGGTAGGATCCTGATAAACTGTGAAACCCCCGTACACTCCTGGCAGGATCCTGATACACTGTGAAAACCCCATACACACCTGGAAGGATCCTGATACACTGCGAAACCCCCATACACACCTGGCAGGATCTTGATACACTGTGAAAACCCCATACACACCTGGAAGGACCCTGATACACTGTGAAACCCCCATACACACCTGGCAGGATCCTGATACACTGTGAAAACCCCATACACATCCGGCAGGATCCTGATACTCTGTGAAACCCCAGACACACCTGGCAGGATCCTGATACACTGTGAAAGCCCAGACACACCTGGCAGGATCCTGGTGCACTCTGAAAACCCCATACACACCTGGCAGGATCCTGATACACTGTGAAAACCCCATTCACATCCGGCAGGATCCTGATCCACAGTGAAATCCCCATACACACCTCGAAGGATCCTGATACACTGTGAAACCTCAGACACATCTGGCAGGATCCTGGTGCTCTGTGAAAACCCAATACACACCTTGCAGTTCCTTATCCACTGTGAAAACCCCATACACACCTGGCAGGAACCTGATCCACTGTGAAAACCCCATACACACCTGGCAGAAACCTGACAAACTGTGAAACCCCCATACACACCTGGCAGGATCCTGATAAACTGTGAAACCCCCATACACACCTGGCAGGATCCTGATAAACGGTGAAACCCCCATACACACCTGGTAGGATCCTGATATATTGTGAAATCCCCGTACACACCTGGCAGGATGCTGATCCTCTGTGAAACCTCGTTCAAACCTGTCAGTATCCTGATCCACTGTGAAAACCCCATACACACCTGGAGGGATCCTGATGAACTGTGAAACCCCCATACACACCTGGCATGATCCTGATAAACTGTGAAACCCCCGTACACACCTGGCAGGAGCCTGATGCACAGTGAAACCCCACTCACATCTGGGAGGATCCTGATACACTGTGAAACCCCATACACACCTGGAAGTATCCTGATACACTGTGAAACCCCAATCACACCTGGCAGGATGCTGATGCACTGTGAAACCCCAGAAACAGCTGGCAGGATCCTGATACAGTGTGAAAACACCATGCACACCTGGAAGGATCCTGATACACTGTGAAATCCCATACACACCTGGCAGGATCCTGATCCACTGTGAAACCCCCATACACACATGGCAGGATCCTGATACACTGTGAAAAACCCATACACACCTGGCAGGATCCTGATCCACTGTGAAAACCTCATACAGACCTGGCAGGATCCTGATGAACTGTGAAACCCCCAGACACACCTGGCAGGAGCCTGATAATCTGTGAAAACCCCGCACATACCTGGTAGGGTCCTGATGCACAGGGAAACACCATTCACATCTGGCAGGATCCTGAAACACTGTGAAACCCCATACACACCTGGAAGGATCCTGATACACTGTGAAACCCCATACACACCTGGCAGGATCCGGATCTACTGTGATACCCCCATACACATGTGGCAGGATCCTGATACACTGTGAAAACCCATAAACACATGGCAGGATCCTGATCCACTGTGAAACCCCCATACACAGCTGGCAGGATCCTGATACACTGTGAAACCCCAATCACACCTGGCAGGATCCTGATAAACTGTGAAAACCCCATACACACCTGGCAGGATCCTGATCCACTGTGAAAACCCCGTACACACATGGCAGGATCCCGATTCGCTGTGAAACCCCCATACACACCTGGCAGGATCCTGATACACTGTGAAACCCCCATACACGCCTGGCAGGTTCCTGATAAACAGTGAAACCCCAGACACACCTGGCAGGATCCTGATGCACTGTGAAACCCCATAAACACCTGGCAGGATCCTGATACACTGTGAAAACCCCATGCACACCTGGAAGGATCCTGATACACTGTGAAACCCCATACACACCTGGCAGGATCCTGATCCACTGTGAAACCCCCATACACATCTGGCAGGATCCTGATCCACTGTGAAATCCCAATCACACCTGGCAGGATCCTGATGCACTGTGAAACCCCATAAACACCTGGCAGGATCCTGATACACTGTGAAAACACCATGCACACCTGGAAGGATCCTGATACACTGTGAAATCCAATACACACCTGGCAGGATCCTGATCCACTGTGAAACCCCCATACACACATGGCAGGATCCTGATACACTGTGAAAACCCCATTCACATCCGGCAGGATCCTGATCCACTGTGAAACCCCCATGCACACCTGGAAGGATCCTGATACACTGTGAAATCTCAGACACATCTGGCAGGATCCTGGTACTCTGTGAAAACCCAATACACACCTTGCAGATCCTGATACTCTGTGAAAACCCCATACACACCTGGCAGGATCCTGATCCACTGTCAAAACCCCATACACACCTGGCAGAAAACTGACAAACTGTGAACCCCCCATACACACCTGGCAGGATCCTGATAAACTGTGAAACCCCCATACACACCTGGCAGGATCCTGATAAACGGTGAAACCCCCATACACACCTGGCAGTATTTTGATATATTGTGAAACCCCCGTACACACCTGGCAGGATTCAGATACACTGTCAAAACCCCATACACACCTGGAAGGATCCTGATACACTGTGAAACCCCCGTACAGACCTGGCAGGATCCTGATACACTGTTAAAACCCCATACACACCTGGAAGGATCCTGATACACTGTGAAAACGCAGACACACCTGGCAGGATCCTGATCCACTGTGAAAACCCCATACACACCTGGCAGGATCCTGATACACTGTGAAAACCCCATGCACATCCGGCAGTATCCTGATACACTGTGAAACCGCAGACACACCTGGAAGGATCCTGATACACTGTGAAACCCCAGACACATCTGGCAGGATCCTGGTGCACTGTGAAAACCCCATACACACCTGGCAGGATCCTGATCCACTGTGAAAACCCCATACACAACTGGTAGGATCCTGAAACACTGTGAAACCCCATACACACCTGGCAGGATCCTGATACACTGTGAAAACCCCATTCACATCCGGCAGGATCCTGATCCACTGTGAAACCACCATACACACCTGGAAGTATCCTGATACACTGTGAAACCTCAGACACATCTGGCAGATCCTGGTGCTCTGTGAAAACCCAATACACACATTGCAGATCCTGATACACTGTGAAAACCCCATACACACCTGGCAGGATCCTGATCCACTGTGAAAACCCCAAACACACCTGGCAGAAACCTGACAAACTGTGAACCCCCCATACACACCTGGCAGGATCCTGATAAACTGTGAAACCCCCATACACACCTGGCAGGATCCTGATAAACGGTGAAAATCCCATACACACCTGGCAGGATCCTGATATATTGTGAAAACCCCGTACACACCTGGCAGGAACCTGTTCCTCTGTGAAACCCCATACACACCTGGCAGGATCCTGATATATTGTGAAAACTCCGTACACACCTGGCAGGATGCTGATCCTCTGTGAAACCCCGATCACACCTGGAAGGATCCTGATCCACTGTGAAAACCCCATACACACCTGGCAGGATCCTGATGAACTGTGAAACCCCCATACACACCTGGTAGGATCCTGATAAACTGTGAAACCCCCATACACACCTGGCAGGATCCTGATATACTGTGAAAACCCCATACACACCTGGAAGGATCCTGATACACTGCAAAACCCCCATACACACCTGGCAGGATCCTGATACACTGTGAAAACCCCATACACACCTGGAAGGACCCTGATACACTGTGAAACCCCCATACACACCTGGCAGGATCCTGATCCACTGTGAAAACCCCATACACACCAGGCAGAATACTGATACACTGTGAAACCCCCATACACGCCTGGCAGGTTCCTGATAAACAGTGAAACCCCATACATACCGAGCAGGAACCTGATGCACTGTGAAAACCCCATACACACCTGGCAGGGTCCTGATACACTGTGAAAACCCCATGCACACCTGGAAGGATCCTGATACACTGTGAAACCCCATACACACCTGGCAGGATCCTGATCCACTGTGAAACCCCCATACACATCTGGCAGGATCCTGATCCACTGTGAAACCCCAATCACACCTGGCAGGATCCTGATGCACTGTGAAACCCCATAAACACCTGGCAGGATCCTGATACACTGTGAAAACACCATGCACACCTGGAAGGATCCTGATACACTGTGAAATCCAATACACACCTGGCAGGATCCTGATCCACTGTGAAACCCCCATACACACATGGCAGGATCCTGATACACTGTGAAAACCCCATTCACATCCGGCAGGATCCTGATCCACTGTGAAACCCCCATGCACACCTGGAAGGATCCTGATACACTGTGAAATCTCAGACACATCTGGCAGGATCCTGGTACTCTGTGAAAACCCAATACACACCTTGCAGATCCTGATACTCTGTGAAAACCCCATACACACCTGGCAGGATCCTGATCCACTGTCAAAACCCCATACACACCTGGCAGAAAACTGACAAACTGTGAACCCCCCATACACACCTGGCAGGATCCTGATAAACTGTGAAACCCCCATACACACCTGGCAGGATCCTGATAAACGGTGAAACCCCCATACACACCTGGCAGTATTTTGATATATTGTGAAACCCCCGTACACACCTGGCAGGATTCAGATACACTGTCAAAACCCCATACACACCTGGAAGGATCCTGATACACTGTGAAACCCCCGTACAGACCTGGCAGGATCCTGATACACTGTTAAAACCCCATACACACCTGGAAGGATCCTGATACACTGTGAAAACGCAGACACACCTGGCAGGATCCTGATCCACTGTGAAAACCCCATACACACCTGGCAGGATCCTGATACACTGTGAAAACCCCATGCACATCCGGCAGTATCCTGATACACTGTGAAACCGCAGACACACCTGGAAGGATCCTGATACACTGTGAAACCCCAGACACATCTGGCAGGATCCTGGTGCACTGTGAAAACCCCATACACACCTGGCAGGATCCTGATCCACTGTGAAAACCCCATACACAACTGGTAGGATCCTGAAACACTGTGAAACCCCATACACACCTGGCAGGATCCTGATACACTGTGAAAACCCCATTCACATCCGGCAGGATCCTGATCCACTGTGAAACCACCATACACACCTGGAAGTATCCTGATACACTGTGAAACCTCAGACACATCTGGCAGAACCTGGTGCTCTGTGAAAACCCAATACACACATTGCAGATCCTGATACACTGTGAAAACCCCATACACACCTGGCAGGATCCTGATCCACTGTGAAAACCCCAAACACACCTGGCAGAAACCTGACAAACTGTGAACCCCCCATACACACCTGGCAGGATCCTGATAAACTGTGAAACCCCCATACACACCTGGCAGGATCCTGATAAACGGTGAAAATCCCATACACACCTGGCAGGATCCTGATATATTGTGAAAACCCCGTACACACCTGGCAGGAACCTGTTCCTCTGTGAAACCCCATACACACCTGGCAGGATCCTGATATATTGTGAAAACTCCGTACACACCTGGCAGGATGCTGATCCTCTGTGAAACCCCGATCACACCTGGAAGGATCCTGATCCACTGTGAAAACCCCATACACACCTGGCAGGATCCTGATGAACTGTGAAACCCCCATACACACCTGGTAGGATCCTGATAAACTGTGAAACCCCCATACACACCTGGCAGGATCCTGATATACTGTGAAAACCCCATACACACCTGGAAGGATCCTGATACACTGCAAAACCCCCATACACACCTGGCAGGATCCTGATACACTGTGAAAACCCCATACACACCTGGAAGGACCCTGATACACTGTGAAACCCCCATACACACCTGGCAGGATCCTGATCCACTGTGAAAACCCCATACACACCAGGCAGAATACTGATACACTGTGAAACCCCCATACACGCCTGGCAGGTTCCTGATAAACAGTGAAACCCCATACATACCGAGCAGGAACCTGATGCACTGTGAAAACCCCATACACACCTGGCAGGGTCCTGATACACTGTGAAAACCCCATGCACACCTGGAAGGATCCTGATACACTGTGAAACCCCATACACACCTGGCAGGATCCTGATCCACTGTGAAACCCCCATACACATCTGGCAGGATCCTGATCCACTGTGAAACCCCAATCACACCTGGCAGGATCCTGATGCACTGTGAAACCCCATAAACACCTGGCAGGATCCTGATACACTGTGAAAACACCATGCACACCTGGAAGGATCCTGATACACTGTGAAATCCAATACACACCTGGCAGGATCCTGATCCACTGTGAAACCCCCATACACACATGGCAGGATCCTGATACACTGTGAAAACCCCATTCACATCCGGCAGGATCCTGATCCACTGTGAAACCCCCATGCACACCTGGAAGGATCCTGATACACTGTGAAATCTCAGACACATCTGGCAGGATCCTGGTACTCTGTGAAAACCCAATACACACCTTGCAGATCCTGATACTCTGTGAAAACCCCATACACACCTGGCAGGATCCTGATCCACTGTCAAAACCCCATACACACCTGGCAGAAAACTGACAAACTGTGAACCCCCCATACACACCTGGCAGGATCCTGATAAACTGTGAAACCCCCATACACACCTGGCAGGATCCTGATAAACGGTGAAACCCCCATACACACCTGGCAGTATTTTGATATATTGTGAAACCCCCGTACACACCTGGCAGGATTCAGATACACTGTCAAAACCCCATACACACCTGGAAGGATCCTGATACACTGTGAAACCCCCGTACAGACCTGGCAGGATCCTGATACACTGTTAAAACCCCATACACACCTGGAAGGATCCTGATACACTGTGAAAACGCAGACACACCTGGCAGGATCCTGATCCACTGTGAAAACCCCATACACACCTGGCAGGATCCTGATACACTGTGAAAACCCCATGCACATCCGGCAGTATCCTGATACACTGTGAAACCGCAGACACACCTGGAAGGATCCTGATACACTGTGAAACCCCAGACACATCTGGCAGGATCCTGGTGCACTGTGAAAACCCCATACACACCTGGCAGGATCCTGATCCACTGTGAAAACCCCATACACAACTGGTAGGATCCTGAAACACTGTGAAACCCCATACACACCTGGCAGGATCCTGATACACTGTGAAAACCCCATTCACATCCGGCAGGATCCTGATCCACTGTGAAACCACCATACACACCTGGAAGTATCCTGATACACTGTGAAACCTCAGACACATCTGGCAGAACCTGGTGCTCTGTGAAAACCCAATACACACATTGCAGATCCTGATACACTGTGAAAACCCCATACACACCTGGCAGGATCCTGATCCACTGTGAAAACCCCAAACACACCTGGCAGAAACCTGACAAACTGTGAACCCCCCATACACACCTGGCAGGATCCTGATAAACTGTGAAACCCCCATACACACCTGGCAGGATCCTGATAAACGGTGAAAATCCCATACACACCTGGCAGGATCCTGATATATTGTGAAAACCCCGTACACACCTGGCAGGAACCTGTTCCTCTGTGAAACCCCATACACACCTGGCAGGATCCTGATATATTGTGAAAACTCCGTACACACCTGGCAGGATGCTGATCCTCTGTGAAACCCCGATCACACCTGGAAGGATCCTGATCCACTGTGAAAACCCCATACACACCTGGCAGGATCCTGATGAACTGTGAAACCCCCATACACACCTGGTAGGATCCTGATAAACTGTGAAACCCCCATACACACCTGGCAGGATCCTGATATACTGTGAAAACCCCATACACACCTGGAAGGATCCTGATACACTGCAAAACCCCCATACACACCTGGCAGGATCCTGATACACTGTGAAAACCCCATACACACCTGGAAGGACCCTGATACACTGTGAAACCCCCATACACACCTGGCAGGATCCTGATCCACTGTGAAAACCCCATACACACCAGGCAGAATACTGATACACTGTGAAACCCCCATACACGCCTGGCAGGTTCCTGATAAACAGTGAAACCCCAGACACACCTGGCAGGATCCTGATGCACTGTGAAACCCCATAAACACCTGGCAGGATCCTGATACACTGTGAAAACCCCATGCACACCTGGAAGGATCCTGATACACTGTGAAACCCCATACACACCTGGCAGGATCCTGATCCACTGTGAAACCCCCATACACATCTGGCAGGATCCTGATCCACTGTGAAACCCCAATCACACCTGGCAGGATCCTGATGCACTGTGAAACCCCATAAACACCTGGCAGGATCCTGATACACTGTGAAAACACCATGCACACCTGGAAGGATCCTGATACACTGTGAAATCCAATACACACCTGGCAGGATCCTGATCCACTGTGAAACCCCCATACACACATGGCAGGATCCTGATACACTGTGAAAACCCCATTCACATCCGGCAGGATCCTGATCCACTGTGAAACCCCCATGCACACCTGGAAGGATCCTGATACACTGTGAAATCTCAGACACATCTGGCAGGATCCTGGTACTCTGTGAAAACCCAATACACACCTTGCAGATCCTGATACTCTGTGAAAACCCCATACACACCTGGCAGGATCCTGATCCACTGTCAAAACCCCATACACACCTGGCAGAAAACTGACAAACTGTGAACCCCCCATACACACCTGGCAGGATCCTGATAAACTGTGAAACCCCCATACACACCTGGCAGGATCCTGATAAACGGTGAAACCCCCATACACACCTGGCAGTATTTTGATATATTGTGAAACCCCCGTACACACCTGGCAGGATTCAGATACACTGTCAAAACCCCATACACACCTGGAAGGATCCTGATACACTGTGAAACCCCCGTACAGACCTGGCAGGATCCTGATACACTGTTAAAACCCCATACACACCTGGAAGGATCCTGATACACTGTGAAAACGCAGACACACCTGGCAGGATCCTGATCCACTGTGAAAACCCCATACACACCTGGCAGGATCCTGATACACTGTGAAAACCCCATGCACATCCGGCAGTATCCTGATACACTGTGAAACCGCAGACACACCTGGAAGGATCCTGATACACTGTGAAACCCCAGACACATCTGGCAGGATCCTGGTGCACTGTGAAAACCCCATACACACCTGGCAGGATCCTGATCCACTGTGAAAACCCCATACACAACTGGTAGGATCCTGAAACACTGTGAAACCCCATACACACCTGGCAGGATCCTGATACACTGTGAAAACCCCATTCACATCCGGCAGGATCCTGATCCACTGTGAAACCACCATACACACCTGGAAGTATCCTGATACACTGTGAAACCTCAGACACATCTGGAAGATCCTGGTGCTCTGTGAAAACCCAATACACACATTGCAGATCCTGATACACTGTGAAAACCCCATACACACCTGGCAGGATCCTGATCCACTGTGAAAACCCCAAACACACCTGGCAGAAACCTGACAAACTGTGAACCCCCCATACACACCTGGCAGGATCCTGATAAACTGTGAAACCCCCATACACACCTGGCAGGATCCTGATAAACGGTGAAACCCCCATACACACCTGGCAGGATCCTGATATATTGTGAAAACTCCGTACACACCTGGCAGGATGCTGATCCTCTGTGAAACCCCGATCACACCTGGAAGGATCCTGATCCACTGTGAAAACCCCATACTCACCTGGCAGGATCCTGATGAACTGTGAAACCCCCATACACACCTGGTAGGATCCTGATAAACTGTGAAACCCCCATACACACCTGGCAGGATCCTGATACACTGTGAAAACCCCATACACACCTGGAAGGATCCTGATACACTGCGAAACCCCCATACACACCTGGCAGGATCCTGATACACTGTGAAAACCCCATACACACCTGGAAGGACCCTGATACACTGTGAAACCCCCATACACACCTGGCAGGATCCTGATCCACTGTGAAAACCCCATACACACCAGGCAGAATACTGATACACTGTGAAAACCCCAGACACATCCGGCAGGATCCTGATACACTGTGAAACCCCAGACACACCTGGCAGGATCCTGATACACTGTGAAACCCCAGACACATCTGGCAGGATCCTGGTGCACTCTGAAAACCCCATACACACCTGGCAGGATCCTGATCCACTGTGAAAACCCCATGCACACCTGTTAGGATCCTGAAACACTGAAGCCCCATACACACCTGGCAGGATCCTGATACACTGTGAAAACCCCATTCACATCCGGCAGGATCCTGATCCACTGTGAAAACCCCATACACACCTGGAAGGATCCTGATACACTGTGAAACCTCAGACACATCTGGCAGGATACTGGTGCTCTGTGAAAACCCAATACACACCTTGCAGATCCTGATACACTGTGAAAACCCCATACACACCTGGCAGGAACCTGATCCACTGTGAAAACCCCATACACACCTGGCAGAAACCTGACAAACTGTGAAACCCCCAGACACACCTGGCAGGATCCTGATAAACTGTGAAACCCCCATACACACCTGGCAGGATCCTGATAAACGGTGAAACCCCCATACACACCTGGCAGGATCCTGATATATTGTGAAAACCCCGTACACACCTGGCAGGAACCTGATCCTCTGTGAAACCCCGTACACACCTGGCAGGATCCTGATACACTGTGAAAACCCCATACACACCTGGAAGGATCCTGATCCACTGTGAAACCCCCATACACACCTGGCAGGATCCTGATACACTGTGAAAACCCCATACACACCTGGAAGGATCCTGATCCACTGTAACACCCCCATACACACCTGGCAGGATCCTGATGCACTGTGAAACCCCATAAACACCTGGCAGGATCCTGATACACTGTGAAAACCCCATACACACCTGGCAGGATCCTGATACACTGTGAAAACCCCATACACACCTGGAAGGATCCTGATCCACTGTAAAACCCCCATACACACCTGGCAGGATCCTGATACACTGTGAAAACCCCATACACACCTGGAAGGATCCTGATCCACTGTAACACCCCCATACACACCTGGCAGGATCCTGATGCACTGTGAAACCCCATAAACACCTGGCAGGATCCTGATCCACTGTGAAACCCCCATACACACCTGACAGGATCCTGATCCACTGTGAAAACCCCATGCACACCTGTTAGGATCCTGAAACACTGAAGCCCCATACACACCTGGCAGGATCCTGATACACTGTGAAAACCCCATTCACATCCGGCAGGATCCTGATCCACTGTGAAAACCCCATACACACCTGGAAGGATCCTGATACACTGTGAAACCTCAGACACATCTGGCAGGATACTGGTGCTCTGTGAAAACCCAATACACACCTTGCAGATCCTGATACACTGTGAAAACCCCATACACACCTGGCAGGAACCTGATCCACTGTGAAAACCCCATACACACCTGGCAGAAACCTGACAAACTGTGAAACCCCCATACACACCTGGCAGGATCCTGATAAACTGTGAAACCCCCATACACACCTGGCAGGATCCTGATAAACGGTGAAACCCCCATACACACCTGGCAGGATCCTGATATATTGTGAAAACCCCGTACACACCTGGCAGGAACCTGATCCTCTGTGAAACCCCGTACACACCTGGCAGGATCCTGATATGTTGTGAAAACCCCGTACAAACCTGGCAGGATGCTGATCCTCTGTGAAACCTCGTTCAAACCTGGCAGTATCCTGATCCACTGTGAAAACCCCATACACACCTGGCGGGATCCTGATGAACTGTGAAACCCCCACACACACCTGGAATGCTCCTGATAAACTGTGAAACCCCCGTACACACCTGGCAGGAGCCTGATAATCCGTGAAAACTCCGAACACACCTGGTAGGTTCCTGATGCACAGTGAAACCCCACTCACATCTGGCAGGATCCTGATACACTGTGAAACCCCATACGCACCTGGAAGTATCCTGATACACTGTGAAACCCCAATCACACCTGGCAGGATCCTGATGCACTGTGAAACCCCATAAACAGCTGGCAGGATCCTGATACAGTGTGAAAACACCATGCACACCTGGAAGGATCCTGATACACTGTGAAATCCCACACACACCTGGCAGGATCCTGATCCACTGTGAAAACCCCATACACACATGGCAGGATCATGATACACTGTGAAAACCCCATACACACCTGGCAGGATCCTGATCCACTGTGAAAACCTCATACACACCTGACAGGATCCTGATGAACTGTGAAACCCCCAGACACACCTGGCAGGATCCTGATCCACTGTGAAACCCCCATACACACCTGGCAGGATCCTGATACACTGTGAAAACCCCATACACACCTGGAAGGATCCTGATCCACTGTGAAACCCCCATACACACCTGGCAGGATCCTGATACACTGTGAAAACCCCATACACACCTGGAAGGATCCTGATCCACTGTAACACCCCCATACACACCTGGCAGGATCCTGATGCACTGTGAAACCCCATAAACACCTGGCAGGATCCTGATACACTGTGAAAACCCCATACACACCTGGCAGGATCCTGATACACTGTGAAAACCCCATACACACCTGGAAGGATCCTGATCCACTGTAAAACCCCCATACACACCTGGCAGGATCCTGATACACTGTGAAAACCCCATACACACCTGGAAGGATCCTGATCCACTGTAACACCCCCATACACACCTGGCAGGATCCTGATGCACTGTGAAACCCCATAAACACCTGGCAGGATCCTGATCCACTGTGAAACCCCCATACACACCTGGCAGGATCCTGATACACTGTGAAAACCCCATACACACCTGGAAGGATCCTGATCCACTGTAAAACCCCCATACACATCTGGCAGGATCCTGATCCACTGTGAAAAACCCATACACACCTGGCAGGATCCTGATACACTGTGAAAACCCCATTCACATCCGGAAGGATCTAGATACACTGCGAAACCCCAGACACAGCTGGAAGGATCCTGATACACTGTGAAACCCCAGACACATCTGGCAGGATCCTGGTGCACTGTGAAAATCCCATACACACCTGACAGGATCCTGATACACTTTGAAAACCCCAAACACACCTGGCAGGTTCCTGATCCACTGCAAAACCCCCATACACACCTGGCAGGATCCTGATACACTGTGAAAACCCCATACACACCTGGAAGGACCCTGATACACTGTGAAACCCCCATACACACCTGGCAGGATCCTGATCCACTGTGAAAACCCCATACACACCAGGCAGAATACTGATACACTGTGAAAACCCCAGACACATCCGGCAGGATCCTGATACACTGTGAAACCCCAGACACACCTGGCAGGATCCTGATACACTGTGAAACCCCAGGCACACCTGTTAGGATCCTGAAACACTGAAGCCCCATACACACCTGGCAGGATCCTGATACACTGTGAAAACCCCATTCACATCCGGCAGGATCCTGATCCACTGTGAAAACCCCATACACACCTGGAAGGATCCTGATACACTGTGAAACCTCAGAAACATCTGGCAGGATACTGGTGCTCTGTGAAAACCCAATACACACCTTGCAGATCCTGATACACTGTGAAAACCCCATACACACCTGGCAGGAACCTGATCCACTGTGAAAACCCCATACACACCTGGCAGAAACCTGACAAACTGTGAAACCCCCATACACACCTGGCAGGATCCTGATAAACTGTGAAACCCCCATACACACCTGGCAGGATCCTGATAAACGGTGAAACCCCCATACACACCTGGCAGGATCCTGATATATTGTGAAAACCCCGTACACACCTGGCAGGAACCTGATCCTCTGTGAAACCCCGTACACACCTGGCAGGATCCTGATATGTTGTGAAAACCCCGTACAAACCTGGCAGGATGCTGATCCTCTGTGAAACCTCGTTCAAACCTGGCAGTATCCTGATCCACTGTGAAAACCCCATACACACCTGGCGGGATCCTGATGAACTGTGAAACCCCCACACACACCTGGAATGCTCCTGATAAACTGTGAAACCCCCGTACACACCTGGCAGGAGCCTGATAATCCGTGAAAACTCCGAACACACCTGGTAGGTTCCTGATGCACAGTGAAACCCCACTCACATCTGGCAGGATCCTGATACACTGTGAAACCCCATACGCACCTGGAAGTATCCTGATACACTGTGAAACCCCAATCACACCTGGCAGGATCCTGATGCACTGTGAAACCCCATAAACAGCTGGCAGGATCCTGATACAGTGTGAAAACACCATGCACACCTGGAAGGATCCTGATACACTGTGAAATCCCACACACACCTGGCAGGATCCTGATCCACTGTGAAAACCCCATACACACATGGCAGGATCATGATACACTGTGAAAACCCCATACACACCTGGCAGGATCCTGATCCACTGTGAAAACCTCATACACACCTGACAGGATCCTGATGAACTGTGAAACCCCCAGACACACCTGGCAGGATCCTGATCCACTGTGAAACCCCCATACACACCTGGCAGGATCCTGATACACTGTGAAAACCCCATACACACCTGGAAGGATCCTGATCCACTGTGAAACCCCCATACACACCTGGCAGGATCCTGATACACTGTGAAAACCCCATACACACCTGGAAGGATCCTGATCCACTGTAACACCCCCATACACACCTGGCAGGATCCTGATGCACTGTGAAACCCCATAAACACCTGGCAGGATCCTGATACACTGTGAAAACCCCATACACACCTGGCAGGATCCTGATACACTGTGAAAACCCCATACACACCTGGAAGGATCCTGATCCACTGTAAAACCCCCATACACACCTGGCAGGATCCTGATACACTGTGAAAACCCCATACACACCTGGAAGGATCCTGATCCACTGTAACACCCCCATACACACCTGGCAGGATCCTGATGCACTGTGAAACCCCATAAACACCTGGCAGGATCCTGATCCACTGTGAAACCCCCATACACACCTGACAGGATCCTGATCCACTGTGAAAACCCCATGCACACCTGTTAGGATCCTGAAACACTGAAGCCCCATACACACCTGGCAGGATCCTGATACACTGTGAAAACCCCATTCACATCCGGCAGGATCCTGATCCACTGTGAAAACCCCATACACACCTGGAAGGATCCTGATACACTGTGAAACCTCAGACACATCTGGCAGGATACTGGTGCTCTGTGAAAACCCAATACACACCTTGCAGATCCTGATACACTGTGAAAACCCCATACACACCTGGCAGGAACCTGATCCACTGTGAAAACCCCATACACACCTGGCAGAAACCTGACAAACTGTGAAACCCCCATACACACCTGGCAGGATCCTGATAAACTGTGAAACCCCCATACACACCTGGCAGGATCCTGATAAACGGTGAAACCCCCATACACACCTGGCAGGATCCTGATATATTGTGAAAACCCCGTACACACCTGGCAGGAACCTGATCCTCTGTGAAACCCCGTACACACCTGGCAGGATCCTGATATGTTGTGAAAACCCCGTACAAACCTGGCAGGATGCTGATCCTCTGTGAAACCTCGTTCAAACCTGGCAGTATCCTGATCCACTGTGAAAACCCCATACACACCTGGCGGGATCCTGATGAACTGTGAAACCCCCACACACACCTGGAATGCTCCTGATAAACTGTGAAACCCCCGTACACACCTGGCAGGAGCCTGATAATCCGTGAAAACTCCGAACACACCTGGTAGGTTCCTGATGCACAGTGAAACCCCACTCACATCTGGCAGGATCCTGATACACTGTGAAACCCCATACGCACCTGGAAGTATCCTGATACACTGTGAAACCCCAATCACACCTGGCAGGATCCTGATGCACTGTGAAACCCCATAAACAGCTGGCAGGATCCTGATACAGTGTGAAAACACCATGCACACCTGGAAGGATCCTGATACACTGTGAAATCCCACACACACCTGGCAGGATCCTGATCCACTGTGAAAACCCCATACACACATGGCAGGATCATGATACACTGTGAAAACCCCATACACACCTGGCAGGATCCTGATCCACTGTGAAAACCTCATACACACCTGACAGGATCCTGATGAACTGTGAAACCCCCAGACACACCTGGCAGGATCCTGATCCACTGTGAAACCCCCATACACACCTGGCAGGATCCTGATACACTGTGAAAACCCCATACACACCTGGAAGGATCCTGATCCACTGTGAAACCCCCATACACACCTGGCAGGATCCTGATACAGTGTGAAAACCCCATACACACCTGGAAGGATCCTGATCCACTGTAACACCCCCATACACACCTGGCAGGATCCTGATGCACTGTGAAACCCCATAAACACCTGGCAGGATCCTGATACACTGTGAAAACCCCATACACACCTGGCAGGATCCTGATACACTGTGAAAACCCCATACACACCTGGAAGGATCCTGATCCACTGTAAAACCCCCATACACACCTGGCAGGATCCTGATACACTGTGAAAACCCCATACACACCTGGAAGGATCCTGATCCACTGTAACACCCCCATACACACCTGGCAGGATCCTGATGCACTGTGAAACCCCATAAACACCTGGCAGGATCCTGATCCACTGTGAAACCCCCATACACACCTGGCAGGATCCTGATACACTGTGAAAACCCCATACACACCTGGAAGGATCCTGATCCACTGTAAAACCCCCATACACATCTGGCAGGATCCTGATCCACTGTGAAACACCCATACACACCTGGCAGGATCCTGATACACTGTGAAAACCCCATTCACATCCGGAAGGATCTAGATACACTGCGAAACCCCAGACACAGCTGGAAGGATCCTGATACACTGTGAAACCCCAGACACATCTGGCAGGATCCTGGTGCACTGTGAAAATCCCATACACACCTGACAGGATCCTGATACACTTTGAAAACCCCAAACACACCTGGCAGGTTCCTGATCCACTGTGAAAACCACGTACACACCTGGCAGGAACCTGATAAACTGTGAAAATCCCGTACACACCTGGCAGGATCCTGATCCTCTCTGAAACCCCGTACAAACCTGGCAGGATCCTAATATATTGTGAAAACCCCGCACACACCTGGAACGATCCTGACCCTCTGTGAAACCCCGTTCACACCTGGCAGGATCGTGATCCACTGTGAAAACCCCATACACACCTGGCAGGATCCTGATGAACTGTGAAACCCCAATACACACCTTGCAGGATCCTGCTAATCTGTGAAACACCCGTACACACCTGGCAGGAGCCTGATAATCTGTGAAAACGCCTTACACACCTGGTAGGTTCCTGATGCACAGGGAAACCCCATTCACACCTGGAAGGATCCTGATACACTGTGAAACCCCATACACACCTGGCAGGATCCGGATCCACTGTGAAACCCCCATACACACTTGGCAGGATCCTGATACACTGTGAAAACCCATACACACATGGCAGGATCCTGATCCACTGTGAAACCCCCATACACACCTGGCAGGATCCTGATACACTGTGAAACCCCAATCACACCTGGCAAGATCCTGATAAACTGTGAAAACCCCATGCACACCTGGCAGGATCCTGACAAACTGTGAAACCCCCATACACACCTGGCAGGATCCGGACAGACTGTGAAACCCCCATGCACACCTGGCAGGTTCCTGATAAACATTGAAACCCCGTACACACCTGGCAGGATCCTGATATATTGTGAAAACACCGTACACACCTGGCAGGAACCTGATCCTCTGTGAATCCCCATGCACACCTGTCAGGATCCTGATGTACTGTGAAACCCCCATACACACCTGGCAGGATCCTGATAATCTGTGAAAACTCCGTACACACCTGGCAGGAGACAGATGCACTGTGAAAACCCCGAACACACCTGGCATGTTCCTGATGCACAGTGAAACCCCATTCACATCTGGCAGGGTCCTTAAACACTGTGAAACCCCATACACACCTGGCAGGATCCTGATAGACTGTGAAACCCCATACACACCTGGCAGGATCCTGATCCACTGTGAAACCCCCATGCACACGTGGCAGGATCCTGATACACTGTGAAACCCCATACACACCTGGCAGGATCCTGATCCACTGTGAAACCCCCATACACACCTGGCAGGATCCTGATGCACTGTGAAACCCCATACACACCTGGCAGGATCCTGATGCACTGTGAAACCCCATACAGACCTGGCAGTATCCTGATATATTGTGAAAACCCCATACACACCTTGCAGGATCCTGATCCTCTGTGAAACCCCGTACACACCTGGCAGGCTCCTGATATATTGTGAAACCCCCGTACACACCTGGCAGTAGCCTGATACACTGTGAAAACCCCTTACACACCTGGCAGGTTCCTGATGCACAGTGAAACCCCACTCAAATCTGGCAGGATCCTGATACACTGTGAAACCCCATACACACCTGGCAGGATCCTGATAGACTGTGAAACCCCATACACACCTGGCAGGATCCTGATCCACTGTGAAACCCCCATGCACAGGTGGCAGGATCCTGATACACTGTGAAACCCCATACACACCTGGCAGGATCCTGATCCACTGTGAAACCCCCATACACACCTGGCAGGATCCTGATGCACTGTGAAACCCCATACACACCTGGCAGGATCCTGATGCACTGTGAAACCCCATACAAACCTGGCAGTATCCAGATATATTGTGAAAACCCCATACACACCTTGCAGGATCCTGATCCTCTGTGAAACCCCGTACTCACCTGGCAGGCTCCTGATATATTGTGAAAACCCCGTACACACCTTGCAGGATCCTGATCCTCTGTGAAACCCGTACACACCTGGCAGGATCCTGATAATCTGTGAAACCCCCGTACACACCTGGCAGTAGCCTGATACACTGTAAAATCCCCTGACACACCTGGCAGGTTCCTGATGCACAGTTAAACCCCATTGACATCTGGCAGGATCCTGATACACTGTGAAACCCCATACACACCTGGCAGGTTCCTGATACACTGTGAAACCCCATACACACCTGGCAGGATCCTGATGCACTGTGAAATCCCCAAAAACACGTGGCAGGATCCTGATACACTCTGAAACCCCATACACACCTGGCAGGATCATGATCCACTGTGAAATCCCCATACACACCTGGCAGGATCCTGATACACTGTGACACGCCATGCACACCTGGCAGGATCCTGATGCAATGTGAAACCCCATAAGCACCTGGCAGGATCCTGATCCACTGTGAAACCCCCATACAAACCTGGCAGGTTCTTGATACTCTGTGAGACCCCATACACACCTGGCAGGATCCTGATGCACTGTGAAACCCCATACACACCTGGCAGGATCCTGATGCCCTGTGAAACCACAGAAACACCTGGCTGGATCCTGATACACTGTGGAACCCCCATACACACCTGGCAGGATCCTGATACACTGTGAAAACCCCATATACACCTGGCAGGATCCTGATCCACTGTGAAAAACGCATACACACGTGGCAGAAACCTGATAAACTGTGAAACCCCCATGCACACCTGGCAGGTTCCTTATATATTGTGAAAACCCCGTAAACACCAGGCAGGATCCTGATCCTCTGTGAAACCCGGTACACACCTGGCAGGATCCTGATGTATTGTGAAAACCCCGTACACACCTGGCAGGATGCTGATCCTCTGTGAAACCCCGTTCACAGCTGGCAGGATCCTGATCCACTGTGAAATCCCCATACACATCTGGCAGGATCCTGATGAACTGTGAAACCCCCATACACACCTGGCAGGATCCTGATAATCTGTGAAACTCCCGTACACAACTGGCAGGAGCCTGATAATCTGTGAAAACTCCGAACACGTCTGGTAGGTTCCTGATGCACGGTGAAACCCCACTCACATCTGGCAGGATCCTGATACACTGTGAAACCCCATACACATCTGGAAGGATCCTGATACACTGTAAAACCCCATACACACCTGGCAGGATCGTGATCCACAGTGAAACCCCCATACACACCTGGAGGGTTCCTGATACAATGATAAACCCCAGACACATCTGGCAGGATCCTGATAAACTGTGAAACCCCCATACACATCTGGCAGGATCCAGATAAAATGTGAAACCCCCATACTCACCTGGCAGGATCCTGATACACTGTGAAAACCCCGTACACACCTGGCAGGATCCTGATGCTCTGCGAAACCCCGTACACACCTGGCAGGATCCTGATACAATGTGAAACCCCAGACACAACTAGCAGGATCCTGGTGCACTGTGAAAACCCCATACACACCTGGCAGGATCCTGATCCACTGTGAAAACCCCATACACACCTGGCACGTCCTGTTAAACTGTAAAACCCCCATACGCACCTGGCAGGATACTCATAATCTGTGAAACCCCCATACACACCTGGCAGGATCCAGATAAAATGTGAAACCCCCATACTCACCTGGCAGGATCCTGATATATTGTGAAAACCCAGTACACACCTGGCAGGATCCTGATGCTCTGCGATACCCCATACACACCTGGCAGGATCCTGATATATTGTGAAAACCCCGTACACACCTGGCAGGATCCTGATCCTTTGTGAAACCCCATGCACACCTGGCAGGATCCTGATGAACTGTGAAACCCCCATACACACCTGGCAGGATCCTGATAATCTGTGAAACCCCCGTACACACCTGGCAGGATCCTGATACACTGTGAAGACCCCGTACACACCTGGCAGGTTCCTGATGCACAGTGCAACCCCATTCACATCTAGCAGGATCCTGATACACTGTGAAACCCCAGAAACACGTGGCAGGATCCTGATGCACTGTGAAACCCCAAACACACCTGGCAGGATCCTGATCCACTGTGAAACCCCCATACACACCTGGCAGGATACTGATACACTGTGAAAATCCGATACACACCTGGAAGGATCATGATACACTGTGAAAGCCCCAAACACACCTGGCAGGATCCTGATACACTGTGAAGACCCCGTACACACCTGGCAGGTTCCTGATGCACAGTGCAACCCCATTCACATCTAGCAGGATCCTGATACACTGTGAAACCCCAGAAACACGTGGCAGGATCCTGATACACTGTGAAACCCCATACACACCTGGCAGGATCCTGATCCACTGTGAAACCCCCATGCACACCTGGCAGGATGCTGATACACTCTGAAACCCCCTACACTCCTGGCAGGATCCTGATGCACTGTGAAACCCCATACACACCTGGCAGGATCCTGGTCCACTGTGAATCCCCCAACCACACCCGGCAGGATCCTGATACACTGTGAAACCCCACACACTCCTGGCAGGAAACAGATGCGCTGTGAAACCCCACACACACCTGGCAGGTTCCTGATGCACTGTGAAACCCCATACACACCTGGAAGGATCCTGATACACTGTGAAACCCCCAAACACACCTGGCAGGATCCTGATCCTCTGTGAAAACCCCATACACACCTGGTAGGATCCTGATACACTGTGAAAATCCCATTCACATCCGTCAGGATACTGATGCACTGTGAAACCCCAAAAATACTTGGCTGGATCCTGATACACTGTGAAACCCCCAGACACATCTCCCTCCAAAAAGAGATGGGGCAGGAGGGAGGGGTTCAGATTTTTGGGACATTGGGACCTGTTCTGGGGGAGGTGGGACTATTACAAATTGGACGGTCTACACCTGGGCCGGACTGAAACCAATGTCCTTGGAGGTGCTTTTGCTAACGCTGTTGGGGAGGGTTTAAACTAATGTGGCAGGGGGATGGGAACCAATTGAGGTCAGTTGACAGTAAGGAGGGAGTAACAAAAGCCTGTAAGGAACTAGATAATGAAGTCAGTGTGACTAAGGGGAAGAACAGGCAGGGAGCAGATGATGAACGCAATGGGAGTGGTGGTCTGAGGTGCATTTGTTTTAATGCAAGAAGTGTAGTAGGTAAGGCAGATGAACTTAGGGCTTGGATTAGTACCTGGGAGTATGATGTTATTGCTATTACTGAGACTTGGTTGAGGGAAGGGCATGATTGGCAACTAAATATCCCAGGATATCGATGCTTCAGGCGGGATAGAGAGGGAGGTAAAAGGGGTGGAGGAGTTGCATTACTGGTCAAAGAGGATATCACAGCTGTGCTGAAGGAGGGCACTATGGAGGACTCGAGCAGTGAGGCAATATGGACAGAACTCAGTAATAGGAAGGGTGCGGTAACAATGTTGGGGCTGTACTACAGGCCTCCCAACAGCGAGCGTGAGATAGAGGTACAAATATGTAAACAGATTATGGAAAGATGCAGGAGCAACAGGGTGGTGGTGATAGGAGATTTTAATTTTCCCAACATTGACTGGGATTCGCTTAGTGTTAGAGGTCCAGATGGAGCAGAATTTGTAAGGAGCATCCAGGAAGGTTTTCTAGAGCAGTATGTAAATAGTCCAACTCGGGAAGGGGCCATACTGGACCTGGTGTTGGGGAATGAGCCCGGCCAGGTTGTTTAAGTTTCAGTAGGGGACTACTTTGGGAATAGTGATCACAATTCCGTAAGCTTTAAAATACTCATGGACAAAGACGAGAGTGGTCCTAAAGGAAGAGTGCTAAATTGGGGGAAGGCCAACTATACCAAAATTCGGCAGGAGCTGGGAAATGTAGATTGGGAGCAGCTGTTTGAAGGTAAATCCACATGTGATATGTGGGAGGCTTTTAAAGAGAGGTTGATTAGCGTTCAGGAGAGACATGTTCCTGTGAAAATAAGGGATAGAAATGGCAAGATTAGGGAACCATGGATGACAGGTGAAATTGTGAGACTAGCTAAGAGGAAAAAGGAAGCATACATAAGGTGTAAGCGGCTGATGAAAGACGAAGCTTTGAAAGAATATCGGGAATGCAGGACCAATCTGAAACGAGGAATTAAGAGGGCTAAAAGGGGTCATGAAATATCTTTAGCAAACAGGGTTAAGGAAAATCCCAAAGCTTTTTATTCATATATAAGGAGAAAGAGGGTAACCAGAGAAAGGATTGGCCCACTAAAGGACAAAGGAGGAATGTTATGCTTGGACTCAGAGAAAATGGGTGAGATTCTAAACGAGTACTTTGCATCGGGATTCACCGAGGAGAGGGACATGACGGATGTTGAGGTTAGGAACAGATGTTTGATTACACTCGGTCAAGTCGGCATAAGGAGGGAGGAAGTGTTGGGTATTCTAAAGGGCATTAAGGTGGACAAGTCCCCAGGTCCGGATGGGATCTATCCCAGGTTACTGAGGGAAGCGAGAGAGGAAATAGCTGGGGCCTTAACAGATATCTTTGCAGCATCCTTAAACACGGGTGAGGTCCCGGAGGACTGGAGAATTGCTAATGTTGTCCCCTTGTTTAAGAAGGGTAGCAGGGATAATCCAGGTAATCGTAGACCGGTGAGCCTGACGTCAGTGGTAGGGAAGCTGCTGGAGAAGATACTGAGGGATAGGATCTATTCCCATTTGGAAGAAAATGGGCTCATCAGTGATAGGCAACATGGTTTTGTGCAGGGAAGGTCATGTCTTACCAACTTAATAGAATTCTTTGAGGAAGTGACAAAGTTGATTGATGAGGGAAGGGCTGTCGATGTCATATACATGGACTTCAGTAAGGCGTTTGATAAGGTTCCCCATGGCAGGCTGATGGAGAAAGTGAAGGCGCTTGGGGTCCAAGGTGCACTAGCTAGATGGATAAAGAACTGGCTGGGCAACAGGAGACAGAGAGTAGCAGTAGATGGGAGTTTCTCAAAATGGAGACGTGTGACCAGTGGTGTTCCACAGGGATCCGTGCTGGGACCACTGTTGTTTGTGATATACATTAATGATTTGGAGGAAAGTGTAGGTGGACTGATTAGCAAGTTTGCAGACGACACTAAGATTGGTGGAGTAGCAGATAGTGAAGGGGACTGTCAGAGAATACAGCAGAATATAGATAGATTGGAGAGTTGGGCAGAGAAATGGCAGATGGAGTTCAATCAGGGCAAATGCGAGGTGATGCATTTTGGAAGATCCAATTCAAGAGTGAACTATACAGTAAATGGAAAAGTCCTGGGGAAAATTGATGTCCAGAGAGATTTGGGTGTTCAGGTCCACTGTTCCCTGAAGGTGGCAACGCAGGTAAATAGAGTGGTCAAGAAGGCATACGGCATGCTTTCCTTCATCGGACGGGGCATTGAGTACAAGAGTTGGCAGGTCATGTTACAGTTGTATAGGACTTTGGTTCGGCCACATTTGGAATACTGCGTACAGTTCTGGTCGCCACATTATCAAAAGGATGTGGATGCTTTGGAGAGGGTGCAGAGGAGGTTCACCAGGATGTTGCCTGGTATGGAGGGCGCTAGCTATGAAGAGAGGTTGAGTAGATTAGGATTATTTTCATTAGAAAGACGGAGGTTGAGGGGGGACCTGATTGAGGTGTACAAAATCATGAGAGGTAGAGACAGGGTGGATAGCAAGAGGCTTTTTCCCAGAGTGGGGGTTTCAATTACGAGAGGACACGAGTTCAAAGTGAAAGGGGAAATGTTTAGGGGGGATATGCGTGGAAAGTTCTTTACGCAGAGGGTGGTGGGCACCTGGAACGCGTTGCCAGCGGAGGTGGTAGACGCGGGCACGATGGAGTCTTTTAAGATGTATCTAGACAGATACATGAATGGGCAGGAAGAAAAGAGATACAGAACCTTAGAAAATAGGCGACATGTTTCGAGAGAGGATCTGGATCGGCGCACTCTTGGAGGGCCGAAGGGCCTGTTCCTGTGCTGTAATTATCTTTGTTCTTTGTTCTTTGTTTGATCCTCTGTGAAAACCCCATGCACACCTGGCAGGATCCTGATACACTGTGAAACCCAAGACCCAACTGGCAGGATCCTGATAAACTGTGAAACCACCATACACACCTGGCAGGATCCCGATACACTGTGAAACCCCATACACACCTGGCAGGATCCTGATACACTGTGAAACACCCATACACACCTGGAAGGTTCCTGATACAATGTCAAACCCCAGACACATCTGGCTTGATCCTGGTGCACTGTGAAAACCCCATACACACCTGGCAGGATCCTGATCCACTGTGAAAACCCCATATACACCTGGCAGGTCCTGATAAACTGTGAAACCCCCATACACAACTGGCATGATCCTGATAAACTGTGAAGCCCCCATACACACCTGGCAGGGTACAGATAAACTGTGAAACCCCCATACTCACCTGGCAGGATCCTGATATATTGTGAAAACCCCGTACGCACCTGGCAGGATCCTGATGCTCTGCGAAACCCCGGACACACCTGGCAGGATCCTGATTTATTGTGAAAACCCCGTACACACCTGGCAGGATCCTGATCCTCTGTGAAACCCCAAACACACCTGGCAGGATCCTGATGAACTGTGAAACCCCCATACAGACGTGGCAGGATCCTGATAATCTGTGAAACCCCCGTACACACCTGGAAGGATCCTGATACACTGTGAAGACCCCATACACACCTGGCAGGTTCCTGATGCACAGTGCAACCCCATTCACATCTGGCAGGATCCTGATACACTGTGAAACCCCATACACACGTGGCAGGATCCTGATGCACTGTGAAACCCCAAACACACCTGGCATGATCCTGATCCACTGTGAAACCCCCATACACTCCTGGCAGGTTCCTGATACACTGTGAAAACCCAATACACACCTCGAAGGATCAGGATGCACTGTGAAACCCCCATACACACCTGGCAGGATCCTGAACCGCTGTGAAAACCCGATACACACCTGGAAGGATCATGATACATTGTGAAACCCCCATACGCACCTGGCAGGATGCTGAACCGCTGTGAAACCCCCATACACTCCTGGCAGGATCCTGATACACTGCGAAAACCCGATACACACCTGGAAAGATCATGATTGATTCACTGTGAAACACCCATACACACCTGTCAGGATCCTGAACCACTGTGAAAACCCCATACACACATGGCAGGATCCCGATACACTGTGAAACCCCCATACACACCTGGCAGGATCACGATACACTGTGAAACCCCAAACACACACGGCAAGATCCTGATACACTGTAAAAACCCATTCACATCCGGCAGGATCCTGATACACTGTGAAACTGCATACACACCTGGCAGGATCCTGATCCACTGTGAAACCCCAATACACACCTGGAAGGATCCTGATACACTGTGAAACCCCAGACACATCTGGCAGGATCCTGGTGCACTGTGAAACCCCCATACACACCTGGCAGGATCCAGATAAACTGTGAAATCCAAATTCTCACCTGGCAGCATCCTGATACATTGTGAAATCCCCGGACACACCCGGCAGGATCCTGATGCTCTGTGAAACCCCGTACACACCTGGCCGGATCCTGATATATTGTGAAAACCCCGCACACACCTGGCAGGATCCTGATCCTCTGTGAAACCCCAGACACACCTGGCAGGATCCTGATGAACTGTGAAACCCCCGTACACACCTGGCAGGATCCGGCTACACTGTGATGACCACGTACACACCTGGCAGGTACCTGATGCACAGTGCAACCCCATTCACATCTGGCAGGATCCTGATACACTGTGAAACCCCATACACACCTGGAAGGATCCTGATACACTGTGAAACTCCATACACACGTGGCAGGATCCTGATGCACTGTGAAACCCCATACACAACTGGCAGGATCCTGATCCACTGTGAAACACCCATACACACCTGGAAGGATCCTGATACACTGTGAAAACCCCATACACACGTGGCAGGATCCTGATACACTGTGATAGCCCATACACACGTGGCAGGATCCTGATACACTGTGAAACCCCATACACACCTGGCAGGATCCTGATCCACTGTGAAACCCCCATACACACCTGGCAGGATGCTGATGCACACTGAAACCCCGTACACACCTGGCAGCATCCTGATACACTGTGAATCCCCATACACACCTGGCAGGATCCTGATACACTGTGAAAACCCCATTCACATCCGGCAGGATCCTGATACACTGTGAAACCCCGCACACACCTGGCAGGATCATGATCCACTGTGAAACCCCCATACACACCTGGAAGGATCCTGATACACTGTGAAACCCCAGACGCATCGGGCAGGATCCTGGTGCACTGTGAAAACCCCAAACAAACCTTGCAGATCCTGATACACTGTGAAACACCCAGACACACCTGGCAGGACCCTGATCCACTGTGAAAACCCCATAAACACCTGGCAGGATCCTGATAAACTGTGAAACCCCCATACACACCTGGCAGGATCCCGATACACTGTGAAACCCCATACACACCTGGCAGGATCCTGATACACTGTGAAACCCCCATACACACCTGGAAGGTTCCTGATACAATGTCAAACCCCAGACACATCTGGCTTGATCCTGGTGCACTGTGAAAACCCCATACACACCTGGCAGGATCCTGATCCACTGTGAAAACCCCATACACACCTGGCAGGTCCTGATAAACTGTGAAACCCCCATACACAACTGGCATGATCCTGATAAACTGTGAAACCCCCATACACACCTGGCAGGGTACAGATAAACTGTGAAACCCCCATACTCACCTGGCAGGATCCTGATATATTGTGAAAACCCCGTACGCACCTGGCAGGATCCTGATGCTCTGCGAAACCCCGTACACACCTGGCAGGATCCTGATTTATTGTGAAAACCCCGTACACACCTGGCAGGATCCTGATCCTCTGTGAAACCCCAAACACACCTGGCAGGATCCTGATGAACTGTGAAACCCCCATACAGACGTGGCAGGATCCTGATAATCTGTGAAACCCCCGTACACACCTGGAAGGATCCTGATACACTGTGAAGACCCCATACACACCTGGCAGGTTCCTGATGCACAGTGCAACCCCATTCACATCTGGCAGGATCCTGATACACTGTGAAACCCCATACACACGTGGCAGGGTCCTGATGCACTGTGAAACCCCAAACACACCTGGCATGATCCTGATCCACTGTGAAACCCCCATACACTCCTGGCAGGTTCCTGATACACTGTGAAAACCCAATACACACCTGGAAGGATCAGGATGCACTGTGAAACCCCCATACACACCTGGCAGGATCCTGAACCGCTGTGAAAACCCGATACACACCTGGAAGGATCATGATACATTGTGAAACCCCCATACGCACCTGGCAGGATGCTGAACCGCTGTGAAACCCCCATACACTCCTGGCAGGATCCTGATACACTGCGAAAACCCGATACACACCTGGAAAGATCATGATTGATTCACTGTGAAACCCCCATACACACCTGTCAGGATCCTGAACCACTGTGAAAACCCCATACACACATGGCAGGATCCCGATACACTGTGAAACCCCCATACACACCTGGCAGGATCACGATACACTGTGAAACCCCAAACACACACGGCAGGATCCTGATACACTGTAAAAACCCCATTCACATCCGGCAGGATCCTGATACACTGTGAAACTGCATACACACCTGGCAGGATCCTGATCCACCGTGAAACCCCAATACACACCTGGAAGGATCCTGATACACTGTGAAACCCCAGACACATCTGGCAGGATCCTGGTGCACTGTGAAACCCCCATACAAACCTGGCAGGATCCAGATAAACTGTGAAATCCAAATACTCACCTGGCAGCATCCTGATACATTGTGAAATCCCCGTACACACCCGGCAGGATCCTGATGCTCTGTGAAACCCCGTACACACCTGGCCGGATCCTGATATATTGTGAAAACCCCGCACACACCTGGCAGGATCCTGATCCTCTGTGAAACCCCAAACACACCTGGCAGGATCCTGATGAACTGTGAAACCCCCGTACACACCTGGCAGGATCCGGCTACACTGTGATGACCACGTACACACCTGGCAGGTTCCTGATGCACAGTGCAACCCCATTCACATCTGGCAGGATCCTGATACACTGTGAAACCCCATACACACCTGGAAGGATCCTGATACACTGTGAAACTCCATACACACGTGGCAGGATCCTGATGCACTGTGAAACCCCATACACAACTGGCAGGATCCTGATCCACTGTGAAACACCCATACACACCTGGAAGGATCCTGATACACTGTGAAAACCCCATACACACGTGGCAGGATCCTGATACACTGTGATAGCCCATACACACGTGGCAGGATCCTGATACACTGTGAAACCCCATACACACCTGGCAGGATCCTGATCCACTGTGAAACCCCCATACACACCTGGCAGGATGCTGATGCACTCTGAAACCCCGTACACACCTGGCAGCATCCTGATACACTGTGAATCCCCATACACACCTGGCAGGATCCTGATACACTGTGAAAACCCCATTCACATCCGGCAGGATCCTGATACACTGTGAAACCCCGCACACACCTGGCAGGATCATGATCCACTGTGAAACCCCCATACACACCTGGAAGGATCCTGATACACTGTGAAACCCCAGACGCATCGGGCAGGATCCTGCTGCACTGTGAAAACCCCAAACAAACCTTGCAGATCCTGATACACTGTGAAACACCCATACACACCTGGCAGGACCCTGATCCACTGTGAAAACCCCATAAACACCTGGCAGGATCCTGATAAACTGTGAAACCCCCATACACACCTGGCTGGATCCTGATAGACTGTGAATCCCCCATACACACCTGGCAGGATCCTGATAAACGGTGAAACCCCATACACACCTGGAAGGATCCTGATACACTGTGAAACCCCATACACACATGGCAGGATCCTGATCCACTGTGACACCCCCATCCACACCTGGCATGATCCTGATACACTGTGAAAACCTGATACACACCTGGAAGGATCATGATACACTGTGAAACCCCCATACACACCTGGCAGGATTCTAAACCACTGTGAAAACCCCATGCACACCTGGCAGGATCCCGATACACTGTGAAACCCCCATACACACCTGGCAGGATCCCGATACACTGTGAAACCCCATACACACCTGGCAGGATCCTGATACACTGTGAAACCCCCGTGCACACCTGGAAGGTTCCTGATACAATGTGAAACCCCAGACACATCTGGCAGGATCCTGGTGCACTGTGAAAACCCCATACACACCTGGCAGGATCCTGATCCACTGTGAAAACCCCATACACACCTGGCAGGTCCTGATATACTGTGAACCCCCCAAACACAACTGGCATGATCCTGATAAACTGTGAAACCCCCATACACACCTGGCAGGGTACAGATAAACTGTGAAACCCCCATACTCACCTGGCAGGATCCTGATATATTGTGAAAACCCCGTACGCACCTGGCAGGATCCTGATGCTCTGCGAAACCCCGTACACACCTGGCAGGATCCTGATTTATTGTGAAAACCCCGTACACACCTGGCAGGATCCTGATCCTCTGTGAAACCCCAAACACACCTGGCAGGATCCTGATGAACTGTGAAACCCCCATACAGACGTGGCAGGATCCTGATAATCTGTGAAACCCCCGTACACACCTGGAAGGATCCTGATACACTGTGAAAACCCCATACACACCTGGCAGGTTCCTGATGCACAGTGCAACCCCATTCACATCTGGCAGGATCCTGATACACTGTGAAACCCCATACACACGTGGCAGGATCCTGATGCACTGTGAAACCCCAAACACACCTGGCATGATCCTGATCCACTGTGAAACCCCCATACACTCCTGGCAGGTTCCTGATACACTGTGAAAACCCAATACACACCTGGAAGGATCATGATACACTGTGAAACCCCCATACACACCTGGCAGGATACTGAACCGCTGTGAAAACCCGATACACACCTGGAAGGATCATGATACATTGTGAAACCCCCAAACACACCTGGCAGGATGCTGAACCGCTGTGAAACCCCCATACACTCCTGGCAGGATCCTGATACACTGCGGAAACCCGATACACACCTGGAAAGATCATGATTCACTGTGAAACCCCCAAACACACGTGTCAGGATCCTGAACCACTGTGAAAACCCCATACACACATGGCAGGAACCCGATACACTGTGAAACCCCCATACACACCTGGCAGGATCACGATACACTGTGAAACCCCAAACACACACGAAAGGATCCTGATACACTGTAAAAACCCCATTCACATCCGGCAGGATCCTGATACACTGCGAAACCCCATCCACACCTGGCAGGATCCTGATCCACTGTGAAACCCCAATACACCCCTGGAAGGATCCTGATACACTGTGAAACCCCAGACACATCTGGCAGGATCCTGGTGCACTGTGAAACCCCATACACAACTGGCAGGATCCTGATCCACTGTGAAACACCCATACACACCTGGCAGGATCCAGATAAACTGTGAAATCCCCATACTCACCTGGCAGCATCCTGATACATTGTGAAATCGCCGTACACACCCGGCAGGATCCTGATGCTCTGTGAAACCCTGTACACACCTGGCCGGATCCTGATATATTGTGAAAACCCCGTACACACCTGGCAGGATCCTGATCCTCTGTGAAACCCCATACACACCTGGCAGGATCCTGATGAACTGTGAAACCCCCGTACACACCTGGCAGGATCCGGCTACACTGTGATGACCACGTACACACCTGGCAGGTTCCTGATGCACAGTGCAACCCCATTCACATCTGGCAGGATCCTGATACACTGTGAAACCCCATACACACCTGTAAGGATCCTGATACACTGTGAAACTCCATACACACGTGGCAGGATCCTGATGCACTGTGAAACCCCATACACAACTGGCAGGATCCTGATCCACTGTGAAACACCCATACACACCTGGAAGGATCCTGATACACTGTGAAAACCCCATACACACGTGGCAGGATCCTGATACACTGTGATAGCCCATACACACGTGGCAGGATCCTGATACACTGTGAAACCCCATACACACCTGGCAGGATCCTGATCCACTGTGAAACCCCCATACACACCTGGCAGGATGCTGATACACTCTGAAACCCCGTACACACCTGGCAGGATCCTGATGCACTGTGAATCCCCATACACACCTGGCAGGATCCTGATCCACTTTGAATCCCCCATACACACCCGGCAGAATCCTGATACACTGTGAAACCCCACACACACCTGGCAGGAAACAGGTGCACAGTGAAACCCCATACACACGTGGCAGGATCCTGATGCACTGTGAAACCCCATACACACCTGGAAGGATCCTGATACACAGTGAAACCCCATACACACGTGGCAGGATCCTGATCCACTGTGAAACCCCATACACACCTGGCAGGATCCTGATCCACTGTGAAACCCCATACACACCTGGCAGGATCCTGATGCACTGTGAAACCCCATACACACCTGGCAGGATCCTGATGCTCTGTGAAACCCCATACACACCTGGCAGGATCCTGATCCACTGTGAAACCCCATACAGACCAGGCAGGATCCCGATACACTGTGAAACCCCAGACACACCTGGCAGGATACTGATACACTGTGAAAATCCCATTCACATCAGGCAGGATCCTGATATACTGTGAAAGCATAGACACACCTGGCAGTATCCTGATCCACTGTGAAACCCCCATACACACCTGGAAGGATCCTGATACACTGTGAAACCCCAGACACATCTGGCAGGATCCTGGTGCACTGTTAAAACCACGTAAACACCTTGCAGATCCTGATACACTGTGAAAACCCCATGCACACCTCTCAGGATCCTGGTCCACTGTGAAACTCCGTACACACATGGCAGATCCTGATACTCTGTGAAAGCCACATACACACCTGGCTGGATCATGATACACTGTGAAACTCCATGCACACCTGGCAGATCCTGATACACTGTGAAAACCCCATACACACCTGGCAGGATCCTGATAAACTGTGAAATCCCATACACACCTGGCAGGATCCTGCTCCACTGTGAAAACCCCAGACACACCTGGCATGATCCTGATAAACTGTGAAACCCCCATACAATCATGACAGGATCCTGATAAACTGTGAAACCCCCATACACACCTGGCAAGATCCTGATAAATGGTGAAACTCCAATACACACCTGGCAGGATCCTGATATACTGTGAAAACCCCGTACACACCTGGCAGGATCCTGATTCTATGTGAAACCCTGTACACACCTGACAGGATCCTGAGATATTGTGAAAACCCCGTACACACATGCAGGATCCTGATCCTCTGTGAAACCCCGTACACACCTGGCAGGATCCTTTTCCACTGTGAAAAACCCATATGCACCTGGCAGGATCCTGATGAACTGTGAAACCCCCAAACACACCAGGCAGGAACCTGATAATCTGTGAAACCCCCGTACACACCTGGCAGGATACTGATAAACTGTGAAACCCCCATACACACCTGGCAGGCTACAGATAAACTGTGAAACCCCCATACTCACCTGGCAGGATCCTGATATATTGTGAAAACCCCGTACGCACCTGGCAGGATCCTGATGCTCTGCGAAAACCCGTGCACACCTGGCAGGATCCTGATATATTGTGAAAACCCCGTACACACGTGGCAGGATCCTGATCCTCTGTGAAACCCCATACACACCTGGCAGGATACTGATGAACTGTGAAACCCCCATACACACCTGGCAGGATCCTGATAATCTGTGAAACCCCCGTACACACCTGGCAGGATCCTGATACACTGTGAAGACCCCATATGCACCTGGCAGGTTCCTGATGCACAGTGCAACCCCATTCGCATCTGGCAGTATCCTAATACACTGTGAAACCCCCATACACACGTGGCAGGATCCTGATGCACTGTGAAACCCCAAACACACCTGGCAGGATCCAGATCCACTGTGAAACCCCCATACACTCCTGGCAGGTTCCTGATACACTGTGAAACCCCCATACACACCTGGCAGGATCCTGAACCGCTGTGAAAAACCGATACACACCTGGAAGGATCATGATGCACTGTGAAACCCCCTTACACACCTGGCAGGATACTGAACCACTGTGAAACCCCCATGTACTCCTGGGAGGATCCTGATACACTGCGAAAACATGATACACACCTGGAAGGATCATGATACACTGTGAAACCCCCATACACAACTGGCAGGATCCTGAACCACTGTGAAAACCCCATACACACATGGCAGGATCCCGATACACTGTGAAACCCCCATACACACCTGGCAGGATCACGATACACTGTGAAACCCCAAACACACACGGCAGGATCCTGATACACTGCGAAAACCACATTCACATCCGGCAGGATCCTGATACACTGTGAAACCCCGTACACACCTGGCAGGATCCTGATCCACTGTGAAACCCCCATACACACCTGGCAGGTCCTGATATACTGTGAACCCCCCATACACAACTGGCATGATCCTGATAAACTGTGAAACCCCCATACACACCTGGCAGGGTACAGATAAACTGTGAAACCCCCATACTCACCTGGCAGGATCCTGATATATTGTGAAAAACTCGTACGCACCTGGCAGGATCCTGATGCTCTGCGAAACCCCGTACACACCTGGCAGGAGCCTGATTTATTGTGAAAACCCCGTACACACCTGGCAGGATCCTGATCCTCTGTGAAACCCCAAACACAGCTGGCAGGATCCTGATGAACTGTGAAACCCCCATACAGACGTGGCAGGATCCTGATAATCTGTGAAACCCCCGGACACACCTGGAAGGATCCTGATACACTGTGAAAACCCCATACACACCTGGCAGGTTCCTGATGCACAGTGCAGCCCCATTCACATCTGGCAGGATCCTGATACACTGTGAAACCCCATACACACGTGGCAGGATCCTGATGCACTGTGAAACCCCAAACACACCTGGCATGATCCTGATCCACTGTGAAACCCCCATACACTCCTGGCAGGTTCCTGATACACTGTGAAAACCCAATACACACCTGGAAGGATCATGATACACTGTGAAACCCCCATACACACCTGGCAGGATACTGAACCGCTGTGAAAACCCGATACACACCTGGAAGGATCATGATACATTGTGAAACCCCCAAACACACCTGGCAGGATGCTGAACCGCTGTGAAACCCCCATACACTCCTGGCAGGATCCTGATGCACTGCGAAAACCCGATACACACCTGGAAAGATCATGATTCACTGTGAAACCCCCAAACACACGTGTCAGGATCCTGAACCACTGTGAAAACCCCATACACACATGGCAGGATCCCGATACACTGTGAAACCCCCATACACACCTGGCAGGATCACGATACACTGTGAAACGCCAAACACACACGAAAGGATCCTGATACACTGTAAAAACCCCATTCACATCCGGCAGGATCCTGATACACTGAGAAACCCCATACACACCTGGCAGGATCCTGATCCACTGTGAAACCCCAATACACACCTGGAAGGATCCTGATACACTGTGAAACCCCAGACACATCTGGCAGGATCCTGGTGCACTGTGAAACCCCCATACACACCTGGCAGGATCCAGATAAACTGTGAAATCCCCATACTCACCTGGCAGCATCCTGATACATTGTGAAATCCCCGTACACACCCGGCAGGATCCTGATGCACAGTGCAACCCCATTCACATCTGGCAGGATCCTGATACACTGTGAAACCCCATACACACCTGGAAGGATCCTGATACACTGTGAAACTCCATACACACGTGGCAGGATCCTGATGCACTGTGAAACCCCATACACAACTGGCAGGATCCTGATCCACTGTGAAACACCCATACACACCTGGAAGGATCCTGATACACTGTGAAAACACCATACACACGTGGCAGGATCCTGATACACTGTGATAGCCCATACACACGTGGCAGGATCCTGATACACTGTGAAACCCCATACACACCAGGCAGGATCCTGATCCACTGTGAAACCCCCATACACACCTGGCAGGATGCTGATACACTCTGAAACCCCGTACACACCTGGCAGGATCCTGATGCACTGTGAATCCCCATACACACCTGGCAGGATCCTGATTGACTTTGAATCCCCCATACTCACCCGGCAGAATCCTGATACACTGTGAAACCCCACACACACCTGGCAGGAAACAGGTGCACTGTGAAACCCCATACACACGTGGCAGGATCCTGATGCACTGTGAAACCCCATACACACCTGGAAGGATCCTGATACACAGTGAAACCCCATACACACGTGGCAGGATCCTGATCCACTGTGAAACCCCATACACACCTGGCAGGATCCTGATCCACTGTGAAACCCCCATACACACCTGGCAGGACCCTGATACACTGTGAAACCCCATACACACCTGGCAGGATCCTGATGCACTGTGAAACCCCATACACACCTGGCAGGATCCTGATGCTCTGTGAAACCCCATACACACCTGGCAGGATCCTGATCCACTGTGAAACCCCATACACACCAGGCAGGATCCCGATACACTGTGAAACCCCAGACACACCTGGCAGGATCCTGATACACTGTGAAAATCCCATTCACATCAGGCAGGATCCTGATATACTGTGAAAGCATAGACACACCTGGCAGTATCCTGATCCACTGTGAAACCCCCATACACACCTGGAAGGATCCTGATACACTGTGAAACCCCAGACACATCTGGCAGGATCCTGGTGCACTGTTAAAACCACGTAAACACCTTGCAGATCCTGATACACTGTGAAAACCCCATACACACCTCTCAGGATCCTGGTCCACTGTGAAACTCCGTACACACATGGCAGATCCTGATACTCTGTGAAAGCCACATACACACCTGGCTGGATCATGATACACTGTGAAACTCCATGCACACCTGGCAGATCCTGATACACTGTGAAAACCCCATACACACCTGGCAGGATCCTGATAAACTGTGAAATCCCATACACACCTGGCAGGATCCTGCTCCACTGTGAAAACCCCAGACACACCTGGCAGGATCCTGATAATCTGTGAAACCCCCGTACACACCTGGCAGGATCCTGATACACTGTGAAGACCCCATATGCACCTGGCAGGTTCCTGATGCACAGTGCAACCCCATTCACATCTGGCAGGATCCTAATACACTGTGAAACCCCATACACACGTGGCAGGATCCTGATACACTGTGAAACCCCAAACAGACCTGGCAGGATCCAGATCCACTGTGAAACCCCCATACACTCCTGGCAGGTTCCTGATACACTGTGAAACCCCCATACACACCTGGAAGGATCCTGAACCGCTGTGAAAAACCGATACACACCTGGAAGGATCATGATGCACTGTGAAACCCCCTTACACACCTGGCAGGATGCTGAACCACTGTGAAACCCCCATGTACTCCTGGGAGGATCCTGATACACTGCGAAAACCCGATACACACCTGGAAGGATCATGATACACTGTGAAACCCCCATACACACCTGGCAGGATCTTGAACCACTGTGAAAACCCCATACACACATGGCAGGATCCCGATACACTGTGAAACCCCCATACACACCTGGCAGGATCACGATACACTGTGAAACCCCAAACACACACGGCAGGATCCTGATACACTGCGAAAACCACATTCACATCCGGCAGGATCCTGATACACTGTGAAACCCCGTACACACCTGGAAGGATCCTGATCTACTGTGAAACCCCCATACACACCTGGAAGGATCCTGATACACTGTGAAACCCCAGACACATCTGGCAGGATCCTGGTGCACTGTGAAAACCCCATACACACATTGCAGATCCTGATGCACTGTGAAAACCCCATACACACCTGGCAGGACCCTGATACACTGTGAAAACCCCATACACACCTGGCAGGATCCTGATAAACTGTGAAACCCCCATGCACACCTGGCAGGATCCTGATAAACTGTGAAACCCGCAGACACACCTGGCAGGATCCAGATAAACTGTGAAATCCCCATACTCAGCTGGCAGGATCCTGATACATTGTGAAATCCCCGTACACACCCGGCAGGATCCTGACGCTCTGTGAAACACCGTACACACCTGGCCGGATCCTGATATATTGTGAAAACCCCTGTACACACCTGGCAGGATCCGGCTACACTGTGATGACCACGTACACACCTGGCAGGCTCCTGATGCACAGTGCAACCCCATTCACATCTGGCAGGATCCTGATACACTGTGAAACCCCATACACACCTGGAAGGATCCTGATACACTGTGAAACCCCATACACACGTGGCAGGATCCTGATGCACTGCGAAACCCCATACACACCTGGCAGGATCCTGATCCACTGTGAAACACTCATACACACCTGGAAGGATCCTGATACACTGTGAAAACCACATACACACGTGGCAGGATCCTGACACACTGTGATACCCCATACACACGTGGCAGGCTCCTGATACACTGTGAAACCCCATACACACCTGGCAGGATCCTGATCCACTGTGAAACCCCCATACACACCTGGCAGGATGCTGATACACTCTGAAACCCTGTACACACTTGGCAGGATCCTGATGCACTGTGAAAACCCATACACACCTGGCAGGATCCTCATCCACTGTGAATCCCCCATACACACCCGGCAGGATCCTGATACACTGTGAAACCCCACACACACCTGGCAGGAAACAGATGCTCTGTGAAACCCGATACACACCTGGAAGGATCCTGATCCACAGTGCAACCCCATTCACATCTGGCAGGATCCTGATACACTGTGAAACCCCATACACACCTGGAAGGATCCTGATACACTGTGAAACCCCATACACACGTGGCAGGATCCTGATGCACTGTGAAACCCCATACACACCTGGCAGGATCCTGATCCACTGTGAAACACTCATGCACACCTGGAAGGATCCTGATACACTGTGAAAACCCCATACACACGTGGCAGGATCCTGATACACTGTGATACCCCATACACACGTGGCAGGATCCTGATACACTGTGAAACCCCATACACACCTGGCAGGATCCTGATCCACTGTGAATCCCCCAAGCACACCTGGCAGGATGCTGATACACTCTGAAACCCCGTACACACCTGGCAGGATCCTGATGCACTGTGAAACCCCATACACACCTGGCAGGATCCTGATCCACTGTGAATCCCCCATACACACCCGGCAGGATCCTGATACACTGTGAAACCCCACACACACCTGGCAGGAAACAGATGCACTGTGAAACCCGATACACACCTGGAAGGATCTTGATCCACTGTGAAACCCCATACACACCTGGCAGGATCCTGATCCACTGTGAAACCCCCAAACACACCTGGCAGGATGCTGATACACTCTGAAACCCCGTACACACCTGGCAGGATCCTGATGCACTGTGAAACCCCACACACACCTGGCAGGATCCTGATCCACTGTGAATCCCCCATACACACCCGGCAGGATCCTGATACACTGTGAAACCCCACACACACCTGGCAGGAAACAGATGCACTGTGAAACCCGATACACACCTGGAAGGATCTTGATCCACTGTGAAACCCCATACACACCTGGCAGGATCCTGATCCCGTGTGAAACCCCCATACACACCTGGCAGGATCCTGAAACACTGTGAAACCCAAAACACACCTGGCAGGATCCTGATGCACTGTGAAACCCCATACATACCTGGCAGAATCCTGATCCACTGAGAAACCCCCATACACACCTGGCAGGATCCTGATACACTGTGAAACCCCACACACACCTGGCAGGAACCAGAGGCACTGTGAAACCCCATACACACCTGGCAGGATCCTGATGCTCTGTGAAACCCCATACACACCTGGCAGGATCCTGATCCACTGTGAAACCCCATACACACCAGGCAGGATCCCGGTACACTGTGAAACCCCATACACACCTGGCAGGATCCCGATACACTGTGAAAGTCCATACACACCTGGCAGATCCTTATACACTGTGAAAACCCCATACACACCTGGCAGGATCCTGATAAACTGGTAAATCCCATACACACCTGGCAATATCCTGATCCACTGTGAAACCCCACACACACCTGGCAGGATCCTGATAAACGGTGAAACCCCCATACACACCTGGCAGGATCCTGATATACTGTGAAAACCCCGTACACACCTGGCAGGATCCTGATCCTATGTGAAGCCCCGTACACACCTGGCAGGATCCTGAGATATTGTGAAAACCCCGTACACACCTGGCAGGATCCTGATCCTCTGTGAAACCCCGTACACACCTGGCAGGATCGTTTTCCACTGTGAAAACCCCATATGCACCTGGCAGGATCCTGATGCACAGTGAAACCCCATTCACACCTGGCAGGAATCCTGATACACAGTGAATCCCCATTCACAACTGGCAGGATCCTGATCCACAGTGAAAACCCCATACACACTTGGCAGGATCCAGATAAACTGTGAAACCCCCATAGTCACCTGGCAGGATCCTGATATATTGTGAAAACCCGTACACACCTGGCAGGTTCCTGATGCACAGTGCAACCCTATTCACATCTGGCAGGATCCTGATGCACTGTGAAACCCCATACACACCTGGAAGGTTCCTGATACACTGTGAAACCCCATACACACGTGCAGGATCCTGATGCACTGTGAAACCCCATACACACCTGGCAGGATCCTGATCAACTGTGAAATCCCCATACACACCTGGAAGGATCCTGATACACTGTGAAAACCCCATACACACGTGGCAGGATCCTGATACACTGTGAAACCCCATACACACGTGGCAGGATCCTGATACAGTGTGAAACCCCATACACACCTGGCAGGATCCTGATCCACTGTGAAACCCCCATAAACACCTGGCAGGATGCTGATGCACTGTGAAAACCCCAGATGCACCTGGCAGGAAACAGATGCGCTGTGAAACCCCATTCACGTCCGGCAGGATCCTGATGCACAGTGAAACCCCATTCACATCTGGCAGTATCCTGATATAATGTGAACACCCCAGACACATCTGGCTGGATCCTGAACCACTGTGAATCCCCCATACACACCTGGCAGGATCCTGATATAATGTGAACACCCCAAACACATCTGGCAGGATCCTGATATACTGTGAAAACCCCGTGCACACCTGGCAGGATCCTGATCCTATGTGAAACCCCGTACACACCTGGCAGGATCCTGATATATTGTGAAAACCCCGTACACACCTGGCAGGATCCTTTTCCACTGTGAAAACCCCATACGCACCTGGCAGGATCCTGACGAACTGTGAAACCCCCAGACACACCAGGCAGGATCCTGATAATCTGTGAAACCCCCGTACACACCTGGCAGGAGCCTGATACACTGTGAAAACGCCGTACACACCTGGCAGTTTCCTGATGCACAGTGAAACCCCATACACATCTGGCAGTATCCTGATACACTGTGAAAACCCCATACACATCTGGCAGGATCCTGATCCACTGTGAAATCCCATTCACGTCTGGCAGGATCCTGATACACTGTGAAACCCCATACACAACTGGCAGGATCCTGATCCACTGTGAAAACCCCATACACATCTGGCAGGATCCTGATCCACTGTGAAATCCCATTCACGTCTGGCTGGATCCTGATGCACTGTGAAACCCCATTCATATCTGGCAGGATCCTGATACACTGTGAAAACCCCTTGCACATCTGGCAGGATCCTGATCCACTGTGAAACCCCGTTCACACCTGGCAGGATCCTGATGCACAGTGAAACCCCATTCACACCTGGCAGGAATCCTGATCCACAGTGAATCCCCATTCACAACTGGCAGGATCCTGATACACTGTGAAACCCCATGCACACCTGGCAGGTTCCTGCTCCACAGTGAAAACCCCATACACACTGGGCAGGATCCAGATAAACTGTGAAACCCCCATATTCACCTGCCAGGATCCTGATATATTGTGAAAACCCCGTACACACCTGGCAGGATCCTGATGCTCTGTGAAACCCCGTACACACCTGGCAGGATCCTGATATATTGTGAAAACCCCGTGCACACCTGGCAGGATCCGGATCCTCTGTGAAACCCCATACACACCTGGCAGGATCCTGATGAACTGTGAAACCCCCGCACACATTTGGCAGGACCCTGATACACTGTGAAGACCACGTACACACCTGGCAGGTTCCTGATGCACAGTGCAACCCCATTCACATCTGGCAGGATCCTGATACACTGTGAAACCCCATACACACCTGGAAGGATCCTGATACACTGTGAAACCCGATACACACGTGGCAGGATCCTGATGCACTGTGAAACCCCATACACACCTGGCAGGATCCTGATCCACTGTGAAATCCCCATACACACCTGGAAGGATCCTGATACACTGTGAAAACCCCATGCACACGTGGCAAGATCCTGATACACTGTGAAACCCCATACACACGTGGCAAGATCCTGATACACTGTGAAACCCCATACACACCTGGCAGGATCCTGATCCACTGTGAAACACCCATAAACACCTGGCAGGATGCTGATACACTGTGAAACCCCACAACACACCTGGCAGGAAACAGATGCACTGTGAATCCCCATACACACCCGGCAGGGTCCTGATGCACTGTGAAACCCCATACACACCTGGCAGGATACTGATCCACTGTGAATCCCCCATCCACACTGGCAGGATCCTGATACACTGTGAAAACCCCATACACACCTGGAAGGATCCTGATAAACTGTGAAAACCCCATAAACACCTGGCAGGATCCTGATACACAGTGAAACCCCAGACACAACAGGCAGGATCCTGATGCACAGTTAAAACGCCATACATGCCTGGCAGGACACTGAAACACAGTGAAACCCCATACACACCTGGCAGGACCCCGATACACAGTGAAACCCCATACACACCTGGCAGGACCCCGATACACAGTGAAAACCCCATACACACGTGGCAGGATTCTGATACACTTTTAAACCCCCATACACACCTGGCAGGATCCTGATAAATGGTGAAACTCCCAAACACACCTGGCAGGATCCTGAAACACTGGGAAAACCCCATTCACACCTGGCACGATACTGATCCACTGTGAAAACCCCATACACAGCTGGCAGGAACCTGATACACTGTGAAAACCCCAAAAACATCTGGCAGGACCCTGATACACTGTGAAACCCCATACACACCTGGGAGGACCCTGATACACAGTGAAACCCCATAACACATCAGGCATGATCCTGATGCACAGTGAAATCCCCATAAACACCTGGCAGGACCCTGATACACAGTGAAACCCCATACACACCTGGCAGGAACCTGATCGACTGTGAAAAACCCCATACACACCTGGCAGCAACCTGATCCACTGTGAAAACCCCATCCACACCTGGCAGGATCATGATCCACTGTGAAAACCCCACACACAACTGGCAGGATCCTGATCCACTGTGAAAACCCCAAACACACCTGGCAGGATCCTGATACACAGTGAAACCCCATAAACACCTGGCAGGACCCTGATACACAGTGAAACCCCATACACACCTGGCAGGACCCTGATACACAGTGAAACCCCATAAACACCTGGCAGGACCCTGATCCACAGTGAAACCCCATACACACCTGGCAGGACCCTTATACACAGTGAAACCCCATACACACCAGGCAGGATCCTGATGCACAGTGAAAACCCCATACACACCTGGCAGGATCCTGATCCACTGTGAAAACCCCATACACACCTGGCAGGACCCTGATACACAGTGAAACCCCATACACACCAGGCAGGATCCTGATGCACAGTGGATACCCCATACACAGCTGGCAGGATCCTGATACACTGTGAAAACCCCATACACACCTGGCAGGATCCTGATACACAGTGAAACCACATACACACCTGGCAGGACACTGATACACAGTGAAACCCCAGACTCACCAGGCAGGATACTGATGCACAGTGAAAATCCCATACACATCTGGCAGGATCCTGATCCACTGTGAAATCCCCATACACACCTGGCAGGATCCTGATCCTCTGTGAAAACCCCATACACACCTGGCAGGATGCTGATACACTGTGAAAACCCCATACACACCTGGAAGGATCCTGAAGATCTGTGAAAACCCCATAAACACCTGGCAGGATCCTGATACACAGTGAAACCCCAGACACAACAGGCAGGATCCTGATGCACAGTGAAAACGCCATACATGCCTGGCAGGACACTGAAACACAGTGAAACCCCATACACACCTGGCAGGACCGCGATACACAGTGAAAACCCCATACACACGTGGCAGGATCCTGATACACTTTTAAACCCCCATACACACCTGGCAGGATCCTGATAAATGGTGAAACTCCCATACACACCTGCCAGGATCCTGATACACTGGGAAAACCCCATTCACACCTGGCACGATACTGATCCACTGTGAAAACCCCATACACAGCTGGCAGGAACCTGATACACTGTGAAAACCCCAAACACATCTGGCTGGACCCTGATACACTGTGAAACCCCATACACACCTGGGAGGACCATGATACACAGTGAAACCCCATAACACATCAGGCATGATCCTGATGCACAGTGAAATCCCCATGCACACCTGGCAGGAACCTGATCGACTGTGAAAAACCCCATACACACCTGGCAGCAACCTGATCCACTGTGAAAACCCCATACACACCTGGCAGGATCCTGATCCACTGTGAAAACCCCACACACAACTGGCAGGATCCTGATCCACTGTGAAAACAACAAACACACCTGGCAGGATCCTGATACACTGTGGAACCCCATAAACACCTGACAGGACCCTGATACACAGTGAAACCCCATACACACCTGGCAGGACCCTGATACACAGTGAAACCCCATACACACCAGGCAGGATCCTGATGCACAGTGAAAACCCCATACACACCTGGCAGGATCCTGATCCACTGTGAAAACCCCATACACACCTGGCAGGACCCTGATACACAGTGAAACTCCAGACACACCAGGCAGAATCCTGATGCACAGTGGATACCCCATACACAGCTGGCAGGATCCTGATACACTGTGAAAACCCCATACACACCTGGCAGGATCCTGATACACAGTGAAACCCCATACACACGTGGCAGGACACTGATACACAGTGAAACCCCATACACACCTGGCAGTACCCTGATACACAGTGAAACCCCAGACACACCAGGCAGGATACTGATGCACAGTGAAAACCCCATACACATCTGGCAGGATCCTGATCCACTGTGAAATCCCCATACACACCTGGCAGGATCCTGATCCTCTGTGAAAACCCCATACACACCTGGCAGGATGCTGATACACTGTGAAAACCCCATACACACCTGGAAGGATCCTGATAAACTGTGAAAACCCCATAAACACCTGGCAGGATCCTGATGCACAGTGAAACCCCAGACACACCATGCAGGATACTGATGCACAGTGAAAACCCCATACACATCTGGCAGTATCCTGATCCACTGTGAAATCCCCATACACACCTGGCAGGATCCTGCTCCACTCTGAAAACCCCATAAACACCTGGCAGGATCCTGATACACTGTAAAACCCCATGCACACCTGGCAGGATCCTGATACACTGCGAAAACCCCATCAAAACCTGGCAGGATCCTGATCCACTGTGAAAACCCCATCAACACCTGGCAGGATCCTGATCCACTGTGAAAGCCCCATACACACCTGGCAGGATCCTGATACAATGTGAAAACCCCATACACACCTGGCAGGATACTGATACACTGTGAAAACCCCTACACACCACGCTGAATCCTGATAAACTGTGAAAACCCCGTACACACCTGGCAGGATCCTGATAAACTGTGAAAACCCCATACACACCTGGCAGGATTCTGATACACTGTGAAAACCCCATACACACCAGGCAGGATTCTGATAAACGGTGAAAACCCCATACACACCTGGCAGGATACTGATAAACTGTGAAAACCCCATACACACCTGTCAGGATCCTGATAAACTGTGAAAACCCCATACACACCTGGCAGGATACTGATAAACTGTGAAAACCCCATACACATCTGGCAGGATCCTGATACACCGTGAAACCCCATACACACCTGGCAGGATCCTGATACACTGTGAAAACCCCATACACACCTGGCAGGATCCTGATCCACTGTGAAACCCCACTCACACCTGGCAGGATCCTGAACCACTGTGAAATCCCATTCACGTCTGGCAGGATCCTGATGCACAGTGAAACCCCATTCACATCTGGCAGTATCCTGATATAATATGAAAACCCCATACACCTCTGGCAGCATCCTGAACCACTGTCAAACCCCCATACACACCTGGCAGGATCCTGATGCACTGTGGAACCCCCATACACACCTGGCAAGATCCTGATAAACGGTGAAACTCCCATACACACCTGGCAGAATCCTGATACACTGTGAAAACCCCATACACATCTGGTAGGATCCTGATACACTGTGAAAACATAGTCAAACATGGCAGGATTCTGATACACTGAAAACCCCGAACACACCTGGCAGGATCCTGATGCACAGTGAAAACCCATACACTCCTGGCAGGACACGGATACACAGTGAAACCCCATACACACCTGGCAGGACCCCGATACACAGTGAAAACCCCATACACACGTGGCAGGATCCTGATACACTGTGAAACCCCCATACACACCTAGCAGGATCCTGATAAATGGTGAAACTCCCATCCAAACCTGACAGGATCCTGATACACTGGCAAAACCCCATTCACACATGGCAGGATCCTGATCCACAGTAAAAACGCCATACACACCTGGCAGGATCCTGATACACTGTGAAAACCCCAAACACACCTGGCAGGACCCTGATACACAGTGAAACCCCATACACACCTGGGAGGACCCTGATGCACAGTGAAACCCCAAACACACCAGGAAGGATCCTGTTGCACTGTGAAAACCCCATACACACCTGGCAGGATACTGATCGACTGTGAAAAATCCATACACACCTGGCAGGACCCTGATACACTGTGAAAACCCCATACACACCTGGCAGGATCCTGATCTACTGTGAAAACCCCATACACAACTGGCAGGATCCTGATCCACTGTGAAAACCCCAAACACACCTGGCAGGATCCTGATCCACAGTGAAACCCCATATACACCTGGCAGGACCCTGATATACAGGGAAACCCCATACACACCTGGCAGGACCCTGATACACAGTGAAACCCCATACACACCAGGCATGAACCTGATGCACAGTGAAAACCCCATACACACCTGGCAGGATCCTGATCCACTGTGAAAACCCCAGACACACCTCGCAGGACCCTGATACACAGTGAAACCCCATACACACCTGGCAGGATCCTGATACACTGTGATAACCCCATACACACCTGGCAGGATCCTGATACACTGTGAAAACCCCATACACACCGGGCAGGATCCTGATAAACTGTGAATACCCCATACACACCTGGCAGGATCCAGATAAACTGTGAAAAACACAAACACTCCTGGCAGGATCCTGATGCACTGTGAAACCCCATAAACACCTGGCTGGATCCTGATACACTGTGAAAACCCCATGCACACCCAGAAGGATCCTGAAACTCTGTGAAACCCCATACACACCTGGCAGGATCCTGATCCACTGTGAAACCCCCATACACACCTGGCAGGATCCTGATACACTGTGAAAACCCCATACACACCTGGAAGGATCCTGATACACTGTGAAAACCCCATTCACATCCAGCAGGATCCTGATACACTGTGAAACCCCCATACACACCTGGAAGGATCCTGATACACTGTGAAAGCCCAGACACATCTGGCAGGATACTTTTACACTGTGAAAACCCCATACACACCTGGCCGGATACTGATCCACTGTGAAAACCCCATACACACCTGGCAGGAACCTGATAAACTGTGAAACCCCCATACACACCTGGCAGGATCCTGATAAATTGTGAAACCCCCATACACACCTGGCAGGATCCTGATAAACGGGGAAACCCCCATACACACCTGGCAGGATCCTGATATCATGTGAAGACCCCATACACACCTGGCAGGATACTGATCCTCTGTGAAACGGCGTACACATCTGGCAGGATCCTGAGATATTGTGAAAACCCCGTGCACCTGGCAGGATGCTAATCCTCTGTGAAACCCCGTTCACACCTGGCAGGATCCTGATCCACTGTGAAAACCCCATACACATCTGGCAGGATCCTGAAGAACTGTGAAATCCCCATACACACCTGACAGGATCCTGATAATCTGTGATAGCCCCGCACACACCTGGCAGGAGGCTGATAATCTGTGAAAGCCCCGTACACACCTGGTAGGTTCCTGATGCACAGTGAAACCCCATTGACAAACGGCAGGATCCTGATACACTGTGAAACCCCATACACACCTGGAAGGATCCTGATACACTGTGAAACCCCATACACACCTGGCAGGATCTGGATCCACTGTGAAACCCCCATACACACGTGGCAGGATCCTGATACACTGTGAAACCCCATACACACATGGCAGGATCCTTATCCACTGTGAAGCCCCCATACACACCTGGCAGGATCCTGATCCACTGTGAAAACCCCATACACACCTGGGAGGATCCTGATAAACTGTGAAACCCCATACACACCTGGCAATATCCTGATAGACTGTGAAACCCCCATACACACCTGGCAGTATCCTGATAAACGGTGAAAGCCCCATAATCACCTTGCAGGATCCTGATATATTGTGAAAACCCCGGACACACCTTGCAGGATCCTGATCCTCTGTGAAAGCCTGTACACACCTGGCAGGATTCTGATATATTGTGAAAAACCCGTACACACCTGGCAGGATCCTGATCCTCTGAGAAACCCCATACACACCTGGCAGGATCCTGATCTACTGTGAAAACCCCATACACACCTGGAAGGATCCTGAAACACTGCGAAACCCCCAGACACACCTGGCAGGATCCTGATGCACAGTGAAAACCCCATACACACCTGGCAGGATCCCGATGCACTGTGAAAACCCATACACACCTGGCAGTATCCTGATGCACTGTGAAAACCCCATTCACATCCGGCAGGAACCTGATACACTGTGAAACCCCCATACACACCTGGAAGGATCCTGATACACTGTGAAACCCCAGACACATCTGGCAGAATCCTTTTGCACTGTGAAGACCCAATACACACCTTGCAGATCCTGATACACTGTGAAAACCCCAGACACACCTGGAAGGATCCTGATACACTGTGAAACCCCATACACACCTGGCAGGATCCTGATCCACTGTGAATCCCCCATACACACCTGGCAGGATCCTGATACACTGTGAAAACCCCATACACACCTGGAAGGATCCTGATACACTGTGATAACCCCATAAACACCTGGCAGGATCCTGATACATTGTGAAAACCCCATACACACCGGGCAGGATCCTGATAAACTGTGAATACCCCAGACACACCTGGCAGGATCCAGATAAACTGTGAAAAACACAAATACTCCTGGCAGGATCATGATGCACTGTGAAACCCCATAAACACCTGGCTGGATCCTGATACACTGTGAAAACCCCATGCACACCTGGAAGGATCCTGAAATTCTGTGAAACCCCATACACACCTGGCAGGATCCTGATCCACTGTGAAACCCCCATACACACCTGGCAGGATCCTGATACACTGTGAAAACCCCATACACACCTGGAAGGATCCTGATACACTTTGAAAACCCCATTCACATCCAGCAGGATCCTGATACACTGTGAAACCCCCATACACACCTGGAAGGATCCTGATACACTGTGAAACCCCAGACACATCTGGCAGGATCCTTTGACACTGTGAAAACCCCATACACACCTGGCCGGATCCTGATCCACTGTGAAAACCCAATACACACCTAGCAGGAACCTGATAAACTGTGAAACCCCCATACACACCCTGCAGGATCCTGATAAACTGTGAAACCCCCATACACACCTGGCAGGATCCTGATAAACGGGGAAACCCCCATACACACCTGGCAGGATCCTGATATCATGTGAAAACCCCATACACACCTGGCAGGATACTGATCCTCTGTGAAACCCCGTACACATCTGGCAGGATCCTGATATATTGTGAAAACCCCGTGCACCTGGCAGGATGCTGATCCTCTGTGAAACCCCATTCACACCTGGCAGGATCCTGATCCACTGTGAAAACCCCATACACACCTGGCAGGATCCTGAAGAACTGTGAAATCCCCATACACACCTGACAGGATCCTGATAATCTGTGAAAGCCCCGCACACACCTGGCAGGAGCCTGATAATCTGTGAAAGCCCCGTACACACCTGGTAGGTTCCTGATGCACAGTGAAACCCCATTCACAAACGGCAGGATCCTGATACACTGTGAAACCCCATACACACCTGGCAGAATCGGGATCCACTGTGAAACCCCCATACACACGTGGCAGGATCCTGATACACTGTGAAACCCCATACACACATGGCAGGATCCTTATCCACTGTGAAGCCCCCATACACACCTGGCAGGATCCTGATCCACTGTGAAAACCCCATACACACCTGGGAGGATCCTGATAAACTGTGAAACACCCATACACACCTGGCAGGATCCTGATAGACTGTGAAACCCCCATACACACCTGGCAGTATCCTGATAAACGGTGAAAGCCCCATAATCACCTTGCAGGATCCTGATATATTGTGAAAACCCCGGACACACCTTGCAGCATCCTGATCCTCTGTGAAAGCCTGTACACACCTGGCAGGATTCTGATATATTGTGAAAAGCCCGTACACACCTGGCAGGATCCTGATCCTCTGTGAAACCCCATACACACCTGGCAGGATCCTGATCTACTGTGAAAACCCCATACACACCTGGAAGGATCCTGATACACTGCGAAACCCCCATGCACACCTGGCAGGATCCTGATGCACAGTGAAAACCCCATACACACCTGGCAGGATCCCGATGCACTGTGAAAACCCATACACACCTGGCAGGATCCTTATGCACTGTGAAAACCCCATTCACATCCGGCAGGAACCTGATACAGTGTGAAACCCCCATACACAACTGGAAGGATCCTGATACACTGTGAAACCCCAGACACATCTGGCAGAATCCTTTTGCACTGTGAAGACCAAATACACACCTTGCAGATCCTGATACACTGTGAAAACCCCAGACACACCTGGAAGGATCCTGATACACTGTGAAACCCCTTACACACCTGGCAGGATCCTGATCCACTGTGAAACCCCCATACACACCTGGCAGGATCCTGATACACTGTGAAAACCCCATACACACCTGGAAGGATCCTGATGCACTGTGAAAACCCCATTCACAACCAGCAGGATCCTGATACACTGTGAAACCCCCATACACACCTGGAAGGATCCTGATACACTGTGAAACCCCAGACACATCTGGCAGGATCCTTTGAACCCTGTGAAAACCCCATACACACCTGGCCGGATCCTGATCCACTGTGAAAACCCCATACACACCTTGCAGGAACCTGATAAACTGTGAAACCCCCATACACACCTGGCAGGATCCTGATAAACTGTGAAACCCCCATACACACCTGGCAGGATCCTGATAGACTGTGAAACCCCCATACACACCTGGCAGTATCCTGATAAACGGTGAAAGCCCCATAATCACCTTGCAGGATCCTGATATATTGTGAAAACCCCGTACACACCTTGCAGGATCCTGATCCTCTGTGAAAGCCTGGACACACCTGGCAGGATTCTGATATATTGTGAAAACCCCGTACACACCGGTCAGGATCCTGATCCTCTGTGAAACCCCATACACACCTGGCAGGATCCTGATCCACTGTGAAAACCCCATACACACCTGGAAGGATCCTGATACACTGCGAAACCCCCATACACACCTGGCAGGATCCTGATGCACAGTGAAAATCCCATACACACCTGGCAGGATCCCGATGCACTGTGAAATCCCATACACACCTGGCAGGATCCTGATGCACTGTGAAAACCCCATTCACATCCGGCAGGATCCTGATACACTGTGAAACCCCCATACACACCTGGAAGGATCCTGATACACTGTGAAACCCCAGACACATCTGGCAGAATCCTTTTTCACTGTGAAGACCCAATACACACCTTGCAGAACCTGATACACTGTGAAAACCACATACACACCTGGAAGGATCCTGATACACTGTGAAACCCCATACACACCTGGCATGATCTGGATCCACTGTGAAACCCCCATACACACGTGGCAGGATCCTGATACACTTTGAAACCCCACACACAAGGCAGGATCCTGATCCACTGTGAAGCCCCCATACACACCTGGCAGGATCCTGATCCACTGTGAAAACCCCATACACACCTGGGAGGATCCTGATAAACTGAGAAACCCCCATACACACCTGGCAGGAACCTGATAGACTGTGAAACCCCCATACACACCTGGCAGCATCCTGAAAAACGGTGAAAGCCCCATACACACCTGGCAGGATCCTGATATATTGTGAAAACCCCGTACACACCTGGCAGGATCCTAATCGTCTGTGAAACCCCATAAACACCTGGCAGGATCCTGATCCTCAGTGAAACCCCATACACACCTGGCAGGATCCTGATCCACTGTGAAAACACCATACACACCTGGCAGGATCCTGATACACTGTGAAAACCCCATACACACCTGGAAGGATCCTGATACACTGTGAAACCCCCATACACAAAAGGCAGGATCCTGATGGACAGTGAAAACCCCACACACACCTGGCAGGATCCCGATGCACTGTGAAAACCCATACACACCTGGCAGGATCCTGATGCACTGTGAAAACCCCATTCACATCCGGCAGGATCCTGATACACTGTGAAACCCCCACACACACCTGGAATGATCCTGATACACTGTGAAACCCGAGACACATCTGGCAGAATCCTTTTGCACTGTGAAACCCAATACACACCTTGCAGATCCTGATACACTGTGAAAACCCCATACACACCTGGCAGGATCCTGATCCACTGTGAAAACCCCATGCACACCTGGCAGGACCCTGATACACAGTGAAACCCCATACACACCAGGCAGGATCCTGATGCAAAGTAGAAACCCCATGCACAACTGGCAGGATACTGATACACTGTGAAAACCCCATCAACACCTGGCAGGAGCATGATAAACTGTGAAAACCCCACACACACCTGGCAGGATCCTGATCCACTGTGAAAACCCCATACACACCTGGCAGGATCCTGAGACACTGTGAAAACCCCATACACACCTGGCAGGATCCTGGTGCACTGTGAAACCCCATAAACACCTGGCTGGATTCTGATCCACTGTGAAACCCCCATACACACCTGGCAGGATCCTGATACACTGCGAAACCCCCATACACTCCTGGCAGGATCCTGATGCACAATGAAAACCCCATACACACCTGGCAGGATCCCGATGCACTGTGAAAACCCATACACACCTGGCAGGATCCTGATGTACTGTGAAAACCCCATTCACATCCGGCAGGATCCTGATACACTGTGAAACCCCCATACACAGCTGGAAGGATCCTGATACACTGTGAAACCCCAGACACATCTGGCAGAATCATTTTGCACTGTGAAGACCCAATACACACCTAGCAGATCCTGATACACTGTGAAAACCCCATACACACCTGGAAGGATCCTGATACACTGTGAAAACCCCATTCACATCCAGCAGGATCCTGATACACTGTGAAACCCCCATACACACCTGGAAGGATCCTGATACACTGTGAAACCCCAGACACATCTGGCAGGATCCTTTGACACTGTGAAAACCCCATACACACCTGGCCGGATCCTGATCCACTGTGAAAACCCCATACACACCTGGCAGGAACCTGATAAACTGTGAAACCCCCATACACACCTGGCAGGATCCTGATAAACTGTGAAACCCCCATACACACCTGTCAGGATCCTGATAAACGGGGAAACCCCCATACACACCTGGCAGGATCCTGATATCATGTGAAAACCCCATACATACCTGGCAGGATACTGATCCTCTGTGAAACCCCGTACACATCTGGCAGGATCCTGGTATATTGTGAAAACCCCGTGCACCTGGCAGGATGCTGATCCTCTGTGAAACAGCGTTCACACCTGGCAGGATCCTGATCCACTGTGAAAACCCGATACACACCTGGCAGGATCCTGATGAACTGTGAAATCCCCATACACACCTGACAGGATCCTGATAATCTGTGAAAGCCCCGCACACACCTGGCAGGAGCCTGATAATCTGTGAAAGCCCCGTACACACCTGGTAGGTTCCTGATGCACAGTGAAACCCCATTCACATCTGGCAGGATCCTGATACACTGTGTAACCCCATACACACCTGGAAGGATCCTGATACACTGTGAAACCCCATACACACCTGGCAGGATCTGGATCCACTGTGAAACCCCCATACACACGTGGCAGGATCCTGATACACTGTGAAACCCCATACACACATGGCAGGATCCTTATCCACTGTGAAGCCCCCATACACACCTGGCAGGATCCTGATCCACTGTGAAAACCCCATACACACCTGGGAGGATCCTGATAAACTGTGAAACCCCCATACACACCTGGCAGGATCCTGATAGACTGTGAAACCCCCATACACACCTGGCAGTATCCTGATAAACGGTGAAAGCCCCATAATCACCTTGCAGGATCCTGATATATTGTGAAAACCCCGTACACACCTTGCAGGATCCTGATCCTCTGTGAAAGCCTGTACACACCTGGCAGGATTCTGATATATTGTGAAAACCCCGTACACACCTGGCAGGATCCTGATCCTCTGTGAAACCCCAGACACACCTGGCAGGATCCTGATCCACTGTGAAAACCCCATACACACCTGGAAGGATCCTGATACACTGCGAAACCCCCATACACACCTGGCAGGATCCTGATGCACAGTGAAAACCCCATACACACCTGGCAGGATCCCGATGCACTGTGAAAACCCATACACACCTGGCAGGATCCTGATGCACTGTGAAAACCCCATTCACATCCGGCAGGATCCTGATACACTGTGAAACCCCCATACACACCTGGAAGGATCCTGATACACTGTGAAACCCCAGACACATCTGGCAGAATCCTTTTGCACTGTGAAGACCCAATAGACACCTTGCAGATCCTGATACACTGTGAAAACCCCATACACACCTGGAAGGATCCTGATACACTGTGAAACCCCATACACACCTGGCAGGATATGGATCCACTGTGAAACCCCCATACACACGTGGCAGGATCCTGATACACTTTGAAACCCCACACACAAGGCAAGATCCTGATCCACTGTGAAGCCCCCATACACACCTGGCAGGATCCTGATCCACTGTGAAAACCCCATACACACCTGGGAGGATCCTGATAAACTGAGAAACCCCCATACACACCTGGCAGGAACCTGATAGACTGTGAAACCCCCATACACACCTGGCAGTATCCTGATAAACGGTGAAAGCCCCATACACACCTGGCAGGATCCTGATATATTGTGAAAACCCCGTACACACCTGGCAGGATCCTGATCCTCTGTGAAACCCCATACACACCTGGCAGGATCCTGATATATTGTGAAAACCCCGGACACACCTGGCATGATCCTGATCCTCAGTGAAACCCCATACACACCTGGCAGGATCCTGATCCACTGTGAAAACACCATACACACCTGGCAGGATCCTGATACACTGTGAAAACCCCATACACACCTGGAAGGATCCTGATACACTGCGAAACCCCCATACACACCTGGCAGGATCCTGATGGACAGTGAAAACCCCACACACACCTGGCAGGATCCCGATGCACTGTGAAAACCCATACACACCTGGCAGGATCCTGATGCACTGTGAAAACCCCATTCACATCCGGCAGGATCCTGATACACTGTGAAACCCCCGCACACACCTGGAATGATCCTGATACACTGTGAAACCCGAGACACATCTGGCAGAATCCTTTTGCACTGTGAAACCCAATACACACCTTACAGATCCTGATACACTGTGAAAACCCCATACACACCTGGCAGGATCCTGATCCACTGTGAAAACCCCATGCACACCTGGCAGGACCCTGATACACAGTGAAACCCCATACACACCAGGCAGGATCCTGATGCAAAGTAGAAACCCCATGCACAACTGGCAGGATACTGATACACTGTGAAAACCCCATCAACACCTGGCAGGAGCCTGATAAACTGTGAAAACCCCACACACACCTGGCAGTATCCTGATCCTCTGTGAAAACCCCATACACACCTGGCAGGATCCTGATACACTGTGAAAACCCCATACACACCTGGCAGGATCACGATGCACTGTGAAACCCCATAAACACCTTGCTGGATTCTGATACACTGTGAAAACCCCATGCACACCTGGAAGGATCCTGATACTCTGTCAAACCCCATACACACCTGGCAGGATCCTGATCCACTGTGAAACCCCCATACACACCTGGCAGGATCCTGATACACTGCGAAACCCCCATACACACCTGGCAGGATCCTGATGCACAGTGAAAACCCCATACACACCTGGCAGGATCCCGATGCACTGTGAAAACCCATACACACCTGGCAGGATCCTGATGCACTGTGAAAACCCCATTCACATCCGGCAGGATCCTGATACACTGTGAAACCCCCATACACAGCTGGAAGGATCCTGATACACTGTGAAACCCCAGACACATCTGGCAGAATCCTTTTGCACTGTGAAGACCCAATACACACCTAGCAGATCCTGGTACACTGTCAAAACCCCATACACACCTGGAAGGATCCTGAAACACTGTGAAACCCCATACACACCTGGCAGGATCTGGATCCACTGTGAAACCCCCATACGCACGTGGCAGGATCCTGATACACTTTGAAACCCCATACACACATTGCAGGATCCTGAACCACTGTGAAGCCCCCATACACACCTGGCAGGATCCTGATCCACTGTGAAAACCCCATACACACCTGGGAGGATCCTGATAAACTGTGAAACCCCCATACACACCTGGCAGGAACCTGATAGACTGTGAAACCCCCATACACACCTGGCAGTATCCTGATAAACGGTGAAAGCCCCATACACACCTGGCAGGATCCTGATATATTGTGAAAACCCCGTACACACCTTGCAGGATCCCGATCCTCTGTGAAAGCCTGTACACACCTGGCAGGATCCTGATATATTGTGAAAACCCCGTACACACCTGGCAGGATCCTGATCCTCTGTGACACCCCATACACACCTGGCAGGATCCTGATCCACTGTGAAAACCCCATACACACCTGGCAGGATCCTGATACACTGTGAAAACCCCATACACACCTGGAAGGATCCTGATACACTGCGAAACCCCCATACACACCTGGCAGGATCCTGATGCACAGTGAAAACCCCATACACACCTGGCAGGATCCCGATGCACTGTGAAAACCCATACACACCTGGCAGGATCCTGATGCACTGTGAAAACCCCATTCACATCCGGCAGGATCCTGATACAATGTGAAACCCCCACACACACCTGGAATGATCCTGATACACTGTGAAACCCCAGACACATCTGGCAGAATCCTTTTGCACTGTGAAACCCAATACACACCTTGCAGATCCTGATACACTGTGAAAACCCCATACACACCTGGCAGGATCCTGATCCACTGTGAAAACCCCATGCACACCTGGCAGGACCCTGATACACAGTGAAACTCCATACACACCAGGCGGGATCCTGATGCAAAGTAGATACCCCATGCACAACTGGCAGGATACTGCGACACTGTGAAAACCCCATACACACCTGGCAGGATCCTGATACATTGTGAAAACCCCATACACACCTGGTAGGATCCTGATACAACGTTAAAACCCCATCAACACCTGGCAGGAGCCTGATAAAGTGTGAAAACCCCACACACACCTGGCAGGATCCTGATCCACTGTGAAAACCCCATACACACCTGGCAGGATCCTGATACACTGTGAAAACCCCATACACACCTGGCAGGATCCTGATACACTGTGAATACTCCGTACACACCTGGCAGGATCCAGATAAACTGTGAAAAACACAAACACTCCTGGCAGGATCCTGATGCACTGTGAAACCCCATAAACACCTGGCTGGATCCTGATACACTGTGAAAACCCCATGCACACCTGGAAGGATCCTGATACTCTGTGAAACCCCATACACACCTGGCTGGATCCTGATCCACTGTGAAACCCCCATACACACCTGGCAGTATCCTGATAAACTGTGAAACCCCCACACACACCTGGCAGGATCCTGATAAACTGTGAAACCCCCATACACACCTGGCAGGATACTGATCCTCTGTGAAACCCCGTACACATCTGGCAGGATCCTGATATATTGTGAAAACTCCGTGCACCTGGCAGGATGCTGATCCTCTGTGAAACCCCGTTCACACCTGGCAGGATCCTGATCCACTGTGAAAACCCCATACACACCTGGCAGGATCCTGAAGAACTGTGAAATCCCCATACACACCTGACAGGATCCTGATAATCTGTGAAAGCCCCGCACACACCTGGCAGGAGCCTGATAATCTGTGAAAACCCCGTACACACCTGGTAGGTTCCTGATGCACAGTGAAACCCCATTCACATCTGGCAGGATCCTGATACACTGTGAAACCCCATACACACCTGGAAGGATCCTGATACACTGTGAAACCCCATACACACTTGGCAGGATCTGGATCCGCTGTGAAACCCCCATGCACACGTGGCAGGATTCTGATCCACTGTGAAGCCCCTATACACACCTGGCAGGATCCTGATCCACTGTGAAAACCCCATACACACCTGGGAGGATCCCGATAAACTGTGAAACCCCCATACACACCTGGCAGGATCCTGATAGACTGTTAAAACCACATACACACCTGGCAGTATCCTGATAAACGGTGAAAGCCCCATACACACCTGGCAGGATCCTGATATATTGTGAAAACCCCATACACACCTTGCAGGATCCTGATCCTCTGTGAAAACCCCATACACACGTGGCAGGATCCTGATACACTGTGAAAACCCCATACACACCTGGAAGGATCCTGATACACTGCGAAACCCCCATACACACCTGGCAGCATCCTGATGCACAGTGAAGACCCCATACACGCCTGGCAGGATCCGGATGCACTGTGAAAACCCATACACACCTGGCAGGATCCTGATGCACTGTGAAAACCCCATTCACATCCGGCAGGATCCTGATACACTGTGAAACCCCCATACACACCTGGAAGGATCCTGATACACTGTGAAACCCCAGACACATCTGGCAGAATCCTTTTGCACTGTGAAAACCCAAATACACACCATGCAGATCCTGATACACTGTGAAAACCCCATACACACGTGGCAGGACCCTGATCCACTGTGAAAACCCCATACACACCTGGCAGGAACCTGATAAACTGTGAAACCCCCAGACACACCTGGCAGGATCCTGATATATTGTGAAAACCCCATACACACCTGGCAGGATCCTGATCCTCTGTGAAACCCCGTACACATCTGGCAGGATCCTGATATATTGTGAAAACCCCGTACACCTTGCAGGATGCTGATCCTCTGTGAAACCCCGTTCACACCTCTAAGGATCCTGATCCACTGTGAAAACCCCATACACACCTGGCAGGATCCTGAAGAGCTGTGAAACCCCCATACACACCTGGCAGGATCCTGATGAACTGTGAAACCCCCATACACACCTGGCAGGATCCTGATAACCTGTGCAACCCCCGCACACACCTGGCAAGAGCCTGATACACTGTGAAAACCCCGTACACACCTGGCAGGTTCCTGATGCACAGTGAAACCCCATTCACATCTGGCAGTATCCTGACACACTGTGAAACCCCATACACACCTTGCAGGATCCTGATACACTGTGAAACCCCATACACACCTGGCAGGATCCTGATCCACTGTGAAACCCCCATACACACGTGGCAGTATCCTGATACACTGTGAAGCCCCATACACACCTGGCAGGATCCTGATCCACTGTGAAACCCCCAAACACACCTGGCAGGGTCCTGATACACTGTGAAACCCCATACATACCTGGCAGGATCCTGATGCACTGTGAAACGCCATATACACCTGGCAGGATCCGGATCCACTGTGAAACCCCCATACACACCTGGCAGGATCCTGATACACTGTGAAGCCCCATACACACCTGGCAGGATCCTGACGCACTGTGAAAACCCCAAACACACCTGGCAGGATTCTGATGCACAGTGAAACCCCATATACACCTGGCAGGACCTTGAAACACAGTGAAACCCCATACACACCAGGCAGGAATCTGATGCACAGTGAAAACCCCAAACACACCTGGCAGGATCCTGATCCACTGTGAAAACCCCATACACACCTGGCAGGACCCTGATACACAGTGAAACCCCATACACACCAGGCAGGATCCTGATGCACAGTAGAAACACCATGCACAACTGGCAGGATACTGATACACTGTGAAAACCCCATACACACCTGGCAGGATAATGATACATTGTGAAAACCCCACACACACCTGGTAGGATCCTGATACAATGTTAAAGCCCCATCAACACCTGGCAGGAGCCTGATAAACTGTGAAAATCCCAGACACACCTGGCAGGATCCTGGTACACTGTGAAAACCCTGGACACACCTGGTAGGATCCTGATAAACTGTGAAAACCCCATACACACCTGGCAGATCCTGATACACTGTGATAACCCCATACACACCTGGCAGGATCCTGATGCACTGTGAAAACCCCATACACACCGGGCAGGATCCTGATAGACTGTGAATACCCCATACACACCTGGCAGGATGCTGATAAACTGTGAAACGCCATATACACCTGGCAGGATCCTGATGCACTGTGAAACCCCATAAACACCTGGCTGGATCCTGATACACTGTGAAAACCCCATGCACACCTGGAAGGATCCTGATACTCTGTGAAACCCCATACACACCTGGCAGGATCCTGATCCACTGTGAAACCCCCATACACACCTGGCAGGATACTGATACACTATGAAACCCAAGTCACACCTGGCAGGATTCTGATAAACTGAAAACCCCAAACACTCCTGGCAGGATCCTGATGCACAGTGAAAACCCCATACACTCCGGGCAGGTCCCTGATACACAGTGAAACCCCATACACACCTGGCAGGACCACGATACACGGTGAAAACCCCATACACACGTGGCATGATCCTGATACACTGTGAAACCCCCATACACACCTGGAAGGATCCTGAAACACTGTGAAACCCCAGACACATCTGGCAGGATCATTTTGCACTGTGAAAACCCAATACACACCTTGCAGATCCTGATACACTGTGAAAACCCCATACACACCTGGCCGGATCCTGATCCACTGTGAAAACCCCATACACACCTGGCAGGAACCTGATAAACTGTGAAACCCCCCCACACACCTGGCAGGATCCTGATATATTGTCAAAACCCCATACACACCTGGCAGGATACTGATCCTCTGTGAAACCCCGTACACATCTGGCAGGATCCTGATATATTGTGAAAACTCCGTGCACCTGGCAGGATGCTGATCCTCTGTGAAACCCCGTTCACACCAGGCAGGATCCTGATCCACTGTGAAAACCCCATACACACCTGGCAGGATCCTGAAGAACTGTGAAATCCCCATACACACCTGACAGGATCCTGATAATCTGTGAAAGCCCCGCACACACCTGGCAGGAGCCTGATAATCTGTGAAAACCCCGTACACACCTGGTAGGTTCCTGATGCACAGTGAAACCCTATACACATCTGGCAGGACCCTGAGACACCGTGAAACCCCATACACACCTGGAAGGATCCTGATACACTGTGAAACCCCATACACACTTGGCAGGATCTGGATCCACTGTGAAACCCCCATACACATGTGGCAGGATCCTGATCCACTGTGAAACCCCATACACACATGGCAGGATTCTGATACACTGTGAAGCCCCTATACACACCTGGCAGGATCCTGATCCACTGTGAAAACCCCATACACACCTGGGAGGATCCCGATAAACTGTGAAACCCCCATACACACCTGGCAGGATCCTGATAGACTGTTAAAACCACATACACACCTGGCAGTATCCTGATAAACGGTGAAAGCCCCATACACACCTGGCAGGATCCTGATATATTGTGAAAACCCCGTACACACCTTGCAGGATCCTGATCCTCTGTGAAAACCCCATACGCAGCTGGCAGGATCCTGATGCACTGTGAAAACCCCATACACACCTGGAAGGATCCTGATACACTGCGAAACCCCCATACACACCTGGCAGGATCCTGATGCACAGTGAAAACCCCATACACGCCTGGCAGGATCCGGATGCACTGTGAAAACCCGTACACACCTGGCAGGATCCTGATGCACTGTGAAAACCCCATTCACATCCGGCAGGATCCTGATACACTGTGAAACCCCCATACACACCTGGAAGGATCCTGATACACTGTGAAACCCCAGACACATCTGGCAGAATCCTTTTGCACTGTGAAAACCCAAATACACACCTTGCAGATCCTGATACACTGTGAAAACCCCATACACACGTGGCAGGATCCTGATCCACTGTGAAAACCCCATACACACCTGGCAGGAACCTGATAAACTGTGAAACCCCCAGACACACCTGGCAGGATCCTGATATATTGTGAAAACCCCATACACACCTGGCAGGATCCTGATCTTCTGTAAAACCCCGTACACATCTGGCTGGATCCTGATATATTGTGAAATCCCCGTACACCTGGCAGGATGCTGATCCTCTGTGAAACCCCGTCCACACCTCTAAGGATCCTGATCCACTGTGAAAACCCCATACACACCTGGCAGGATCCTGAAGAACTGTGAAACCCCCATACACACCTGGCAGGATCCTGATGAACTGTGAAACCCCCATACACACCTGGCAGGATCCTGATAACCTTTGCAACCCCCGCACACACCTGGCAAGAGCCTGATACACTGTGAAAACCCCGTACACACCTGGCAGGTTCCTGATGCACAGTGAAACCCCATTCACATCTGGCAGGATCCTGACACACTGTGAAACCCCACACACACCTTGCAGGATCCTGATACACTGTGAAACCCCATACACACCTGGCAGGATCCTGATCCACTGTGAAACCCCCATACACACGTGGCAGTATCCTGATACACTGTGAAGCCCCAGTCACACCTGGCAGGATCCTGATCCACTGTGAAACACCCAAACACACCTGGCAGGGTCCTGATACACTGTGAAAATCCGATACATACCTGGCAGGATCCTGATGCACTGTGAAACGCCATACACACCTGGCAGGATCCGGATCCACTGTGAAACCCCCATACACACCTGGCAGGATCCTGATACACTGTGAAGCCCCATGCACACCTGGCAGGATCCTGACGCACTGTGAAAACCCCAAACACACCTGGCAGGATTCTGATGCACAGTGAAACCCCATATACACCTGGCAGGACCTTGATACACAGTGAAACCCCATACACACCAGGCAGGAATCTGATGCACAGTGAAAACCCCAAACACACCTGGTAGGATCCTGATCCACTGTGAAAACCCCATACACACCTGGCAGGACCCTGATACACAGTGAAACCCCATACACACCAGGCAGGATCCTGATGCACAGTAGAAACACCATGCACAACTGGCAGGATACTGATACACTGTGAAAACCCCATACACACCTGGCAGGATAATGATACATTGTGAAAACCCCACACACACCTGGTAGGATCCTGATACAATGTTAAAGCCCCATCAACACCTGGCAGGAGCCTGATAAACTGTGATAATCCCATACACACCTGGCAGGATCCTGAGACACTGTGAAAATCCCAGACACACCTGGCAGGATCCTGGTACACTGTGAAAACCCTATACACACCTGGTAGGATCCTGATAAACTGTGAAAACCCCATACACACCTGGCAGATCCTGATACACTGTGATAACCCCATACACACCTGGCAGGATCCTGATGCACTGTGAAAACCCCATACACACCGGGCAGGATCCTGATAGACTGTGAATACCCCATACACACCTGGCAGGATGCTGATAAACTGTGAAAAACACAAACACTCCTGGCAGGATCCTGATGCACTGTGAAACCCCATAAACAACTGGCTGGATCCTGATACACTGTGAAAACCCCATGCACACCTGGAAGGATCCTGATACTCTGTGAAACCCCATACACACCTGGCAGGATCCTGATCCACTGTGAAACCCCCATACACACCTGGCAGGATACTGATACACTATGAAACCCCAGTCACACCTGGCAGGATTCTGATAAACTGAAAACCCCAAACACTCCTGGCAGGATCCTGATGCACAGTGAAAACCCCATACACTCCGAGCAGGTCCCTGATACACAGTGAAACCCCATACACACCTGGCAGGACCACGATACACAGTGAAAACCCCATACACACGTGGCATGATCCTGATACACTGTGAAACACCCATACACATCTGGCAGGCTCCTGATAAATGGTGAAACTCCCATACACACCTGGCCGGATCCAGATACACTGTGAAAACCTCATTCACACCTGGCAGGATCCTGATACACTGTGAAAACCCCAAACCCACCTGGCAGGACCATGATACACAGTGAAAACCCCATACACACGTGGCAGGATCCTGATACACTTTGAAACACCCATACACATCTGGCAGGATCCTGATGCACAGTGAAAACCCCATACACACCTGGCAGGATCCTGATCGACTCTGAAAACCCCATACACACCTGGCAGGACCCTGATCCACTGTGAAAACCCCATACACACCTGGCAGGATACTGATCCACTGTGAAAAACCCATACACAACTGGCAGGATCCTGATCCACTGTGCAAACCCCAAACACACCTGGCAGGATCGTAATACACAGTGAAACCCCATAAACACCTGGCAGGAACCTGATACACAGTGAAACCCCACACACACCAGGCAGGATCCTATTGCACAGTGAAACCCCATACACACCTGGCAGGATCCTGATCCACTGTGAATACCCCAAACACACCTGGCAGGAACCTGAAACACAGTGAAACCGCATACACAGCAGGCAGCATCCTGAAGCACAGTGGAAAACTCATACACAGCTGGCAGGATCCTGATAATCTGTGAAACCCCCGTACACACCAGGCAGGAGCCTGATACACTGTGAAATCCCCATTCACATCCGGCAGGATCCTGATACACTGTGAAACCCCATAAACAACTGGCAGGATCCTGATACACTGTGAAACCCCATACACACCTGGCAGGATCCTGATACACTGTGAAAACCCATACACACCTGGCAGGATCCTGATTCACTGTGAAAACCCCATACACACGTCGCAGGATCCTGATACACTGTGAAACCCCATACACACCTGGCAGGATCCTGATCCACTGTGAAACCCCCAAACACACCTGGCAGGATCCTGATACACTATGAAACCCCATACACACCTGGCAGGATCCTGATGCACTGTGAAACCCCCATACACACCTGGCAGGATCCAGATTAACGGTGAAACCCCCACACACACCTGGCAGGATCCTGATATATTGTGAAAACCCCATACACACCTGGCAGGATCCTGATCCTCTGTGAAACCCCAACCACACCTGGCAGGATCCTGATATATTGTGAAAACCCCGTACACACCTGGCAGGATGCTGATCCTCTGTGAAACCCCGTTCACACCTGGCAGGATCCTGATCCACTGTGAAAACCCCATACACACCTGGCAGGATCCTGATGAACTGTGAAACCCCCATACTCACCTGGCAGTATCCTGATAATCTGTGAAAACCCCGTACACACCTGGCAGGAGCCTGATAATCTGTGAAAACCCCGTACACACCTGGTAGGTTCCTGATGCACACTGAAACCCCATTCACATCTGGCAGGATCCTGATACACTGTGAAACCCCATACACACCTGGCAGGATCCTGATCCACTGTGAAACCCCCATACACACGTGGCAGGATCCTGATTAAAGGTGAAACCCCCATACACACCTGGCAGGATCCTGATGATCTGTGAAACCCCCATACACACCTGGCAGGATCCTGATAATCTGTGAAACCCCCGTACACACCAGGCAGGAGCCTGATACACTGTGAAATCCCCATTCACATCCGGCAGGATCCTGATACACTGTGAAACCCCATAAACAACTGGCAGGATCCTGATACACTGTGAAACCCCATACACACCTGGCAGGATCCTGATACACTGTGAAAACCCATACACACCTGGCAGGATCCTGATTCACTGTGCAAACCCCATACACACGTCGCAGGATCCTGATACACTGTGAAACCCCATAGACACCTGGCAGGATCCTGATCCACTGTGAAACCCCCAAACACACCTGGCAGGATCCTGATACACTATGAAACCCCATACACACCTGGCAGGATCCTGATGCACTGTGAAACCCCCATACACACCTGGCAGGATCCAGATTAACGGTGAAACCCCCACACACACCTGGCAGGATCCTGATATATTGTGAAAACCCCATACACACCTGGCAGGATCCTGATCCTCTGTGAAACCCCAACCACACCTGGCAGGATCCTGATATATTGTGAAAACCCCGTACACACCTGGCAGGATGCTGATCCTCTGTGAAACCCCGTTCACACCTGGCAGGATCCTGATCCACTGTGAATACCCCATACACACCTGGCAGGATCCTGATGAACTGTGAAACCCCCATACTCACCTGGCAGTATCCTGATAATCTGTGAAAACCCCGTACACACCTGGCAGGAGCCTGATAATCTGTGAAAACCCCGTACACACCTGGTAGGTTCCTGATGCACACTGAAACCCCATTCACATCTGGCAGGATCCTGATACACTGTGAAACCCCATACACACCTGGAAGGATCCTGATACACTGTGAAACCCCAGACAAACCTGGCAGGATCTGAATCCACTGTGAAACCCCCATACACACGTGGCAGGATCCTGATACACTGTGAAACCCCATACACACATGGCAGGATCTTGATCCACTGTGAAACCCCCATACACACGGGGCAGGATCCTGATAAACTGTGAAAAACCCATACACACCTGGCAGGATCCTGATCCACTGTGAAAACCCCATACACAGCTGGCAGGATCCTGATAAAATATGAAACCCCCATACACACCTGGCAGGATCCTGATAGTCTGGGAAACCCCCATGCACACCTGGCAGGATCCTGATAAACGGTGAAAACCCCTTACACACCTGGAGGATCCGGATATATTGTGAAAGCCCCGTACACACCTTGCTGGATCCTGACCCTCTGTGAAAACCCGTACACACCAGGCAGGATCCTGATGAACTGTGAAAACCCCATACACACCAGGCAGGATCCTGATAATCTGTGAAACCCCCGTACACACCTAGCAGGAGCCTGATACACTGTGACAACCCCGTACACACCTGGCAGGTTCCTGATGCACAGTGAAACCCCATTCACATCTGGCAGGATCCTGATACACTGTGAATCCCCATACACACCTGGCAGGATCCTGATCTACTGTGAAACCCCCATACACACGTGGCAGGATCCTGATACACTGTGAAACCCCATACACAGCTGGCAGGATCCTGATCCACTGTGAAACCCCCAAACACACCTGGCAGGATCCTGATACACTGTGAAACCCCATAAACACCTGGCAGGATCCTGATGCACTGTGAAACGCCATACACACCTGGCAGGATCCTGATCCAATGTGAAACCCCCATACACACCTGGCAGGATCCTGATACACAGTGAAACACCATAGACAACCTGGCAGGATCCTGATGCACTGTGAAACCCCATACACACCTGGCAGGATTCTGATGCACTGTGAAACCCCATAAACACCTGGCAGGATCCTGATCCACTGTGAAACCCCCATACAAACCTGGCAGGATCCTGATACACTGTGAAATCCCGATACACACCTGGAAGGATCAAGATACACTGTGAAACCCCCACACACACCTGGCAGGATCCTGATACACTGTGAAAACCCCGTACACACCTGGCAGGTTCCAGATGCACCGTGAAACCCCATTCACATCTGGGAGGATCCTGAGACACTGTGAATCCCCATACACACCTGGCACTATCCTGATACTCTGTGAAACCCCATACACACCTGACAGGATCCTGATCTACTGTGAAACCCCCATACACACGTGGCAGGATCCTGATACAATGTGAAACCCCATACACAGCTGGCAGGATCCTGATACACTGTGAAAACCCCACACACAGCTGGCAGGATCCTGATACACTGTGAAAACCCCATGCACACCGGGCAGGATCATGAAAAACTGTGAAAACCCCATACACACCTGGCAGGATCCTGATAAACTGTGAAAACCCCATACACACCTGGCAGGATCCTGATGCACTGTGAAACCCCATAAACACCTGGCTGGACCCTGATACACTGTGATAACCCCATGCACACCTGGAAGGATCCTGATACTCTGTGAAAACCCATACACACCTGGCAGGATCCTGATCCACTGTGAAACCCCCATAAACACCTGGCAGGATACTGATACTCTGTGAAAGCTCCATACACACCTGGAAGGATCCTGATACACTGTGAAACCCCCAAACACACCTGGCAGGATCCCGATAAACTGTGAAACCCCATACACACCTGGCAGGATCCTGATACACTGTGAAAACCCCATTCACATCCGGCAGCATCCTGACACACTGTGAAACCTCAAGCACCCCTGGCAGGATCCTGATCCACTGTGCAACCCCTATGCACACCTGGAAGGATCCTGATACACTGTGAAACCCCAGAAACATCTGGCAGGATCCTGGTGCACTGTCAAAACCCAATACACTCCTTGCAGATCCTGATACACTGTGAAACCCCCATACACACCTGGCAGGATTCTGATCCACTGTGAAAACCCCATACACACCTGGCAGGAACCTGATAAACTGTGAAACAACCATACACACCTGGCAGGATACTGATAAACTGTGAAATCCCCTTACACACCTGGCAGGATCATGATAAACGGTGAAACCCCCATACACACCTGGAAGGATCCTGATATATTGTGAAAACCACAAACACACCTGGCAGGATCCTGATCCTCTGTGAAACCCCATACACACCTGGCAGGATCCTGATATATTGTGAAAACCCCGTACACACCTGGCAGGATGCTGATCCTCTGTGAAACCCCGTTCACACCTGGCAGGATCCTGATCCACTGTGAAAACCCCATACACACCTGGCAGGAACCTGCTGAACTGTGAAACCCCCATACACACCTGGCAGGATCCTGATAATCTGTGAAACCCCCGTAAACACCTGGCAGGAGCCTGATAATCTGTGAAAACCCCGTACACACCTGGTAGGTTCCTGATGCACAGTAAAACACCATTCACATCTGGCAGGATCCTGATACACTGTGAAACCCCATACAGACCTGGAAGGATCCTGATACACTGTGAAACCCCATACTCACCTGGCAGGATCTGGATCCACTCTGAAACCCCATACACACGTGGCAGGATCCTGATACACTGTGAAACCCCAAACACAATTGGCAGGATCCTGATCCACTGTGAAACCCCCACACACCTGGCAGGATCCTGATACACTGTGAAACCCCAATCACACCTGGCAGGATCCTGATAAACTGTGAAAAACCCATACACACCTGGCAGGATCCTGATCCACTGTGAAAACCCCATGCACACCTGGTAGGATCCTGATAAGCTATGAAACCCCCATACACACCTGGCAGGATCGTGATAGACTGTGAAACCCCCATACACACCGGGCAGGATCCTGGTAAACCGTGAAATCCCTTACACACCTGGCAGGATCCTGATTCTCTGTGAAACCCCATACACACCTGGCAGGATCCTGATGAACTGTGAAACCCCCATACACACCTGACAGGATCCTGATAATCTGTGAAACCCCCGTACACACCTGGCAGGAGCCTGATACAGAGTGAAAACCCCGTACAAACCTGGCAGGTTCCTGATGCACAGTGAAAATCCATTCACACCTGGCAGGATCCTGATTCTCTGTGAAACCCCCATACACACGTGGCAGGATCCTGATACACTGTGAAAACCCCGTACAGACCTGGCAGGTTACTGATGCACAGTGAAACCCCATTCACATCTGGCAGGATCATGATACACTGTGAAACCCCATACACACCTGGCAGGATCCTGATACACTGTGAAACCCCATACACACCTGGCAGGATCCTGATCCACTGTGAAACCCCCATACACACGTGGCAGGATCCTGATACACTGTGAAACCCCATGCACACCTGGCAGGAAACTGATCCACTGTGAAACCCCCAAACACACCTGGCAGGATCCTGATACACTATGAATCCCCATACACACTTGGCAGGATCCTGATGCACTGTGAAACCCCCATACACACCTGGCAGGATCCTGATTAAAGGTGAAACCCCCATACACACCTGGCAGGATCCTGATGAACTGTGAAACCCCCATACACACCTGGCAGGATCCTGATAATCTGTGAAACCCCCGTACACACCAGGCAGGAGCCTGATACACTGTGAAATCCCCATTCACATCCGGCAGGATCCTGATACACTGTGAAACCCCATAAACAACTGGCAGGATCCTGATACACTGTGAAACCCCATACACACCTGGCAGGATCCTGATACACTGTGAAAACCCATACACACCTGGCAGGATCCTGATTCACTGTGAAAACCCCATACACACGTCGCAGGATCCTGATACACTGTGAAACCCCATACACACCTGGCAGGATCCTGATCCACTGTGAAACCCCCAAACACACCTGGCAGGATCCTGATACACTATGAAACCCCATACACACCTGGCAGGATCCTGATGCACTGTGAAACCCCCATACACACCTGGCAGGATCCTGATTAACGGTGAAACCCCCACACACACCTGGCAGGATCCTGATATATTGTGAAAACCCCAAACACACCTGGCAGGATCCTGATCCTCTGTGAAACCCCATACACACCTGGCAGGATCCTGATATATTGTGAAAACCCCGTACACACCTGGCAGGATGCTGATCCTCTGTGAAACCCCGTTCACACCTGGCAGGATCCTGATCCACTGTGAAAACCCCATACACACCTGGCAGGATCCTGATGAACGTTGAAACCCCCATACTCACCTGGCAGTATCCTGATAAACTATGAAACGCCCATACACACCTGGCAGGATCCTGATAGTCTGTGAAACCCCCATGCACACCTGGCAGGATCCTGATAAACGGTGAAACCCCCATACACACCTGGCAGTATCCGGATATATTGTGAAAGCCCCGTACACACCTTGCAGTATCCTGATCCTCTGTGAAAACCAGTACACACCTGGCAGGATCCTGATGAACTGTGATAACCCCAGACACACCAGGCAGTTTCCTGATAATCTGTGAAACTCCCGTACGCACCTGGCAGGAGCCTGATACACTGTGAAAACCTCGTACACACCTGGCAGGTTCCTGATGCACAGTGAAACCCCATTCACATTTGGCAGGATCCTGATACACTGTGAATCCCCATACACACCTGGCAGGATCCTGATCCACTGTGAAACCCCATACACACCTGGCAGGATCCTGATCTACTGTGAAACCCCCATACACACGTGGCAGGATCCTGATACACTGTGAAACCCCATACACAGCTGGCAGGATCCTGATCCAATGTGAAACCCCCAAACACACCTGGCAGGATCCTGATACACTGTGAAACCCCATAAACACCTGGCAGGATCCTGATGCACTGTGAAACGCCATACACACCTGGCAGGATCCTGATCCAATGTGAAACCCCCATACACACCTGGCAGGATCCTGATACACTGTGAAACACCATAGACACCTGGCAGGATCCTGATGCACTGTGAAACCCCATACACACCTGGCAGGAATCTGATGCACTGTGAAACCCCATAAACACCTGGCAGGATCCTGATCCACTGTGAAACCCCCATACAAACCTGGCAGGATCCTGATACACTGTGAAATCCCGATACACACCTGGAAGGATCAAGATACACTGTGAAACGCCCACACACACCTGGCAGAATCCTGATGAACTGTGAAAACCCCATACACACCAGGCAGAATCCTGATAATCTGTGAAACCCCCGTACACACCTGGCAGGAGCCTGATACACTGTGAAAACCCCGTCCACACCTGGCAGGTTCCTGATGCACCGTGAAACCCCATTCAAATCTGGGAGGATCCTGATACACTGTGAATCCCCATACACACCTGGCAGTATCCTGATACACTGTGAAACCCCATACACATCTGGCAGGATCCTGATCTACTGTGAAACCCCCATACACATCTGGCAGGATCCTGATACACTGTGAAATACCATAGACACCTGGCAGGATCCTGATGCACTGTGAAACCCCATACACATCTGGCAGGATCCTGATACACTGTGAAATACCATAGACACCTGGGAGGATCCTGATGCACTGTGAAACCCCATACACACCTGGCAGGATTCCGATGCACTGTGAAACCCCATAAACACCTGGCAGGAGCCTGATACATTGTGAAAACCCCATACACACCTGGAAGGATCCTGATGCACTGTGAAAACCCATACACACCTGGCAGGATCCTGATCCACTGTGAAACCCCCATACAAACCTGGCAGGATCCCGATACACTGTGAAACCCCATACACACCTGGCAGGATTCTGATACACTGTGAAAGCCCCATTCACATCCGGCAGGATCATGATACACTGTGAAAGCCCATAAACACCTGGCAGGATCCTGATCCACTGTGAAACCCCCATACACACCTGGAAGCATCCTGATACACTGTGAAACCCCAGATACATCTGGCAGGATCCTGGTGCACTGAGAAAACCCCATACACACCTTGCAGATACTGATACACTGTGAAAACCCCATACACACCTGGCAGGATGCTGATCCACCGTGAAAACACCATACACACCTGGCAGGATACTGATAAAGTGTGAAACACCCATACACACCTGGCAGGATCCTGATAAACTTTGAAAGCCCCATACACACCTGGCAGGATCCAGATAAACTGTGAAACCCCCATACACACCTGGCAGGATCCTGATATATTGTGAAATCCCCGTACACACCTGGCAGCTTCCGGATCCTCTGTGAAACCCCGTACACACCTGGCAGGATCCTGATCCTCTGTGAATCCCCATACACACCTGGCAGGATCCTGATGAACTGTGAAACCCCCATGCACACCTGGCAGGATCCTGATAATCTGTGAAAAACCCATACACACCTGGCAGGATCCTGATCCACTGTGAAAACCCCATACACACCTGGCAGGATCCAGATAAACTATGAAACCCCCATACACACCTGGCAGGATCCTGATAGACTGTGAAACCCCCATACACACCTGGCAGGATCCTGATAAACGGTGAAAACCCCATACACACCTGGCAGGATCCTGATATATTGTGAAAGCCCCGTACACACCTTGCAGGATCCTGATCCTCTGTGAAACCCCGTACACACCTGGCAGCTTCGTGATGTACTGTGAAACCCCAATACATACCAGGCAGGATCCTGATAATCTGTGAAACCCCCGTACACACCTGGCAGGAGCCTGATACACTGTGAAAACCCCGTACACACCTGGCAGGTTCCTGATGCACAGTGATACCCCATTCAAATCTGGCAGGATCCTGATACACTGTGAAACCCCATGCACACCTGGCAGGATCCTGATACACTGTGAATCCCCATACACACCTGGCAGGATCCTGATCCACTGTGAAACCCCCATACACACGTGGCAGGATCCTGATACACTGTGAAACCCCATACACAGCTGGCAGGATCCTGATCCACTGTGAAACCCCCAAACACACCTGGCAGGATCCTGATACACTGTGAAACCGCACAAAAACCTGGCATGATCCTGATGCACTGTGAAACGCCATAAACACCTGGCCGGATCCTGATCCAATGTGAAACCCCCATACACTCCTGGCAGGATCCTGATACACTGTGAAACAACATAGACACCTGGCAGGATCCTGATGCACTGTGAAACCCCATACACACCTGGCAGGATTCTGATGCACTGTGAAACCCCATAAACACCTGGCAGGATCCTGATACACTGTGAAAACCCCATACACACCTGGAAGGATCCTGATGCACGGTGATACCCCATACACACCTAGCAGGATCCTGATCCACTGTGAAACCCCCATACAAACCTGGCAGGATCCTGATACACTATGAAACCCCCACACACACCTGGCAGGATCCGGATACACTGTGAAACCCCATACACACCTGGCAGGATCCTGATACACTGTGAAAGCCCCATTCACATCCGGCAGGATCCTGATACACTGTGAAAGCCCATAAACACCTGGCAGGATCCTGATCCACTGTGAAACCCCCATACACACCTGGAAGCATCCTGATACACTGTGAAACCCCAGACACATCTGGCAGGATCCTGGTGCACTGAGAAAACCCCATACACACCGTGCAGATACTGATACACTGTGAAAACCCCATACACACCTGGCTGGATCCTGATCCACCGGGAAAACACCATACACACCTGGCAGGATACTGATAAAGTGTGAAACACCCATACACACCTGCCAGGATCCTGATAAACTTTGAAACCCCCATACACACCTGGCAGGATCCAGATAAACTGTGAAACCCCCATACACACCTGGCAGGATCCTGATATATTGTGAAATCCCCGTGCACACCTGGCAGCTTCCTGATCCTCTGTGAAACCCCGTACACACCTGGCAGGATCCTGATCCTCTGTGAATCCCCATACACACCTGGCAGGATACTGATGAACTGTGAAACCCCCATACACACCTGGCAGGAACCTGATAATCTGTGAAAAACCCATACACACCTGGCAGGATCCTGATCCACTGTGAAAACCCCATGCACACCTGGCAGGATCCAGATAAACTATGAAACCCCCATACACACCTTGCAGGATCCTGATAGACTGTGAAACCCCCATACACACCTGGCAGGATCCTGATAAACGGTGAAAACCCCATACACACCTGGCAGGATCCTGATATATTGTGAAAGCCCCGTACACACCTTGCAGGATCCTGATCCTCTGTGAAACCCCGTACACACCTGGCAGGATCCTGATGAACTGTGAAACCCCCATACATACCAGGCAGGATCCTGATAATCTGTGAAACCCCCGTACACACCTGGCAGGAGCCTGATACACTGTGAAAACCCCGTACACACCTGGCAGGTTCCTGATGCACAGTGATACCCCATTCACATCTGGCAGGATCCTGATGCACTGTGAAACCCCATACACACCTGGCAGGATCCTGATACACTGCGAAACCCCATACACACCTGGCAGGATCCTGATCCACTGTGAAACCCCCATACACACGTGGCAGGATCCTGATACACTGTGAAATCCCAGACACAGCTGGCAGGATCCTGATCCACTGTGAAACCCCCAAACACACCTGGCAGGATCCTGATACACTGTGAAACCCCACAAAAACCTGGCAGGATCCTGATGCACTGTGAAACGCCATAAACACCTGGCAGGATCCTGATCCAATGTGAAACCCCCATACACACCTGGCAGGATCCTGATACACTGTGAAACAACATAGACACCTGGCAGGATCCTGATGCACTGTGAATTCCCATACACACCAGGCAGGATTCTGATGCACTGTGAAACCCCATAAACACCTGGCAGGATCCTGATACACTGTGAAAACCCCATACACACCTGGAAGTATCCTGATGCACGGTGAAACCCCATACACACCTAGCAGGATCCTGATCCACTGTGAAACACCCATACAAACCTGGCAGGATCCTGATACACTGTGAAACCCCCACACACACCTGGCAGGATCCGGATACACTGTGAAACCCCATACACACCTGGCAGGATCCTGATACACTGTGAAAGCCCCATTCACATCCGGCAGGATCCTGATACACTGTGAAAGCCCATAAACACCTGGCAGGATCCTGATCCACTGTGAAGCCCCCATACACACCTGGAAGCATCCTGATACACTGTGAAACCCCAGACACATCTGGCAGGATTCTGGTGCACTGCGAAAACCCCATACACACCGTGCAGATACTGATACACTGTGAAAACCCCATACACACCTGGCTGGATCCTGATCCACCGTGAAAACACCATACACACCTGGCAGGATACTGATAAAGTGTGAAACACCCATACACACCTGGCAGGATCCTGATAAACTGTGAAACCACCATACACACCTGGCAGGATCAAGATAAACTGTGAAACCCCCATACACACCTGGCAGGTTCCTGATAAATTGTGAAATCCCCGTACACACCTTGCAGCTTCCTGATCCTCTGTGAAACCCCGTACACACCTGGCAGGATCCTGATCCTCTGTGAATCCCCATACACACCTGGCATAATGCTGATGAACTGTGAAACCCCCATACACACCTGGCAGGATACTGATAATCTGTGAAAAACCCATCCACACCTGGCAGGATCCTGATCCACTGTGAAAACCCCATACACACCTGGCAGGATCCAGATAAACTATGAAACCCCCATACACACCTGGCAGGATCCTGATAGACTGTGAAACCCCCATACACACCTGGCAGGATCCTGATAAACGGTGAAAACCCCATACACACCTGGCAGGATCCTGATATATTGTGAAAGCCCCGTACACACCTTGCAGGATCCTGATCCTCTGTGAAACCCCGTACACACCTGGCAGGATACTGATGAACTGTGAAACCCCCATACATACCAGGCAGGATCCTGATAATCTGTGAAACCCCCGTACACACCTGGCAGGAGCCTGATACACTGTGAAAACCCCGTACACACCTTGCAGGTTCCTGATGCACATTGATACCCCATTCACATCTGGCAGGATCCTGATACACTGTGAAACCCCATACACACCAGGCAGGATCCTGATACACTGTGAAACCCCATACACACCTGGCAGGATCCTGATACACTGTGAAACCCCATACACACCTGGCAGGATCCTGATGCACTATGAAACGCCATACGCACCTGGCAGGATCCTGATCCAATGTGAAACCCCCATACACATCTGGAAGGATCCTGATACACTGTGAAACCCCCATACAAACCTGGCAGGATCCTGATACGCTGTGAAATCCCGATACACAGCTGGAAGGATCAAGATACACTGTGAAACCCCCATACACACCTGGCAGGATGCCGATACACGTTGAAACCCCATACACACCTGGCAGGATCCTGATACACTGTGAAAGCCCCATTCACATCCGGCAGGATCCTGATACACGGTGAAACCCCATACACACCTGGCAGGATCCTGATGCACTGTGAAACGCCATAAACACCTGGCAGGATCCTGATCCAATGTGAAACCCCATACACACCTGGCAGGATCCTGATACACTGTGAAACAACATAGACACCTGGCAGGATCCTGATGCACTGTGAAACCCCATACACACCTGGCAGGATTCAGATGCACTGTGAAACCCCATAAACACCTGGCAGGATCCTGATACACTGTGAAAACCCCATACACACCTGGAAGTATCCTGATGCACGGTGAAACCCCATACACACCTAGCAGGATCCTGATCCACTGTGAAACCCCCATACAAACCTGGCAGGATCCTGATACACTGTGAAACCCCCACACACACCTGGCAGGATCCGGATACACTGTGAAACCCCATACACACCTGGCAGGATCCTGATGCACTGTGAAACGCCATAAACACCTGGCAGGATCCTGATCCAATGTGAAACCCCCATACACACCTGGCAGGATCCTGATACACTGTGAAACAACATAGACACCTGGCAGGATCCTGATGCACTGTGAAACCCCATACACACCTGGCAGGATTCAGATGCACTGTGAAACCCCATAAACACCTGGCAGGATCCTGATACACTGTGAAAACCCCATACACACCTGGAAGTATCCTGATGCACGGTGAAACCCCATCCACACCTGGCAGGATCCTGATCCACTGTGAAAACCCCATACACACCTGGCAGGATCCAGATAAACTATGAAACCCCCATACACACCTGGCAGGATCCTGATAGACTGTGAAACCCCCATACACACCTGGCAGGATCCTGATAAACGGTGAAAATCCCATACACACCTGGCAGGATCCTGATATATTGTGAAAGCCCCGTACACACCTTGCAGGATCCTGATCCTCTGTGAAACCCCGTACACACCTGGCAGGATACTGATGAACTGTGAAACCCCCATACATACCAGGCAGGATCCTGATAATCTGTGAAACCCCCGTACACACCTGGCAGGAGCCTGATACACTGTGAAAACCCCGTACACACCTGGCAGGTTCCTGATGCACATTGATACCCCATTCACATCTGGCAGGATCCTGATACACTGTGAAACCCCATACACACCAGGCAGGATCCTGATACACTGTGAAACCCCATACACACCTGGCAGGATCCTGATACACTGTGAAACCCCATACACACCTGGCAGGATCCTGATGCACTATGAAACGCCATACGCACCTGGCAGGATCCTGATCCAATGTGAAACCCCCATACACATCTGGAAGGATCCTGATACACTGTGAAACCCCCATACAAACCTGGCAGGATCCTGATACGCTGTGAAATCCCGATACACAGCTGGAAGGATCAAGATACACTGTGAAACCCCCATACACACCTGGCAGGATGCCGATACACGATGAAACCCCATACACACCTGGCAGGATCCTGATACACTGTGAAAGCCCCATTCACATCCGGCAGGATCCTGATACACGGTGAAACCCCATACACACCTGGCAGGATCCTGATGCACTGTGAAACGCCATAAACACCTGGCAGGATCCTGATCCAATGTGAAACCCCCATACACACCTGGCAGGATCCTGATACACTGTGAAACAACATAGACACCTGGCAGGATCCTGATGCACTGTGAAACCCCATACACACCTGGCAAGATTCAGATGCACTGTGAAACCCCATAAACACCTGGCAGGATCCTGATACACTGTGAAAACCCCATACACACCTGGAAGGATCCTGATGCACGGTGAAACCCCATACACACCTAGCAGGATCCTGATCCACTGTGAAACCCCCATACAAACCTGGCAGGATCCTGATACACTGTGAAACCCCCACACACACCTGGCAGGATCCGGATACACTGTGAAACCCCATACACACCTGGCAGGATCCTGATACACTGTGAAAGCCCCATTCACATCCGGCAGGATCCTGATACACTGTGAAAGCCCATAAACACCTGGCAGGATCCTGATCCACTGTGAAGCCCCCATACACACCTGGAAGCATCCTGATACACTGTGAAACCCCAGACACATCTGGCAGGATCCTGGTGCACTGCGAAAACCCCATACACACCGTGCAGATACTGATACACTGTGAAAACCCCATACACACCTGGCTGGATCCTGATCCACCGTGAAAACACCATACACACCTGGCAGGATACTGATAAAGTGTGAAACACCCATACACACCTGGCAGGATCCTGATAAACTGTGAAACCACCATACACACCTGGCAGGATCAAGATAAACTGTGAAACCCCCATACACACCTGGCAGGTTCCTGATAAATTGTGAAATCCCCGTACACACCTTGCAGCTTCCTGATCCTCTGTGAAACCCCGTACACACCTGGCAGGATCCTGATCCTCTGTGAATCCCCATACACACCTGGCATAATGCTGATGAACTGTGAAACCCCCATACACACCTGGCAGGATACTGATAATCTGTGAAAAACCCATCCACACCTGGCAGGATCCTGATCCACTGTGAAAACCCCATACACACCTGGCAGGATCCAGATAAACTATGAAACCCCCATACACACCTGGCAGGATCCTGATAGACTGTGAAACCCCCATACACACCTGGCAGGATCCTGATAAACGGTGAAAACCCCATACACACCTGGCAGGATCCTGATATATTGTGAAAGCCCCGTACACACCTTGCAGGATCCTGATCCTCTGTGAAACCCCGTACACACCTGGCAGGATACTGATGAACTGTGAAACCCCCATACATACCAGGCAGGATCCTGATAATCTGTGAAACCCCCGTACACACCTGGCAGGAGCCTGATACACTGTGAAAACCCCGTACACACCTGGCAGGTTCCTGATGCACATTGATACCCCATTCACATCTGGCAGGATCCTGATACACTGTGAAACCCCATACACACCAGGCAGGATCCTGATACACTGTGAAACCCCATACACACCTGGCAGGATCCTGATACACTGTGAAACCCCATACACACCTGGCAGGATCCTGATGCACTATGAAACGCCATACGCACCTGGCAGGATCCTGATCCAATGTGAAACCCCCATACACATCTGGAAGGATCCTGATACACTGTGAAACCCCCATACAAACCTGGCAGGATCCTGATACGCTGTGAAATCCCGATACACAGCTGGAAGGATCAAGATACACTGTGAAACCCCCATACACACCTGGCAGGATGCCGATACACGATGAAACCCCATACACACCTGGCAGGATCCTGATACACTGTGAAAGCCCCATTCACATCCGGCAGGATCCTGATACACGGTGAAACCCCATACACACCTGGCAGGATCCTGATACACTGTGAAACCCCCATACACACCTGGAAGGATCCTGATCCACTGTGAAGCCCCAGACACACCTGACAGGATCCTGGTGCACTGTGAACACCCCATACACACCTTGCAGATACTGATACAATGTGAAAACAACATACACACCTGGCAGGATACTGATCCACCGTGAAAACACCATACACACCTGGCAGGATCCTGATAAACTGTGATACCCCCATACACACCTGGAAAGATCCAGATAAACTGTGAAACCCCCATACACACCTGGCAGGATCCTGAAAAATTGTGAAATCCCCGTACACACATGGCAGGATCCTGATCCTCTGTGAAACCCCGTCCACACCTGGCAGGATCCAGATCCTCTGCGAATCCACAAACACACCTGGCAGGATCCTGATGAACTGTGAAACCCCCATACACACTGGCAGGATCCTGATAATCTGTGAAATCCCCGTACACTCCTGGTAGGAGCCTGATACACTGTGAAAACCCCGTACACCCCTGTCAGTTTCCTGATGCACAGTGCAACCCCATTCACATCTGGCAGGATCCCGTTACACTGTGAAACCACATACACACCTGGAAGGATCCTGATACACTTTGAAACCACATACACGCCTGGTAGGATTCGAATGCACTGTTAAAACCCCATACACACCTTGCAGATCCTGATACACTGTGAAAACCCCTTACACACCTGGCAGGATCCTGATACACTGTGAAACTCCATACAAACCTGGCAGATCCTGATCCACTGTGAAAACCCCGTACACACCTGACAGGATCCTGATCCACTGTGAAAACCCCATACAAACCTGGCAGGATCCTGATACACTGTGAAACTCCATACACACCTGGCTGATCCCGATACACTGTGAAAACCCCATACCGACCTGGCAGGATCCTGATCCACTGTGAAAACCCCATACACATCTGGCAGGATCCTGATAAACTGTGAAAACCCCATACACTCCTGGCAGGATACTGATCCACTGTGAAAACCCCATACACACCTGGCAGGATCCTGATAAACTGTGAAACCCCCATACACACCTGGCAGGATCCTGATAAACTGCGAAACCCACATACACACCTGGCAAGATCCTGATAAATGGTGAAACTCCCAATTACACCTGGCAGGATCCTGATCCACTGTGAAATCCCCATGAACACCTGGCAGGATCCAGATCTACTGTGAAATCCCCATACACACCTGGCCGGATCCTGATCCACTGTGAAAACCCCATAATCACCTGGCAGGATCCTGATAAACTGTTAAAACCCCATACACACCTGGCAGGATTCTGAACCACTGTGAGAACCCCATACACACCTGGCAGGATCCTGATCAACTGTGAAACACACATACACACCTGGCAGGATCCTGATAAACTGTGAAACTCCCATACACACCTGGCAAGAACCTGATAAATGGTGAAACCCCCATACACACCTGGCAGGATCCTGATATATTGTGAAAACCCCGGACACACCTGGCAGGATCCTGATCCTATGTGAAACCCCGTACACACATGGCAGGAACCTGATATATTGTGCAAACCCCGTACACACCTGGCAGGATCCTGATCCTCTGTGAAACCCTGTACACACCTGGCAGGATCCTGATCCACTGTGAAAAACCCATACACACCTAGCAGGATCCTGATACACTGTGAAAACCCCAAACACACGTGGCAGGACCCTGATACACAGTGAAACCCCAAACACACCTGGCAGGACACTGACGCTCAGTGAAACCCCAAACACACCAGGCAGGACCCTGATCCACTGTGAAAACCCCATACACACCTGGCAGGATCCTGATAAACTGTGAAACCCCCATACACACCTGGCAGGATCCTGATAAACTGCGAAACCCACATACACACCTGGCAAGATCCTGATAAATGGTGAAACTCCCAATTACACCTGGCAGGATCCTGATCCACTGTGAAATCCCCATGAACACCTGGCAGGATCCAGATCTACTGTGAAATCCCCATACACACCTGGCCGGATCCTGATCCACTGTGAAAACCCCATAATCACCTGGCAGGATCCTGATAAACTGTGAAAACCCCATACACACCTGGCAGGATTCTGAACCACTGTGAGAACCCCATACACACCTGGCAGGATCCTGATCAACTGTGAAACACACATACACACCTGGCAGGATCCTGATAAACTGTGAAACTCCCATACACACCTGGCAAGAACCTGATAAATGGTGAAACCCCCAAACACACCTGGCAGGATCCTGATATATTGTGAAAACCCCGGACACACCTGGCAGGATCCTGATCCTATGTGAAACCCCGTACACACATGGCAGGAACCTGATATATTGTGCAAACCCCGTACACACCTGGCAGGATCCTGATCCTCTGTGAAACCCTGTACACACCTGGCAGGATCCTGATCCACTGTGAAAAACCCATACACACCTAGCAGGATCCTGATACACTGTGAAAACCCCAAACACACGTGGCAGGACCCTGATACACAGTGAAACCCCAAACACACCTGGCAGGACACTGACGCTCAGTGAAACCCCAAACACACCAGGCAGGACCCTGATCCACTGTGAAAACCCCATACACACCTGGCAGTATCCTGATCCACTGTGAAAACCCCATACACAACTGGCAGGATCCTGATCCACTGTGAAAACCCCAAACACACCTGGCAGGATCCTAATACACAGTGAAACCCCATATACACCTGGCAGGACCCTGATACACAGCGAAACCCCATACACACCAGGCAGGACCCTGATACACAGTGAAACCCCATGCACACCAGGCAGGATCCTGATGCACAGTGAAAACCCCATACACAACTGGCAGGATCCTGATCCACTATGAAAACCCCATACACACCTGGCAGGACCCTGATACACAGTGTATCCCCATACACACCAGGCAGGATACTGATGCACAGTGGAAACCCCATACACAGCTGGCAGGATCCTGATAAACTGTAAAAACCCCATACACACCTGGCAGGATACTGATACACTGTGAAAACCCCATACACACCTGGCAGGATCCTGATACAATGTGACAACACCATCAACACGTGGCAGGAGCCTGATAAACATGTGAAAAACCCATACACACCTGGCAGGATCCTGATCCACTGTGAAAATCCCAGACACACCTGGCAGGATCCTGATACACTGTGAAAACCCCATACACACCTGGCAGGACTCTGATGCACTGTGAAAACCACATTCACACCTGGCTGGATCCTGATAAACTGTCAAAACCCCATACACACCTGGCAGGATCCTGATACACCGTGATAACCCCATACACACCTGGCAGGATCCTGATACACTGTGAAAACCCCATACACACCGGGCAGGAAACTGATAAACTGTGAAAACCCCACACACACCTGCCAGGATCCTGACAAACTGTGAAAACCCCATACACACCTGGCAGGATCCTGATGCACTGTGAAACCCCATAAACACCTGGCTGGATCCTGCTACACTGTGATAACCCCATGCACACCTGGAAGGATCCTGATACTCTGTGAAACCCCATACACACCTGGCAGGATCCTGATCCACTGTGAAACCCCCATACACACCTGGCAGGTGCCTGATACACTGTGATCACCCCATACACACCTGGAAGGATCCTGATACACTGTGAAACCCCCAAACACACCTGGTAGGATCCTGATCCACTGTGAAAACCCCATACACACCTGGCAGGATCCCGATAAACTGTGAAACCCCATACACACCTGGCAGGATCCTGATACACTGTGAAAACCCCATTCACATCCAGCAGGTTCCTGATACACTGTGAAACCCCATACACACCTGGCAGGATCCTGATACACTGTGAAACCCCCATACACACCTGGAATGATCCTGATACACTGTGAAACGCCAGACACATCTGGCAGGATCCTGGTGCACTGTCAAAACCCAATACACACCTTGCAGATCCTGATACACTGTGAAAACCCCATACACACCTGGCAGGATCCTGAACCACTGTGAAAACCCCATACACACCTGGCAGGAACCTGATAAACTGTGAAACCCCCATACACACCTGGCAGGATCCTGATAAACTGTGAAACCCCCATGCACACCTGGCAGCATTCTGTTAAACGGAGAAACCCCAATACACACCTGGCAGGATCCTGATATATTGTGAAAACCCCATAAACACCTGGCAGGATCCTGATCCTCTGTGAAGCCCCGTACACACCTGGCACGATCCTGATATATTGTGAAAACCCCGTACACACCGGGCAGGGTGCTGATCCTCTGTGAAACCCCGTTCACTCCTGGCAGGATCCTGATTCACTGTGAAAACCCCATACACACCTGGCAGGACTCTGATACACTGTGAAAACCACATACACACCTGGCTGGATCCTGATAAACTGTCAAAACCCCAGACACACCTGGCAGGATCCTGATACACCGTGATAACCCCATGCACACCTGGCAGGATCCTGATACACTGTGAAAATCCCATACACACCGGGCAGGAAACTGATAAACTGTGAAAACCCCATACACACCTGCCAGGATCCTGATACACTGTGAAAACCCCATACACACCTGGCAGGATCCTGATGCACTGTGAAACCCCATAAACACCTGGCTGGATCCTGATACACTGTGATAACCCCATGCACACCTGGAAGGATCCTGATACTCTGTGAAACCCCATACACACCTGGCAGGATGCTGATCCACTGTGAAACCCCCATACACACCTGGCAGGTGCCTGATACACTGTGATCACCCCATACACACCTGGAAGGATCCTGATACACTGTGAAACCCCCATACACACCTGGCAGGATCCTGATCCACTGTGAAAACCCCATACACACCTGGCAGGATCCCGATACACTGTGAAACCCCATACACACCTGGCAGGATCCTGATACACTGTGAAACCCCAGACACATCTGGCAGGATCCTGGTGCACTGTCAAAACCCAATACACACCTTGCAGATCCTGATACACTGTGAAAACCCCATACACACCTGGCAGGATCCTGATCCACTGTGAAAACCCCACACACACGGCAGGAACCTGATAAACTGTGAAACCCCCAGACACACCTGGCAGTATCCTGATAAACTGTGAAACCCCCTTACACACCTGGCAGCATCCTGTTAAACGGAGAAACCCCAATACACACCTGGCAGGATCCTGATATATTGTGAAAACCCCAAAAACACCTGGCAGGATCCTGATCCTCTGTGAAACCCCGTACACAACTGGCACGATCCTGATATATTGTGAAAATCCCGTACACACCGGGCAGGGTGCTGATCCTCTGTGAAACCCCGTTCACTCCTGGCAGGATCCTGATTCACTGTGAAAACCCCATACACACCTGGCAGGATCCCGATGAACTGTGAAACCCCCATACACAACTGGCAGGAGCCTGATAATCTGCGAAACCCCCGTACACACCTGGCAGGTTCCTGATGGACAGTGAAACCCCATTCACATCTGGCAGGATCCTGATACACTGTGAAAACCCATACACACATGGCAGGATCCTGATCCACTGTGAAACCCCCTTACACACCTGTCAGGATCCTGATAAACTGTGAAAAACCCATACACACCTGGCAGGATCCTGATCCACTGTGAAAACCCCATACACACCTGGCAGGATCCTGATAAACTATGAAACACCCATACACACCTGGCAGGATCCTGATAGACTGTGAAACCCGCATACACACCTGGCAGGATCCTGATAAACGGTGAAACTCCCATGCACACCTGGCAGGATCCTGATATATTGTGAAAACCCCATACACACCTGGCAGGATCCTGATGCACTGTGAAACCCCATAAACACCTGGCTGGATCCTGCTACACTGTGATAACCCCATGCACACCTGGAAGGATCCTGATACTCTGTGAAACCCCATACACACCTGGCAGGATCCTGATCCACTGTGAAACCCCCATACACACCTGGCAGGTGCCTGATACACTGTGATCACCCCATACACACCTGGAAGGATCCTGATACACTGTGAAACCCCCAAACACACCTGGTAGGATCCTGATCCACTGTGAAAACCCCATACACACCTGGCAGGATCCCGATAAACTGTGAAACCCCATACACACCTGGCAGGATCCTGATACACTGTGAAAACCCCATTCACATCCAGCAGGTTCCTGATACACTGTGAAACCCCATACACACCTGGCAGGATCCTGATACACTGTGAAACCCCCATACACACCTGGAATGATCCTGATACACTGTGAAACGCCAGACACATCTGGCAGGATCCTGGTGCACTGTCAAAACCCAATACACACCTTGCAGATCCTGATACACTGTGAAAACCCCATACACACCTGGCAGGATCCTGAACCACTGTGAAAACCCCATACACACCTGGCAGGAACCTGATAAACTGTGAAACCCCCATACACACCTGGCAGGATCCTGATAAACTGTGAAACCCCCATGCACACCTGGCAGCATTCTGTTAAACGGAGAAACCCCAATACACACCTGGCAGGATCCTGATATATTGTGAAAACCCCATAAACACCTGGCAGGATCCTGATCCTCTGTGAAGCCCCGTACACACCTGGCACGATCCTGATATATTGTGAAAACCCCGTACACACCGGGCAGGGTGCTGATCCTCTGTGAAACCCCGTTCACTCCTGGCAGGATCCTGATTCACTGTGAAAACCCCATACACACCTGGCAGGACTCTGATACACTGTGAAAACCACATACACACCTGGCTGGATCCTGATAAACTGTCAAAACCCCAGACACACCTGGCAGGATCCTGATACACCGTGATAACCCCATGCACACCTGGCAGGATCCTGATACACTGTGAAAATCCCATACACACCGGGCAGGAAACTGATAAACTGTGAAAACCCCATACACACCTGCCAGGATCCTGATACACTGTGAAAACCCCATACACACCTGGCAGGATCCTGATGCACTGTGAAACCCCATAAACACCTGGCTGGATCCTGATACACTGTGATAACCCCATGCACACCTGGAAGGATCCTGATACTCTGTGAAACCCCATACACACCTGGCAGGATGCTGATCCACTGTGAAACCCCCATACACACCTGGCAGGTGCCTGATACACTGTGATCACCCCATACACACCTGGAAGGATCCTGATACACTGTGAAACCCCCATACACACCTGGCAGGATCCTGATCCACTGTGAAAACCCCATACACACCTGGCAGGATCCCGATACACTGTGAAACCCCATACACACCTGGCAGGATCCTGATACACTGTGAAACCCCAGACACATCTGGCAGGATCCTGGTGCACTGTCAAAACCCAATACACACCTTGCAGATCCTGATACACTGTGAAAACCCCATACACACCTGGCAGGATCCTGATCCACTGTGAAAACCCCACACACACGGCAGGAACCTGTTAAACTGTGAAACCCCCAGACACACCTGGCAGTATCCTGATAAACTGTGAAACCCCCTTACACACCTGGCAGCATCCTGTTAAACGGAGAAACCCCAATACACACCTGGCAGGATCCTGATATATTGTGAAAACCCCAAAAACACCTGGCAGGATCCTGATCCTCTGTGAAACCCCGTACACAACTGGCACGATCCTGATATATTGTGAAAATCCCGTACACACCGGGCAGGGTGCTGATCCTCTGTGAAACCCCGTTCACTCCTGGCAGGATCCTGATTCACTGTGAAAACCCCATACACACCTGGCAGGATCCCGATGAACTGTGAAACCCCCATACACAACTGGCAGGAGCCTGATAATCTGCGAAACCCCCGTACACACCTGGCAGGTTCCTGATGGACAGTGAAACCCCATTCACATCTGGCAGGATCCTGATACACTGTGAAACCCCATACACACATGGCAGGATCCTGATCCACTGTGAAACCCCCATACACACCTGTCAGGATCCTGATAAACTGTGAAAAACCCATACACACCTGGCAGGATCCTGATCCACTGTGAAAACCCCATACACACCTGGCAGGATCCTGATAAACTATGAAACACCCATACACACCTGGCAGGATCCTGATAGACTGTGAAACCCGCATACACACCTGGCAGGATCCTGATAAACGGTGAAACTCCCATGCACACCTGGCAGGATCCTGATATATTGTGAAAACCCCATACACACCTGGCAGGATCCTGATGCACTGTGAAACCCCATAAACACCTGGCTGGATCCTGCTACATTGTGATAACCCCATGCACACCTGGAAGGATCCTGATACTCTGTGAAACCCCATACACACCTGGCAGGATCCTGATCCACTGTGAAACCCCCATACACACCTGGCAGGTGCCTGATACACTGTGATCACCCCATACACACCTGGAAGGATCCTGATACACTGTGAAACCCCCAAACACACCTGGCAGGATCCTGATCCACTGTGAAAACCCCATACACACCTGGCAGGATCCCGATAAACTGTGAAACCCCATACACACCTGGCAGGATCCTGATACACTGTGAAAACCCCATTCACATCCAGCAGGTTCCTGATACACTGTGAAACCCCATACACACCTGGCAGGATCCTGATACACTGTGAAACCCCCATACACACCTGGAATGATCCTGATACACTGTGAAACGCCAGACACATCTGGCAGGATCCTGGTGCACTGTCAAAACCCAATACACACCTTGCAGATCCTGATACACTGTGAAAACCCCATACACACCTGGCAGGATCCTGAACCACTGTGAAAACCCCATACACACCTGGCAGGAACCTGATAAACTGTGAAACCCCCATACACACCTGGCAGGATCCTGATAAACTGTGAAACCCCCATGCACACCTGGCAGCATTCTGTTAAACGGAGAAACCCCAATACACACCTGGCAGGATCCTGATATATTGTGAAAACCCCATAAACACCTGGCAGGATCCTGATCCTCTGTGAAGCCCCGTACACACCTGGCACGATCCTGATATATTGTGAAAACCCCGTACACACCGGGCAGGGTGCTGATCCTCTGTGAAACCCCGTTCACTCCTGGCAGGATCCTGATTCACTGTGAAAACCCCATACACACCTGGCAGGACTCTGATACACTGTGAAAACCACATACACACCTGGCTGGATCCTGATAAACTGTCAAAACCCCAGACACACCTGGCAGGATCCTGATACACCGTGATAACCCCATGCACACCTGGCAGGATCCTGATACACTGTGAAAATCCCATACACACCGGGCAGGAAACTGATAAACTGTGAAAACCCCATACACACCTGCCAGGATCCTGATACACTGTGAAAACCCCATACACACCTGGCAGGATCCTGATGCACTGTGAAACCCCATAAACACCTGGCTGGATCCTGATACACTGTGATAACCCCATGCACACCTGGAAGGATCCTGATACTCTGTGAAACCCCATACACACCTGGCAGGATGCTGATCCACTGTGAAACCCCCATACACACCTGGCAGGTGCCTGATACACTGTGATCACCCCATACACACCTGGAAGGATCCTGATACACTGTGAAACCCCCATACACACCTGGCAGGATCCTGATCCACTGTGAAAACCCCATACACACCTGGCAGGATCCCGATACACTGTGAAACCCCATACACACCTGGCAGGATCCTGATACACTGTGAAACCCCAGACACATCTGGCAGGATCCTGGTGCACTGTCAAAACCCAATACACACCTTGCAGATCCTGATACACTGTGAAAACCCCATACACACCTGGCAGGATCCTGATCCACTGTGAAAACCCCACACACACGGCAGGAACCTGTTAAACTGTGAAACCCCCAGACACACCTGGCAGTATCCTGATAAACTGTGAAACCCCCTTACACACCTGGCAGCATCCTGTTAAACGGAGAAACCCCAATACACACCTGGCAGGATCCTGATATATTGTGAAAACCCCAAAAACACCTGGCAGGATCCTGATCCTCTGTGAAACCCCGTACACAACTGGCACGATCCTGATATATTGTGAAAATCCCGTACACACCGGGCAGGGTGCTGATCCTCTGTGAAACCCCGTTCACTCCTGGCAGGATCCTGATTCACTGTGAAAACCCCATACACACCTGGCAGGATCCCGATGAACTGTGAAACCCCCATACACAACTGGCAGGAGCCTGATAATCTGCGAAACCCCCGTACACACCTGGCAGGTTCCTGATGGACAGTGAAACCCCATTCACATCTGGCAGGATCCTGATACACTGTGAAACCCCATACACACATGGCAGGATCCTGATCCACTGTGAAACCCCCATACACACCTGTCAGGATCCTGATAAACTGTGAAAAACCCATACACACCTGGCAGGATCCTGATCCACTGTGAAAACCCCATACACACCTGGCAGGATCCTGATAAACTATGAAACACCCATACACACCTGGCAGGATCCTGATAGACTGTGAAACCCGCATACACACCTGGCAGGATCCTGATAAACGGTGAAACTCCCATGCAGACCTGGCAGGATCCTGATATATTGTGAAAGCCACGTACACACCTTGCAGTATCCTGATCCTCTGTGAAACCCCGTACACACCTGGCAGGATCCTGATATATTGTGAAAACCCCGGTCACACCTGGAAGGATCATGATCCTCTGTGAAACCCCATACACACCTGGCAGGATCCTGATGAACTGTGAAACCACTATACACACCTGGCAGGATCCTGATAATCTGTGAAACCCCCGTACACACGTGGCAGGAGCCTGATACACTGTGAAAACTCCGTACACACCTGGCAGGTTCCTGATGTACAGTGAAACCCCATTCGCATCTGGCAGGATCCTGATACACTGTGAAACCCCATACACACCTGGCAGGATCCCGATACACTGTGAAACCCCATACACACCTGGCAGGATCCTGATACACTGTGAAAACCCCATTCACATCCAGCAGGATCCTGATACACAGTGAAACCCCATGCACACCTGGCAGGATCCTGATACACTGTGAAGCCCCCATACATACCTGGCAGGATCCTGATAGACTGTGAAACCCGCATACACACCTGGCAGGATCCTGATAAACGGTGAAACTCCCATGCACACCTGGCAGGATCCTGATATATTGTGAAAACCCCATACACACCTGGCAGGATCCTGATCCACTGTGAAAACCCCATACACACCTGGCAGGAACTTGATAAATTGTGAAACCCCATACACACCTGGCAGGATCCTGATAATCAGTGAAACCCCCATACACACCTGGCAGTATCCTGTTAAACGGAGAAACCCCAATACAAACCTGGCAGGATCCTGATGAACTGTGAAAACCCTATACACACCTGGCAGGATCCTGATCCACTGTGAAAACCCCATACACACCTGGCAGAATCCGGATAACCAGTGAAACCCCCATACACACCTGGCAGGATCCTGATAAGCTGTGAAACCCACATACACACCTGGCAAGATCCTGATAAATGGTGAAACTCCCATATACACCTGGCAGGATCCTGATCCACTGTGAAATCCCCATGCACACCTGGCAGGATCCTGATCCTCTGTGAAACCCTGTCCACACCTGGCAGTAACCTGATCCACTGTGAAAAACCCATACACACCTGGCAGGATCCTGATACACTGTGAAAACCCCAAACACACGTGGCAGGACCCTGATACACAGTGAAACCCCATACACACCTGGCAGGACACTGACGCTCAGAGAAACCCCAAACACACCAGGCAGGACCCTGATCCACTGTGAAAACCCCATACACACCTGGCAGGATCCTGATCCACTGTGAAAACCCCATACACAACTGGCAGGATCCTGATCCACTGTGAAAACCCCAAACACACCTGGCAGGATCCTAATACACAGTGAAACCCCATATACACCTGGCAGGACCCTGATACACAGCGAAACCCCATACACACCAGGCAGGACCCTGATACACAGTGAAACCCCATACACACCAGGCAGGATCCTGATGCACAGTGAAAACCCCATACACAACTGGCAGGATCCGGATCCACTATGAAAACGCCATACACACCTGGCAGGACCCTGATACACAGTGTATCCCCATACACACCAGGCAGGATACTGATGCACAGTGGAAACCCCATACACAGCTGGCAGGATCCTGATAAAGTGTAAAAACCCCATTCACACCTGGCAGGATACTGATACACTGTGAAAACCACATACACACCTGGCTGGATCCTGATAAACTGTCAAAACCCCATACACACCTGGCAGGATCCTGATACACCGTGATAACCCCATACACACCTGGCAGGATCCTGATACACTGTGAAAACCCCATACACACCGGGCAGGTAACTGATAAACTGTGAAAACCCCATACACACCTGCCAGGATCCTGATAAACTGTGAAAACCCCATACACACCTGGCAGGATCATGATGCACTGTGAAACGCCATAAACACCTGGCTGGATCCTGCTACACTGTGATAACCCCATGCACACCTGGAAGGATCCTGATACTCTGTGAAACCCCATATACACCTGGCAGGATCCTGATCCACTGTGAAACCCCCATACACACCTGGCAGGTGCCTGATACACTGTGATCACCCCATACACACCTGGAAGGATCCTGATACTCTGTGAAACCCCCAAACACACCTGGCAGGATCCTGATCCACTGTGAAAACCCCATACACACCTGGCAGGATCCCGATAAACTGTGAAACCCCATACACACCTGACAGGATCCTGATACACTGTGAAAACCCCATTCACATCCAGCAGGTTCCTGATACACTGTGAAACCCCATACACACCTGGCAGGATCCTGATACACTGTGAAACCCCCATACACACCTGGAATGATCCTGATACACTGTGAAACGCCAGACACATCTGGCAGGATCCTGGTGCACTGTCAAAACCCAATACACACCTTGCAGATCCTGATACACTGTGAAAACCCCATACACACCTGGCAGGATCCTGATCCACTGTGAAAACCCCATACACACCTGGCAGGAACCTGATAAACTGTGAAACCCCCATACACACCTGGCAGGATCCTGATAGACTGTGAAACCCCCATGCACACCTGGCAGCATTCTGTTAAACGGAGAAACCCCAAGACACACCTGGCAGGATCCTGATATATTGTGAAAACCCCATAAACACCTGGCAGGATCCTGATCCTCTGTGAAACCCCGTACACACCTGGCACGATCCTGATATATTGTGAAAACCCCGTACACACCGGGCAGGGTGCTGATCCTCTGTGAAACCCCGTTCACTCCTGGCAGGATCCTGATTCACTGTGAAAACCCCATACACACCTGGCAGGACTCTGATACACTGTGAAAACCACATACACACCTGGCTGGATCCTGATAAACTGTCAAAACCCCAGACACACCTGGCAGGATCCTGATACACCGTGATAACCCCATGCACACCTGGCAGGAGCCTGATACACTGTGAAAACCCCATACACACCGGGCAGGAAACTGATAAACTGTCAAAACCCCATACACACCTGCCAGGATCCTGATAAACTGTGAAAACCCCATACACACCTGGCAGGATCCTGATGCACTGTGAAACCCCATAAACACCTGGCTGGATCCTGATACACTGTGATAACCCCATGCACACCTGGAAGGATCCTGATACTCTTGTGAAACCCCATACACACCTGGCAGGATGCTGATCCACTGTGAAACCCCCATACACACCTGGCAGGTGCCTGATACACTGTGATCACCCAATACACACCTGGAAGGATCCTGATACACTGTGAAACCCCCATACACACCTGGCAGGATCCTGATCCACTGTGAAAACCCCAGACACACCTGGCAGGATCCCGATACACTGTGAAACCCCATACACACCTGGCAGGATCCTGATACACTGTGAAACCCCAGACACATCTGGCAGGATCCTGGTGCACTGTCAAAACCCAATACACACCTTGCAGATCCTGATCCACTGTGAAAATCCCACACACACGGCAGGAACCTGATAAACTGTGAAACCCCTGTACACACCTGGCAGTATCCTGATAAACTGTGATACCCCCATACATACCTGGCAGCATCCTGTTAAACGGAGAATCCCCAATACACACCTGGCAGGATCCTGATATATTGCGAATCCCCCAAAAACACCTGGCAGGATCCTGATCCTCTGTGAAACCCCGTACACAACTGGCACGATCCTGATATATTGTGAAAACCCCGTACACACCGGGCAGGGTGCTGATCCTCTGTGAAACCCCGTTCATTCCTGGCAGGATCCTGATTCACTGTGAAAACCCCATACACACCTGGCAGGATCCCGATGAACTGTGAAACCCCCATACACAACTGGCAGGAGCCTGATAATCTGCGAAACCCCCGTACACACCTGGCAGGTTCCTGATGGACAGTGAAACCCCATTCACATCTGGCAGGATCCTGATACACTGTGAAACCCCATACACACATGGCAGGATCCTGATCCACTGTGAAACCCCCATACACACCTGTCAGGATCCTGATAAACTGTGAAAAACCCAAACACACCTGGCAGGATCCTGATCCACTGTGAAAACCCCATACACACCTGGCAGGATCCTGATAAACTATGAAACACCCATACACACCTGGCAGGATCCTGATGGACTGTGAAACCCGCATACACACCTGGCAGGATCCTGATAAACGGTGAAATTCCCATGCACACCTGGCAGGATCCTGATATATTGCGAAAGCCACGAACACACCTTGCAGTATCCTGATCCTCTGTGAAACCCCGTACACACCTGGCAGGATCCTGATATATTGTGAAAACCCCGGTCACACCTGGCAGGATCATGATCCTCTGTGAAACCCCATACACACCTGGCAGGATCCTGCTGAACTGTGAAACCACTATACACACCTGGCAGGATCCTGATAATCTGTGAAACCCCCGTACACACCTGGCAGGAGCCTGATACACTGTGAAAACTCCGTACACACCTGGCAGGTTCCTGATGCACAGTGAAAACCCATTCGCATCTGGCAGGATCCTGATACACTGTGAAACCCCACACACACCTGGCAGGATCAAGATGCACTGTGAAACCCCAGACACACCTGGCAGGATCCTGATACACTGTGAAAACCCCATTCACATCCAGCAGGATCCTGATACACAGTGAAACCCCATGCACACCTGGAAGGATCGTGATACTCTGTGAAACCCCAGACACATCTGGCGGGATACTGGTGCACTGTCAAACCCAATACACACATTGCAGATCCTGATACACTGTGAAAACCCCATACACACCTGGCAGGATCCTGATCCACTGTGAAAACCCCATACACACCTGGCCGGATCCTTATAATCAGTGAAACCCCCATACACACCTGGCAGTATCCTGTTAAACGGAGAAACCCCAATACACACCTGGCAGGATCCTGATGAACTGTGAAAACCCTATACACACCTGGCAGCATCCTGATCCACTGTGAAAACCCCATACACACCTGGTAGGATCCGGATAACCAGTGAAACCCCCATACACACCTGGCAGGATCCTGATAAACTGTGAAACCCACATACACACCTGGCAAGATACTGATAAATGGTGAAACTCCCATATACACCTGGCAGGATCCTGATCCACTGTGAAATACCCATGCACACCTGGCAGGATCCTGATCCACTGCGAAAACCCCATACTCACCTGGCAGGATACTGATAAACTGCGAAAACCCCATACACACCTGGCAGGATTCTGAACCACTGTGAAAACCCCATCCACACCTGGCAGGATCCTGATAAACTGTGAAACACCCATGCACACCTGGCAGGATCCTGATAAACTGTGAAACCCCCATGCACACCTGGCAAGATCCTGATTTATTGTGAAAACCCCGGACACACCTGGCAGGAACCTGCCATATTGTGCAAACCCCGTACACACCTAGCAGGATCCTGTTCCTCTGTGAAACCCCGTACACAACTGGCAGGATCCTGATCCACTGTGAAAACGCCATACACACCTGGCAGGATCCTGATGAACTGTGAAACCCCCATACACACCAGGCAGGATCCTGATAATCTGTGAAACCCCCGTTCACACCTGGCAGGAGCCTGATACACTGTGAAAACCCCGCACACACCTGGCACGTTCCTGATGCACATTGAAACCCCATTCACATCTGGCAGTATCCTGATACACTGTGAAAACCCCACACACATCTGGCAGGATCCTGATCCACTGTGAAATCCCATTCACGTATGGCAGGATCCTGATGCACTGTGTACCCCCGTTCACATCTGGCAGGACACTGATCCACTGTGAAAACCCCAAGCACACCTGGCAGGATACTAATACACTGTAAAAACCCCATTCACAACTGGCAGGATCCTGATGCACAGTGAAACCCCAATCACACCTGGCAGGAACCTGATACACAGTGAATCCCCATTCACATCTGGCAGGATCCTGATCCACTGTAAAACCCCATGCACACCTGGCAGGATCCTGATCCACAGTGAAAACCCCATACACACTTGGCAGGATCCTCAACCACCGTTAAACCGCCATACACACCGGCCACGTTCCTGATACACTGTGAAAAGCCCATTCTCACCTGGCAGGTTCCTGATCCACTGTGAAACCCCATTCACATCTGGCAGGATCCTGATACACTGTGAAATCCCAGTCACACCTGGCAGGATTCTGATCCACTGTGAAACCCCACACACTCCTGGCAGGACCCTGATACACAGTGAAAACACCATGCACACCTGGCAGGATCCTGATGCACTGTGAAAACCCCATGCACACCTGGCAGAATCCTGATACACTCTGAAACCACATACACACCTGGCAGGATCCCGATACACAGTGAAACCCCCATACACATCTGGCAGGATCCTGATGTGCAGTGAAACCCCATTCACAAATGGCAGGATCCTGCTACACTTTGAAACCCCATACAAACCTGGCAGGAACCTGATCCACTGTGAAAACCCATTCACACCTGGCAGGATCCTGATACACTGTGAAAACCCCATACACACCAGGCAGGATCCTGATCCACGGTGAAAACCCCCCACACACATGGCAGGATCCTGATCCACTGTGAAACCCCATTCACCTCTGACAGGATCCTGATACTCTGTGAAACCCCATAAACACCTGGCAGGCTCCTGATCCACTGTGAAACCCCATTCACCTCTGGCAGGATGCTGATACTCTGTGAAAACCTCATACACAACTGGCAGGATCCTGATCCACTGTGAAAACCCCATACACCCCTGGCAGGATCCTGATACCCTGTGAAAACCCCATAAAAACCTGGCATGATCCTGATGCACTGTGAAACCCCCATACACAACTGGCAGGATCCTGATACACTCTCAAACCCCATACACCCCTGGCACGATCCTGATACACTGTGAAAACCCCCGTAAACATCTGGAAGGATCCCTATGCACTGTGAAAACCCCATACACATCTGGCAGGATTCTGATGCACTGTGCAATCCCCAAACACACCAGGCAGGATCCTGATAAACTATGAAAACCCCGTACACATCTGGCAGGATCCTGATCCTCTGTGAATCCCCATTCACACCTTGCAGGATCCTCACAAAATGTGAAAACCCCAGACACTTCTGGCAGGATCCTGACACACTGTGAAAACCAAGACACATCTGGCAGGATTCTGATGCACTGTGAAAACCCCATACACACCTGGCAGGATCCTGATACACTGTGAAAAACCCATGCACACCTGGCAGGATCCTGATGCACTGTGAATACCCCATGCATACCTGGCAGGGTCCTGACACACTCTGAAACCCCATACACTCCTGGCAGGATCCTGATACACTGTGAAACACCCATACACATCTGGAAGGATCCTGATGCACTGTGATAACACCATAAACATCTGGCAGTATCCTGATACACTGTGAAACCCCATGCACACCTGGCAGGAACCTGATACACTGTGAAAATCGCATTCACATCTGTCAGGATCCTGATACACTGTGAAACTCCATACACACCTGGCTGGATCCTCAACCACTGTGAAACCCCCATACACACCTGGCAGGATCCTGATAAACTGTGAAACCCCCATGCACACCTGACAGGATCCTGATGTGCTGTGAAACCCCATTCACATCTGGCAGGATCCTGATGTGCAGTGAAACCCCATTCACGTCCGGCAGGAACCTGATACACTGTGAAAACCCACACAAACCTGGCAGGATCCTGATCCACTGTGAAACATCATTCACACCTGGCAGGATCCTGATGAACTTTGAAAACCCCATACACACCTGGCAGGATCCTGATCCACTGTGAATACCCTTACACACATGGCAGGATCCTGATCCACTGTGAAACCCCATTCACATCTGGCAGGAACCCCGTCCACACCTGGCAGGATCCGGATGCACAGTGAAACCCCATTCACATCTGGCAGGATCCTGATACCCTGTGAAACCCCATAAACACCTGGCAGGAACCTGATGCACTGTTAAAACCCCATACACACCTGGCAGGATCGTGATACACTGTGAAAACACCATACACACCTGGCAGGATCCTGAAACTCTCTGAAAACCCCACAAAGACCTGGCAGGATCCTGATGCACTGTGAAATCCCCAGACACACCTGGCAGGATCCTGAAACACTGTGAAAACCCCATACACTCCTGGCAGGGTCCTGGTACACTCTGAATCACCAAACACTCCTGGCACGATCCTGATACACTGTGAAACCCCCATACACACGTGGCAAGATCCTGATCCACTGTGAAACCCCTTACACACAAGGCAGGATCCTGATAAACTGTGAAAACACCGTACACACCTGGCAGGATCCTGATCCGCTTTGAAACCCCATTCACACCTTGCAGGATTCTCACAAAATGTGAAACCCCCAGACACACCGGTCTGGTTCCTGGAGCACTGTGAAACCCCATTCACACCTTGCAAGATCCTCAGACGCTGTGAAATACCCAGACACATCTGGCAGGATCCTGATGCATTGTGAAACCCCATACACATCTGGCAGGATCCTGATGCACTGTGAAACCCCAGACACACCTGGCCGGATCCTGATGCAATGTGAAAACCCCATGCACACCTGGCAGGATGCTGATACACTCTGAAACCCCATACACACCTGGCAGAAACCTGATACACTGTGAAATTCCCATACACATCTGGAAGTATCCTGATCCACTGTGAAACACCAGACACATCTGGCAGGATCCTGATGCACTCTGAAACCCCATAGACACCTGGCAGGATCCTGATACATTGTGAAACCCCCACACACATCAGGAAGAATCCTGATCCACTGTGAAACCCCAGACACATCTGGCAGGAACCTGATCCACTGTGAAAACCCCATAAATTCCTGTCAGATCCTGATACATTTTGAAAACTCCATAAACACCTGGCAGGATCCTGATCCTCTGTGAAACCTCCAAAAACACCTGGCAGATCCTGATACATTGTGAAAACCCCATACACACCTGGCAGGATCCTGATACACTGTAAAAACTCCATTAACACCTGGCAGATCCTGATACATTGTGAAAACCCCATACACACCTGGCAGGATCGTGATACATTGTGAAAACCCCATAAACTCCTGGCAGATCCTGATATATTGTGAAAACCCCATAAACACCTGGCAGATCCTGATACATTGTGAAAACCCCACACACATCTTGCAGGATCCTGATACACTGTGAAACCCCATACACACCTGGCAGTATCCTGATACACTGTGAAAACCCCAAGCACACCTGAAAGGATCCTGATGCACTGTGAAAACCCCATGCACACCTGGCAGGATCCTGATTCACTGTGAAACCCCAGACACACCTGGCAGTATCCTGATAAACTGTGAAAACCCCGTACACACCTGGCAGGTTCCTGATCCTCTGTGAAACCCCATTCACACCTTGCAGGATCCTCACAAAATTTGAAAGCAACCAGACACACCTGGCAGGATCCTGATACACTGTGAAACCTCATACACACCTGGCAGGATCCTGAAACGCTGTGAAACCCCATACACACGTGGCAAGATCCTGATCCACTGTGAAACCCCTTACACACAAGGCAGGATCCTGATAAACTGTGAAAACACCGTACACACCTGGCAGGATCCTGATCCGCTTTGAAACCCCATTCACACCTTGCAGGATTCTCACAAAATGTGAAACCCCCAGACACACCGGTCTGGTTCCTGTTGCACTGTGAAACCCCATTCACACCTTGCAAGATCCTCAGACACTGTGAAACACCCAGACACATCTGGCAGGATCCTGATGCACTGTGAAACCCCATACACATCTGGCAGGATCCTGATGCACTGTGAAACCCCAGATACACCTGGCCGGATCCTGATGCACTGTGAAAACCCCATGCACACCTGGCAGGATGCTGATGCACTCTGTAACCCCATACACACCTGGCAGGATCCTGATACACTGTGAAACTCCCATACACATCTGGAAGTATCCTGATCCACTGTGAAACCCCAGACACATCTGGCAGGATCCTGATACACTCTGAAACCCCATACACACCTGGCAGGATCCTGATACACTGTGAAACCCCCACAAGTATCAGGAAGAATCCTGATCCACTGTGAAACCCCAGACACATCTGGCAGGAACCTGATCCACTGTGAAAACCCCATAAATTCCTGTCAGATCCTGATACATTTTGAAAACTCCATAAACACCTGGCAGGATCTGATCCTCTGTGAAAACTTCATAAACACCTGGCAGATCCTGATACATTGTGAAAACCCCATACACACCTGGCAGGATCCTGATACACTGTGAAAACTCCATTAACACCTGGCAGATCCTGATACATTGTGAAAACCCCATACACACCTGGCAGGATCCTGATACATTGTGAAAACCCCATAAACTCCTGGCAGATCCTGATATATTGTGAAAACCCCATAAACACCTGGCAGATCCTGATACATTGTGAAAACCCCACACACATCTGGCAGGATCCTGATACACTGTGAAACCCCATACACACCTGGCAGTATCCTGATACACTGTGAAAACCCCATGCACACCTGGAAGGATCCTGATGCACTGTGAAAACCCCATGCACACCTGGCAGGATCCTGATCCACTGTGAAACCCCAGACACAACTGGCAGTATCCTGATGCACTGTGAAAACCCCTTGCACACCTGGAAGGATCCTGATGCACTGTGAAAACCCCATGCACACCTGGCAGGATCCTGATACACGATGAAACACCATAAACAACTGGCAGGATCCTGATACACTGTGAAACCCCCATACACATCTGGCAGGATCCTGATACACTGTGAAACCCCATACACACCTGGCAGGATCCTGATACACGGTGAAAACCTCATTCACATCTGGCAGGATCCTGATACAATGTGAAACCCCATACACATCTGGCAGGATCCAGATACACTGTGAAACCCCATACACATCTGGAAGGATCCTGATGCACTGTGAAATCCCCATACACATCTGGCAGTATCCTGATACACTGTGAAAACCCATACACACCTGGCAGGAACCTGATACACAGTGAAAATCGCATTCACACCTGGCAGTATCCTGATACACTGTGAAAACCCCAAGCACACCTGAAAGGATCCTGATGCACTGTGAAAACCCCATGCACACCTGGCAGGATCCTGATTCACTGTGAAACCCCAGACACACCTGGCAGTATCCTGATAAACTGTGAAAACCCCGTACACACCTGGCAGGTTCCTGATCCTCTGTGAAACCCCATTCACACCTTGCAGGATCCTCACAAAATTTGAAAGCAACCAGACACACCTGGCAGGATCCTGATACACTGTGAAACCTCATACACACCTGGCAGGATCCTGAAACGCTGTGAAACCCCATACACACGTGGCAAGATCCTGATCCACTGTGAAACCCCTTACACACAAGGCAGGATCCTGATAAACTGTGAAAACACCGTACACACCTGGCAGGATCCTGATCCGCTTTGAAACCCCATTCGCACCTTGCAGGATTCTCACAAAATGTGAAACCCCCAGACACACCGGTCTGGTTCCTGTTGCACTGTGAAACCCCATTCACACCTTGCAAGATCCTCAGACACTGTGAAACACCCAGACACATCTGGCAGGATCCTGATGCACTGTGAAACCCCATACACATCTGGCAGGATCCTGATGCACTGTGAAACCCCAGATACACCTGGCCGGATCCTGATGCACTGTGAAAACCCCATGCACACCTGGCAGGATGCTGATGCACTCTGTAACCCCATATACACCTGGCAGAATCCTGATACACTGTGAAACTCCCATACACATCTGGAAGTATCCTGATCCACTGTGAAACCCCAGACACATCTGGCAGGATCCTGATACACTCTGAAACCCCATACACACCTGGCAGGATCCTGATACACTGTGAAACCCCCACACGTATCAGGAAGAATCCTGATCCACTGTGAAACCCCAGACACATCTGGCAGGAACCTGATCCACTGTGAAAACCCCATAAATTCCTGTCAGATCCTGATACATTTTGAAAACTCCATAAACACCTGGCAGGATCTGATCCTCTGTGAAAACTTCATAAACACCTGGCAGATCCTGATACATTGTGAAAACCCCATACACACCTGGCAGGATCCTGATACACTGTGAAAACTCCATTAACACCTGGCAGATCCTGATACATTGTGAAAACCCCATACACACCTGGCAGGATCCTGATACATTGTGAAAACCCCATAAACTCCTGGCAGATCCTGATATATTGTGAAAACCCCATAAACACCTGGCAGATCCTGATACATTGTGAAAACCCCACACACATCTGGCAGGATCCTGATACACTGTGAAACCCCATACACACCTGGCAGTATCCTGATACACTGTGAAAACCCCATGCACACCTGGAAGGATCCTGATGCACTGTGAAAACCCCATGCACACCTGGCAGGATCCTGATCCACTGTGAAACCCCAGACACAACTGGCAGTATCCTGATGCACTGTGAAAACCCCTTGCACACCTGGAAGGATCCTGATGCACTGTGAAAACCCCATGCACACCTGGCAGGATCCTGATACACGATGAAACACCATAAACAACTGGCAGGATCCTGATACACTGTGAAACCCCCATACACATCTGGCAGGATCCTGATACACTGTGAAACCCCATACACACCTGGCAGGATCCTGATACACGGTGAAAACCTCATTCACATCTGGCAGGATCCTGATACAATGTGAAACCCCATACACATCTGGCAGGATCCAGATACACTGTGAAACCCCATACACATCTGGAAGGATCCTGATGCACTGTGAAATCCCCATACACATCTGGCAGTATCCTGATACACTGTGAAAACCCATACACACCTGGCAGGAACCTGATACACAGTGAAAATCGCATTCACATCTGGCAGTATCCTGATACACTGTGAAACACCATACACACCTAGCAGGGTCCTGAACCACTGTAAAACACCCATACACACCTGGCAGTATCCTGATAAACTGTGAAACCCCCACACACTCCTGGCAGGATCCTGATGTGCAGTGAAACCCCATACAAACCTGGCAGGATCCTGAGCCACTGTGAAAACCCATTCACACCTGGCAGGATCCTGATACACTGTGAAAAACAGATACACACCTGGCAGGATCCTGATCCACTGTGAAAACCCCAAACACACATGGGAGGATCCTGATCCACTGTGAAACCCCATTCACATCTGGCAGGATCCCCGTCCACAACTGGTAGGATCCAGCTGCACTTTGAAAACCCCATACACACCTGGCAGAATCCTGATACACTGTGAAAACCCCATACACACCTGGCAGGATCCTGATACACTGTGAAAACCCGATACACACCTGGCACGATCCTGATACACTGTTAAACACCCATAAACATCTGGAAGGATCCCGATGCACTGTGAAAACCCAGTACACATCTGGCAGAATCCTGATGCACTGTGAAAACCTCATACACACCAGGCATGATCCTGATAAACTGTGAAAACCCCGTACACACCTGGCAGAATCCTGATCCTCTGTGAAACCCCATTCACACATTGCAGGATCCTCACAAAATGTGAAACCCCCAGACACATCTGGCTGGATCCTGATACACTGTGAAACCCCTTTCACACCTGGCATCATCCTGATACACTGTGAAACCCCATACACACGTGGCAGGATCCTGATCCACTGTGAATCCCCTTACACACCTGGCAGGATCCTGATCCTCTGTGAAACCTCCAAAAACACCTGGCAGATCCTGATACATTGTGAAAACCCCACACACATCAGGAAGAATCCTGATCCACTGTGAAACCCCAGACACATCTGGCAGGAACCTGATCCACTGTGAAAACCCCATAAATTCCTGTCAGATCCTGATACATTTTGAAAACTCCATAAACACCTGGCAGGATCCTGATCCTCTGTGAAACCTCCAAAAACACCTGGCAGATCCTGATACATTGTGAAAACCCCATAAACACCTGGCAGGATCCTGATACACTGTAAAAACTCCATTAACACCTGGCAGATCCTGATACATTGTGAAAACCCCATACACACCTGGCAGGATCGTGATACATTGTGAAAACCCCATAAACTCCTGGCAGATCCTGATATATTGTGAAAACCCCATAAACACCTGGCAGATCCTGATACATTGTGAAAACCCCACACACATCTGGCAGGATCCTGATACACTGTGAAACCCCATACACACCTGGCAGTATCCTGATACACTGTGAAAACCCCATGCACACCTGAAAACTTCCTGATGCACTGTGAAAACCCCATGCACACCTGGCAGGATCCTGATTCACTGTGAAACCCCAGACACACCTGGCAGTATCCTGATAAACTGTGAAAACCCCGTACACACCTGGCAGGTTCCTGATCCTCTGTGAAACCCCATTCACACCTTGCAGGATCCTCACAAAATTTGAAAGCCCCCAGACACACCTGGCAGGATCCTGATACACTGTGAAACCTCATACACACCTGGCAGGATCCTGAAACGCTGTGAAACCCCATACACACGTGGCAAGATCCTGATCCGCTGTGAAACCCCTTACACACAAGGCAGGATCCTGATAAACTGTGAAAACACCGTACACACCTGGCAGGATCCTGATCCGCTTTGAAACCCCATTCACACCTTGCAGGATTCTCACAAAATGTGAAACCCCCAGACACACCGGTCTGGTTCCTGGTGCACTGTGAAACCCCATTCACACCTTGCAAGATCCTCAGACACTGTGAAACACCCAGGCACATCTGGCAGGATCCTGATGCACTGTGAAACCCCATACACATCTGGCAGGATCCTGATGCACTGTGAAACCCCAGATACACCTGGCCGGATCCTGATGCACTGTGAAAACCCCATGCACACCTGGCAGGATGCTGATGCACTCTGTAACCCCATACACACCTGGCAGGATCCTGATACACTGTGAAACTCCCATACACATCTGGAAGTATCCTGATCCACTGTGAAACCCCAGACACATCTGGCAGGATCCTGAAACACTCTGAAACCCCATACACACCTGGCAGGATCCTGATACACTGTGAAACCCCCACACGCATCAGGAAGAATCCTGATCCACTGTGAAACCCCAGACACATCTGGCAGGAACCTGATCCACTGTGAAAACCCCATAACTTCCTGTCAGATCCTGATACATTTTGAAAACTCCATAAACACCTGGCAGGATCCTGATCCTTTGTGAAAACTTCATAAACACCTGGCAGATCCTGATACATTGTGAAAACCCCATACACACCTGGCAGGATCCTGATACATTGTGAAAACCCCATTAACACCTGGCAGGATCCTGATACATTGTGAAAACCCCATAAACTCCTGGCAGATCCTGATATATTGTGAAAACCCCATAAACACCTGGCAGATCCTGATACATTGTGAAAACCCCACACACATCTGGCAGGATCCTGATACACTGTGAAACCCCATACACACCTGGCAGTATCCTGATACACTGTGAAAACCCCATGCACACCTGGAAGGATCCTGATGCACTGTGAACACCCCATGCACACCTGGCAGGATCCTGATCCACTGTGAAACCCCAGACACAACTGGCAGTATCCTGATACACTGCGAAACCCCCATACACATCTGCAAGGATCCTGATGCACTGTAAAAACCCCATACACATCTGGCAGGATCCTGATACACTGTGAAACCCCATACACACCTGGCAGGATCCTGATACACGGTGAAAACCGCATTCACATCTGGCAGGATCCTGATCCACTGTGAAACCCCAGACACAACTGGCAGTATCCTGATGCACTGTGAAAACCCCTTGCACACCTGGAAGGATCCTGATGCACTGTGAAAACCCCATGCACACCTGGCAGGATCCTGATACACTCTGAAACACCATAAACAACTGGCAGGATCCTGATACACTGTGAAACCCCCATACACATCTGGCAGGATCCTGATACACTGTGAAACCCCATACACACCTGGCAAGATCCTGATACACGGTGAAAACCCCATACACATCTGGCAGGATCCAGATACACTGTGAAACCCCCATACACATCTGGAAGGATCCTGATGCACTGTGAAATCCCCATACACATCTGGCAGTATCCTGATACACTGTGAAAACCCATACACACCTGGCAGGAACCTGATACACAGTGAAAATCGCATTCACATCTGGCAGTATCCTGATACACTGTGAAACACCATACACACCTGGCAGGGTCCTGAACCACTGTAAAACACCCATACACACCTGGCAGTATCCTGATAAACTGTGAAACCCCCACACACTCCTGGCAGGATCCTGATGTGCAGTGAAACCCCAACCAAACCTGGCAGGATCCTGAGCCACTGTGAAAACCCATTCACACCTGGCAGGATCCTGATACACTGTGAAAAACAGATACACACCTGGCAGGATCCTGATCCACTGTGAAAACCCCAAACACACATGGGAGGATCCTGATCCACTGTGAAACCCCATTCACATCTGGCAGGATCCCCGTCCACAACTGGTAGGATCCAGCTGCACTTTGAAAACCCCATACACACCTGGCAGAATCCTGATACACTGTGAAAACCCCATACACACCTGGCAGGATCCTGATACACTGTGAAAACCCGATACACACCTGGCACGATCCTGATACACTGTTAAACACCCATAAACATCTGGAAGGATCCCGATGCACTGTGAAAACCCAGTACACATCTGGCAGAATCCTGATGCACTGTGCAAACCTCATACACACCAGGCATGATCCTGATAAACTGTGAAAACCCCGTACACACCTGGCAGAATCCTGATCCTCTGTGAAACCCCATTCACACATTGCAGGATCCTCACAAAATGTGAAACCCCCAGACACATCTGGCTGGATCCTGATACACTGTGAAACCCCTTTCACACCTGGCATCATCCTGATACACTGTGAAACCCCATACACACGTGGCAGGATCCTGATCCACTGTGAATCCCCTTACACACCTGGCAGGATCCTGATCCTCTGTGAAACCTCCAAAAACACCTGGCAGATCCTGATACATTGTGAAAACCCCACACACATCAGGAAGAATCCTGATCCACTGTGAAACCCCAGACACATCTGGCAGGAACCTGATCCACTGTGAAAACCCCATAAATTCCTGTCAGATCCTGATACATTTTGAAAACTCCATAAACACCTGGCAGGATCCTGATCCTCTGTGAAACCTCCAAAAACACCTGGCAGATCCTGATACATTGTGAAAACCCCATACACACCTGGCAGGATCCTGATACACTGTAAAAACTCCATTAACACCTGGCAGATCCTGATACATTGTGAAAACCCCATACACACCTGGCAGGATCGTGATACATTGTGAAAACCCCATAAACTCCTGGCAGATCCTGATATATTGTGAAAACCCCATAAACACCTGGCAGATCCTGATACATTGTGAAAACCCCACACACATCTGGCAGGATCCTGATACACTGTGAAACCCCATACACACCTGGCAGTATCCTGATACACTGTGAAAACCCCATGCACACCTGAAAACTTCCTGATGCACTGTGAAAACCCCATGCACACCTGGCAGGATCCTGATTCACTGTGAAACCCCAGACACACCTGGCAGTATCCTGATAAACTGTGAAAACCCCGTACACACCTGGCAGGTTCCTGATCCTCTGTGAAACCCCATTCACACCTTGCAGGATCCTCACAAAATTTGAAAGCCCCCAGACACACCTGGCAGGATCCTGATACACTGTGAAACCTCATACACACCTGGCAGGATCCTGAAACGCTGTGAAACCCCATACACACGTGGCAAGATCCTGATCCGCTGTGAAACCCCTTACACACAAGGCAGGATCCTGATAAACTGTGAAAACACCGTACACACCTGGCAGGATCCTGATCCGCTTTGAAACCCCATTCACACCTTGCAGGATTCTCACAAAATGTGAAACCCCCAGACACACCGGTCTGGTTCCTGGTGCACTGTGAAACCCCATTCACACCTTGCAAGATCCTCAGACACTGTGAAACACCCAGGCACATCTGGCAGGATCCTGATGCACTGTGAAACCCCATACACATCTGGCAGGATCCTGATGCACTGTGAAACCCCAGATACACCTGGCCGGATCCTGATGCACTGTGAAAACCCCATGCACACCTGGCAGGATGCTGATGCACTCTGTAACCCCATACACACCTGGCAGGATCCTGATACACTGTGAAACTCCCATACACATCTGGAAGTATCCTGATCCACTGTGAAACCCCAGACACATCTGGCAGGATCCTGAAACACTCTGAAACCCCATACACACCTGGCAGGATCCTGATACACTGTGAAACCCCCACACGCATCAGGAAGAATCCTGATCCACTGTGAAACCCCAGACACATCTGGCAGGAACCTGATCCACTGTGAAAACCCCATAACTTCCTGTCAGATCCTGATACATTTTGAAAACTCCATAAACACCTGGCAGGATCCTGATCCTTTGTGAAAACTTCATAAACACCTGGCAGATCCTGATACATTGTGAAAACCCCATACACACCTGGCAGGATCCTGATACATTGTGAAAACCCCATACACACCTGGCAGGATCCTGATACATTGTGAAAACCCCATAAACTCCTGGCAGATCCTGATATATTGTGAAAACCCCATAAACACCTGGCAGATCCTGATACATTGTGAAAACCCCACACACATCTGGCAGGATCCTGATACACTGTGAAACCCCATACACACCTGGCAGTATCCTGATACACTGTGAAAACCCCATGCACACCTGGAAGGATCCTGATGCACTGTGAAAACCCCATGCACACCTGGCAGGATCCTGATCCACTGTGAAACCCCAGACACAACTGGCAGTATCCTGATGCACTGTGAAAACCCCTTGCACACCTGGAAGGATCCTGATGCACTGTGAAAACCCCATGCACACCTGGCAGGATCCTGATACACTCTGAAACACCATAATCAACTGGCAGGATCCTGATACACTGCGAAACCCCCATACACATCTGCAAGGATCCTGATGCACTGTAAAAACCCCATACACATCTGGCAGGATCCTGATACACTGTGAAACCCCATACACACCTGGCAGGATCCTGATACACGGTGAAAACCGCATTCACATCTGGCAGGATCCTGATACAATGTGAAACCCCATACACATCTGGCAGGATCCAGATACACTGTGAAACCCCATACACATCTGGAAGGATCCTGATGCACTGTGAAATCCCCATACACATCTGGCAGTATCCTGATACACTGTGAAAACCCATACACACCTGGCAGGAACCTGATACACAGTGAAAATCGCATTCACATCTGGCAGTATCCTGATACACTGTGAAACACCATACACACCTGGCAGGGTCCTGAACCACTGTAAAACACCCATACACACCTGGCAGTATCCTGATAAACTGTGAAACCCCCACACACTCCTGGCAGGATCCTGATGTGCAGTGAAACCCCATACAAACCTGGCAGGATCCTGAGCCACTGTGAAAACCCATTCACACCTGGCAGGATCCTGATACACTGTGAAAAACAGATACACACCTGGCAGGATCCTGATCCACTGTGAAAACCGCAAACACACATGGGAGGATCCTGATCCACTGTGAAACCCCATTCACATCTGGCAGGATCCCCGTCCACAACTGGTAGGATCCAGATGCACTTTGAAAACCCCATACACACCTGGCAGAATCCTGATACACTGTGAAAACCCCATACACACCTGGCAGGATCCTGATACACTGTGAAAACCCGATACACAGCTGGCACGATCCTGATACACTGTTAAACACCCATAAACATCTGGAAGGATCCCGATGCACTGTGAAAACCCAGTACACATCTGGCAGAATACTGATGCACTGTGAAAACCCCATACACACCAGGCATGATCCTGATAAACTGTGAAAACCCCGTACACACCTGGCAGTATCCTGATCCTCTGTGAAACCCCATTCACACATTGCAGGATCCTCACAAAATGTGAAACCCCCAGACACACCTGGCTGGATCCTGATACACTGTGAAACCCCTTTCACACCTGGCATCATCCTGATACACTGTGAAACCCCATACACACGTGGCAGGATCCTGATCCACTGTGAATCCCCTTACACACCTGGCAGGATCCTGATAAACTGTGAAAACCCCGTACACACCTGGCAGTATCCTGATCCTCTGTGAAACCCCATTAACACCTTGCAGGATCCTCACAAAATGTGAAACATCCAGACACACCGGGCTGGATCCTGATGCACTGTGAAACCCCATTCACACATTGCAGGATCCTCACAAAATGTGAAAACCCCAGACACATCTGGCTGGATCCTGATACACTGTGAAACCCCTTTCACACCTAGCATCATCCTGATACACTGTGAAACCCCATACACACGTGGCAGGATCCTGATCCACTGTGAATCCCCTTACACACCTGGCAGGATCCTGATCCTCTGTGAAACCTCCAAAAACACCTGGCAGATCCTGATACATTGTGAAAACCCCACACACATCAGGAAGAATCCTGATCCACTGTGAAACCCCAGACACATCTGGCAGGAACCTGATCCACTGTGAAAACCCCATAAATTCCTGTCAGATCCTGATACATTTTGAAAACTCCATAAACACCTGGCAGGATCCTGATCCTCTGTGAAACCTCCAAAAACACCTGGCAGATCCTGATACATTGTGAAAACCCCATACACACCTGGCAGGATCCTGATACACTGTAAAAACTCCATTAACACCTGGCAGATCCTGATACATTGTGAAAACCCCATACACACCTGGCAGGATCGTGATACATTGTGAAAACCCCATAAACTCCTGGCAGATCCTGATATATTGTGAAAACCCCATAAACACCTGGCAGATCCTGATACATTGTGAAAACCCCACACACATCTGGCAGGATCCTGATACACTGTGAAACCCCATACACACCTGGCAGTATCCTGATACACTGTGAAAACCCCATGCACACCTGAAAACTTCCTGATGCACTGTGAAAACCCCATGCACACCTGGCAGGATCCTGATTCACTGTGAAACCCCAGACACACCTGGCAGTATCCTGATAAACTGTGAAAACCCCGTACACACCTGGCAGGTTCCTGATCCTCTGTGAAACCCCATTCACACCTTGCAGGATCCTCACAAAATTTGAAAGCCCCCAGACACACCTGGCAGGATCCTGATACACTGTGAAACCTCATACACACCTGGCAGGATCCTGAAACGCTGTGAAACCCCATACACACGTGGCAAGATCCTGATCCGCTGTGAAACCCCTTACACACAAGGCAGGATCCTGATAAACTGTGAAAACACCGTACACACCTGGCAGGATCCTGATCCGCTTTGAAACCCCATTCACACCTTGCAGGATTCTCACAAAATGTGAAACCCCCAGACACACCGGTCTGGTTCCTGGTGCACTGTGAAACCCCATTCACACCTTGCAAGATCCTCAGACACTGTGAAACACCCAGGCACATCTGGCAGGATCCTGATGCACTGTGAAACCCCATACACATCTGGCAGGATCCTGATGCACTGTGAAACCCCAGATACACCTGGCCGGATCCTGATGCACTGTGAAAACCCCATGCACACCTGGCAGGATGCTGATGCACTCTGTAACCCCATACACACCTGGCAGGATCCTGATACACTGTGAAACTCCCATACACATCTGGAAGTATCCTGATCCACTGTGAAACCCCAGACACATCTGGCAGGATCCTGAAACACTCTGAAACCCCATACACACCTGGCAGGATCCTGATACACTGTGAAACCCCCACACGCATCAGGAAGAATCCTGATCCACTGTGAAACCCCAGACACATCTGGCAGGAACCTGATCCACTGTGAAAACCCCATAACTTCCTGTCAGATCCTGATACATTTTGAAAACTCCATAAACACCTGGCAGGATCCTGATCCTTTGTGAAAACTTCATAAACACCTGGCAGATCCTGATACATTGTGAAAACCCCATACACACCTGGCAGGATCCTGATACATTGTGAAAACCCCATACACACCTGGCAGGATCCTGATACATTGTGAAAACCCCATAAACTCCTGGCAGATCCTGATATATTGTGAAAACCCCATAAACACCTGGCAGATCCTGATACATTGTGAAAACCCCACACACATCTGGCAGGATCCGAAAAAACACTGTGAAACCCCATACACACCTGGCAGTATCCTGATACACTGTGAAAACCCCATGCACACCTGGAAGGATCCTGATGCACTGTGAAAACCCCATGCACACCTGGCAGGATCCTGATCCACTGTGAAACCCCAGACACAACTGGCAGTATCCTGATGCACTGTGAAAACCCCTTGCACACCTGGAAGGATCCTGATGCACTGTGAAAACCCCATGCACACCTGGCAGGATCCTGATACACTCTGAAACACCATAATCAACTGGCAGGATCCTGATACACTGCGAAACCCCCATACACATCTGCAAGGATCCTGATGCACTGTAAAAACCCCATACACATCTGGCAGGATCCTGATACACTGTGAAACCCCATACACACCTGGCAGGATCCTGATACACGGTGAAAACCGCATTCACATCTGGCAGGATCCTGATACAATGTGAAACCCCATACACATCTGGCAGTATCCAGATACACTGTGAAACCCCATACACATCTGGAAGGATCCCGATGCACTGTGAAATCCCCATACACATCTGGCAGTATCCTGATACACTGTGAAAACCCATACACACCTGGCAGGAACCTGATACACAGTGAAAATCGCATTCACATCTGGCAGTATCCTGATACACTGTGAAACACCATACACACCTGGCAGGGTCCTGAACCACTGTAAAACACCCATACACACCTGGCAGTATCCTGATAAACTGTGAAACCCCCACACACTCCTGGCAGGATCCTGATGTGCAGTGAAACCCCATACAAACCTGGCAGGATCCTGAGCCACTGTGAAAACCCATTCACACCTGGCAGGATCCTGATACACTGTGAAAAACAGATACACACCTGGCAGGATCCTGATCCACTGTGAAAACCCCAAACACACATGGGAGGATCCTGATCCACTGTGAAACCCCATTCACATCTGGCAGGATCCCCGTCCACAACTGGTAGGATCCAGATGCACTTTGAAAACCCCATACACACCTGGCAGAATCCTGATACACTGTGAAAACCCCATACACACCTGGCAGGATCCTGATACACTGTGAAAACCCGATACACAGCTGGCACGATCCTGATACACTGTTAAACACCCATAAACATCTGGAAGGATCCCGATGCACTGTGAAAACCCAGTACACATCTGGCAGAATACTGATGCACTGTGAAAACCCCGTACACACCTGGCAGAATCCTGATCCTCTGTGAAACCCCATTCACACATTGCAGGATCCTCACAAAATGTGAAACCCCCAGACACACCTGGCTGGATCCTGATACACTGTGAAACCCCTTTCACACCTGGCATCATCCTGATACACTGTGAAACCCCATACACACGTGGCAGGATCCTGATCCACTGTGAATCCCCTTACACACCTGGCAGGATCCTGATAAACTGTGAAACCCCATTAACACCTTGCAGGATCCTCACAAAATGTGAAACATCCAGACACACCGGGCTGGATCCTGATGCACTGTGAAACCCCATTCACACCTTGCAAGATCCTCATGCACTGTGAAACCCCATTCACACCTTGCAGGATCCTGATACACTGTGAAAACCCCATACACACTTGGCAGGATCCTGATAAACTGTTTAAAACCCCATACACACCTGGCAGGATCCTGATACACTGTGAAACCCCATACACACCTGGCAGGATCCGGATACACTGTGAAAACACCACACACACCTGGCAGGATCCTGATAAACTGTGAAAACACCCATACACACCTGGCAGGTTCCTGATACACTGTGAAAGCACCGTACACAATCTGGCAGGTTCCTGATGCACAGTGAAACCCCATTCACATCTGTCAGGATCCTGATACACTGTGAGAACCCCATACACACCTGGCAGAATCCTGATCCACTGTGAAACCCCATTCACATCTAGCACGATCCTGATCCACTGTGAAACCCCATGCACACCTGGCAGAATCTTGAGACACTGTGAAACCCCCGACACATCTGGCAGGATGCTGATACCATGTGAAACCCCATTCACATCTGGCAGGATCCTGATACACTGTGAAACCCCCAAACACACCTGGCAGTATCCTGATGCACAGTGAAACCCCATTTACATCTGGCAGGATCCTGATACACTGTGAAACCCCCAAACACACCTGGCAGTATTTTGATGCACAGTGAAACCCCATTCACATCTGGCACCATTCTGTTCCACTGTGAAACCCCCATACACACATGGCAGGATGCTGATACACTGTGAAACCCCCAAACACACATAGCAGGATCCTGATACACTGTGAAACCCCAAGCACACCTGGTAGGATCTTGATTCACTGTGAATCCCCAGACACATCTGGCAGGATCCTGATACACTGTGAAATCCCCATACACACCTGGCAGGATCCTGATCCACTGTGAAAACTCCATACACACCTGGCAGGATCCCGATCCTCTGTGAAAACCCCATACACACCCGGCAGGATCCTGATACACTGTGAAACCTCATACACACCTGGCAGGATCTTGATACACTGTGAAACCCCAGACACATCTGTCAGGATCCTGATACACTGTGAAAACCCCAAACAGACCTGGCAGGATCCTGATGCATTGTGAAACCCCATACACACCTTGCAGGATCCTGATACAATCTGAAACCCCCATACAAACCTGGCAGGATCCTGATACACTGTGAAAACTGCATACAGAGCTGTCAGGATCCTGAAAAACTGTGAAACCCCATGAAAACCTGGCAGTATCCTGATGCACAGTGAAACCCCATTTACATCTGGCACGATCCTGATACACTGTGAAACCCCCAAACACACCTGGCAGGATCCTGATGCACAGTGAAACCCCATTCACATCTGGCAGGATTCTGATCCACTGTGAAACCCCCATACACACATGGCAGGATGCTGATAGACTGTGAAACCCCCAAACACACATGGCAGGATCCTGATACACTGTGAAACCCCAAACACACCTGGCAGGATCTTGATTCACTGTGAAACCCCAGACACATCTGGCAGGATACTGATGCACTGTGAAACCCCATAGACATCTGGCAGGATCCTGATGCACTGTGAAACCCCATACGCACCTGGCAGTATCCTGATGCACTGTGAAAACCCCATACACACCTGGCAGGATCCTGATACACTCTGAAACCCCAAACACACCTGGCAGGATCCTGACAAACTGTGAAACCCCCATACACATCTGGAAGGATCCTGATCCTCTGTGAAACCCAAGACAAATCTGGCAGGATCCAGATATACTCTGAAACCCCATACACACCTGGCAGGACCCTGATGCACTGTGAAACCCCCATACACATCAGGAAGGATCCTGATCCACTGTGAAACCCCAGACACATCTGGCAGGAACCTGATCCATTGTGAAAACCCCATAAACACCTGGCAGATCCTGATCCTCATTGAAAGCCCCATGCACACCAGGCAGGATCCTGATACACTGTGAAACCTCATACACACCTGGCAGGATCTTGATACACTGTGAAACCCCAGACACATCTGGCAGGATCCTGATGCACTGTGAAAACCCCAAGCAGACCTGGCAGGATCCTGATATATTGTGAAACCCCATACACACCTGGCAGAATCCTGATAGAATCTGAAATTCCATACACACCTGGCAGGATCCCGATACACTGTGAAACCCCCATACACATCTGGAAGGAGCCTGATGCACTGTGAAAACCCCATAAACATCTGGCAGGATCCTGATGCACTGTGAATACCCCAGACACACGTGGCGGGATCCCGATCCACTGTGAAACACCTTACACACCAGGCAGGATCCGGATAAACTGTGAAACCCCCATACACACCTGGCAGGATCCTGAAACACTGTGAAAACTGCATACAGAGCTGTCAGGATCCTGAAAAACTGTGAAACCCCATAAAAACCTGGCAGTATCCTGATGCACAGTGAAACCCCATTTACATCTGGCAGGATCCTGATACACGATGAAACCCCCAAGCACACCTGGCAGGATCCTGATGCACAGTGAAACCCCATTCACATCTGGCAGGATTCTGATCCACTGTGAAACCCCCAAACACACATGGCAGGATGCTGATACACTGTGAAACCCCCAAACACACATGGCAGGATCCTGATACACTGTGAAACCCCAAACACACCTGGCAGAATCTTGATTCACTGTGAAACCCCAGACACATCTGGCAGGATGCTGATCCACTGTGAAACCCCATACGCATCTGGCAGGATCCTGATGGACTGTGAAACACCATGCGCACCTGGCAGGATCCTGATGCACTGTGAAAACCCCATGCACACCTGGCAGGATCCTGATACACTCTGAAACCCCAAACACACCTGGCAGGATCCTGATAAACTGTGAAACGCCCATACACATCTGGAAGGATACTGATCCACTGTGAAACCCAAGACACATCTGGCAGGATCCAGATATACTCTAAAACCCCATACACACCTGGCAGGACCCTGAGACACTGGGAAAACCCCATACACATCAGGAAGGATCCTGATCCACTGTGAAACCTCAGACACATCTGGCAGGAACCTGATCCATTGTGAAAACCCCATAAACTCCGGTCAGATCCCGATAAATTTTGAAAACTCCATAAACACCTGGCAGGATCCTGATCCTCTGTGAAAACTCCATAAACACCTGGCAGATCCTGATACATTGTGAAAACCCCATACACACCTGGCAGGATCCTGATACACTGTGAAAGCTCCATAAACACCTGGCAGATCCTGATACATTGCGAAAACCCCATACACACCTGGCAGGATCCTGATTCATTGTAAAAACCCCAAAAACTCCTGGCAGATTCTGATATATTGTGAAAACCCCGTAAACACCTGGCAGATCCTGATACATTGTGAAACTCCATAAACACCTGGCAGACATGATACATTGTGAAAACCCCATAAACATCTGGCAGGATCCTGATACACTGTGAAACCCCATAAACACCTGGCAGGAACTTGATACACTGTGAAATCCCCAAGCACACCTGGCAGGATCCTGATGTGCAGTGAAACCCCATACACATCTGGCAGGATCCTGATACACTGTGAAACCCCATACACACCTGGCAGGAACTTGATACACTGTGAAATCCCCAAGCACACCTGGCAGGATCCTGATGTGCAGTGAAACCCCATACACATCCGGCAGGATCCTGATACACTGTGAAACTCCACACAAACCTGGCAGGATCCTGATCCACTGTGAAACCCTATTCACACCTGGCAGAATCCTGAAACACTGTGAAAACCCCATACACACCTTGCAGGATCCTGATCCACTGTGAAAACCCCACACACACATGGGAGGACCCTGATCCACTGTGAAACCCCATTCACATCTGGCAGGATCCCCGTCCACACCTGGTAGGATCCAGATGCACTGTGAAAACCCCATACACACCTGGCAGGATCCTGATACACTGTGAAAACCCCATACACACCTGGCAAGATCCTGATACACTGTGAAAACCCGATACACACCTGGCACGATCCTGATTCACTGTGAAACACTCATAAACAACTGGAAGGAACCCGATGCACTGTGAAAACCCAATACACATCTGGCAGAATTCTGATGCACGGTGAAAACACCAAACACACCAGGCATGATCCTGATAAACTGTGAAAACCCCGTACACACCTGGCAGAATCCTGATCCTCTGTGAAACCCCATTCACACCTTGCAGGATCCTCACAAAATGTGAAACCCCCAGACATACCTTGCTGGATCCTGATGCACTGTGAAACCCCATTCACACCTTGCAAGATCCTCATAAACAGTGAAACCCCCAGACACACCTGGCTGGATCCTGATACACTATGAAACCCCTTTCACACCTGGCAGGATCCTGTTACACTGTGAAACCCCATACACACGTGGCAGGACCATGATCCACTGTGAATCCCCTTACCCACCAGGCACGATCCCGATAAACTGTGAAAACCCAGTACACACCTGGCAGGATCCTGATCCTCTGTGAAACCCCATTCACACCTTGCAGGATCCTCACAAAATGTGAAACCCCCAGACACACCGGTCTGGATCCTGATGCACTGTGAAACCCGATACACACCTTGCAAGATCCTCATACACTGTGAAACCCCATTCACACCTTGCAGGATCCTGATACACTGTGAAACCCCAAACACACCTGGCAGGATCTTGATTCACTGTGAAACCCCAGACACATCTGGCAGGATACTGATGCGCTGTGAAACCCCATAGACATCTGGCAGGATCCTGATGCACTGTGAAACCCCATACGCACCTGGCAGTATCCTGATGCACTGTGAAAACCCCATACACACCTGGCAGGATCCTGATAAACTGTGAAACCCCCATACACATCTGGAAGGATCCTGATCCACTGTGAAACCCAAGACAAATCTGGCAGGATCCAGATATACTCTGAAACCCCATACACACCTGGCAGGACCCTGATGCACTGTGAAACCCCCATACACATCAGGAAGGATCCTGATCCACTGTGAAACCCCAGACACATCTGGCAGGAACCTGATCCATTGTGAAAACCCCATAAATACCTGGCAGATCCTGATGCTCATTGAAAACCCCATACACACCTGGCAAGATCCTGATACACTGTGAAAACCCGATACACACCTGGCACGATCCTGATTCACTGTGAAACACTCATAAACAACTGGAAGGAACCCGATGCACTGTGAAAACCCAATACACATCTGGCAGAATTCTGATGCACGGTGAAAACACCAAACACACCAGGCATGATCCTGATAAACTGTGAAAACCCCGTACACACCTGGCAGAATCCTGATCCTCTGTGAAACCCCATTCACACCTTGCAGGATCCTCACAAAATGTGAAACCCCCAGACATACCTTGCTGGATCCTGATGCACTGTGAAACCCCATTCACACCTTGCAAGATCCTCATAAACAGTGAAACCCCCAGACACACCTGGCTGGATCCTGATACACTATGAAACCCCTTTCACACCTGGCAGGATCCTGATACACTGTGAAACCCCATACACACGTGGCAGGACCATGATCCACTGTGAATCCCCTTACCCACCAGGCACGATCCCGATAAACTGTGAAAACCCAGTACACACCTGGCAGGATCCTGATCCTCTGTGAAACCCCATTCACACCTTGCAGGATCCTCACAAAATGTGAAACCCCCAGACACACCGGGCTGGATCCTGATGCACTGTGAAACCCGATTCACACCTTGCAAGATCCTCATACACTGTGAAACCCCATTCACACCTTGCAGGATCCTGATACACTGTGAAACCCCAAACACACCTGGCAGGATCTTGATTCACTGTGAAACCCCAGACACATCTGGCAGGATACTGATGCGCTGTGAAACCCCATAGACATCTGGCAGGATCCTGATGCACTGTGAAACCCCATACGCACCTGGCAGTATCCTGATGCACTGTGAAAACCCCATACACACCTGGCAGGATCCTGATAAACTGTGAAACCCCCATACACATCTGGAAGGATCCTGATCCACTGTGAAACCCAAGACAAATCTGGCAGGATCCAGATATACTCTGAAACCCCATACACACCTGGCAGGACCCTGATGCACTGTGAAACCCCCATACACATCAGGAAGGATCCTGATCCACTGTGAAACCCCAGACACATCTGGCAGGAACCTGATCCATTGTGAAAACCCCATAAATACCTGGCAGATCCTGATGCTCATTGAAAACCCCATACACACCAGGCAGGATCCTGATACACTGTGAAACCTCATACACACCTGGCAGGATCTTGATACACTGTGAAACCCCAGACACATCTGGCAGGATCCTGATGCACTGTGAAAACCCCAAGCAGACCTGGCAGGATCCTGATATATTGTGAAACCCCATACACACCTGGCAGAATCCTGATAGAATCTGAAATTCCATACACACCTGGCAGGATCCCGATACACTGTGAAACCCCCATACACATCTGGAAGGAGCCTGATGCACTGTGAAAACCCCATAAACATCTGGCAGGATCCTGATGCACTGTGAATACCCCAGACACACGTGGCGGGATCCCGATCCACTGTGAAACACCTTACACACCAGGCAGGATCCGGATAAACTGTGAAACCCCCATACACACCTGGCAGGATCCTGATACACTGTGAAAACTGCATACAGAGCTGTCAGGATCCTGAAAAACTGTGAAACCCCATAAAAACCTGGCAGTATCCTGATGCACAGTGAAACCCCATTTACATCTGGCAGGATCCTGATACACGATGAAACCCCCAAGCACACCTGGCAGGATCCTGATGCACAGTGAAACCCCATTCACATCTGGCAGGATTCTGATCCACTGTGAAACCCCCAAACACACATGGCAGGATGCTGATACACTGTGAAACCCCCAAACACACATGGCAGGATCCTGATACACTGTGAAACCCCAAACACACCTGGCAGGATCTTGATTCACTGTGAAACCCCAGACACATCTGGCAGGATGCTGATCCACTGTGAAACCCCATACGCATCTGGCAGGATCCTGATGCACTGTGAAACACCATACGCACCTGGCAGGATCCTGATGCACTGTGAAAACCCCATGCACACCTGGCAGGATCCTGATACACTCTGAAACCCCAAACACAACTGGCAGGATCCTGATAAACTGTGAAACGCCCATACACATCTGGAAGGATACTGATCCACTGTGAAACCCAAGACACATCTGGCAGGATCCAGATATACTCTAAAACCCCATACACACCTGGCAGGACCCTGAGACACTGTGAAACCCCCATACACATCAGGAAGGATCCTGATCCACTGTGAAACCCCAGACACATCTGGCAGGAACCTGATCCATTGTGAAAACCCCATAAACTCCGGTCAGATCCCGATAAATTTTGAAAACTCCATAAACATCTGGCAGGATCCTGATCCTCTGTGAAAACTCCATAAACACCTGGCAGATCCTGTTACATTGTGAAAACCCCATACACACCTGGCAGGATCCTGATACACTGTGAAAGCTCCATAAACACCTGGCAGATCCTGATACATTGCGAAAACCCCATACACACCTGGCTGGATCCTGATACACTGTGAAACCCCTTTCACACCTGGCAGGATCCTGATACACTGTGAAACCCCATACACACGTGGCAGGATCATGATCCACTGTGAAACCACTATACACACCTGGCAGGATCCTGATAATCTGTGAAACCCCCGTACACACCTGGCAGGATCCTGATACACTGTGAAAGCTCCAGAAACACCTGGCAGATCCTGATACATTGCGAAAACCCCATACACACCTGGCAGGATCCTGATTCATTGTAAAAACCCCAAAAAACTCCTGGCAGATTCTGATATATTGTGAAAACCCCGTAAACACCTGGCAGATCCTGATACATTGTGAAACTCCATAAACACCTGGCAGACATGATACATTGTGAAAACCCCATAAACATCTGGCAGGATCCTGATACACTGTGAAACCCCATACACAACTGGCAGGAACTTGATACACTGTGAAATCCCCAAGCACACCTGGCAGGATCCTGATGTGCAGTGAAACCCCATACACATCCGGCAGGATCCTGATACACTGTGAAACCGCACACAAACCTGGCAGGATCCTGATCCACTGTGAAACCCTATTCACACCGGGCAGAATCCTGAAACACTGTGAAAACCCCATACACACCTTGCAGGATCCTGATCCACTGTGAAAACCCCACACACACATGGGAGGACCCTGATCCACTGTGAAACCCCATTCACATCTGGCAGGATCCCCGTCCACACCTGGTAGGATCCAGATGCACTGTGAAAACCCCATACACACCTGGCAGGATCCTGATACACTGTGAAAACCCCATACACACCTGGCAAGATCCTGATACACTGTGAAAACCCGATACACACCTGGCACGATCCTGATACACTGTGAAACACTCATAAACATCTGGAAGGAACCCGATGCACTGTGAAAACCCAATACACATCTGGCAGAATTCTGATGCACGGTGAAAACACCAAACACACCAGGCATGATCCTGATAAACTGTGAAAACCCCGTACACACCTGGCAGAATCCTGATCCTCTGTGAAACCCCATTCACACCTTGCAGGATCCTCACAAAATGTGAAACCCCCAGACATACCTTGCTGGATCCTGATGCACTGTGAAACCCCATTCACACCTTGCAAGATCCTCATCAACAGTGAAACCCCCAGACACATCTGGCTGGATCCTGATACACTGTGAAACCCCTTTCACACCTGGCAGGATCCTGATACACTGTGAAACCCCATACACACGTGGCAGGATCATGATCCGCTGTGAATCCCCTTACCCACCAGGCACGATCCCGATAAACTGTGAAAACCCATTACACACCTGGCAGGATCCTGATCCTCTGTGAAACCCCATTCACACCTTGCAGGATCCTCACAAAATGTGAAACCCCCAGACACACCGGGCTGGATCCTGATGCACTGTGAAACCCGATTCACACCTTGCAAGATCCTCATACACTGTGAAACCCCATTCACACCTTGCAGGATCCTGATACACTGTGAAAACCCCATACACACTTGGCAGGATCCTGATAAACTGTGAAACCCCTATACTCACCTGGCAGGATCCTGATGCACTGTGAAACCCCATACACACCTGGCAGGATCCTGATAAACTGTGAAAACACCCATAAACACCTGGCAGGTTCCTGATACACTGTGAAAGCCCCGTACACAACTGGCAGGTTCCTGATGCTCCGTGAAACCCCATTCACATCTGGCAGGATCCTGATACACTGTGAAAACCCCATACACACCTGGCAGGATCCTGATCCACTATGAAACCCCATTCACATCTGGCAGGATGCTGAGACACTGTGAAACCCCATACACACCTGGCAGAATCTTGAGACACTGTGAAATCCCCGGCACATCTGGCAGGATGCTGTTACCATGTGAATCCCCATTCACATCTGGCAGGATCCTGATAAACTGTGTAACCCCCAAACACACCTGGCAGTATCCTGATGCACAGTGAAACCCCATTTACATTTGGCAGGATCCTGATACACTGTGAAACCCCCAAACACACCTGGCAGGATCCTGATGCATAGTGAAACCCCATTCACATCTGGCAGGATTCTGATAAACTGTGAAACCCCCATACACACATGGCACGATGCTGATACGCTGTGAAACCCCCAAACACACATGGCAGGATCCTGATACACTGTGAAACCCCAAACACACCTGGCAGGATCTTCATTCACTGTGAAACCCCAGACACATCTGGCAGGATCCTGATCCACTGTGAAAACCCCATACACACCTGGCAGGATCCTGACCCACTGTGAAAACCCCATACACACCTGGCAGAATCCTGATCCTCTGTGAAAACCCCATACACACCCGGCAGGATCCTGATACACTGTGAAACCTCATACACACCTGGCAGGATCTTGATACACTGTGAAACCCCAGACTCATCTGGCAGGATCCTGATACAATCTGAAACTCCATACACACCTGGCAGGATCCCGATACACTGTGAAACACCTTACACACCAGGCAGGATCCTGATAAACTGTGAAACCCCCATACACACCTGGTAGGATCCTGATACACTGTGAAAACTGCATACACAGCTGTCAGGATCCTGAAAAACTGTGAAACCCCACAAAAGCCAGGCAGTATCCTGATGCACAGTGAAACCCCATTTACATCTGGCAGGATCCTGATACACTGTGAAAACCCCAAACACACCTGGCAAGATCCTGATGCACAGTGAAACCCATTCACATCTGGCAGGATTCTGATCCACTGTGAAACCCCCATACACACATGGCAGGATGCTGATACACTGTGAAACCCCCAAACACACATGGCAGGATCCTGATACACTGTGAAACCCCAAACACACCTGGCAGGATCTTGATTCACTGTGAAACCCCAGACACATCTGGCAGGATCCTGATACACTGTGAAAACCCCATACACGTCTGGCAGGATCCTGATCCACTGTGAAAACTCCATACACACCTGGCAGGATCCTGATCCTCTGTGAAAACCCCACACACATGGCAGGATCCTGATACACTGTGAAACCTCATACACACCTGGCAGGATCTTGATACACTGTGAAACCCCAGACACATCTGGCAGGATCCTGATACACTGTGAAAACCCCAAACAGACCTGGCAGGATCCTGATACATTGTGAAACCCCAAACACACCTGGCAGGATCCTGATACAATCTGAAACTCCATACACACCTGGCAGGATCCCGATACACTGTGAAACCCCCATACACATCTGGAAGGATCCTGATGCACTGTGAAAACCCCATACACATCTGGCAGGATCCTGATGCACTGTGAAAACCCCATACACACGTGGCGGGATCCCGATCCACTGTGAAACACCTTACACACCAGGCAGGATCCAGATAAACTGTGAAACCCCCATGCACACCTGGCAGGATCCTGATACACTGTGAAAACGGCATACACAGCTGTCAGGATCATGAAAAACTGTGCAACCCCATAAAAACCTGTCAGGCTCCTGATACACTGTGAAACCCCCATACACATCTGGAAGGATCCTGATACAGTGTGAAAACCCCATACACACCTGGCAGGATCCTGATCCACTGTGAAATCCCCATGCAAACCATGCACGATCCTAATAAACTGTGAAACCCCTTACACACTTGGCAGGATCCTGATCCACTATGAAAACCCCATACACACCTGGCAGAATCCTGATCCACTGTGAAACCCCCATACACACCAGGCAGGATCCTGATACGCTGTGAAATCCCATTGCACACCTGGCAGGATCCTGATACACTGTGAAAACCACGTACAGACCTGGCAGGATCCTGATACACTGTGAAAACCTCATACACATCTAGCAGGATCCTGATGCACTGTGAAACCCCAGACACATCTGGCAGGATCCTGATCCACTGTGAAACCCCCATACACACATGGCAGGATGCTGATACACTGTGAAACCCCCAAACACACCTGGCAGGATCTTGATTCACTGTGAAAGCCCAGGCACATCTGGCAATATCCTGATACACTGTGAAAACCCCATAAACACCTGGCAGGATCCTGATCCACTGTGAAAACCCCATACACATCTGGCAGGATCCTGATCCACTGTGAAAACCCCATACACACCTGGCAGGATCCTGATACACTGTGAAACCTCATACACACCGGGCAGGATCTTGTTACACTGTGAAACCCCAGACACATCTGGCAGGATCCTGATACACTGTGAAAACCCCATACAGACCTGGCAGGATCCTGATACATTGTGAAACCCCAGACACACCTGGCAGGATCCTGATACAATCTGAAACCCCATACACACTTGGCAGGATCCCGACACACTGTGAAACCACCATACACATCTGGAAGGATCCGGATGCACTCTGAAAACCCCATACACATCTGGCAGGATCCTGATGCATTGTGAAAACCAGATACACACGTGGCGGGATCCTGATCCACTGTGAAACCACTTTCAAACCAGGCAGGATCCTGATAAAATGTGAAACCCCCATACACACCTGGCAGGATTCTGATACACTGTGAAAACAGCATACACAGCTGGCAGGAACTAATAAACTGTGAAAGCCCCATAAACACCTGGCAGGATCCTGATACACTGTGAAACCCCCAGACACATCTGGAAGGATCCTGATACAGTGTGAAAACCCCATACACACCTGGCAGGATCCTGATCCACTGTGAAACCCCCATACACACCAGGCACTATCCTGATAAACTGTGAAACCCCTTGCACACCTGGCAGGATCCTGATCCACAGTGAAAACCCCATACACACCTGGTAGGGTCATGATCCACTGTGAAACCCCCATACACAACTGGCAGGATCCTGTTCCACTGTTAAACCCCCATACACACCGGGCTGGATCCTGATACACTGTGAAAACCCCATACAGACCTGGCAGGATCCTGATACGCTGTCAAAACCCCATACAGACCTGGCAGGATCCTGATACACTGTGAAAACCCCATACACACCTGGCAGGATCCTGACACACTGTGAAACCCCAGACACATCTGGCAGGATCCTGATCCACTGTGAAGCCCCCATACACACATGGCAGGATGCTGATACACTGTGAAACCCCCAAACACACCTGGCAGGATCTTGATTCACTGTGAAAGCCCAGGCACATCTGGCAATATCCTGATACACTGTGAAAACCCCATAAACACCTGGCAGGATCCTGATCCACTGTGAAAACCCCATACACATCTGGCAGGATCCTGATCCACTGTGAAAACCCCATACACACCTGGCAGGATCCTGATACACTGTGAAACCTCATACACACCGGGCAGGATCTTGTTACACTGTGAAACCCCAGACACATCTGGCAGGATCCTGATACACTGTGAAAACCCCATACAGACCTGGCAGGATCCTGATACATTGTGAAACCCCAGACACACCTGGCAGGATCCTGATACAATCTGAAACCCCATACACACTTGGCAGGATCCCGACACACTGTGAAGCCACCATACACATCTGGAAGGATCCGGATGCACTCTGAAAACCCCATACACATCTGGCAGGATGCTGATGCATTGTGAAAACCAGATACACACGTGGCGGGATCCTGATCCACTGTGAAACCACTTTCAAACCAGGAAGGATCCTGATAAAATGTGAAACCCCCATACACACCTGGCAGGATTCTGATACACTGTGAAAACAGCATACACAGCTGGCAGGAACTAATAAACTGTGAAAGCCCCATAAACACCTGGCAGGATCCTGATACACTGTGAAACCCCCAGACACATCTGGAAGGATCCTGATACAGTGTGAAAACCCCATACACACCTGGCAGGATCCTGATCCACTGTGAAACCCCCATACACACCAGGCACGATCCTGATAAACTGTGAAACCCCTTGCACACCTGGCAGGATCCTGATCCACAGTGAAAACCCCATACACACCTGGTAGGGTCATGATCCACTGTGAAACCCCCATACACAACTGGCAGGATCCTGTTCCACTGTTAAACCCCCATACACACCGGGCTGGATCCTGATACACTGTGAAAACCCCATACAGACCTGGCAGGATCCTGATACGCTGTCAAAACCCCATACAGACCTGGCAGGATCCTGATACACTGTGAAAACCCCATACACACCTGGCAGGATCCTGACACACTGTGAAACCTCACACACACCTGGCGGGATCTTGATGCACTGTGAAACCCCAGACACATGTGGCAGGATCCTGATCCACTGTTAAAACGCCATACACACCTGGCAGGATCCTGATACACTGTGAAACCTCATTCACACCTGGCAGGATCCGGATACACTGTGAAAACTCATACACACCTGGCAGGATCCTGATATATTGTGAAAACCCCATTCACACCTGGCAGGATCCTGATACAATCTGAAACGCCATACACACGTGGCGGGATCCTGAACTTCTGTGAAACCCCTTACACACCAGGCAGGATCCTGATAAACTGTGAGCCGTCATGCACACCGGGCAGGATCCTGATACACTGTGAAAACTGCATACACAGCTGGCAGGATCCTGATATACTGTGAAACCCCCATAAACACCTGGCAGGATCCTGACACACTGTGAAACCCCCATACACATCTGGAAGGATCCTGATACAGTGTGAAAACCCCAAACACACCTGTCATGTACCTGATACACTGTGAAACCCCCATGCACACCAGGAAGGATCCTGATAAACTGTGAAACCCCAGACACATCTGGCAGGATCCGGATACACTGTGAAAATCCCATACACACCTCGCAGGATCCTGATCCACTGTGAAAACCCCTTACACACCTGGCAGGATCCTGATACAGTGTGAAAACCCCATACACACCTGGCAGGATCCTGATCCACTGTGAAACCCCCATGCAAACCAGGCACGATCCTAATGAACTGTGAAACCCCTTACACACTTGGCAGGATCCTGATCCACTGTGAAACCCCCATGCACACCAGGCACGATCCTCATAAACTGTGAAACCCCTTACACACTTGGCAGGATCCTGATCCACTGTGAAAACCCCATACACACCTGGCAGGATCCTGATCCACTGTGAAACCCCCATACACACCTGGCAGGATCCTGATACACTGTGAAACCTCATACAGACCTGGCAGGATCTTGATACACTGTGAAACCCCAGACACATCTGGCAGGATCCTGATACACTGTGAAAACCCCAAACAGACCTGGCAGGATCCTGATACATTGTGAAACCCCAAACACACCTGGCAGGATCCTGATACAATCTGAAACTCCATACACACCTGGCAGGATCCCGATACACTGTGAAACCCCCATACACATCTGGAAGGATCCTGATGCACTGTGAAAACCCCATACACATCTGGCAGAATCCTGATGCACTGTGAAAACCCCATACACACGTGGCGAGATCCCGATCCACTGTGAAACACCTTACACACCAGGCAGGATCCTGATAAACTGTGAAACCCCCATACACACCTGGCAGGATCCTGATACACTGTGAAAACTGCATGCACAGCTGTCAGGATCCTGAAAAACTGTGAAACCCCATAAAAACCTGTCAGGCTCCTGATACACTGTGAAACCCCCATACACATCTGGAAGGATCCTGATACAGTGTGAAAACCCCATACACACCTGGCAGGATCCTGATCCACTGTGAAACCCCAATGCACACCAGGCACGATCCAAATAAACTGTGAAACCCCTTACACACTTGGCAGGATCCTGATCCACTGTGAAAACCCGATACACACCTGGCAGGATCCTGATCAACTGTGAAACCCCCATACACACCTGGCAGGATCCTGTTCCACTGTGAAAACCCCATACACACCAGGCAGGATCCTGATACGCTGTGAAATCCCCTTGCACACCTGGCAGGATCCTGATGCACTGTGAAAACCCCATACAGACCTGGCAGGATCTTGATACACTGTGAAACCCCAGACACATCTGGCAGGATCCTGATCCATTGTGAAACCCCCATACACACATGGCAGGATGCTGATACACTGTGAAACCCCCAAACACACCTGGCAGGATCTCGATTCACTGTGAAAGCCCAGGCACATCTGGCAATATCCTGATACACTGTGAAAACCCCATAAACACCTGGCAGGATCCTGATCCACTGTGAAAACCCCATACACACCTGGCAGGATCCTGATCCACTGTGCAAACCCCATGCACACCTGGCAGGATCCTGATACACTGTGAAACCTCATACACACCTGGCAGGATCTTGTTACACTGTGAAACCCCAGACACATCTGGCAGGATCCTAATACACTGCGAAAACCCCATACAGACCTGGCAGGATCCTGATACATTGTGAAACCCCATACACACCTGGCAGGATCCTGATACAATCTGAAACCCCATACACACTTGGCAGGATCCCGACACACTGTGAAACCACCATACACATCTGGAAGGATCCGGATGCACTCTGAAAACCCCATACACATCTGGCAGGATCCTGATGCATTGTGAAAACGAGATACACACGTGGCGGGATCCTGATCCACTGTGAAACCCCTTTCAAACCAGGCAGTATCTTGATAAAATGTGAAACCCCCATACACACCTGGCAGGATTCTGATATCCTGTGAAAACCCCATACACAGCTGGCAGGATCCTAAAAAACTGTGAAAGCCCCATAAACACCTGGCAGGATCCTGATACACTGTGAAACCCCCATACACATCTCAAAGGATCCTGATACAGTGTGAAAACCCCATACACACCTGGCAGGATCCTGATCCACTGTGAAACCCCCATACACACCAGGCACGATCCTGATAAACTGTGAAACCCCTTACACACCTGGCAGGATCCTGATCCACAGTGAAAACCCCATACACACTTGGCAGTATCCTGATCCACTGTGAAACCCCCATACACAACTGGCAGGATCCTGTTCCACTGTTAAACCCCCATACACACCGGGCTGGATCCTGATACACTGTGAAAACCCCATACAGACCTGGCAGAATCCTGATACGCTGTCAAAACCCCATACAGACCTGGCAGGATCCTGATACACTGTGAAAACCCCATACACACCTGGCAGGATCCTGACACACTGTGAAACCCCAGACACATCTGGCAGGATCCTGATCCACTGTGAAGCCCCCATACACACATGGCAGGATGCTGATACACTGTGAAACCCCCAAACACACCTGGCAGGATCTTGATTCACTGTGAAAGCCCAGGCACATCTGGCAATATCCTGATACACTGTGAAAACCCCATAAACACCTGGCAGGATCCTGATCCACTGTGAAAACCCCATACACATCTGGCAGGATCCTGATCCACTGTGAAAACCCCATACACACCTGGCAGGATCCTGATACACTGTGAAACCTCATACACACCGGGCAGGATCTTGTTACACTGTGAAACCCCAGACACATCTGGCAGGATCCTGATACACTGTGAAAACCCCATACAGACCTGGCAGGATCCTGATACATTGTGAAACCCCAGACACACCTGGCAGGATCCTGATACAATCTGAAACCCCATACACACTTGGCAGGATCCCGACACACTGTGAAGCCACCATACACATCTGGAAGGATCCGGATGCACTCTGAAAACCCCATACACATCTGGCAGGATGCTGATGCATTGTGAAAACCAGATACACACGTGGCGGGATCCTGATCCACTGTGAAACCACTTTCAAACCAGGAAGGATCCTGATAAAATGTGAAACCCCCATACACACCTGGCAGGATTCTGATACACTGTGAAAACAGCATACACAGCTGGCAGGAACTAATAAACTGTGAAAGCCCCATAAACACCTGGCAGGATCCTGATACACTGTGAAACCCCCAGACACATCTGGAAGGATCCTGATACAGTGTGAAAACCCCATACACACCTGGCAGGATCCTGATCCACTGTGAAACCCCCATACACACCAGGCACGATCCTGATAAACTGTGAAACCCCTTGCACACCTGGCAGGATCCTGATCCACAGTGAAAACCCCATACACACCTGGTAGGGTCATGATCCACTGTGAAACCCCCATACACAACTGGCAGGATCCTGTTCCACTGTTAAACCCCCATACACACCGGGCTGGATCCTGATACACTGTGAAAACCCCATACAGACCTGGCAGGATCCTGATACGCTGTCAAAACCCCATACAGACCTGGCAGGATCCTGATACACTGTGAAAACCCCATACACACCTGGCAGGATCCTGACACACTGTGAAACCTCACACACACCTGGCGGGATCTTGATGCACTGTGAAACCCCAGACACATGTGGCAGGATCCTGATCCACTGTTAAAACGCCATACACACCTGGCAGGATCCTGATACACTGTGAAACCTCATTCACACCTGGCAGGATCCGGATACACTGTGAAAACTCATACACACCTGGCAGGATCCTGATATATTGTGAAAACCCCATTCACACCTGGCAGGATCCTGATACAATCTGAAACGCCATACACACGTGGCGGGATCCTGAACTTCTGTGAAACCCCTTACACACCAGGCAGGATCCTGATAAACTGTGAGCCGTCATGCACACCGGGCAGGATCCTGATACACTGTGAAAACTGCATACACAGCTGGCAGGATCCTGATATACTGTGAAACCCCCATAAACACCTGGCAGGATCCTGACACACTGTGAAACCCCCATACACATCTGGAAGGATCCTGATACAGTGTGAAAACCCCAAACACACCTGTCATGTACCTGATACACTGTGAAACCCCCATGCACACCAGGAAGGATCCTGATAAACTGTGAAACCCCAGACACATCTGGCAGGATCCGGATACACTGTGAAAATCCCATACACACCTCGCAGGATCCTGATCCACTGTGAAAACCCCTTACACACCTGGCAGGATCCTGATACAGTGTGAAAACCCCATACACACCTGGCAGGATCCTGATCCACTGTGAAACCCCCATGCAAACCAGGCACGATCCTAATGAACTGTGAAACCCCTTACACACTTGGCAGGATCCTGATCCACTGTGAAACCCCCATGCACACCAGGCACGATCCTCATAAACTGTGAAACCCCTTACACACTTGGCAGGATCCTGATCCACTGTGAAAACCCCATACACACCTGGCAGGATCCTGATCCACTGTGAAACCCCCATACACACCTGGCAGGATCCTGATACACTGTGAAACCTCATACAGACCTGGCAGGATCTTGATACACTGTGAAACCCCAGACACATCTGGCAGGATCCTGATACACTGTGAAAACCCCAAACAGACCTGGCAGGATCCTGATACATTGTGAAACCCCAAACACACCTGGCAGTATCCTGATACAATCTGAAACTCCATACACACCTGGCAGGATCCCGATACACTGTGAAACCCCCATACACATCTGGAAGGATCCTGATGCACTGTGAAAACCCCATACACATCTGGCAGAATCCTGATGCACTGTGAAAACCCCATACACACGTGGCGAGATCCCGATCCACTGTGAAACACCTTACACACCAGGCAGGATCCTGATAAACTGTGAAACCCCCATACACACCTGGCAGGATCCTGATACACTGTGAAAACTGCATGCACAGCTGTCAGGATCCTGAAAAACTGTGAAACCCCATAAAAACCTGTCAGGCTCCTGATACACTGTGAAACCCCCATACACATCTGGAAGGATCCTGATACAGTGTGAAAACCCCATACACACCTGGCAGGATCCTGATCCACTGTGAAACCCCAATGCACACCAGGCACGATCCAAATAAACTGTGAAACCCCTTACACACTTGGCAGGATCCTGATCCACTGTGAAAACCCGATACACACCTGGCAGGATCCTGATCAACTGTGAAACCCCCATACACACCTGGCAGGATCCTGTTCCACTGTGAAAACCCCATACACACCAGGCAGGATCCTGATACGCTGTGAAATCCCCTTGCACACCTGGCAGGATCCTGATGCACTGTGAAAACCCCATACAGACCTGGCAGGATCTTGATACACTGTGAAACCCCAGACACATCTGGCAGGATCCTGATCCATTGTGAAACCCCCATACACACATGGCAGGATGCTGATACACTGTGAAACCCCCAAACACACCTGGCAGGATCTCGATTCACTGTGAAAGCCCAGGCACATCTGGCAATATCCTGATACACTGTGAAAACCCCATAAACACCTGGCAGGATCCTGATCCACTGTGAAAACCCCATACACACCTGGCAGGATCCTGATCCACTGTGCAAACCCCATGCACACCTGGCAGGATCCTGATACACTGTGAAACCTCATACACACCTGGCAGGATCTTGTTACACTGTGAAACCCCAGACACATCTGGCAGGATCCTAATACACTGCGAAAACCCCATACAGACCTGGCAGGATCCTGATACATTGTGAAACCCCATACACACCTGGCAGGATCCTGATACAATCTGAAACCCCATACACACTTGGCAGGATCCCGACACACTGTGAAACCACCATACACATCTGGAAGGATCCGGATGCACTCTGAAAACCCCATACACATCTGGCAGGATCCTGATGCATTGTGAAAACGAGATACACACGTGGCGGGATCCTGATCCACTGTGAAACCCCTTTCAAACCAGGCAGTATCTTGATAAAATGTGAAACCCCCATACACACCTGGCAGGATTCTGATATCCTGTGAAAACCCCATACACAGCTGGCAGGATCCTAAAAAACTGTGAAAGCCCCATAAACACCTGGCAGGATCCTGATACACTGTGAAACCCCCATACACATCTCAAAGGATCCTGATACAGTGTGAAAACCCCATACACACCTGGCAGGATCCTGATCCACTGTGAAACCCCCATACACACCAGGCACGATCCTGATAAACTGTGAAACCCCTTACACACCTGGCAGGATCCTGATCCACAGTGAAAACCCCATACACACTTGGCAGTATCCTGATCCACTGTGAAACCCCCATACACAACTGGCAGGATCCTGTTCCACTGTGAAACCCCCATGCACACCGGGCAGGATCCTGATACACTGTGAAAACCCCATACAGACCTGGCAGAATCCTGATACGCTGTCAAAACCCCATACAGACCTGGCAGGATCCTGATACACTGTGAAAACCCCATACACACCTGGCAGGATCCTGATACACTGCGAAACCTCACACACACCTGGCGGGATCTTGATGCACTGTGAAACCCCAGACACATCTGGCAGGATCCTGATCCACTGTTAAAACGCCATACACACCTGGCAGGATCCTGATACACTGTGAAACCTCATTCACACCCGGCAGGATCCTGATACACTGTGAAAACTCATACACACCTGGCAGGATCCGGATACATTGTGAAAACCCCATTCACACCTGGCAGGATCCTGATACAATCTGAAACGCCATACACACGTGGCGGGATCCTGATCTTCTGTGAAACCCCTTACGCACCAGGCATGATCCTGATAAACTGTGAGCCGTCATGCACACCGGGCAATATCCTGATACACTGTGAAAACTGCATACACAGCTGGCAGGATCCTGATAAACTGTGAAACCCCCATAAACACCTGGCAGGATCCTGATACACTGTGAAACCCCCATACACATCTGGAAGGATCCTGATACAGTGTGAAAACCCCAAACACACCTGGCAGGATCCTGATACACTGTGAAACCCCCATTCACACCAGGCAGGATCCTGATAAACTGTGAAAACCCAGACACATCTGGCAGGATCCGGAGACACTGTGAAAACCCCATACACACCTCGCAGGATCCTGATCCACTGTGAAAACCCCTTACACACCTGGCAGGATCCTGATACAGAGTGAAAACCCCATACACACCTGGCAGGATCCTGATCCACTGTGAAACCCCCATGCACACCAGGCACGATCCTAATAAACTGTGAAACCCCTTACACACTTGGCAGGATCCTGATCCACTGTGAAAACCCCATACACACCTGGCAGGATCCTGATACGCTGTGAAATCCCCTTGCACACATGGCAGGATCCTGATACACTGTGAAACCTCATACACACCTGGCAGGATCCTGATACACTGTGAAACCCCAGACACATCTGGCAGGATCCTGATACACTGTGAAAACCCCAAACAGACCTGGCAGGATCCTGATACATTGTGAAACCCCAAACACACCTGGCAGGATCCTGATACAATCTGAAACTCCATACGCACCTGGCAGGATCCCGATGCACTGTGAAACCCCCATACACATCTGGAAGGATCCTGATACAGTGTGAAAACCCCAAACACACCTGGCAGGATCCTGATACACTGTGAAACCCCCATGCACACCAGGCAGGATCCTGATAATCTGTGAAACCCCAGACACATCTGGCAGGATCCGGAGACACTGTGAAAACCCCATACACACCTCGCAGGATCCTGATCCACTGTGAAAACCCCTTACACACCTGGCAGGACCTGACACAGAGTGAAAACCCCATACACACCTGGCAGGATCCTGATCCACTGTGAAACCCCCATGCACACCAGGCACGATCCTAATAAACTGTGAAACCCCTTACACACTTGGCAGGATCCTGATCCACTGTGAAAACCCCAGACACACCTGGCAGGATCCTGATACGCTGTGAAATCCCCTTGCACACATGGCAGGATCCTGATACACTGTGAAACCTCATACACACCTGGCAGGATCCTGATACACTGTGAAACCCCAGACACATCTGGCAGGATCCTGACACACTGTGAAAACCCCAAACAGACCTGGCAGGATCCTGATACATTGTGAAACCCCAAACACACCTGGCAGGATCCTGATACAATCTGAAACTCCATACACACCTGGCAGGATCCCGATGCACTGTGAAACCCCCATACACATCTGGAAGGATCCTGATGCATTGTCAAAACCCCATACACACGTGGCGAGATCCCGATCCACTGTGAAACACCTAACACACCAGGCAGGATCCTGATAAACTGTGAAACCCCCATACACACCTGGCAGGATCCTGAAACACTGTGAAAACTGCATGCACAGCTGTCAGGATCCTGAAAAACTGTGAAACCCCATAAAAACCTGTCAGGCTCCTGATACACTGTGAAACCCCAGACACACCTGGCAGGATCCTGATCCACTGTGAAAACCCCATACACACCTGGCAGGATCCTGATCCACTGTGAAACCCCCATACACACCTGGCAGGTTCCTGATCCACTGTGAAAACCCCATACACACCAGGCAGGATCCTGATACGCTGTGAAATCCCCTTGCACACCTGGCAGGATCCTGATACACTGTGAAAACCCCATACAGACCTGGCAGGATCCTGATACACTGTGAAAACCTAATACACATCTAGCAGGATCCTGATGCACTGTGAAACCTCAAACACACCTGGCAGGATCTTGATACACTGTGAAACCCCAGACACATCTGGCAGGATCCTGATCCACTGTGAAACCCCCATACACACATGGCAGGATGCTGATACACTGTGAAACCCCCAAACACACCTGGCAGGATCTTGATTCACTGTGAAAGCCCAGGCACATCTGGCAATATCCTGATACACTGTGAAACCCCCAAACACACCTGGCAGGATCTTGATACACTGTGAAACCCCAGACACACCTGGCAGGATCCTGATGCATTGTCAAAACCCCATACACACGTGGCGAGATCCCGATCCACTGTGAAACACCTAACACACCAGGCAGGATCCTGATAAACTGTGAAACCCCCATACACACCTGGCAGGATCCTGAAACACTGTGAAAACTGCATGCACAGCTGTCAGGATCCTGAAAAACTGTGAAACCCCATAAAAACCTGTCAGGCTCCTGATACACTGTGAAACCCCAGACACACCTGGCAGGATCCTGATCCACTGTGAAAACCCCATACACACCTGGCAGGATCCTGATCCACTGTGAAACCCCCATACACACCTGGCAGGTTCCTGATCCACTGTGAAAACCCCATACACACCAGGCAGGATCCTGATACGCTGTGAAATCCCCTTGCACACCTGGCAGGATCCTGATACACTGTGAAAACCCCATACAGACCTGGCAGGATCCTGATACACTGTGAAAACCTAATACACATCTAGCAGGATCCTGATGCACTGTGAAACCTCAAACACACCTGGCAGGATCTTGATACACTGTGAAACCCCAGACACATCTGGCAGGATCCTGATCCACTGTGAAACCCCCATACACACATGGCAGGATGCTGATACACTGTGAAACCCCCAAACACACCTGGCAGGATCTTGATTCACTGTGAAAGCCCAGGCACATCTGGCAATATCCTGATGCACTGTGAAACCCCCAAACACACCTGGCAGGATCTTGATACACTGTGAAACCCCAGACACACCTGGCAGGATCCTGATCCACTGTGAAAACCCCATACACACCTGGCAGGATCCTGATCCACTGTGAAACCCCCATACACACCTGGCAGGTTCCTGATCCACTGTGAAAACCCCATACACACCAGGCAGGATCCTGATACGCTGTGAAATCCCCTTGCACACCTGGCAGGATCCTGATACACTGTGAAAACCCCATACAGACCTGGCAGGATCCTGATACACTGTGAAAACCTAATACACATCTAGCAGGATCCTGATGCACTGTGAAACCTCAAACACACCTGGCAGGATCTTGATACACTGTGAAACCCCAGACACATCTGGCAGGATCCTGATCCACTGTGAAACCCCCATACACACATGGCAGGATGCTGATACACTGTGAAACCCCCAAACACACCTGGCAGGATCTTGATTCACTGTGAAAGCCCAGGCACATCTGGCAATATCCTGATACACTGTGAAAACCCCATAAACACCTGGCAGGATCCTGATCCACTGTGAAAACCCCATACACACCTGACAGGATCCTGATCCACTGTGAAAACCCCAGACACACCTGGCAGGATCCTGATACACTGTGAAACCTCATACACACCTGGCAGGATCTTGTTTCACTGTGAAACCCCAGACACATCTGGCAGGATCCTGATACACTGCGAAAACCCCATACAGACCTGGCAGGATCCTGATACATTGTGAAACCCCAGACACACCTGGCAGGATCCTGATACAATCTGAAACCCCATACACACTTGGCAGGATCCCGACACACTGTGAAACCACCATACACATCTGTAAGGATCCGGATGCACTCTGAAAACCCCATACACATCTGGCAGGATCCTGATGCATTGTGAAAACCAGATACACACGTGGCGGGATCCTGATCCACTGTGAAACCCCCATACACACCTGGCAGGATTCTGATACACTGAGAAAACAGCATGCACAGCTGTCAGGATCCTAATAAACTGTGAAAGCCCCATAAACACCTGGCAGGATCCTGATACACTGTGAAACCCCCATACACATCTGGAAGGATCCTGATACAGTGTGAAAACCCCATACACACCTGGCAGGATCCTGATCCACTGTGAAACCCCCATACACACCAGGCACGATCCTGATAAACTGTGAAATCCCCTTACACACCTGGCAGGATCCTGATACACTGTGAAAACCCCATGCACACCTGGCAGGGTCCTGATCCACTGTGAAACCCCCATACACAACTGGCAGGATGCTGATCCACTGTGAAACCCCCAAACACAACTGGCAGGATCCTGTTCCACTGTGAAACCCCCATACACACCGGGCAGGATCCTGATACGCTGTGAAAACCCCATACAGACCTGGCAGGATCCTGACACGCTGTCAAAACCCCATACAGACCTGGCAGGATCCTGATACACTATGAAAACCCCATACACACCTGGCAGGATCCTGATACACTGTGAAACCTCACACACACCTGGCGGGATCTTGACGCACTGTGAAACCAGACACATCTGGCAGGATCCTGATCCACTGTTAAAACGCCATACACACCTGGCAGGATCCTGATACACTGTGAAACCTCATTCACACCTGGCAGGATCCTGATACACTGTGAAGACTCATACACACCTGGCAGGATCCTGATACATTGTGAAAACCCCATTCACACCTGGCAGGATCCTGATACAATCTGAAACGCCATACACACGTGGCGGGATCCTGATCTTCTGTGAAACCCCATACACACCAGGCAGGATCCTGATAAACTGTGAGCCGTCATGCACACCGGGCAGGATCCTGATACACTGTGAAAACTACATACACAGCTGGCAGGATCCTGATAAACTGTGAAACCCCCATAAACACCTGGCAGGATCCTGATACACTGTGAAACCCCCATACACATCTGGAAGGATCCTGATACAGTGTGAAAACCCCAAACACACCTGGAAGGATCCTGATACACTGTGAAACCTCATACACACCTGGCAGGATCTTGTTTCACTGTGAAACCCCAGACACATCTGGCAGGATCCTGATACACTGCGAAAACCCCATACAGACCTGGCAGGATCCTGATACATTGTGAAACCCCAGACACACCTGGCAGGATCCTGATACAATCTGAAACCCCATACACACTTGGCAGGATCCCGACACACTGTGAAACCACCATAAACATCTGGAAGGATCCGGATGCACTCTGAAAACCCCAGACACATCTGGCAGGATCCTGATGCATTGTGAAAACCAGATACACACGTGGCGGGATCCTGATCCACTGTGAAACACCCATACACACCTGGCAGGATTCTGATACACTGAGAAAACAGCATACACAGCTGTCAGGATCCTAATAAACTGTGAAAGCCCCATAAACACCTGGCAGGATACTGATACACTGTGAAAACCCCATACACACCAGGCAGGATCCTGATACGCTGTGAAATCCCCTTGCACACCTGGCAGGATCCTGATACACTGTGAAAACCCCATACAGACCTGGCAGGATCCTGATACACTGTGAAAACCTAATACACATCTAGCAGGATCCTGATGCACTGTGAAACCTCAAACACACCTGGCAGGATCTTGATACACTGTGAAACCCCAGACACATCTGGCAGGATCCTGATCCACTGTGAAACCCCCATACACACATGGCAGGATGCTGATACACTGTGAAACCCCCAAACACACCTGGCAGGATCTTGATTCACTGTGAAAGCCCAGGCACATCTGGCAATATCCTGATACACTGTGAAAACCCCATAAACACCTGGCAGGATCCTGATCCACTGTGAAAACCCCATACACACCTGACAGGATCCTGATCCACTGTGAAAACCCCAGACACACCTGGCAGGATCCTGATACACTGTGAAACCTCATACACACCTGGCAGGATCTTGTTTCACTGTGAAACCCCAGACACATCTGGCAGGATCCTGATACACTGCGAAAACCCCATACAGACCTGGCAGGATCCTGATACATTGTGAAACCCCAGACACACCTGGCAGGATCCTGATACAATCTGAAACCCCATACACACTTGGCAGGATCCCGACACACTGTGAAACCACCATACACATCTGTAAGGATCCGGATGCACTCTGAAAACCCCATACACATCTGGCAGGATCCTGATGCATTGTGAAAACCAGATACACACGTGGCGGGATCCTGATCCACTGTGAAACCCCCATACACACCTGGCAGGATTCTGATACACTGAGAAAACAGCATGCACAGCTGTCAGGATCCTAATAAACTGTGAAAGCCCCATAAACACCTGGCAGGATCCTGATACACTGTGAAACCCCCATACACATCTGGAAGGATCCTGATACAGTGTGAAAACCCCATACACACCTGGCAGGATCCTGATCCACTGTGAAACCCCCATACACACCAGGCACGATCCTGATAAACTGTGAAACCCCTTACACACCTGGCAGGATCCTGATACACTGTGAAAACCCCATGCACACCTGGCAGGGTCCTGATCCACTGTGAAACCCCCATACACAACTGGCAGGATGCTGATCCACTGTGAAACCCCCAAACACAACTGGCAGGATCCTGTTCCACTGTGAAACCCCCATACACACCGGGCAGGATCCTGATACGCTGTGAAAACCCCATACAGACCTGGCAGGATCCTGACACGCTGTCAAAACCCCATACAGACCTGGCAGGATCCTGATACACTATGAAAACCCCATACACACCTGGCAGGATCCTGATACACTGTGAAACCTCACACACACCTGGCGGGATCTTGACGCACTGTGAAACCAGACACATCTGGCAGGATCCTGATCCACTGTTAAAACGCCATACACACCTGGCAGGATCCTGATACACTGTGAAACCTCATTCACACCTGGCAGGATCCTGATACACTGTGAAAACTCATACACACCTGGCAGGATCCTGATACATTGTGAAAACCCCATTCACACCTGGCAGGATCCTGATACAATCTGAAACGCCATACACACGTGGCGGGATCCTGATCTTCTGTGAAACCCCTTACACACCAGGCAGGATCCTGATAAACTGTGAGCCGTCATGCACACCGGGCAGGATCCTGATACACTGTGAAAACTACATACACAGCTGGCAGGATCCTGATAAACTGTGAAACCCCCATAAACACCTGGCAGGATCCTGATACACTGTGAAACCCCCATACACATCTGGAAGGATCCTGATACAGTGTGAAAACCCCAAACACACCTGGAAGGATCCTGATACACTGTGAAACCTCATACACACCTGGCAGGATCTTGTTTCACTGTGAAACCCCAGACACATCTGGCAGGATCCTGATACACTGCGAAAACCCCATACAGACCTGGCAGGATCCTGATACATTGTGAAACCCCAGACACACCTGGCAGGATCCTGATACAATCTGAAACCCCATACACACTTGGCAGGATCCCGACACACTGTGAAACCACCATAAACATCTGGAAGGATCCGGATGCACTCTGAAAACCCCAGACACATCTGGCAGGATCCTGATGCATTGTGAAAACCAGATACACACGTGGCGGGATCCTGATCCACTGTGAAACACCCATACACACCTGGCAGGATTCTGATACACTGAGAAAACAGCATACACAGCTGTCAGGATCCTAATAAACTGTGAAAGCCCCATAAACACCTGGCAGGATACTGATACACTGTGAAACCCCCATACACATCTGGAAGGATCCTGATACAGTGTGAAAACCCCATACACACCTGACAGGATCCTGATCCACAGTGAAAACCCCATGCACACCTGGCAGGGTCCTGATCGACTGTGAAACCCCCATACACAACTGGCAGGATGCTGATCCACTGTGAAACCCCCATACACAACTGGCAGGATCCTGTTCCACTGTGAAACCCCCATACACACCGGGCAGGATCCTGATACGCTGTGAAAACCCCATACAGACCTGGCAGGATCCTGATACGCTGTCAAGTCCTCATACAGACCTGGCAGGATCCCGATACACTATGAAAACCCCATGCACACCTGGCAGGATCCTGCTACACTGTGAAACCTCACACACACCTGGCGGGATCTTGATGCACTGTGAAACCCCAGACACATCTGGCAGGATCCTGATCCACTGTTAAAACGCCATACACACCTGGCAGGATCCTGATACACTGTGAAACCTCATTCACACCTGGCAGGATCCTGATACACTGTGAAAACTCATACACACCTGGCAGGATCCTGATACATTGTGAAAACCCCATTCGCACCTGGGAGGATCTTGATACAATCTGAAACGCCATACACACGTGGCGGGATCCTGATTTTCTGTGAAACCCCTTACACACCAGGCAGAATCCTGATAAACTGTGAGCCGTCATGCACACCGGGCAGGATCCTGATACACTGTGAAAACTGCATACACAGCTGGCAGGATCCTGATAAACTGTGAAACCCCCATAAACACCTGGCAGGATCCTGATACACTGTGAAACCCCCATACACATCTGGAAGGATCCTGATACAGTGTGAAAACCCCAAACACACCTGGCAGGATCCTGATACACTGTGAAACCCCCATGCACACCTGGCAGGATCCTGATCCACAGTGAAACCCCCATACACACCAGGCAGGTCCTGATACGCTGTGAAATCCCCTTGCACACATGGCAGGATCCTGATCCACTGTGAAAACCCCATACAAACCTGGCAGGATCCTGATCCACAGTGAAACCCCCATACACACCAGGCAGGATCCTGATACGCTGTGAAATCCCCTTGCACACATGGCAGGATCCTGATACACTGTGAAACCTCATACACACCTGGCAGGATCTTGATACACGGTGAAACCCCAGACACATCTGGCAGGATCCTGAAACACTGTGAAAACCCCAAACAGACCTGGCAGGATCCTGATACATTGTGAAACCCCAAACACACCTGGCAGGATCATGATACAATCTGAAAATCCATACACACCTGGCGGGATCCCGATACACTGTGAAACCCCCATACACATCTGGAAGGATCCTGATGCACTGTGAAAACCCCATACACATCTGGCAGGATCCTGATACACTGTGAAAACCCCATACACACGTGGCGAGATCCCGATCCACTGCGAAACACCTTCCACTCCAGGCAGGATCCTGATAATCTGTGAAACCCCCATACACACCTGGCAGGATCCTGATACACTGTGAAAACTGCATACACAGCTGTCAGAAACCTGAAAAACTGTGAAACCCCATAAAAACCTGTCAGGCTCCTGATACACTGTGAAAACCCCATACACACCAGGCAGGATCCTGATACGCTGTGGAATCCCCTTGCACACCTGCCAGGATCCTGATACACTGTGAAAACCCCAAACAGACCTGGCAGGATCCTGATACACTGTGAAAACCTCATACACATCTAGCAGGATCCTGATGCACTGTGAAACCTCAAACACACCTGGCAGGATCTTCATACACTGTGAAACCCCAGACACATCTGGCAGGATCCTGATCCACTGTGAAACCCCCATACACACATGGCAGGATGCTGATACACTGTGAAACCCCCAAACACACCTGGCAGGATCTTGATTCACTGTGAAAGCCCAGGCACATCTGGCAATATCCTGATACACTGTGAAAACCCCAGAAACACCTGGCAGGATCCTGATCCACTGTGAAAACCCCATACACACCTGACAGGATACTGATCCACTGTGAAAACCCCATACACACGTGGCAGGATCCTGATACACTGTGAAACCTCATACACACGTGGCAGGATCTTGTTACACTGTGAAACCCCAGACACATCTGGCAGGATCCTGATACACTGCGAAAACCCCATACAGACCTGGCAGGATCCTGATACATTGTGAAACCCCAGACACACCTGGCAGGATCCTGATACAATCTGAATCCCCATACAAACTTGGCAGGATCCCGGCACACTGTGAAACCACCATACACATCTGGAAGGATCCGGATGCACTCTGAAAACCCCATACACATCTGGCAGGATCCTGATGCATTGTGAAAACCAGATACACACGTGGCGGGATCCTGATCCACTGTGAAACCCCTTTCAAACCAGGCAGGATCCTGATAAAATGTGAAACCCCCCATACACATCTGGAAGGATCCTGATACAGTGTGAAAACCCCATACACACCTGGCAGGATCCTGATCCACTGTGAAACCCCATACACACTAGGCAGGATCCTGATAAACTGTGAAACCCCTTACACACCTGGCAGGATCCTGATCCACAGTGAAAACCCCAGACACATCTGGCAGGATCCTGATACACTGTGAAAACCCCAAACAGACCTGGCAGGATCCTGATACATTGTGAAACCCCAAACACACCTGGCAGGATCCTGATACAATCTGAAACTCCATACACATCTGGCAGGATCCCGATACACTGTGAAACCCCCATACACATCTGGAAGGATCCTGATGCACTGTGAAAACCCCATACACATCTGGCAGAATCCTGATGCACTGTGAAAACCCCATACACACGTGGCGAGATCCCGATCCACTGTGAAACACCTTACACTCCAGGCAGGATCCTGATAAACTGTGAAACCCCCATACACACCTGGCAGGATCCTGATACACTGTGAAAACTGCATGCACAGCTGTCAGGATCCTGAAAAACTGTGAAACCCCATAAAACCCTGTCAGGCTCCTGATACACTGTGAAACCCCCATACACATCTGGAAGGATCCTGATACAGTGTGAAAACCCCATACACACCTGGCAGGATCCTGATCCACTGTGAAACCCCAATGCACACCAGGCACGATCCCAATAAACTGTGAAACCCCTTACACACTTGGCAGGATCCTGATCCACTGTGAAAACCCCATACACACCTGGCAGGATCCTGATCAACTGTGAAACCCCCATACACACCTGGCAGGATCCTGTTCCACTGTGAAAACCCCATACACACCAGGCAGGATCCTGATACGCTGTGAAATCCCCTTGCACACCTGGCAGGATCCTGATGCACTGTGAAAACCCCATACAGACCAATCAGGATCTTAATACACTGTGAAACCCCAGACACATCTGGCAGGATCCTGATCCATTGTGAAACCCCCATACACACATGGCAGGATGCTGATACACTGTGAAACCCCCAAACACACCTGGCAGGATCTCGATTCACTGTGAAAGCCCAGGCACATCTGGCAATATCCTGATACACTGTGAAAACCCCATAAACACCTGGCAGGATCCTGATCCACAGTGAAAACCCCATACACACCTGGCAGGATCCTGATCCACTGTGAAACCTCATACACACCTGGCAGGATCTTGTTACACTGTGAAACCCCAGACACATCTGGCAGGATCCTAATACGCTGCGAAAACCCCATACAGACCTGGCAGGATCCTGATACATTGTGAAACCCCATACACACCTGGCAGGATCCTGATACAATCTGAAACCCCATACACACTTGGCAGGATCCCGACACACTGTGAAACCACCATACACATCTGGAAGGATCCGGATGCACTCTGAAAACCCCATACACATCTGGCAGGATCCTGATGCATTGTGAAAACCAGATACACACGTGGCGGCATCCTGATCCACTGTGAAACCCCTTTCAAACCAGGCAGGATCCTGAGAAAATGTGAAACCCCCATACACACCTGGCAGGATTCTGATATCCTGTGAAAACAGCATACACAGCTGGCAGGATCCTAAAAAACTGTGAAAGCCCCATAAACACCTGGCAGGATCCTGATACACTGTGAAACCCCCATACACATCTGGAAGGATCCTGATACAGTGTGAAAACCCCATACACACCTGGCAGGATCCTGATCCACTGTGAAACCCCCATACACACCAGGCACGATCCTGATAAACTGTGAAACCCCTTACACACCTGGCAGGATCCTGATCCACAGTGAAAACCCCATACACACTTGGCAGTATCCTGATCCACTGTGAAACCCCCATACACAACTGGCAGGATCCTGTTCCACTGTGAAACCCCCATGCACACCGGGCAGGATCCTGATACACTGTGAAAACCCCATACAGACCTGGCAGTATCCTGATACGCTGTCAAAACCCCATACAGACCTGGCAGGATCCTGATACACTGTGAAAACCCCATACACACCTGGCAGGATCCTGATACACTGCGAAACCTCACACACACCTGGCGGGATCTTGATGCACTGTGAAACCCCAGACACATCTGGCAGGATCCTGATCCACTGTTAAAACGCCATACACACCTGGCAGGATCCTGATACACTGTGAAACCTCATTCACACCTGGCAGGATCCTGATACACTGTGAAAACTCATACACACCTGGCAGGATCCGGATACATTGTGAAAACCCCATTCACACCTGGCAGGATCCTGATACAATCTGAAACGCCATACACACGTGGCGGGATCCTGATCTTCTGTGAAACCCCTTACACACCAGGCATGATCCTGATAAACTGTGAGCCGTCATGCACACCGGGCAATATCCTGATACACTGTGGAAACTGCATACACAGCTGGCAGGATCCTGATAAACTGTGAAACCCCCATAAACACCTGGCAGGATCCTGATACACTGTGAAACCCCCATACACATCTGGAAGGATCCTGATACAGTGTGAAAACCCCAAACACACATGGCAGGATCCTGATACACTGTGAAACCCCCATGCACACCAGGCAGAATCCTGATAAACTGTGAAACCCCAGACACATCTGGCAGGATCCGGATACACTGTGAAAACCCCATACACACCTCGCAGGATCCTGATCCACTGTGAAAACCCCTTACACACCTGGCAGGATCCTGATACAGAGTGAAAACCCCATACACACCTGGCAGGATCCTGATCCACTGTGAAACCCCCATGCACACCAGGCACGATCCTAATAAACTGTGAAACCCCTTACACACTTGGCAGGATCCTGATCCACTGTGAAAACCCCAGACACACCTGGCAGGATCCTGATACGCTGTGAAATCCCCTTGCACACATGGCAGGATCCTGATACACTGTGAAACCTCATACACACCTGGCAGGATCCTGATACACTGTGAAACCCCAGACACATCTGGCAGGATCCTGATACACTGTGAAAACCCCAAACAGACCTGGCAGGATCCTGATACATTGTGAAACCCCAAACACACCTGGCAGGATCCTGATACAATCTGAAACTCCATACACACCTGGCAGGATCCCGATGCACTGTGAAACCCCCATACACATCTGGAAGGATCCTGATGCACTGTGAAAACCCCATACACATCTGGCAGGATCCTGATGCATTGTCAAAACCCCATACACACGTGGCGAGATCCCGATCCACTGTGAAACACCTAACACACCAGGCAGGATCCTGATAAACTGTGAAACCCCCATACACACCTGGCAGGATCCTGAAACACTGTGAAAACTGCATGCACAGCTGTCAGGATCCTGAAAAACTGTGAAACCCCATAAAAACCTGTCAGGCTCCTGATACACTGTGAAACCCCAGACACACCTGGCAGGATCCTGATCCACTGTGAAAACCCCATACACACCTGGCAGGATCCTGATCCACTGTGAAACCCCCATACACACCTGGCAGGATCCTGATCCACTGTGAAAACCCCATACACACCAGGCAGGATCCTGATACGCTGTGAAATCCCCTTGCACACCTGGCAGGATCCTGATACACTGTGAAAACCCCATACAGACCTGGCAGGATCCTGATACACTGTGAAAACCTAATACACATCTAGCAGGATCCTGATGCACTGTGAAACCTCAAACACACCTGGCAGGATCTTGATACACTGTGAAACCCCAGACACATCTGGCAGGATCCTGATCCACTGTGAAACCCCCATACACACATGGCAGGATGCTGATACACTGTGAAACCCCCAAACACACCTGGCAGGATCTTGATTCACTGTGAAAGCCCAGGCACATCTGGCAATATCCTGATACACTGTGAAAACCCCATAAACACCTGGCAGGATCCTGATCCACTGTGAAAACCCCATACACACCTGACAGGATCCTGATCCACTGTGAAAACCCCAGATACACCTGGCAGGATCCTGATACACTGTGAAACCTCATACACACCTGGCAGGATCTTGTTTCACTGTGAAACCCCAGACACATCTGGCAGGATCCTGATGCACTGCGAAAACCCCATACAGACCTGGCAGGATCCTGATACATTGTGAAACCCCAGACACACCTGGCAGGATCCTGATACAATCTGAAACCCCATACACACTTGGCAGGATCCCGACACACTGTGAAACCACCATACACATCTGTAAGGATCCGGATGCACTCTGAAAACCCCATACACATCTGGCAGGATCCTGATGCATTGTGAAAACCAGATACACACGTGGCGGGATCCTGATCCACTGTGAAACCCCCATACACACCTGGCAGGATTCTGATACACTGTGAAAACAGCATGCACAGCTGTCAGGATCCTAATAAACTGTGAAAGCCCCATAAACACCTGGCAGGATCCTGATACACTGTGAAACCCCCACACACATCTGGAAGGATCCTGATACAGTGTGAAAACCCCATACACACCTGGCAGGATCCTGATCCACTGTGAAACCCCCATACACACCAGGCACGATCCTGATAAACTGTGAAACCCCTTACACACCTGGCAGGATCCTGATCCACAGTGAAAACCCCATGCACACCTGGCAGGGTCCTGATCCACTGTGAAACCCCCATACACAACTGGCAGGATGCTGATCCACTGTAAAACCCCCAAACACAACTGGCAGGATCCTGTTCCACTGTGAAACCCCCATACACACCGGGCAGGATCCTGATACGCTGTGAAAACCCCATACAGACCTGGCAGGATCCTGATACGCTGTCAAAACCCCATACAGACCTGGCAGGATCCTGATACACTATGAAAACCCCATACACACCTGGCAGGATCCTGATACACTGTGAAACCTCACACACACCTGGCGGGATCTTGATGCACTGTGAAACCAGACACATCTGGCAGGATCCTGATCCACTGTTAAAACGCCATACACACCTGGCAGGATCCTGATGCACTGTGAAACCTCATTCACACCTGGCAGGATCCTGATACACTGTGAAAACTTATACACACCTGGCAGGATCCTGATACATTGTGAAAACCCCATTCACAGCTGGCAGGATCCTGATACAATCTGAAACGCCATACACACGTGGCGGGATCCTGATCTTCTGTGAAACCCCTTACACACCAGGCAGGATCCTGATAAACTGTGAGCCGTCATGCACACCGGGCAGGATCCTGATACACTGTGAAAACTGCATACACAGCTGGCAGGATCCTGATAAACTGTGAAACCCCCATAAACACCTGGCAGGATCCTGATACACTGTGAAACCCCCATACACATCTGGAAGGATCCTGATACAGTGTGAAAACCCCAAACACACCTGGAAGGATCCTGATACACTGTGAAACCTCATACACACCTGGCAGGATCTTGTTTCACTGTGAAACCCCAGACACATCTGGCAGGATCCTGATACACTGCGAAAACCCCATATAGACCTGGCAGGATCCTGATACATTGTGAAACCCCAGACACACCTGGCAGGATCCTGATACAATCTGAAACCCCATACACACTTGGCAGGATCCCGACACACTGTGAAACCACCATAAACATCTGGAAGGATCCGGATGCACTCTGAAGACCCCATACACATCTGGCAGGATCCTGATGCATTGTGAAAACCAGATACACACGTGGCGGGATCCTGATCCACTGTGAAACACCCATACACACCTGGCAGGATTCTGATACACTGAGAAAACATCATACACAGCTGTCAGAATCCTAATAAACTGTGAAAGCCCCATAAACACCTGGCAGGATACTGATACACTGTGAAACCCCCATACACATCTGGAAGGATCCTGATACAGTGTGAAAACCCCATACACACCTGGCAGGATCCTGATCCACAGTGAAAACCCCATGCACACCTGGCAGGGTCCTGATCCACTGTGAAACCCCCATACACAACTGGCAGGATGCTGATCCACTGTGAAACCCCCATACACAACTGGCAGGATCCTGTTCCACTGTGAAACCCCCATACACACCGGGCAGGATCCTGATACGCTGTGAAAACCCCATACAGACCTGGCATGATCCTGATACGCTGTCAAGTCCTCATACAGACCTGGCAGGATCCCGATACACTATGAAAACCCCATGCACACCTGGCAGGATCCTGCCACACTGTGAAACCTCACACACACCTGGCGGGATCTTGATGCACTGTGAAAACCCAGACACATCTGGCAGGATCCTGATCCACTGTTAAAACGCCATACACACCTGGCAGGATCCTGATACACTTTGAAACCTCATTCACACCTGGCAGGATCCTGATACACTGTGAAAACTCATACACACCTGGCAGGATCCTGATACATTGTGAAAACCCCATTCGCAACTGGGAGGATCTTAATACAATCTGAAACGCCATACACACGTGGCGGGATCCTGATTTTCTGTGAAACCCCTTACACACCAGGCAGAATCCTGATAAACTGTGAGCCGTCATGCACACCGGGCAGGATCCTGATACACTGTGAAAACTGCATACACAGCTGGCAGGATCCTGATAAACTGTGAAACCCCCATAAACACCTGGCAGGATCCTGATACACTGTGAAACCCCCATACACATCTGGAAGGATCCTGATACAGTGTTAAAACCCCAAACACACCTGGCAGGATCCTGATACACTGTGAAACCCCCATGCACCCCTGGCAGGATCCTGATCCACAGTGAAACCCCCATACACACCAGGCAGGATCCTGATACGCTGTGAAATCCCCTTGCACACATGGCAGGATCCTGATCCACTGTGAAAACCCCATACAAACCTGGCAGGATCCTGATCCAAAGTGAAACCCCCATACACACCAGGCAGGATCCTGATACGCTGTGAAATCCCCTTGCACACATGGCAGGATCCTGATACACTGTGAAACCTCATACACACCTGGCAGGATCTTGATACACTGTGAAACCCCAGACACATCTGGCAGGATCCTGAAACACTGTGAAAACCCCAAACAGACCTGGCAGGATCCTGATACATTGTGAAACCCCAAACACACCTGGCAGGATCATGATACAATCTGAAAATCCATACACACCTGGCGGGATCCCGATACACTGTGAAACCCCCATACACATCTGGAAGGATCCTGATGCACTGTGAAAACCCCATACACATCTGGCAGGATCCTGATGCACTGTGAAAACCCCATACACACGTGGCGAGATCCCGATCCACTGCGAAACACCTTCCACACCAGGCAGGATCCTGATAATCTGTGAACCCCCCTTACACACCTGGCAGGATCCTGATACACTGTGAAAACTGCATACACAGCTGTCAGAAACCTGAAAAACTGTGAAACCCCATAAAAACCTGTCAGGCTCCTGATACACTGTGAAAACCCCATACACACCAGGCAGGATCCTGATACGCTGTGAAATCCCCTTGCACACCTGCCAGGATCCTGATACACTGTGAAAACCCCATACAGACCTGGCAGGATCCTGATACACTGTGAAAACCTCATACACATCTAGCAGGATCCTGATGCACTGTGAAACCTCAAACAAACCTGGCAGGATCTTGATACACTGTGAAACCCCAGACACATCTGGCAGGATCCTGATCCACTGTGAAACCCCCATACACACATGGCAGGATGCTGATACACTGTGAAACCCCCAAACACACCTGGCAGGATCTTGATTCACTGTGAAAGCCCAGGCACATCTGGCAATATCCTGATACACTGTGAAAACCCCAGAAACACCTGGCAGGATCCTGATCCACTGTGAAAACCCCATACACACCTGGCAGGATACTGATCCACTGTGAAAACCCCATACACACGTGGCAGGATCCTGATACACTGTGAAACCTCATACACACGTGGCAGGATCTTGTTACACTGTGAAACCCCAGACACATCTGGCAGGATCCTGATACACTGCGAAAACCCCATACAGACCTGGCAGGATCCTGATACATTGTGAAACCCCAGACACACCTGGCAGGATCCTGATACAATCTGAATCCCCATACAAACTTGGCAGGATCCCGGCACACTGTGAAACCACCATACACATCTGGAAGGATCCGGATGCACTCTGAAAACCCCATACACATCTGGCAGGATCCTGATGCATTGTGAAAACCAGATACACACGTGGCGGGATCCTGATCCACTGTGAAACCCCTTTCAAACCAGGCAGGATCCTGATAAAATGTGAAACCCCCCATACACATCTGGAAGGATCCTGATACAGTGTGAAAACCCCATACACACCTGGCAGGATCCTGATCCACTGTGAAACCCCATACACACCAGGCAGGATCCTGATAAACTGTGAAACCCCTTACACACCTGGCAGGATCCTGATCCACAGTTAAAACCCCATACACACCTGGCAGGGTCCTGATCCACTGTGAAAACCCCATACAGACCTCTCAGGATCCTGATACACTGTCAAAAACCCATACAGACCTGGCAGGATCCTGATACACTGTGAAAACCCCATACACACCTGGCAGGATCCTGATACACTGTGAAACCTCACACACACCCGGCGGGATCTTGATACACTGTGAAACCCCAGACACATCTGGCAGGATCCTGATCCACTGTTAAAACGCCATACACACCTGGCAGGATCCTGATACACTGTGAAACCTCATTCACACCTGGCAGGATCCTGATCCACTGTGAAACCCCATACACACCAGGCAGGATCCTGATAATCTGTGAAACCCCTTACACACCTGGCAGGATCCTGATCCACAGTGAAAGCCCCATACACACCTGGCAGGGTCCTGATCCACTGTGAAACCCCCATACACAACTGGCAGGATCCTGTTCCACTGTGAAACCTCCATACACAGCGGGCAGGATCCTGATACACTGTGAAAACCCCATACACACCTGGCAGGATACTGATACACTGTGAAAACCTCACACACACCTGGCGGGATCTTGATGCACTGTGAAACCCCAGACACATCTGGCAGGATCCTGACCCACTGTTAAAACGCCATACACACCTGGCAGGATCCTGATACACTGTGAAACCTCATTCACACCTGGCAGGATCCTGATACAATCTGAAACGCCATACACACGTGGCGGGATCCTGATCTTCTGTGAAACCCTTTGCACACCAGGCAGGATCCTGATAAACTGTGAGCCGTCATGAACACCGGGCAGGATCCTGATGCACTGTGAAAACTGCAGACACAGCTGGCAGGATCCTGATAAACTGTGAAACCCCCATAAACACCTGGCAGGATCCTGATACACTGTGAAACCCCCATACACATCTGGAAGGATCCTGATACAGTGTGAAAACCCCAAACACACCTGGCAGGATCCTGATACACTGTGAAACCCCCATGCACACCAGGCAGGATCCTGATAAACTGTGAAACCCCAGACACATCTGGCAGGATCCGGATACACTATGAAAACCCCATACACACCTCGCAGGATCCTGATCTACTGTGAAAACCCCTTACACACCTGGCAGGATCCTGATACAGTGTGAAAACCCCATACACACCTGGCAGGATCCTGATCCACTGTGAAACCCCCATACACACCTGGCATGATCCTGATCCACTGTGAAACCACCATACACACCAGGCAGGATACTGATACGCTGTGAAATCCCCTTGCACACCAGGCAGGATCCTGATACACTGTGAAAACCCCATACAGACCTGGCAGGATCCTGATACACTGTGAAAATCTCATCCACATCTAGCAGGATCCTGATGCAATGTGAAACCTCAAACACACCTGGCAGGATCTTGATACACTGTGAAACCCCAGACACATCTGGCAGGATCCTGATCCACTGTGAAACCCCCATACACACATGGCAGGATGCTGATACACTGTGAAACCCCCAAACACTCCTGGCAGGATCTTGATTCACTGTGAAAGCCCAGGCACATCTGGCAATATCCTGATACACTGTGAAAACCCCATAAACACCTGGCAGGATCCTGATCCACTGTGAAAACCCCATACACACCTGGCAGGATCCTGATCCACTGTGAAAGCCCCATACACACCTGGCAGGATCCTGATACACTGTGAAACCTCATACACACCTGGCAGGATCTTGTTACACTGTGAAACCCCAGACACATCTGGCAGGATCCTGAAACAATCTGAAACCCCATACAAACTTGGCAGGATCCCGACACACTGTGAAACCACCATACACATCTGGAAGGATCCGGATGCACTCTGAAAACCCCATACACATCTAGCAGGATCCTGATGCATTGTGAAACCCCTTTCAAACCAGGCAGGATCCTGATAAAATGTGAAACCCCCATGCACACCTGGCAGGATCCTGATACACTGTGAAAACAGCATACACAGCTGGCAGGATCCTAATAAACTGTGAAAGCCCCATAAACACCTGGCAGGATCCTGATACACTGTGAAACCCCCACACACATCTGGAAGGATCCTGCGACAGTGTGTAAAACCCACACACACCTGGCAGGATCCTGATCCACTGTGAAAACCCCATACACACCAGGCACGATCCTGATAAACTGTGAAACCCCTTACACACCTGGCAGGATCCTGAACCACTGTGAAAACCCCATACAGACCTGGCAGGATCCTGATACACTGTCAAAAACCCATACAGACCTGGCAGGATCCTGATACACTGTGAAAACCCCATACACACCTGGCAGGATCCTGATACACTGTGAAACCTCAGACACACCCGGCGGGATCTTGATACACTGTGAAACCCCAGACACACCTGGCAGGATCCTGATACACTGTGAAACCTCATTCACACCTGGCAGGATCCTGATAAACTGTGAAAACTCATACACACCTGGCAGGATCTTGATCCATTGTGAAAACCCCATTCACACCTGGCAGTATCCTGATACAATCTGAAACGCCACACACACGTGGCGGGATCCTGATTTTCTGTGAAACCCTTTGCACACCAGGCAGGATCCTGATAAACTGTGAGCCGTCATGCACACCGGGCAGGATCCTGATACACTGTGAAAAAGGCATACAAAGCTGGCAGGATCCTGATAAACTGTGAAACCCAATAAACACCTGGCAGAATCATGATACACTGTGAAACCCCCATATACATATGGAAGGATCCTGATACAGTGTGAAAACCCCAAACACACCTGGCAGGATCCTGATACACTGTGAAACCCCCAAGCACACCAGGCAGGATCCTGATAAACTGTGAACCCCCATAAACATCTGGAAGGATCCTGATGCACTGTGATACCCCATTCACCCTTTGCAGGATCCTGATGCACTGTGAAAACCCCATACACACCTGGCAGGATCCTGATAAAATGTGAAACCCCATACACACCTGGCAGGATTCTGATACACTGTGAAACCCCATACACCCCTGGCAGGTTCCTGATACAGTGTGAAAACCCCATGCACACCTGGCAGGATCCTGATAAACTGTGACAACCCCGCACAAAACTGGCAGGTTCCTGATGCGCAGTGAAACCCCATTCACATCTGGCAGGATGCTGATACACTGTGAAATCCCCACACACAACTGGCAGGATCCTGATCCACTGTGAAACCCCATTCACATCTGGCAGGATCCTTCTCCACTGTGAAACCCCATACACACCTGGCAGGATCTTGATAAACTGTGAAACCCCAGACACATCTGGCAGGATCCTGATACACTGTGAAACCCCATACACACCTGGCAGGATCTTGATAAACTGTGAAACCGCCGACACACCTGGCAGGATCCTGATACACTGTGAAACCCCATTCACATCTGGCAGGATCCTGATACACTGTGAAACCCCCATAGACACCTGGCAGGATCCTAATGCACAGTGAAACCCCATTCACATCTGGCAGGATACTGATACACTGTGAAACCCCCATACACACATGGCAGGATGCTGATACACTGTGCAACCCCCAAACACACATGGCAGGATCCTGATACACTGTGAAACCCCAAACACACCAGGCAGGAACCGGATTCACTGTGAAATCCCAGACATAGCTGGCAGGATGCTGATCCACTGTGAAAACCCCATACAGACCTGGCAGGATCCTGATCCACTGTGAAAACCCCATACACACCTGGCAGGATCCTGATCCACTGTGAAAACCCCATACACACCTGGCAGTATCCTGATACACTGTGAAACCTCATGCACACCTGGCAGGATCTTGATACACTGTGAAACCCCAGACACATCTGGCAGGATCCTGATACATTGTGAAAACCCCATACAGACCTGGCAGGATCCTGATACATTGTGAAACCCCATACACACCTGGCAGGATCCTGATGCACTGTGAAACCCCATTCACACCTTGGAAGATCCTCATACACTGTGAAACCCCCATACACACCTGGCAGGATCCTGATATACTGTGAAAACCCCATACACACCTGGCAGGATCCTGATACACTGTGAAAACTGCATACACAGCTGTCAGGATCCTGAAAAACTGTGAAACCCCATAAAAACCTGGCAGGCTCCTGATACACTGTGAAACCCCCATACACATCTGGAAGGATCCTGATACAGTTTGAAAACCCCATACACACCTGGCAGGATCCTGATCCACTGTGAAAACCCCATACACACCAGGCACGATCCTGATAAACTGTGAAACCCCTTACACACCTGGCAGGATCCTGAACCACTGTGAAAACCCCATACAGACCTGGCAGGATCCTGATACACTGTCAAAAACCCATACAGACCTGGCAGGATCCTGATACACTGTGAAAACCCCATACACACCTGGCAGGATCCTGATACACTGTGAAACCTCAGACACACCCGGCGGGATCTTGATACACTGTGAAACCCCAGACACACCTGGCAGGATCCTGATACACTGTGAAACCTCATTCACACCTGGCAGGATCCTGATAAACTGTGAAAACTCATACACACCTGGCAGGATCTTGATCCATTGTGAAAACCCCATTCACACCTGGCAGTATCCTGATACAATCTGAAACGCCACACACACGTGGCGGGATCCTGATTTTCTGTGAAACCCTTTGCACACCAGGCAGGATCCTGATAAACTGTGAGCCGTCATGCACACCGGGCAGGATCCTGATACACTGTGAAAAAGGCATACAAAGCTGGCAGGATCCTGATAAACTGTGAAACCCAATAAACACCTGGCAGAATCATGATACACTGTGAAACCCCCATATACATATGGAAGGATCCTGATACAGTGTGAAAACCCCAAACACACCTGGCAGGATCCTGATACACTGTGAAACCCCCAAGCACACCAGGCAGGATCCTGATAAACTGTGAACCCCCATAAACATCTGGAAGGATCCTGATGCACTGTGATACCCCATTCACCCTTTGCAGGATCCTGATGCACTGTGAAAACCCCATACACACCTGGCAGGATCCTGATAAAATGTGAAACCCCATACACACCTGGCAGGATTCTGATACACTGTGAAACCCCATACACCCCTGGCAGGTTCCTGATACAGTGTGAAAACCCCATGCACACCTGGCAGGATCCTGATAAACTGTGACAACCCCGCACAAAACTGGCAGGTTCCTGATGCGCAGTGAAACCCCATTCACATCTGGCAGGATGCTGATACACTGTGAAATCCCCACACACAACTGGCAGGATCCTGATCCACTGTGAAACCCCATTCACATCTGGCAGGATCCTTCTCCACTGTGAAACCCCATACACACCTGGCAGGATCTTGATAAACTGTGAAACCCCAGACACATCTGGCAGGATCCTGATACACTGTGAAACCCCATACACACCTGGCAGGATCTTGATACACTGTGAAACCCCATTCACATCTGGCAGGATCCTGATACACTGTGAAACCCCATTCACATCTGGCAGGATCCTGATACACTGTGAAACCCCCATAGACACCTGGCAGGATCCTAATGCACAGTGAAACCCCATTCACATCTGGCAGGATACTGATACACTGTGAAACCCCCATACACACATGGCAGGATGCTGATACACTGTGCAACCCCCAAACACACATGGCAGGATCCTGATACACTGTGAAACCCCAAACACACCAGGCAGGAACCGGATTCACTGTGAAATCCCAGACATAGCTGGCAGGATGCTGATCCACTGTGAAAACCCCATACAGACCTGGCAGGATCCTGATCCACTGTGAAAACCCCATACACACCTGGCAGGATCCTGATCCACTGTGAAAACCCCATACACACCTGGCAGTATCCTGATACACTGTGAAACCTCATGCACACCTGGCAGGATCTTGATACACTGTGAAACCCCAGACACATCTGGCAGGATCCTGATACATTGTGAAAACCCCATACAGACCTGGCAGGATCCTGATACATTGTGAAACCCCATACACACCTGGCAGGATCCTGATGCACTGTGAAACCCCATTCACACCTTGGAAGATCCTCATACACTGTGAAACCCCCATACACACCTGGCAGGATCCTGATATACTGTGAAAACCCCATACACACCTGGCAGGATCCTGATACACTGTGAAAACTGCATACACAGCTGTCAGGATCCTGAAAAACTGTGAAACCCCATAAAAACCTGGCAGGCTCCTGATACACTGTGAAACCCCCATACACATCTGGAAGGATCCTGATACAGTTTGAAAACCCCATACACACCTGGCAGGATCCTGATCCACTGTGAATCCCCCATACACATCAGGCACGATCCTAATAAACTGTGAAACCCCTTACACACTTGGCAGGATCCGGATCCACTGTGAAAACCCCATACACACCTGGCAGGATCCTGATCCACTGTGAAACCCCCATACACACCTGGCAGGATCCTGATCCACTGTGAAACCCCCATACACACCAGGCAGGATCCTGATACGCTGTGAAATCCCCTTGCACACCTGGCAGGATCCTGATGCACTGTGAAATCCCCATACAGACCTGGCAGGATCCTGATACACTGTGAAACCTCAAACACACCTGGCAGGATCTTGATACACTGTGAAACCCCAGACACATCTGGCAGGATTCTGATCCACTGTGAAACCCCCATACACACATGGCAGGATGCTGATACACTGTGAAACCCCCAAACACACCTGGCAGGATCTTGATTCACGGTGAAAGCCCAGGCACATCTGGCAGGATCTTGATACACTCTGAAAACCCCATAAACACCTGGCAGGATCCTGATCCACTGTGAAAACCCCATACACATCTGACAGGGTCCTAATACACTGTGAAAACCCCAGACAGACCTGGCAGGATCCTGATACATTGTGAAACCCCAGACACACCTGGCAGGATCCTGATACAATCTGAAACCCCATACAAACTTGGCAGGATCCCGACACACTGTGAAACCACCATACACATCTGGAAGGATCCGGATGCACTCTGAAAACCCCATACACATCTGGCAGGATCCTGATGCATTGTGAAACCCCTTTCAAACCAGGCAGGATCCTGATAAAATGTGAAACCCCCATGCACACCTGGCAGGTTCCTGATACACTGTGAAAACAGCATACACAGCTGGCAGGATCCTAATAAACTGTGAAAGCCCCATAAACACCTGGCAGGATCCTGATACACTGTGAAACCCCCAAACACATCTGGAAGGATCCTGCTACAGTGTGTAAAACCCACACACACCTGGCATGATCCTGATCCACTGTGAAACCCCCATACACACCAGGCACGACGCTGATAAACTGTGAAACCCCTGACACACCTGGCAGGAACCTGATCCACTGTGAAAACCCCATACAGACCTGGCAGGATCCTGATACACTGTCAAAAACCCATACAGACCTGGCAGGATCCTGAGACACTGTGAAAACCCCATACACACCTGGCAGGATCCTGATACACTGTGAAACCTCATTCACACCTGGCAGGATCTTGATACACTGTGAAAACTCATACACACCTGGCAGGATCCTGATCCATTGTGAAAACCCCATTCACACCTGGCAGTATCCTGATACAATCTGAAACGCCACACACACGTGGCGGGATCCTGATCTTCTGTGAAACCCCTTACAACCCAGGCAGGATCCTGATAAACTGTGAGACGTCATGCACACGGGGCAGGATCCTGATACACTGTGAAAACTGCATACAAAGCTGGCAGGATCCTGATAAACTGTGAAACCCCAATAAACACCTGGCAGGATCATGATACACTGTGAAACCCCCATACACATCTGGAAGGATCCTGATACAGTGTGAAAACCCCAAACACACCTGGCAGGATCCTGATACACTGTGAAACCCCCATGCACACCAGGCAGGATCCTGATAAACTGTGAAACCCCAGACACATCTGGCAGGATCCGGATACACTGTGAAAACCCCAAACACACCTCGCAGGATCCTGATCCACTGTGAAAACCTCTTATACACCTGGCAGGATCCTGATACACTGTGAAAACACCATCCACACCTGGCAGGATCCTGATCCGCTGTGAAACTCCTTGCACACCTGGCAAGATCCTGATATACTGTGAAACCCCATACACACCTGGCAGGATCGTGATACACTGTGAAAACCCCTTACACACATGGCAGGATCCTGATATACTGTGAAACGCCATACACACCTGGCAGGATCCTGATGCACTGTGAAAACCCCTTACACACCTGGCAGGATCCTGATCCTCTGTGAAACCCCATACACACCTGGCACGAACCTGATACACTGTGAAACCCCCATAAACATCTGGAAGGATCCTGATGCACTGTGATACCCCATTCACACTTTGCAGGATCCTGATACACTGTGAAAACCCCATACACACCTGGCAGGATCCTGATAAAAAGTGAAACCCCGATACACACCTGGCAGGATCCTGATACACTGTGAAACCCCATACACACATGGCAGGTTCCTGATACAGTGTGAATATCCCATACACACCTGGCAGGATCCTGATAAACTGTGACAACCCCGCACACAACTGGCAGGTTTCAGATGCGCAGTGAAACCCCATTCACATCTGGCAGGATGCTGATACACTGTGAAATCCCCACACACAACTGGCAGGATCCTGATCCACTGTGAAACCCCATTCACATCTGGCAGGATACTGATCCAATGTGAAACCCCATACACACCTGGCAGGATCTTGATAAACTGTGAAACCCCAGACACATCTGGCAGGATCCTGATACACTGTGAAACCCCATACACACCTGGCAGGATCTTGATAAACTGTGTAACCCCCGACACACCTGGCAGGATCCTGATACACTGTGATACCCCATTCACATCTGGCAGGATCCTGATACACTGTGAAACCCCCATAAACACCTGGCAGGATCCTAATGCACAGTGAAACCCCATTCACATCTGGCAGGATCCTGATACACTGTGAAACCCCCATACACACATGGCAGGATGCTGATACACTGTGCAACCCCCAAACACACATGGCAGGATCCTGATACACTGTGAAACCCCAAACACACCAGGCAGGAACCTGATTCACTGTGAAATCCCAGAATTATCTGGCAGGATGCTGATACACTGTGAAAACCCCATACACACATGGCAGGATCCTGATCCACTGTGAAAACCCCATACACACCTGGCAGGATCCTGATCCACTGTGAAAACCCCATACACACCTGGCAGGATCCTGATCCACTGTGAAACCCCCATACACACCTGGCAGGATCCTGATCCACTGTGAAACCCCCATACACACCAGGCAGGATCCTGATACGCTGTGAAATCCCCTTGCACACCTGGCAGGATCCTGATGCACTGTGAAATCCCCATACAGACCTGGCAGGATCCTGATACACTGTGAAACCTCAAACACACCTGGCAGGATCTTGATACACTGTGAAACCCCAGACACATCTGGCAGGATTCTGATCCACTGTGAAACCCCCATACACACATGGCAGGATGCTGATACACTGTGAAACCCCCAAACACACCTGGCAGGATCTTGATTCACGGTGAAAGCCCAGGCACATCTGGCAGGATCTTGATACACTCTGAAAACCCCATAAACACCTGGCAGGATCCTGATCCACTGTGAAAACCCCATACACATCTGACAGGGTCCTAATACACTGTGAAAACCCCAGACAGACCTGGCAGGATCCTGATACATTGTGAAACCCCAGACACACCTGGCAGGATCCTGATACAATCTGAAACCCCATACAAACTTGGCAGGATCCCGACACACTGTGAAACCACCATACACATCTGGAAGGATCCGGATGCACTCTGAAAACCCCATACACATCTGGCAGGATCCTGATGCATTGTGAAACCCCTTTCAAACCAGGCAGGATCCTGATAAAATGTGAAACCCCCATGCACACCTGGCAGGTTCCTGATACACTGTGAAAACAGCATACACAGCTGGCAGGATCCTAATAAACTGTGAAAGCCCCATAAACACTTGGCAGGATCCTGATACACTGTGAAACCCCCAAACACATCTGGAAGGATCCTGCTACAGTGTGTAAAACCCACACACACCTGGCATGATCCTGATCCACTGTGAAACCCCCATACACACCAGGCACGACGCTGATAAACTGTGAAACCCCTGACACACCTGGCAGGAACCTGATCCACTGTGAAAACCCCATACAGACCTGGCAGGATCCTGATACACTGTCAAAAACCCATACAGACCTGGCAGGATCCTGAGACACTGTGAAAACCCCATACACACCTGGCAGGATCCTGATACACTGTGAAACCTCATTCACACCTGGCAGGATCTTGATACACTGTGAAAACTCATACACACCTGGCAGGATCCTGATCCATTGTGAAAACCCCATTCACACCTGGCAGTATCCTGATACAATCTGAAACGCCACACACACGTGGCGGGATCCTGATCTTCTGTGAAACCCCTTACAACCCAGGCAGGATCCTGATAAACTGTGAGACGTCATGCACACGGGGCAGGATCCTGATACACTGTGAAAACTGCATACAAAGCTGGCAGGATCCTGATAAACTGTGAAACCCCAATAAACACCTGGCAGGATCATGATACACTGTGAAACCCCCATACACATCTGGAAGGATCCTGATACAGTGTGAAAACCCCAAACACACCTGGCAGGATCCTGATACACTGTGAAACCCCCATGCACACCAGGCAGGATCCTGATAAACCCCAGACACATCTGGCAGGATCCGGATACACTGTGAAAACCCCAAACACACCTCGCAGGATCCTGATCCACTGTGAAAACCTCTTATACACCTGGCAGGATCCTGATACACTGTGAAAACACCATCCACACCTGGCAGGATCCTGATCCGCTGTGAAACTCCTTGCACACCTGGCAGGATCCTGATATACTGTGAAACCCCATACACACCTGGCAGGATCGTGATACACTGTGAAAACCCCTTACACACATGGCAGGATCCTGATATACTGTGAAACGCCATACACACCTGGCAGGATCCTGATGCACTGTGAAAACCCCTTACACACCTGGCAGGATCCTGATCCTCTGTGAAACCCCATACACACCTGGCACGAACCTGATACACTGTGAAACCCCCATAAACATCTGGAAGGATCCTGATGCACTGTGATACCCCATTCACACTTTGCAGGATCCTGATACACTGTGAAAACCCCATACACACCTGGCAGGATCCTGATAAAATGTGAAACCCCGATACACACCTGGCAGGATCCTGATACACTGTGAAACCCCATACACACCTGGCAGGTTCCTGATACAGTGTGAATACCCCATACACACCTGGCAGGATCCTGATAAACTGTGACAACCCCGCACACAACTGGCAGGTTCCAGATGCGCAGTGAAACCCCATTCACATCTGGCAGGATGCTGATACACTGTGAAATCCCCACACACAACTGGCAGGATCCTGATCCACTGTGAAACCCCATTCACATCTGGCAGGATACTGATCCAATGTGAAACCCCATACACACCTGGCAGGATCTTGATAAACTGTGAAACCCCAGACACATCTGGCAGGATCCTGATACACTGTGAAACCCCATACACACCTGGCAGGATCTTGATAAACTGTGTAACCCCCGACACACCTGGCAGGATCCTGATACACTGTGATACCCCATTCACATCTGGCAGGATCCTGATACACTGTGAAACCCCCATAAACACCTGGCAGGATCCTAATGCACAGTGAAACCCCATTCACATCTGGCAGGATCCTGATACACTGTGAAACCCCCATACACACATGGCAGGATGCTGATACACTGTGCAACCCCCAAACACACATGGCAGGATCCTGATACACTGTGAAACCCCAAACACACCAGGCAGGAACCTGATTCACTGTGAAATCCCAGAATTATCTGGCAGGATGCTGATACACTGTGAAAACCCCATACACACATGGCAGGATCCTGATCCACTGTGAAAACCCCATACACACCTGGCAGGATCCTGATCCACTGAGAAAACCCCATACACACCTGGCAGGATCCTGATACACTGTGAAACCTCATGCACACCTGGCAGGATCTTGATACACTGTGAAACCCCAGACACATCTGGCAGGATCCTGATACATTGTGAAAACCCCATACAGACCTGGCAGGATCCTGATACATTGCGAAACCCCATACACACCTGGCAGGATCCTGATGCACTGTGAAACCCCATTCACACCTTGCAAGATCCTCATACACTGTGAAACCCCCATACACAGCGGACAGGATCCTGATGCACTGTGAAAACCCCATACACACCTGGCAGTATCCTGATACACTGTGAAAACTGCACACACAGCTGTCAGGATCCTGAAAAACTGTGAAACCCCATAAAAAACTGGCAGGCTCCTGATACACTGTGAAACCCCCATACACATCTGGAAGGATCCTGATACAGTTTGAAAACCCCATACACACCTGGCAGGATCCTGATCCACTGTGAATCCCCCATACACACCAGGCACGATCCTAATAAACTGTGAAACCCCTTCCACACTTGGCAGGATCCTGATCCACTGTGAAACCCCATAAACACCAGGCAGGATCTTGATAAACTGTGAAAACCCAGACACATCTGGCAGGATCCTGATACACTGTGAAGCCCCATACACACCTGGCAGGATCTTGAGACACTGTGAAACCCCATTCACAACTGGCAGTATCCTGATCCACTGTGAAACCCCATAAACACCAGGCAGGATCTTGATAAACTGTGAAAACCCAGACACATCTGGCAGGATCCTGAGACACTGTGAAACCCCATACACACCTGGCAGGATCTTGAGACACTGTGAAACCCCCATTCACAACTGGCAGTATCCTGATACACTGTGAAACCCCCATACACACCTGGCAGGATCCTGACGCACTCTGAAAACCCCATACACATCTGGCAGGATCATGATGCATTGTGAAAACCAGATACACACGTGGCGGGATCCTGATCCACTGTGAAACCCCTTTCAAACCAGGCAGGATCCTGATACACTGTGAAACCCCCATACACACCTGGCAGGATCCTGATGCACAGTGAAACCCCCATACACACATGGCAGGATGCTGATACACTGTGCAACCTCCAAACACACATGGCAGGATCCTGATGCACTGTGAAAACCCCATACACACCTGGCAGGATCTTGATACACTGTGAAACCCCAGACACATCTGGCAGGATCCTGATACATTGTGAAAACCCCATACAGACCTGGCAGGATCCTGATACATTGTGAAACCCCATACACACCTGGCAGGATCCTGATGCACTGTGAAACCCCATTCACACCTTGCAGGATCCTCATACACTGTGAAACCCCCATACACACCTGGCAGGATCCTGATACACTGTGAAAACCCCAGACACACCTGGCAGAATCCTGATAAACTGTGAAACACCCATACACACCTGACAGGAATCTGATACACTGTGAAAACCCCGCACACAACTGGCAGGTTCCTGATGTACAGTGAAACCCCAATCACATCTGGCAGGATCCTGAAACACTGTGAAATCCCCATACACAACTGGCAGGATCCTGATCCACTGTGAAACCCCATTCACATCTGGCAGGACCCTGATCCACTGTGAAACACCATAAACACCAGGCAGTATCTTGATAAACTGTGAATCCCCAGACACATCTGGCAGGATCCTGATACACAGTGAAACTCCATACACACCTGGCAGGATCTTGAGACACTGTGAAACCCCCGACACACCTGGCAGGATCCAGATACATTGTGAAACCCCATTCACAACTGGCAGGATCCTGATACACTGTGAAACCCCCATACACACCTGGCAGGATCCTGATGCACAGTGAAACCCCATTCACATCTGGCAGGATCCTGAACCACTGTGCAACCCCCATACACACATGGCAGGATGCTGAGACACTGTGAAACCCCCAAACACACATGGCAGGATCCTGAGACACTGTGAAACCCCAAACAAACCTGGCAGGAACTTGACTCACTGTGAAATCCCAGACACATCTGGCAGGATCCTGATACACTGTGAAAACCCCATACACACCTGGCAGGACACTGATACACTGTGAAATCCCCATACACTCCTGGCAGGATCCTGATACACTGTGAAAACCCCATTCATTCCTGGCAGGATCCTGATACACTGTGAAAACCCAGACACATCTAGCAGGATCCTGATACACTGTGAAACCTCCATACACACCTGGCAGGACACTGATACACAGCCAAAACCCCACGCACGCCTGGCAGGATCCTGATACACTGTGAAAACCCCATAGACACCTGGCAGGATCCTGATACATTGTGGAACCCCATACACATCTGGCAGGATCCTGATACACTGTGAAAACCCCATACACACCTGGAAGGACACTGATATACTGTGAAAAACCCATACACACCTGGCAGGATCCTGATGCACAGTGAAAACCCCAAATACACCTGGCAGGATCTTGATGCACAGTGAAAACCCCAAACACACCTGGCAGGATCCTGATACACTGTGAAAACCCCACACACACCTGGCAGGATCCTGATCCACTGTGAAACCCCCATACACACCTGGCAGCATCCTGATACACTGTGAAAACCCCATACACACCTGCAGCATCCTGATCCACTGTGAAACCCCATACACACCTGGCAGGATCCTGATACAATGTGAAAACCCCATACACACCTTTCTGGACCCTGAGACACTGTGAAAATCCCATACATACCTGGCAGGATCCTGATACACTGTGAAAATTCCATACATACCTGGCAGGATCCTGATACACTGTGAAAACCCCATACACACCTGGCAGGATGCTGGTACACTGTGAGAACCCCATACACACCTGGCAGGACACTGATACACTGTGAAAATCCCATACACACCTGGCAGGACCCTGATACACTGTGAAAACCCCATGCACACCTGGCAGGATCCTGATACACTGTGAAAACCTCATGCACACCTGGCAGGATCCTGATAAACTGTGAAACCCCATACACACCTGGCAGGATCTAGAGACACAGTGAAACCCCCGACATACCTGGCAGGATCCTGATACACTGTGAAACCCCATTCACATCTGGCAGGATCCTGATAAACTGTGAAACACCCATACACACCTGGCAGGAATCTGATACACTGTGAAAACCCCGCACACAATTGGCAGGTTCCTGATACACTGTGAAACCCCATACACACCTGGCAGGATCCCGATGCACTGTGAACCCCCAGACACACCTGGCAGGATCCTGATACACTGTGAAAACCCCATTCACATCCAGCAGGATCCTGATACACAGTGAAACCCCATGCACACCTGGAAGGATCGTGATACTCTGTGAAACCCCAGCCACATCTGGCGGGATACTGGTGCACTGTCAAACCCAATACACACATTGCAGATCCTGATACACTGTGAAAACCCCATACACACCTGGCAGGATCCTGATCCACTGTGAAAACCCCATACACACCTGGCCGGATCCTGATAATCAGTGAAACCCCCATACACTCCTGGCAGTATCCTGTTAAACGGAGAAACCCCAATACACACCTGGCAGGATCCTGATGAACTGTGAAAACCCTATACACACCTGGCAGGATCCTGATCCACTGTGAAAACCCCATACACACCTGGTAGGATCCGGATAACCAGTGAAACCCCCATACACACCTGGCAGGATCCTGATAAACTGTGAAACCCACATACACACCTGGCAAGATACTGATAAATGGTGAAACTCCCATATACACCTGGCAGGATCCTGATCCACTGTGAAATACCCATGCACACCTGGCAGGATCCTGATCCACTGCGAAAACCCCATACTCACCTGGCAGGATACTGATAAACTGCGAAAACCCCATCCACACCTGGCAGGATCCTGATAAACTGTGAAACACCCATGCACACCTGGCAGGATCCTGATAAACTGTGAAACCCCCATGCACACCTGGCAAGATCCTGATTTATTGTGAAAACCCCGTACACACCTGGCAGGAACCTGACATATTGTGCAAACCCCGTACACACCTGGCAGGATCCTGTTCCTCTGTGAAACCCTGTACACAACTGGCAGGATCCTGATCCACTGTGAAAACGCCATACACACCTGGCAGGATCCTGATGAACTGTGAAACCCCCATACACACCAGGCAGGATCCTGATAATCTGTGAAACCCCCGTTCACACCTGGCAGGAGCCTGATACACTGTGAAAACCCCGCACACACCTGGCACGTTCCTGATGCACATTGAAACCCCATTCACATCTGGCAGTATCCTGATACACTGTGAAAACCCCACACACATCTGGCAGGATCCTGATCCACTGTGAAATCCCATTCACGTATGGCAGGATCCTGATGCACTGTGTACCCCCGTTCACATCTGGCAGGACACTGATCCACTGTGAAAACCCCAAGCACACCTGGCAGGATACTAATACACTGTAAAAACCCCATTCAAAACTGGCAGGATCCTGATGCACAGTGAAACCCCAATCACACCTGGCAGGAACCTGATACACAGTGAATCCCCATTCACATCTGGCAGGATCCTGATCCACTGTAAAACCCCATGCACACCTGGCAGGATCCTGATCCACAGTGAAAACCCCATACACACTTGGCAGGATCCTCAACCACCGTTAAACCGCCATACACACCGGCCACGTTCCTGATACACTGTGAAAAGCCCATTCTCACCTGGCAGGTTCCTGATCCACTGTGCAACCCCATTCACATCTGGCAGGATCCTGATACACTGTGAAATCCCAGTCACACCTGGCAGGATTCTGATCCACTGTGAAACCCCACACACTCCTGGCAGGACCCTGATACACAGTGAAAACACCGTGCACACCTGGCAGGATCCTGATGCACTGTGAAAACCCCATGCACACCTGGCAGAATCCTGATACACTGTGAAATCCCCATACACACCTGGCAGGATCCTGATCCACTGTGAAACCCCATTCACAACTGGCAGTATCCTGATACACTGTGAAACCCCCATACACACCTGGCAGGATCCTGACGCACTCTGAAAACCCCATACACATCTGGCAGGATCATGATGCATTGTGAAAACCAGATACACACGTGGCGGGATCCTGATCCACTGTGAAACACCTTTCAAACCAGGCAGGATCCTGATAAAATGTGAAACCCCCATACACACCTGGCAGGATTCTGAAACACTGTGAAAACAGCATACACAGCTGGCAGGATCCCAATAAACTGTGAAAGCCCCATATACACCTGGCAGGATCCTGATACACTGTGAAACCCCCATACACATCTGGAAGGATACCGATCCACAGTGAAAACCCCATACACACCTGGCAGGGTCCTGATCCACTGTGAAACCCCCATACACAACTGGCAGGATCCGGTTCCACTGTGAAACCCCCATGCACACCAGGCAGGATCCTGAGACATTGTGAAAACCCCTTACACACCTGGCAGGATCCTGATACACTCTGAAACCACATACACACCTGGCACGAACCTGATACACTGTGAAACCCCCATAAACATCTGGAAGGATCCCGATGCACTGTGAAAACCCCATACACATCTGGCAGGATCCTGATGCACTGCGAAAACCCGAGACACACCAGGCAGGATCCTGATAAACTGTGAAACCCCATACACACCTGGCAGGATCTAGAGACACAGTGAAACCCCCGACATACCTGGCTGGATCCTGATACACTGTGAAACCCCATTCACATCTGGCAGGATCCTGATACACTGTGAAACCCCCATACACACCTGGCAGGATCCTGATGCACAGTGAAACCCCCATAAACACATGGCAGGATGCTGATACACTGTGCAACCTCCAAACACACATGGCAGGATCCTGATACACTGTGAAAACCCCATACACACCTGGCAGGATCTTGATACACTGTGAAACCCCAGACACATCTGGCAGGATCCTGATACATTGTGAAAACCCCATACAGACCTGGCAGGATCCTGATACATTGTGAAACCCCATACACACCTGGCAGGATCCTGATGCACTGTGAAACCCCATTCACACCTTGCAAGATCCTCATACACTGTGAAACCCCCATACACACCTGGCAGGATCCTGATACACTGTGAAAACCCCAGACACACCTGGCAGAATCCTGATAAACTGTGAAACACCCATACACACCTGACAGGAATCTGATACACTGTGAAAACCCCGCACACAACTGGCAGGTTCCTGATGTACAGTGAAACCCCAATCACATCTGGCAGGATCCTGAAACACTGTGAAATCCCCATACACAACTGGCAGGATCCTGATCCACTGTGAAACCCCATTCACATCTGGCAGGACCCTGATCCACTGTGAAACACCATAAACACCAGGCAGTATCTTGATAAACTGTGAAACCCCAGACACATCTGGCAGGATCCTGATACACTGTGAAACCCCATACACACCTGGCAGGATCTTGAGACACTGTGAAACCCCCGACACACCTGGCAGGATCCAGATACATTGTGAAACACCATTCACAACTGGCAGGATCCTGATACTCTGTGAAACCCCCATGCACACCTGGCAGGATCCTGATGCACTGTGAAACCCCATTCACATCTGGCAGGATCCTGAACCACTGTGCAACCCCCATACACACATGGCAGGATGCTGAGACACTGTGAAACCCCCAAACACACATGGCAGGATCCTGATACACTGTGAAACCTCCATACACACCTGGCAGGACCCTGATACACAGCCAAAACCCCACGCACACCTGGCAGGATCCTGATACACTGTGAAAACCCCATAGACACCTGGCAGGATCCTGATACATTGTGGAACCCCATACACATCTGGCAGGATCCTGATACATTGTGAAACCCCATTCACATCTGGTAGGATCCTGATACACTGTGAAAACCCCATACACACCTGTCAGGATACTGATCCTCTGTGAAAACCCCATACACACCTGGCAGGATCCTGATCCACTGTGAAAAGCCCATACACACCTGGCAGGATCCTGATACATTGTGAAACCACATACAGACCTGGCAGGATCCTGATACAATCTGAAACCCCATACACAACTGGCAGGATCCTGATCCACTGTGAAAAACCCATACACACCTGGCAGGATCCTGTACACTGTGAACCCCCAGACACATCTGACAGGATCCTGATACACTGTGAGAACCCCATACAGACCTGGCAGGATCCTGATGCATTGTGAAGCCCCATACAAACCTGGCAGGATCCTGAAACAATCTGAAACCCCATACACACCTGGTAGGATCCTGATACACTGTGAAACCCCCATACACATTTGGAAGGATCTTGATAAACTGTGAAACCCCCATACACACCTTGCAGGATCCTCACAAAATATGAAACCCCCAGAAACACCGAGCTTGATCCTGATGCACTGTGAAATCCCATTCACACCTTGCAAGATCCTCACAAAATATGAAACCCCCATACACACCTGGCAGGATCTTGATAAACTGTGAAACCCCCATACACACCTGGCAGGATTCTGATATACTGTGAAACCCCACACACACCTGCCAGGATCCTGATACACTGTGAAAACCCCATTCACACCTCGCAGGATCCTGATAAACTGTGAAACACCCATACACGCCTGGCAGGATCCTGATACACTGTGAAAACCCCGTACACAACTGGCAGGTACCTGATGCACAGTGAAACCTCATTCACATCTGGCAGGATCCTGATACACTGTGAAACCCCATACACAACTGGCAGGATCCTGATCCACTGTGAAACCCCATTCACATCTGGCAGGATCCTGATCCACTGTGAAACCCCATAAACACCTGGCAGGATCTTGATAAACTGTGAAACCCCAGACACATCTGGCAGGATCCTGATACACTGTGAAAACCCAGACACACCTCGCTGGATCTTGAGACACTGTGAAACCCCCGACATACCTGGCAGGATCCTCATACACTGTGAAACCCCATTCACATCTGGCAGGATCCTGATGCACTGTGAAACCAGCAGACACACCTGGCAGGATCCTGATGCACAGTGAAACCCCATTTACATCTGGCAGGATCCTGACCCACTGTGAATCCCCCATACACACATGGCAGGATCCTGATACACTGTGAAACCCCAAACACACCTGGCAGGATCTTGATTCACTGTGAAACCCCAGACACATCTGGTAGGATCCTGATACACTGTGAAAACCCCATACACACCTGTCAGGATTCTGATCCACTGTGAAAACCCCATACACACCTGGCAGGATCCTGATACACTGTGAAACCTCATACACACCTGGCAGGATCTTGATACACTGTGAAACCCCAGACACATCTGGCAGGATCCTGATATACTGTGAAAACCCCATACAGATTTGGCAGGATCCTGATACATTGTGAAACCCCATACAGACCTGGCAGGATCTTGATACAATCTGAAACTCCATACACAACTGGCAGGATCCTGATAAACTGTGAAACCCCCATACACATCTGGAAGGATCCTGATGCACTGTGAAAACCCCATACACATCTGGCAGGGTCCTGATGCACTATGAAAACATCATACACACGTGACGGGATCCTGATCCACTGTGAAACCCCTTACACACCAGGCAGGATCCTGATAAACTGTGAAACCCCCATACACACCTGGCAGGATCCTGATCCACTGTGAAAACTGCATGCACAGCTGTCAGGATTCTGATAAACTGTGAAACACCCATAAACACCTGGCAGGATCCTTATACACTGTGAAACCCCAATACACATCTGGAAGGATCCTGATACAGTGTGAAAACCCCATACACACCTGGCAGGATCCTGATCCACTGTGAAACCCCCATACGCACCAGGCAGGATGCTGATGAAGTGTGAACCCCCTTCCGCACCTGGCAGGATCCTCATCCACTGTGAATTCCCTTGCACACCTGGCAGGATCCTGATCCACTGTGAAACCCCCATACACACCTGGCAGGATCCTGATCCGCTGTGAAACACCCATACACACCAGGCAGGATCCTGATACACTGTGAAAACCCCTTACACAACTGGCAGGATCCTGATACATTGTGAAAACCCCACACAGACCTGGCAGGATCCTGATACACTGTGAATACCCCATATACACCTGGCAGGATTCTGATACACTGTGAAACCTCATACACACCTGGCAGGAGATTGATACACTGTGAAACCCCAGACACATCTGGCAGGATCCTGATCCACTGTGAAAACCCCAAACACACCTGGCAGGATCCTGATACACTGTGAAACCTCATTCAAACCTGGAAGGATCCTGATACACTGTGAAACCTCATACACACCTGGCAGGATCCTGATATACTCTGAAACCCCATACACACGTGGCGGGATCCTGATCCACTGTGAAAGCCCTTACACACCAGGCAGGATCCTAATAAACTGTGAAACCCCCATACACACCGGGCAGGATCCTGATACACTGTGAAAACTGCACACACAGCTGTCAGGATCCTGATAAACTGTGAAACCCCCAGAAATACCTGGCAGGATCCTGATACACCGTGAAACCCCCACACATCTGGAAGGATCCTGATACAGTGTGAAAACCCCACACACACCTGGCAGGATACTGATCCACTGTGAAACCCCCAAACACACCAGGCAGGATCCTGATACACTGTGAAAAACCCAGACACATCTGGCAGGATCCTGATACACTGTGAAAACCCCACACACTCCTGGCAGGATCCTGATACAATCTGAAACCCCATACACACCTGGCAGGATCCTGATACACAGTGAAACCCCCATACACATTTGGAAGGATCCTGATGCACTGTGAAAACCCATTCACACCTTGCAGGATCCTCAGAAAATATGAAACCCCCAGACACACCGAGCTGGATCCTGATGCACTGTGAAATCCCATTCACACCTTGCAAGATCCTCATACACTGTGAAACCCCCATACACACCAGGCTGGATCCTGATGCACTGTGAAACCCCATTCACGCCTTGCAGGATCCTGATGCACTGTGAAACACCCATACACACCAGGCAGGATCCTGATACACTGTGAAAACCCCTTACACAACTGGCAGGATCCTGATACATTGTGAAAACCCCACACAGACCTGGCAGGATCCTCATCCACTGTGAATTCCCTTGCACACCTGGCAGGATCCTGATCCACTGTGAAACCCCCATACACACCTGGCAGGATCCTGATCCGCTGTGAAACACCCATACACACCAGGCAGGATCCTGATACACTGTGAAAACCCCTTACACAACTGGCAGGATCCTGATACATTGTGAAAACCCCACACAGACCTGGCAGGATCCTGATACACTGTGAATACCCCATATACACCTGGCAGGATTCTGATACACTGTGAAACCTCATACACACCTGGCAGGAGATTGATACACTGTGAAACCCCAGACACATCTGGCAGGATCCTGATCCACTGTGAAAACCCCAAACACACCTGGCAGGATCCTGATACACTGTGAAACCTCATTCAAACCTGGAAGGATCCTGATACACTGTGAAACCTCATACACACCTGGCAGGATCCTGATATACTCTGAAACCCCATACACACGTGGCGGGATCCTGATCCACTGTGAAAGCCCTTACACACCAGGCAGGATCCTAATAAACTGTGAAACCCCCATACACACCGGGCAGGATCCTGATACACTGTGAAAACTGCACACACAGCTGTCAGGATCCTGATAAACTGTGAAACCCCCAGAAATACCTGGCAGGATCCTGATACACCGTGAAACCCCCACACATCTGGAAGGATCCTGATACAGTGTGAAAACCCCACACACACCTGGCAGGATACTGATCCACTGTGAAACCCCCAAACACACCAGGCAGGATCCTGATACACTGTGAAAAACCCAGACACATCTGGCAGGATCCTGATACACTGTGAAAACCCCACACACTCCTGGCAGGATCCTGATACAATCTGAAACCCCATACACACCTGGCAGGATCCTGATACACAGTGAAACCCCCATACACATTTGGAAGGATCCTGATGCACTGTGAAAACCCATTCACACCTTGCAGGATCCTCAGAAAATATGAAACCCCCAGACACACCGAGCTGGATCCTGATGCACTGTGAAATCCCATTCACACCTTGCAAGATCCTCATACACTGTGAAACCCCCATACACACCAGGCTGGATCCTGATGCACTGTGAAACCCCATTCACACCTTGCAGGATCCTGATGCACTGTGAAAACCCCATACACACCTGGCAGGATCTTGATAAACTGTGAAACCCCCATACACACCTGGCAGGATCCTGATATACTGTGAAACCCCACACACGCCTGGCAGGATCCTGATACACTGTGAAAACCCCATTCACACCTGGCAGGATCCTGATAAACTGTGAGACACCCAAACACACCTGGCAGGATCCTGATACACTGTGAAAACCGCGTACACAACTGGCAGGTTCCTGATGCACTGTGAAACCTCATTCACATCTGGCAGGATCCTGATACACTGTGAAACCCCATACACAACTGGCAGGATCCTGATCCACTGTGAAACCACATTCACATCTGGCAGGATCCTGATCCACCGTGAAACCCCATAAACACCTGACAGGATCTTGATAAACTATGAAACCCCAGACACATCTGGCAGGGTCCTGATACACTGTGAAATCCCAGACACATCTGGCAGGATCCTGATACTCTGTGAAAACCCAGGCACAGCTGGCTGGATCTTGAGACACTGTGAAACCCCCGACATACCTGGCAGGATCCTGATACACTGTGAAACCCCATTCACATCTGGCAGGATCCTGATGCACTGTGAAACCAGCAGACACACCTGGCAGGATCCTGATGCACAGTGAAACCCCATTCACATCTGGCAGGATCCTGACCCACTGTGAATCCCCCATACACACATGGCAGGATCCTGATACACTGTGAAACCCCAAACACACCTGGCAGGATCTTGATTCACTGTGAAACCCCAGACACATCTGGTAGGATCCTGATACACTGTGAAAACCCCATACACACCTGTCAGGATACTGATCCACTGTGAAAACCCCATACACATTTGGCAGGATCCTGATCCACTGTGAAAACCCCATACACACCTGGCAGGATCCTGATACACTGTGAAACCTCATACACACCTGGCAGGATCTTGATACACTGTGAAACCCCAGACACACCTGGCAGGATCCTGATACACTGTGAAACCCCATACAGACCTGGCAGGATTCTGATACATTGTGAAACCCCATACAGACCTGGCAGGATCTTGATACAATCTGAAACTCCATACACAACTGGCAGGATCCTGATAAACTGTGAAACCCCCATACACATCTGGAAGGATCCTGATGCACTGTGAAAACCCCATACACATCTGGCAGGGTCCTGATGCACTATGAAAACCCCAAGCACACGTGGCGGGATCCTGATCCACTGTGAAACACCTTACACAACAGGCAGGATCCTGATAAACTGTGAAACCCCCATACACAGCTGGCAGGATCCTGATCCACTGTGAAAACTGCATGCACAGCTGTCAGGATTCTGATAAACTGTGAAACCCCCATAAACACCTGGCAGGATCCTTATACACTGTGAAACCCCAATACACATCTGGAAGGATCCTGATACAGTGTGAAAACCCCATACACACTTGGCAGGATCCTGATCCACTGTGAAACCCCCATACGCACCAGGCAGGATGCTGATGAAGTGTGAACCCCCTTCCGCACCTGGCAGGATCCTCATCCACTGTGAATTCCCTTGCACACCTGGCAGGATCCTGATCCACTGTGAAACCCCCATACACACCTGGCAGGATCCTGATCCGCTGTGAAACACCCATACACACCAGGCAGGATCCTGATACACTGTGAAAACCCCTTACACAACTGGCAGGATCCTGATACATTGTGAAAACCCCATACAGACCTGACAGGATCCTGATACACTGTGAATACCCCATATACAACTGGCAGGATTCTGATACACTGTGAAACCTCATACACACCTGGCAGGAGATTGATACACTGTGAAACCCCAGACACATCTGGCAGGATCCTGATCCACTGCGAAAACCCCAAACACACCTGGCAGGATCCTGATACACTGTGAAACCTCATTCAAACCTGGAAGGATCCTGATACACTGTGAAACCTCATACACACCTGGCAGGATCCTGATATACTCTGAAACCCCATATACACGTGGCGGGATCCTGATCCACTGTGAAACCACTTACACACCAGGCAGGATCCTAATAAACTGTGAAACCCCCATACACACCGGGCAGGATCCTGATACACTGTGAAAACTGCACACACAGCTGTCAGGATCCTGATAAACTGTGAAACCCCCAGAAATACCTGGCAGGATCCTGATACACCGTGAAACCCCCACACATCTGGAAGGATCCTGATACAGTGTGAAAACCCCACACACACCTGGCAGGATACTGATCCACTGTGAAACCACCAAACACACCAGGCAGGATCCTGATACACTGTGAAAAACCCAGACACATCTGGCAGGATCCTGATACACTGTGAAAACCCCACACACTCCTGGCAGGATCCTGATACAATCTGAAACCCCATACACACCTGGCAGGATCCTGATACACTGTGAAACCCCCATACACATTTGGAAGGATCCTGATGCACTGTGAAAACCCATTCACACCTTGCAGGATCCTCAGAAAATATGAAACCCCCAGACACACCGAGCTGGATCCTGATGCACTGTGAAATCCCATTCACACCTTGCAAGATCCTCATACACTGTGAAACCACCATACACACCGGGCTGGATCCTGATGCACTGTGAAACCCCATTCACACATTGCAGGATCATGATGCACTGTGAAAACCCCATACACACCTGGCAGGATCTTGATAAACTGTGAAACCCCCAAACACACCTGGCAGGATCCTGATACACTGTGAAAACCCCGTACACTACTGGCAGGTACCTGATGCACAGTGAAACCTCATTCACATCTGGCAGGATCCTGATACACTGTGAAACCCCATACACAACTGGCAGGATCCTGATCCACTGTGAAACCCCATTCACATCTGGCAGGATCCTGATCCACTGTGAAACCCCATAAACACCTGGCAGGATCTTGATAAACTGTGAAACCCCAGACACATCTGGCAGGATCCTGATACACTGTGAAAACCCAGACACACCTCGCTGGATCTTGAGACACTGTGAAACCCCCGACATACCTGGCAGGATCCTCATACACTGTGAAACCCCATTCACATCTGGCAGGATCCTGATGCACTGTGAAACCAGCAGACACACCTGGCAGGATCCTGATGCACAGTGAAACCCCATTTACATCTGGCAGGATCCTGACCCACTGTGAATCCCCCATACACACATGGCAGGATCCTGATACACTGTGAAACCCCAAACACACCTGGCAGGATCTTGATTCACTGTGAAACCCCAGACACATCTGGTAGGATCCTGATACACTGTGAAAACCCCATACACACCTGTCAGGATACTGATCCACTGTGAAAACCCCATACACACCTGGCAGGATCCTGATACACTGTGAAACCTCATACACACCTGGCAGGATCCTGATATACTGTGAAAACCCCATACAGATTTGGCAGGATCCTGATACATTGTGAAACCCCATACAGACCTGGCAGGATCTTGATACAATCTGAAACTCCATACACAACTGGCAGGATCCTGATAAACTGTGAAACCCCCATACACATCTGGAAGGATCCTGATGCACTGTGAAAACCCCATACACATCTGGCAGGGTCCTGATGCACTATGAAAACCCCATACACACGTGGCGGGATCCTGATCCACTGTGAAACCCCTTACACACCAGGCAGGATCCTGATAAACTGTGAAACCCCCATACACACCTGGCAGGATCCTGATCCACTGTGAAAACTGCATGCACAGCTGTCAGGATTCTGATAAACTGTGAAACCCCCATAAACACCTGGCAGGATCCTTATACACTGTGAAACCCCAATACACATCTGGAAGGATCCTGATACAGTGTGAAAACCCCATACACACCTGGCAGGATCCTGATCCACTGTGAAACCCCCATACGCACCAGGCAGGATGCTGATGAAGTGTGAACCCCCTTCCGCACCTGGCAGGATCCTCATCCACTGTGAATTCCCTTGCACACCTGGCAGGATCCTGATCCACTGTGAAACCCCCATACACACCTGGCAGCATCCTGATCCGCTGTGAAACACCCATACACACCAGGCAGGATCCTGATACACTGTGAAAACCCCTTACACAACTGGCAGGATCCTGATACATTGTGAAAACCCCATACAGACCTGGCAGGATCCTGATACACTGTGAATACCCCATATACACCTGGCAGGATTCTGATACACTGTGAAACCTCATACACACCTGGCAGGAGATTGATACACTGTGAAACCCCAGACACATCTGGCAGGATCCTGATCCACTGTGAAAACCCCAAACACACCTGGCAGGATCCTGATACACTGTGAAACCTCATTCAAACCTGGAAGGAGCCTGATACACTGTGAAACCTCATACACACCTGGCAGGATCCTGATATACTCTGAAACCCCATACACACGTGGCGGGATCCTGATCCACTGTGAAACCACTTACACACCAGGCAGGATCCTAATAAACTGTGAAACCCCCATACACACCGGGCAGGATCCTGATACACTGTGAAAACTGCACACACAGCTGTCAGGATCCTGATAAACTGTGAAACCCCCAGAAATACCTGGCAGGATCCTGATACACCGTGAAACCCCCACACATCTGGAAGGATCCTGATACAGTGTGAAAACCCCACACACACCTGGCAGGATACTGATCCACTGTGAAACCCCCAAACACACCAGGCAGGATCCTGATACACTGTGAAAAACCCAGACACATCTGGCAGGATCCTGATACACTGTGAAAACCCCACACACTCCTGGCAGGATCCTGATACAATCTGAAACCCCATACACACCTGGCAGGATCCTGATACACTGTGAAACCCCCATACACATTTGGAAGGATCCTGATGCACTGTGAAAACCCATTCACACCTTGCAGGATCCTCAGAAAATATGAAACCCCCAGACACACCGAGCTGGATCCTGATGCACTGTGAAATCCCATTCACACCTTGCAAGATCCTCATACACTGTGAAACCCCCATACACACCAGGCTGGATCCTGATGCACTGTGAAACCCCATTCACACCTTGCAGGATCCTGATGCACTGTGAAAACCCCATACACACCTGGCAGGATCTTGATAAACTGTGAAACCCCCATACACACCTGGCAGGATCCTGATATACTGTGAAACCCCACACACGCCTGGCAGGATCCTGATACACTGTGAAAACCCCATTCACACCTGGCAGGATCCTGATAAACTGTGAGACACCCAAACACACCTGGCAGGATCCTGATACACTGTGAAAACCGCGTACACAACTGGCAGGTTCCTGATGCACTGTGAAACCAGCAGACACACCTGGCAGGATTCTGATGCACAGTGAAACCCCATTCACATCTGGCAGGATCCTGACCCACTGTGAATCCCCCATACACACATGGCAGGATCCTGATACACTGTGAAACCCCAAACACACCTGGCAGAATCTTGATTCACTGTGAAACCCCAGACACATCTGGTAGGATCCTGATACACTGTGAAAACCCCATACACACCTGTCAGGATACTGATCCACTGTGAAAACCCCATACACATTTGGCAGGATCCTGATCCACTGTGAAAACCCCATACACACCTGGCAGGATCCTGATACACTGTGAAACCTCATACACACCTGGCAGGATCTTGATACACTGTGAAACCCCAGACACATCTGGCAGGATCCTGATATACTGTGAAAACCCCATACAGACCTGGCAGGATCCTGATACATTGTGAAACCCCATACAGACCTGGCAGGATCTTGATACAATCTGAAACTCCATACACAACTGGCAGGATCCTGATAAACTGTGAAACCCCCATACACATCTGGAAGGATCCTGATGCACTGTGAAAACCCCATACACATCTGGCAGGGTCCTGATGCACTATGAAAACCCCAAACACACGTGGCAGGATCCTGATCCACTGTGAAACCCCTTACACACCAGGCAGGATCCTGATAAACTGTGAAACCCCCATACACACCTGGCAGGATCCTGATCCACTGTGAAAACTGCATGCACAGCTGTCAGGATTCTGATAAACTGTGAAACCCCCATAAACACCTGGCAGGATCCTTATACACTGTGAAACCCCAATACACATCTGGAAGGATCCTGATACAGTGTGAAAACCCCATACACACCTGGCAGGATCCTGATCCACTGTGAAACCCCCATACGCACCAGGCAGGATGCTGATGAAGTGTGAACCCCCTTCCGCACCTGGCAGGATCCTCATCCACTGTGAATTCCCTTGCACACCTGGCAGGATCCTGATCCACTGTGAAACCCCCATACACACCTGGCAGGATCCTGATCCGCTGTGAAACACCCATACACACCAGGCAGGATCCTGATACACTGTGAAAACCCCTTACACAACTGGCAGGATCCAGATACATTGTGAAAACCCCATACAGACCTGACAGGATCCTGATACACTGTGAATACCCCATATACACCTGGCAGGATTCTGATACACTGTGAAACCTCATACACACCTGGCAGGAGATTGATACACTGTGAAACCCCAGACACATCTGGCAGGATCCTGATCCACTGCGAAAACCCCAAACACACCTGGCAGGATCCTGATACACTGTGAAACCTCATTCAAACCTGGAAGGATCCTGATACACTGTGAAACCTCATACACACCTGGCAGGATCCTGATATACTCTGAAACCCCATACACACGTGGCGGGATCCTGATCCACTGTGAAACCACTTACACACCAGGCAGGATCCTAATAAACTGTGAAACCCCCACACACACCGGGCAGGATCCTGATACACTGTGAAAACTGCACACACAGCTGTCAGGATCCTGATAAACTGTGCAACCCCCAAAAATACCTGGCAGGATCCTGATACACCGTGAAACCCCCACACATCTGGAAGGATCCTGATACAGTGTGAAAACCCCACACACATCTGGCAGGATACTGATCCACTGTGAAACCACCAAACACACCAGGCAGGATCCTGATACACTGTGAAAAACCCAGACACATCTGGCAGGATCCTGATACACTGTGAAAACCCCACACACTCCTGGCAGGATCCTGATACAATCTGAAACCCCATACACACCTGGCAGGATCCTGATACACTGTGAAACCCCCATACACATTTGGAAGGATCCTGATGCACTGTGAAAACCCATTCACACCTTGCAGGATCCTCAGAAAATATGAAACCCCCAGACACACCGAGCTGGATCCTGATGCACTGTGAAATCCCATTCACACCTTGCAAGATCCTCATACACTGTGAAACCACCATACACACCGGGCTGGATCCTGATGCACTGTGAAACCCCATTCACACATTGCAGGATCCTGATGCACTGTGAAAACCCCATACACACCTGGCAGGATCTTGATAAACTGTGAAACCCCCAAACACACCTGGCAGGATCCTGATACACTGTGAAAACCCCGTACACAACTGTCAGGTTCCTGATGCACTGTGAAACCTCATTCACATCTGGCAGGATCCTGATACACTGTGAAACCCCATACACAACTGGCAGGATCCTGATGCACTGTGAAACCCCATTCACATCTGGCAGGATCCTGATCCACCGTGAAACCCCATAAACACCTGGCAGGATCTTGATAAACTGTGAAACCCCAGACACATCTGGCAGGATCCTGATACACTGTGAAATCCCAGACACACCTGGCAGGATCTTGAGACACTGTGAAACCCCCGACATACCTGGCAGGATCCTGATACACTGTGAAACCCCATTCACATCTGGCAGGATCCTGATACACTGTGAAACCAGCATACACACCTGGCAGGATCCTGATGAACAGTGAAACCCCATTCACATCTGGTAGGATCCTGATACACTGTGAAAACCCCATACACACCTGTCAGGATACTGATCCACTGTGAAAACCCCATACACACCTGGCAGGATCCTGATCCACTGTGAAAAACCCATACACACCTGGCGGGATCCTGATACACTGTGAAACCTCATGCACACCTGGCAGGATCTTGATACACTGTGAAACCCCAGACACATCTGGCAGGATGCTGATATACTGTGAAAACCCCATACAGACCTGGCAGGATCCTGATACATTGTGAAACCCCATACAGACCTGGCAGGATCCTGATACACTGTGAAACCCCCATACACACCTGGCAGGATGCTGATGCACAGTGAAACCCCATTCACATCTGGCAGGATCCTGAACCACTGTGCAAACCCCATACACACATGGCAGGATGCTGATACACTGTGAAACCCCCAAACACACATGGCAGGATCCTGATACACTGTGAAACCCCAAACAAACCTGGCAGGTACTTGACTCACTGTGAAATCCCAGACACATCTGGCAGGATCCTGATACACTGTGAAAACCCCATACACACCTGGCAGGACCCTGATCCACTGTGAAAACCCCATACTCACATGGCAGGATCCTGATCCACTGTGAAACCCCATACACACCTGGCAGGATCCTGTACACTGTGAAACCTCATGCACACCTGGCAGGATCTTGATACACTGTGAACCCCCAGACACATCTGACAGGATCCTGATACACTGTGAGAACCCCATACAGACCTGGCAGGATCCTGATACATTGTGAAGCCCCATACAGACATGGCAGGATCCTGATACAATCTGAAACACCATACACACCTGGCAGGATCCTGATACACTGTGAAACCCCCATACACATTTGGAAGGATCCTGATGCACTGTGAAAACCCATTCACACCTTGCAGGATCCTCAGAAAATATGAAGCCCCCAGACACACCGAGCTGGATCCTGATGCACTGTGAAATCCCATTCACACCTTGCAAGATCCTCATAAACTGTGAAACCCACATACACACCGGGCTGGATCCTGATGCACTGTGAAACCCCATTCACACCTTGCAGGATCCTGATACACTGTGAAAACCCCATACACACCTGGCAGGATCTTGATAAACTGTGAAACCCCCATACACACCTGGCAGGATCCTGATATACTGTGAAACCCCACACACACATGGCAGGATCCTGATACACTGTGAAAACCCCATTCACACCTGGCAGGATCCTGATAAACTGTGAAACACCCATACAAACCTGGCAGGATCCTGATACACTGTGAAAACCCCGTACACAACTGGCAGGTTCCTGATGCACAGTGAAACCTCATTCACATCTGGCAGGATCCTGATACACTGTGAAACACCATACACAACTGGCAGGATCCTGATCCACTGTGAAACCCCATTCACATCTGGCAGGAACCTGATCCACCGTGAAACCCCATAAACACCTGGCAGGATCTTGATTAACTGTGAAACCAAAGACACACCTGGCAGGATCTTGAGACACTGTGAAACCCCCGACATACCTGGCAGGATCCTGATACACTGTGAAACCCCATTCACATCTGGCAGGATCCTGATACACTGTGAAACCAGCAAACACACCTGGCAGGATCCTGATGAACAGTGAAACCCCATTCACATCTGGTAGGATCCTGATACACTGTGAAAACCCCATACACACCTGTCAGGATACTGATCCACTGTGAAAACCCCATACACACCTGGCACGATCCTGATCCACTGTGAAAAACCCATACACACCTGGCAGGATCCTGATACACTGTGAAACCTCATGCACACCTGGCAGGATCTTGATACACTGTGAAACCCCAGACACATCTGGCAGGATGCTGATATACTGTGAAAACCCCATACAGACCTGGCAGGATCCTGATACATTGTGAAACCCCATACAGACCTGGCAGGATCCTGATACACTGTGAAACCCCCATACACACCTGGCAGGATGCTGATGCACAGTGAAACCCCATTCACATCTGGCAGGATCCTGAACCACTGTGCAAACCCCATACACACATGGCAGGATGCTGATACACTGTGAAACCCCCAAACACACATGGCAGGATCCTGATACACTGTGAAACCCCAAACAAACCTGGCAGGAACTTGACTCACTGTGAAATCCCAGACACATCTGGCAGGATCCTGATACACTGTGAAAACCCCATACACACCTGGCAGGACCCTGATCCACTGTGAAAACCCCAAACACACATGGCAGGATCCTGATCCACTGTGAAACCCCATACACACCTGGCAGGATCCTGATCCACTGTGAAACCACTTACACACCAGGCAGGATCCTAATAAACTGTGAAACCCCCATACACACCGGGCAGGATCCTGATACACTGTGAAAACTGCACACACAGCTGTCAGGATCCTGATAAACTGTGAAACCCCCAGAAATACCTGGCAGGATCCTGATACACCGTGAAACACCCACACATCTGGAAGGATCCTGATACAGTGTGAAAACCCCACACACACCTGGCAGGATACTGATCCACTGTGAAACCACCAAACACACCAGGCAGGATCCTGATACACTGTGAAAAACCCAGAAACATCTGGCAGGATGCTGATACATTGTGAAAACCCCACACACTCCTGGCAGGATCCTGATACAATCTGAAACCCCATACACACCTGGCAGGATCCTGATACACTGTGAAACCCCGATACACATTTGGAAGGATCCTGATGCACTGTGAAAACCCATTCACACCTTGCAGGATCCTCAGAAAATATGAAACCCCCAGACACACCGAGCTGGATCCTGATGCACTGTGAAATCCCACTCACACCTTGCAAGATCCTCATACACTGTGAAACCACCATGCACACCGGGCTGGATCCTGATGCACTGTGAAACCCCATTCACACCTTGCAGGATCCTGATGCACTGTGAAAACCCCATACACACCTGGCAGGATCTTGATAAACTGTGAAACCCCCATACACACCTGGCAGGATCCTGATATACTGTGAAACCCCACACACACCTGGCAGGATCCTGATACACTGTGAAAACCCCATTCACACCTGGCAGGATCCTGATAAACTGTGAGACACCCAAACACACCTGGCAGGATACTGATACACTGTGTAAACCCCGTACACAACTGTCAGGTTCCTGATGCACTGTGAAACCTCATTCACATCTGGCAGGATCCTGATACACTGTGAAACCCCATACACAACTGGCAGGATCCTGATCCACTGTGAAACCCCATTCACATCTGGCAGGATCCTGATCCACCGTGAAACCCCATAAACACCTGGCAGGATCTTGATAAACTGTGAAACCCCAGACACATCTGGCAGGATCCTGATACACTGTGAAATCCCAGACACACCTGGCAGGATCTTGAGACACTGTGAAACCCCCGACATACCTGGCAGGATCCTGATACACTGTGAAACCCCATTCACATCCGGCAGGATCCTGATACACTGTGAAACCAGCATACACACCTGGCAGGATCCTGATGAACAGTGAAACCCCATTCACATCTGGTAGGATCCTGATACACTGTGAAAACCCCATACACACCTGTCAGGATACTGATCCACTGTGAAAACCCCATACACACCTGGAAGGATCCTGATCCACTGTGAAAAACCCATACACACCTGGCAGGATCCTGATACACTGTGAAACCTCATGCACACCTGGCAGGATCTTGATACACTGTGAAACCCCAGACACATCTGGCAGGATGCTGATATACTGTGAAAACCCCATACAGACCTGGCAGGATCCTGATACATTGTGAAACCCCATACAGACCTGGCAGGATCCTGATACACTGTGAAACCCCCATACACACCTGGCAGGATGCTGATGCACAGTGAAACCCCATTCACATCTGGCAGGATCCTGAACCACTGTGCAAACCCCATACACACATGGCAGGATCCTGATCCACTGTGAAAACCCCATACACACCTGGCAGGATCCTGATACACTGTGAAACCTCATTCAAACCTGGAAGGATCCTGATACACTGTGAAACCTCATACACACCTGGCAGGATCCTGATATACTCTGAAACCCCATACACACGTGCCGGGATCCTGATCCACGGTGAAACCACTGACACACCAGGCAGGATCCTAATAAACTGTGAAACCCCCATCCAGACCGGGCAGGATCCTGATACACTGTGAAAACTGCACACACAGCTGTCAGGATCCTGATAAACTGAAAACCCCCCAGAAATACCTGGCAGGATCCTGATACACCGTGTAACCCCCACACATCTGGAAGGATCCTGATACAGTATGAAAACCCCACACACACCTGGCAGGATACTGATCCACTGTGAAACCCCCAAACACACCAGGCAGGATCATGATACACTGTGAAAAACACAGACACATCTGGCAGGATCCTGATACACTGTGAAAACCCCACACACACCTCGCAGGATCCTGATACTCTGTCAAAACCCCTTACACAACTGGCAGGATCCTGATACACTGTGAAAACCCAGACACACCTGGTAGGATACTGATACATTGTGAAAACCCCTTACACACCTGGCAGGATCCTGATCCACTGTGAAAACCCCATACACACCTGGTAGGATCCTGATACACTGTGAAAACCCCATACACACCTGGCAGGATTTTGATCCACTGTGAAACCCCTTACACACCTGGCAGGATCCTAATATAATGTGAAACCACATACACACCTTGCAGGATCCTGAAAAACTGTGAAAACCCCTTACACACCTGGCAGGATGCTGATACACTGTGAAAACGCCATACACATCCGGCAGGATCCTGATACGCTGTGAAAACCCCATATACACCTGGCAGGATCCTGATGCACTGTGAAAACCCCATACACACCTGGCAGGATCTTGTTACACTGTGAAACCCCTGACACATCTGGCAGGATCCTGATACACTGTGAAAACCCCATACAGACCTGGCAGGATCCTGATACATTGTGAAACCCCATTCAAACCTGGCAGGATCCTGAAACAATCTGAAACCCCATACACACTTGGCAGGATCCCGACACACTGTGAAACCACCATACACATCTGGAAGGAACCTGATGCACTCTGAAAACCCCATACACATCTGGCAGGATCCTGATGCATTGTGAAAACCAGATACACACGTGGCGGGATCCTGATCCACTGTGAAACCCCTTTCAAACCAGGCAGGAACCTGCTAAAATGTGAAACCCCCATACACACCTGGCAGGATTCTGATACACTGTGAAAACAGCATACACAGCTGGCAGGATCCTAATAAACTGTGAAAGCCCCATAAACACCTGGCAGGATCCTGATACACTGTGAAAGCCCCATACACATCTGGAAGGATCCTGATACAGTGTGAAAACCCCATACACACCTGGTAGGATCCTGATAAACTGTGAAACCCCTTACACACCTGGCAGGATCCTGATCCACTGTGAAAACCCCATACACACCTGGCAGTGTCCTGATACACTGTGAAACCCCCATACACAAATAGCAGGATCCTGTTCCACTGTGAAACACCCATACACACCAGGCAGGATCCTGATACACTGTGAAAACCCCTTACACAACTTGCAGTATCCTGATACACTGTCAAAACCCCATACAGACCTGGCAGAATCCTGATACACTGTGAAACACCAGACACATCTGGCAGGATCCTGATCCACTGTTAAAACGCCATACACACCTGGCAGGATCCTGATACACTGTGAAACCTCATACACACCTGGCAGGATCCTGATACACTGTGAAAACTCATACACACCTGGCAGGATCCTGATACATTGCGAAAACCCCATTCATACCTGGCAGGATCCTGATACTATCTGAAACGCCATACAAACGTGGCGGGATCCTGATCTACTGTGAAACCCCTTGCACACCAGGCAGGATCCTGATAAACTGTGAGCCGTCATGCACACCGGGCAGGATCCTGATACTCTGTGAAAACTGCATACACAGCTGGCAGGATCCTGATAATCTGTGAAACCCCCATAAACACCTGGCCGGATCCTGATACACTGTGAAACCCCGATACACATCTGGAAGGATCCTGATACAGTGTGAAAACCCCAAACACACCTGGCAGGATCCTGATACACTGTGAAATCCCCATGCACACCAGGCAGGATCCTGATAAACTGTGAAACCCCAGACACATCTGGCAGGATCCAGATACACTGTGAAAACCCCATACACACCTCGCAGGATCCTGATCCACTGTGAAAACGCCTTACACACCAGGCAGGATCCTGATACTTTGTGAAAACTCCATACACACCTGGCAGGATCCTGATCCGCTGTGAAACTCCTTGCACTCCTGGCAGGATCCTGATATACTGTGAAACCCCATACACACCTGGCAGGATCCTGATACACTGTGAAAACCCCTTACACACATGGCAGGATCCTGATATACTGTGAAACCCCATACACACCTGGCAGGATCCTGATACACTCTGAAACACCAAACATACCTGGCACGAACCTGATACACTGTGAAACCCCCATAAACATCTGGAAGGATCCCGATGCACTGTGAAAACCCCATACACATCTGGCAGGATCCTGATGCACTGCGAAAACCCGATACACACCAGGCAGGATCCTGATAAACTGTGAAAACCCCGTGCACACCTGGCAGGATCGTGATACTCTGTGAAACCCCATACACACCTGGCAGGTTCCTGATACACTGTGAAAACCCCATACACACCTGGCAGGATCCTGAATAACTGTGACAACCCCGCACACAACTGGCAGGTTCCTGATGCACAGTGAAACCCCATTCACATCTGGCAGGATGCTGATACACTGTGAAAACCCCACACACAACTGGCAGGATCCTGATCCACTGTGAAACCCCATTCACATCTGGCAGGATCCTGATACACTGTGAAACCCCATACACACCTCGCAGGATCTTGAGACACTGTGAAACCCCCGACACACCTGGCAGGATCCAAATACACTGTGAAACCCCATTCACATCTGGCAGGATCCTGATGAACAGTGAATCCCCCATACACACATGGCAGGATTCGGATACACTGTGAAACCCCCAAACACACATGGCAGGATCCTGATACACAGTGAAACCCCAAACACACCTGGCAGGAACCTGATTCACTGTGAAACCCCAGACACATCTGGCAGGATCCTGATCCACTGTGAAAACCCCATACACACCTGGCAGGATCCTGATCCACTGTGAAAACCCCATACACACCTGGCAGGATCCTGATACACTGTGAAATCTCATGCACACCTGGCAGGATCTTGATACACTGTGAAACCCCAGACACATCTGGCAGGATCCTGATACATTGTGAAATCCCCATACAGACCTGGCAGGAGCCTGATACATTGTGAAACCCCATACACACCTGGCATTATCCTGATGCACTGTGAAACCCCATTCACACCTTGAAATATCCTCATACACTGTGAAACCCCCATACACACCTGGCAGGATCCTGATAAACTGTGAAACACCCATACACACCTGGCAGGAATCTGATACACTGTGAAAACCCCGCATACAACTGGCAGTTTCCTGATGGACAGTGAAAACCCATACACATCTGGCAGGATCCTGATACACTGTGAAATCCCCATACACAACTGGCAGGATCCTGATCCACTGTGAAACCCCATTCACATCTGGCAGGATCCTGATCCACTGTGAAACCCCATAAACACCAGGCAGGATCTTGATAAACTGCGAAACCCCAGACACATCTGGCAGATTCCTGATACACTGTGAAACCCCATACACACCTGGCAGGATCTTGCGACACTGTGAAACCCCCGACACACCTGGCAGGATCCAGATACACTGTGAAACCCCATTCACATCTGGCAGGATCCTGATACACTGTGAAACCCCCATACACACCTGGCAGGATCCTGATGCACAGTGAAACCCCCAAACACTCATGGCAGGATCCTGATACACTGTGAAACCCCAAGCAAACCTGGCAGGAACTTGACTCACTGTGAAATCCCAGACAAATCTGGCAGGATTCTGATACGCTGTGAAAACCCCATACACACCGGGCAGGACCCTGATCCACTGTGAAAACCCCATACACACCTGGCAGGATCCTGATCCACTGTGAAAACCCCATACACACCTGGCAGGATCCTGTACACTGTGAAACCTCATACACACCTGGCAGGATCTTGATGCACTGTGAACCCTCAGTCACATCTGACAGGTTCCTGATACACTGTGAGAACCCCATACAGACCTGGCAGGATCCTGATCCATTGTGAAGCACCATACACACCTGGCAGGATCCTGATACAGTCTGAAACCCCATACACACTTGGCAGGATCCTGATACACTGTGAAACCCGCATACACATTTGGAAGGATCCTGATGCACTGTGAAACCCCATTCACGCCTTGCAGGATCCTCACAAAATGTGAAACCCCCAGACACAGCGAGCTGGATCCTGATGCACTGTGAAATCCCATTCACACCTTGCAAGATCCTCATACACTGTGAAACCCCCAAACACACCGGGCTGGATCCTGATGCACTGTGAAACCCCATTCACACCTTGCAGGATCCTGATACACTGTGAAAACCCCATACACACCTGGCAGGATCTTGATAAACTGTGAAACCCCCATACACACCTGGCAGGATCCTGATGCACTGTGAGACCCCACACACACCTGGCAGGATCCTGATACACTGTGAAAACACCATTCACACCCGGCAGGATCCTGATAAACTGTGAAACACCCATACAGACCTGGCAGGATCCTGATACACTGTGAAAACCCCGTACACAACTGGCAGGTTCCTGATGCACAGTGAAACCCCATTCACATCTGGCAGGATCCTGATACACTGTGAAACTCCAAACGCAACTGGCAGGATCCTGATTCACTGTGAAACCCCATTCACATCTGGCAGGATCCTGATCCACTGTGAAACCCCATAAACACCTGGCAGGATCTTGATAAACTGTGAAACCCCAGACACATCTGGCAGGATCCTGAAACACTGTGAAAACCCAGACACACCTGGCAGGATCTTGAGACACTGTGAAACCCCCTACATACCTGGCAGGATCCTGATACACTGTGAAACCCCATTCACATCTGGCAGGATCCTGATACACTGTGAAACCAGCACACACACCTGGCAGGATCCTGATGCACTGTGAAACCCCATTCAGATCTGGCAGGATCCTGACCCACTGTGAAACCCCCATACACACATGGCAGGAGGCTGATACACTGTGAAACCCCCAAACACACATGGCAGGATCCTGACGCACTGTGAAACCCCAAACACACCTGGCAGGATATTGATTCACTGTGAAACCCCAGACACATCTGGTAGGATCCTGATACACTCTGAAAACCCCAAACACACCTGTCAGGATACTGATCCACATGTGAAAACCCCATACACACCTGGCAGGAGACTGATACACTGTGAAACCTCATACACACCTGGCAGGATCTTGATGCACTGTGAAACCCCAGACACATCTGGCAGGATCCTGATATACTGTGAAAACCCCATACAGACAAGGCAGGATCCTGCTACATTGTGAAACCCCATACAGACCTGGCAGGATCCTGATACAATCTGAAACCCCAATACACATCTGGAAGGATCCTTATGCACAGTGAAGACCCCATACACACCAGGCACGATCCTGATAAACTGTGAAACCCCCATAAACAACTGGCAGGGTCCTAATACACTGTGAAAACCCCATACCCATCTGGAAGGATCCTGACACATTGTGAACACCCCATACACACCTGGCAGGATCCTGATCCACTGTGAAAGACCCATACACACCAGGCAGGATGCTGAATAACTGTGAACCCCCTTACACACCTGGCAGGATCCTCATCCACTGTGAATTCCCATATCACCTGGCAGTATCCTGATATACTGTGAAACCCCCATACACACCTGGCAGGATCCTGATCCACTGTGGAAACCCCCAACCACACCAGGCAGGATCCTGATACACTGTGAAAACCCCTTACACAACTGGCAGGATCCTGATACATTGTGAAAAACCCATACAGACCTGGGAGGATCCTGATACACTGTGAATACCCCACATACACCTGGTAGGATGCTGATACACTGTGAAACCTCATACACACCTGGCAGGATCCTGATCCACTGTGAAAACCCCATACACTCCTGGCGGGATCCTGATCCACTGTGAAACTACTTACACACCAGGCAGGATCCTGATAAACTGTGAAACCCCCATACACACCGGGCAGGATCCTGATAAACTGTGAAACCCCCATACACACCGGGCAGGATCCTGATACACTGTGAAAACTGCACACACAGCTGTCAGGATCCTGATAAACTGTGAAACCCCCAGAAATACCTGGCAGGATCCTGATACACCGTGAAACCCCCACACATCTGGAAGGATCCTGATACAGTGTGAAAACCCCACACACACCTGGCAGGATACTGATCCGCTGTGAAACCCCCATTCACACCAGGCAGGATCCTGATCCACTGTGAAAAACCCAGTAACATCTGGCAGGATCCTGATACACTGTGAAAACCCCACACACACCTCGCAGGATCCTGATACACTGTCAAAACCCCTTACACACCTGGCAGGATCCTGATACACTGTGAAACCCCCGTACACACCTGGAAGGATCCTGATACACTGTAAAAACCCCAAACACATCTGGCAGGATCCTGATACACTGCGAAACCCCAGTCACATCTGGCAGGATTCTATGCACTGTGAAAACCCCATACACACCTGTCAGGATCCTGATACACTGTAAAAACCCCATACACACCTGGCAGGATCCTGATACACTGTGAATAACCCATACACACCTGGCAAGATCCTGATGCACTGTGAAAATCCCATGCACACCAGGCAGGATCCTGATACACTGTGAGCACCCCATGCACACCTTGCAGGATCGTGATACACTGTGAAACTCCATACACACCTGGCAGGACCCTGATACACTGTGAAAACCACAGACACACCTGGCAGGATCCTGATACACTGTGAATACCCCATCCACACCAGGCAAGATCCTGATGCACTGTGAAAATCCCATGCACACCAGGCAGGATCCTGATACACTGTGAGCACCCCATGCACACCTTGCAGGATCGTGATACACTGTAAAACCCCATACACACCTGGCAGGACCCTGATACACTGTGAAAACGCCAGACACACCTGGCAGGATCCTGATAAACTGTGAAAACCTCTACATACCTGGCAGGACTCTGATACACTGTGAAACCCCATACACACCTGGCAGGATCCTGATACACTGCGAAAACACCATGCACACCTGGCAGGACCTGATACACTGTGGAAACCCCATACGCACCTCGCAGGATCCTGAACCACTGTGAAACCCCCATACACACCAGGCAGGATCCTGATCCACTGTGAAACCCCATACACACCTGGCAGGATCCTGATCCAATGTGTACCCCCACACACACGGCAGGATCCTGATCCACTGTGAAACCCCCATACACACCAGGCAGGATCCTGATCCACTGTGAAGCCCCCAAACACACCTGGCAGGATCCTGATAAAATGTGAAAAACCCCTTACACACCTGGCAGGATCCTGATACTCTGTGAAAACCCCATACACACCTGGCAGGATCCTGATACACTGTGAAACCCCCACACACACCAGGCAGGACCCTGATAAACTGTGAAACCCCAGACACATCTGTCAGGATCCTGATGCACTGTGAAAAACCCGTACACACCTGGCAGGGTCCTGATACACTGTCAAAACCCCATACACACCTGGCAGGTTCCTGATACACTGTGAAAACCCCTTACACATCTGGCAGGATCCGGATACACTGTGAAAACCCTTAAACACCTGGCAGTATCCTGATAGATTGTGAAAACCCCTTACACACCTGGCAGGATGCTGATCCACTGTGAAAATCACATACACACCTGGCAGGATCCTGATACACTGTGAAATTCCCATACACCCCTGGCAGGATCCTGATCCTCTGTGAAACCCCTTACACACCTGGCAGGATCCTGATATACTGTGAAACCCCATACACACCTGGCAGGATCCTGATACACTGTGAAAACCCCTTACACACCTGGAAGGATCCTGATACACTGCGAAAACCCCATACACACCTGGCAGGATCCTGATACACTGTGAAAACCCCATACACACCTGGCAGGATCCTGATACACTGTGAAACCCCATACACACCTGGCAGGATCCTGATACACTGTGAAAACCCCATACACACCGGGCAGGATCCTGGTACACTGTGAAACCCCAAACACATCTGGCAGGATCCTGATACACTGTGAAAACCCCATACAGACCTGGCAGGATCCTGATCCACTGTGAAACCCCTTACACACCTGGCAGGATCTTGATATACAGTGAAACCACATACACACCTGGCAGGATCCTGATAAACTGTGAAAACCCCTTGCACAACTGGCAGGATCCTGATACACTGTGAAACCCCATATGCATCTGGCAAGATCCTGATGCACTGTGAAAACCCGTACACACCTGGCAAGATCCTGATCCACTGTGAAAACTCCATACACACCAGGCAGGATCCTGGTCCACTGTGAAACCCCATACACACCTGGCAGTATCCTGATACACTGTGAAACCCCATACACACCTGGAAGGATCCTGATACACAGTGAAACCCCAGACACACCTGGCAGGATCCTGATGCAATGTGAAACCCCCATACACACCTGGATGGATCCAGATAAACTGTGAAACCCCATTCACATCTGGCAGTATCCTGATAAACTGTGAAACCCCCAGACACACCGGGCAGGATCCTCACTAAATGTGAAACCCCCAGACACACCTGGCTGGTTCCTGATGCACTGTGAAACCCCATACACACCTGGCTGTATGCTGATGCACTGTGAAACCCCATTCACACCTTGCAAGATCCTCATAAACTGTGAAACCCCCTGACACACCTGGCAGGATCCTGATACACTGTGAAACCCCATACACACGTGGCAGGATCCTGATCCACTGTGAAACCCCTTACACAATAGGCAGGATCCTGATAAACTGTGAAAACCCCGTACACACCTGGCAGGATCCTGATACTCTGTGAAACCCCAATCACACATTGCAGTAACCCCACAAAATGTGAACCACCGAGACACACCTGGCTGGATCCTGATGCACTGTGTAACCCCATACACACCTGTCAGGATCCTGATAAACTGTGAAACACCCATACACACCTGGCAGGAGCCTTATAGACTGTGAAAACCCCGTACACACCTGGCAGGTTCCTGATGCACATTGAAACCCCATTCACATCTGGCAGGATCCTGATACACTGTGAACACCCCAAACACAACTGGCACGAACCTGACCCACTGTGAAACCGCATTCACATCTGGCACGATCCTGATCCACTGTGAAACCCCATGCACAACTGTCAGGATCCTGATGCACAGTGAAACCCCATTCACATCTGGCAGCATCCTGATACACTGTGAAATCCCATACACACCTGGAAGGATCCTGATATACAGTGAAACCCCATACACACCTGGAAGGATCCTGATATAGTGTGAAAACCCCTTACACACCTGGCAGGATCCTGATCCTCTGTGAAACCCCATTCACACCTTGCAACATCCTCATACACTGTGAAAACCCCATACACACCTGGCAGGTTCCTGCTAAACTGTGAAACCCCCATACACACCTGGCAGGATCCGGATACACTGCGAAACCCCATGCACAACTGGCAGGATCCTCATACACTGTGAAAACCCCATACACACCTGGCAGGATCCTGATAAACTGTGAAACACACATACACACCTGGCAGGATCCTGATACACTGTGAAAGCCCCATACACAACTGGCAGGATACTGATCGACTGTGAAACACCATTCACGTCTGGCAGGCTCCTGATCCACTGTGAAACCCCATACACACCTGGCAGGGTCTTGATACACTGTGAATCCCCAGACACATCTGGCAGGATCCTGATACACTGTGAAACCCCATACACACCTGGCAGGTTCTTGATACACTGTGAAACCCCCGACACATCTGGCAGGATCCTGATACACGGTGAAACCCCAATGCACACCTGGCAGTATCCTGATGCACAGTGAAACCGCATTCACATCTGGCAGGATTCTGATCCACTGTGAAACTCCCATACACACATGGCAGGATGCTGATACACTGTGAAACCCCCAAACACAAATGGCAGGATCCTGATAAACTGTGAAAACCCCATACACACCTGGCAGGATCCTGATCCACTGTGAAAACCCCATACACACCTGGCAGGATCTTGAGACACTGTGAAACCCCCGACATACCTGGCAGGATCCTGATACACTGTGAAACCCCATTCACATCTGGCAGGATCCTGATACACTGTGAAACCAGCACACACACCTGGCAGGATCCTGATGCACTGTGAAACCCCATTCAGATCTGGCAGGATCCTGACCCACTGTGAAACCCCCATACACACATGGCAGGAGGCTGATACACTGTGAAACCCCCAAACACACATGGCAGGATCCTGACGCACTGTGAAACCCCAAACACACCTGGCAGGATATTGATTCACTGTGAAACCCCAGACACATCTGGTAGGATCCTGATACACTGTGAAAACCCCAAACACACCTGTCAGGATACTGATCCACTGTGAAAACCCCACACACACCTGGCAGGATCCTGATCCACTGTGAAAACCCCATACACACCTGGCAGGAGACTGATACACTGTGAAACCTCATACACTCCTGGCAGGATCTTGATGCACTGTGAAACCCCAGACACATCTGGCAGGATCCTGATATACTGTGAAAACCCCATACAGACCAGGCAGGATCCTGATACATTGTGAAACCCCATACAGACCTGGCAGGATCCTGATACAATCTGAAACCCCATACACAACTGGGAGAATCCTGATACACTGTGAAACCCCAATACACATCTGGAAGGATCCTTATGCACAGTGAAGACCCCATACACACCAGGCATGATCCTGATAAACTGTGAAACCCCCATACACACCTGGCAGGATCCTGATTCACTGTGAAAACTGCACACACAGCTGTCAGGATCCTGATAAACTGTGAAACCCCCATAAACAACTGGCAGGGTCCTAATACACTGTGAAACCCCCAAACACATCTGGAAGGATCCTGACACAGTGTGAAAACTCCATACACACCTGGCAGGATCCTGATCCACTGTGAAAGACCCATACATACCAGACAGGATGCTGAATAACTGTGAACCCCCTTACACACCTGGCAGGATCCTCATCCACTGTGAATTCCCATATCACCTGGCAGTATCCTGATATACTGTGAAACCCCCATACACACCTGGCAGGATCCTGATCCACTGTGGAAACCCCCAAACACACCAGGCAGGATCCTGATACACTGTGAAAACCCCTTACACAACTGGCAGGATCCTGATACATTGTGAAAAACCCATACAGACCTGGGAGGATCCTGATACACTGTGAATACCCCACATACACCTGGTAGGATGCTGATACACTGTGAAACCTCATACACACCTGGCAGGATCCTGATCCACTGTGAAAACCCCATACACTCCTGGCGGGATCCTGATCCACTGTGAAACTACTTACACACCAGGCAGGATCCTGATAAACTGTGAAACCCCCATACACACCGGGCAGGATCCTGACAAACTGTGAAACCCCCATACACACCGGGCAGGATCCTGATACACTGTGAAAACTGCACACACAGCTGTCAGGATCCTGATAAACTGTGAAACCCCCAGAAATACCTGGCAGGATCCTGATACACCGTGAAACCCCCACACATCTGGAAGGATCCTGATACAGTGTGAAAACCCCACACACACCTGGCAGGATACTGATCCGCTGTGAAACCCCCATTCACACCAGGCAGGATCCTGATCCACTGTGAAAAACCCAGACACATCTGGCAGGATCCTGATACACTGTGAAAACCCCACACACACCTCGCAGGATCCTGATCCTCTGTCAAAACCCCTTACACACCTGGCAGGAACCTGTTACACTGTGAAACCCCCGTACACACCTGGAAGGATCTGATACACTGTAAAAACCCCAAACACATCTGGCAGGATCCTGATACACTGCGAAACCCCAGTCACATCTGGCAGGATCCTATGCACTGTGAAAACCCCATACACACCTGGCAGGATCCTGATACACTGTAAAAACCCCAGACACACCTGGCAGGATCCTGATACACTGTGAATAACCCATACACACCTGGCAAGATCCTGATGCACTGTGAAAATCCCATGCACACCAGGCAGGATCCTGATAGACTGTGAGCACCCCATGCACACCTTGCAGGATCGTGATACACTGTGAAACCCCATACACACCTGGCAGGACCCTGATACACTGTGAAAACCACAGACACACCTGGCAGGATCCTGATACACTGTGAATACCCCATCCACACCTGGCAAGATCCTGATGCACTGTGAAAATCCCATGCACACCAGGCAGGATCCTGATACACTGTGAGCACCCCATGCACACCTTGCAGGATCGTGATACACTGTGAAACCCCATACACACCTGGCAGGACCCTGATACACTGTGAAAACGCCAGACACACCTGGCAGGATCCTGATAAACTGTGAAAACCTCTACATACCTGGCAGGTCTCTGATACACTGTGAGACCCCATACTCACCTGGCAGGATCCTGATACACTGCGAAAACACCATGTACACCTGGCAGGATCCTGATACACTGTGGAAACCCCATACGCACCTGGCAGGATCCTGAACCACTGTGAAACCCCCATACACACCAGGCAGGATCCTGATCCACTGTGAAACCCCATACACACCTGGCAGGATCCTGATCCAATGTGTACCCCCACACACACGGCAGGATCCTGATCCACTGTGAAACCCCCATACACACCAGGCAGGATCCTGATCCACTGTGAAGCCCCCATACACACCTGGCTGGATCCTGATAAAATGTGAAAAACCCCTTACACACCTGGCAGGATCCTGATACTCTGTGAAAACCCCATACACACCTGGCAGGATCCTGATATTCTGTGAAACCCCCACACACACCAGGCAGGATCCTGATAAACTGTGAAACCCCAGACACATCTGTCAGGATCCTGATGCACTGTGAAAAACCCGTACACACCTGGCAGGGTCCTGATACACTGTCAAAACCCCTTACACACCTGGCAGGTTCCTGATACACTGTGAAAACCCCTTACACACCTGGCAGGATCCGGATACACTGTGAAAACCCATAAACACCTGGCAGTATCCTGATAGATTGTGAAAACCCCTTACACACCTGGCAGGATCCTGATCCACTGTGAAAATCACATACACACCTGGCAGGATCCTGATACACTGTGAAATTCCCATACACCCCTGGCAGGATCCTGATCCACTGTGAAACCCCTTACACACCTGGCAGGATCCTGATATACTGTGAAACCCCATACACACCTGGCAGGATCCTGATACACTGTGAAAACCCCTTACACACCTGGAAGGATCCTGATACACTGCGAAAACCCCATACAAACCTGGCAGGATTCTGATACACTGTGAAAACCCCATACACACCTGGCAGGATCCTGATACACTGTGAAACCCCATACACACCTGGCAGGATCCTGATACACTGTGAAAACCCCATACACACCGGGCAGGATCCTGATCCTCTGTCAAAACCCCATACACACCTGGCAGGATCCTGGTACACTGTGAAACCCCAAACACATCTGGCAGGATCCTGATACACTGTGAAAACCCCATACAGACCTGGCAGGATCCTGATCCACTGTGAAACCCCTTACACACCTGGCAGGATCTTGATATACAGTGAAACCACATACACACCTGGCAGGATCCTGATAAACTGTGAAAACCCCTTGCACAACTGTCAGGATGCTGATACACTGTGAAAACGCCATACACACCTGGCAGGATCCTGATACGCTGTGAAAACCCCATACACACCTGGCAGGATCCTGATACACTGTGAAACCCCATATACATCTGGCAAGATCCTGATGCACTGTGAAAACCCCGGACACACCTGGCAAGATCCTGATACACTGTGAAAACCCCATACACACCAGGCAGGATCCTGGTCCACTGTAAAACCCCATACACACCTTGCAGTATACTGATACACTGTGAAACCCCATACACACCTGGAAGGATCCTGATACACAGTGAAACCCCAGACACACCTGGCAGGATCCTGATGCAATGTGAAACCCCCATACACACCAGGATGGATCCAGATAAACTGTGAAACCCCATTCACATCTGGCAGTATCCTGATAAACTGTGAAACCCCCAGACACACCGGGCAGGATCCTCACTAAATGTGAAACCCCCAGACACACCTGGCTGGTTCCTGATGCACTGTGAAACCCCATACACACCTGCCTGTATGCTGATGCACTGTGAAACCCCAGTCACACCTTGCAAGATCCTCATAAACTGTGAAACCCCCAGACACACCTGGCAGGATCCTGATACACTGTGAAACCCCATACACACCTGGCAGGATCCTGATACACAGTAAAACCCCATACACACGTGGCAGGATCCTGATCCACTGTGAAACCCCTTACACAATAGGCAGGATCCTGATAAACTGTGAAAACCCCGTACACACCTGGCAGGATCCTGATCCTCTGTGAAACCCCAATCACACATTGCAGTAACCCCACAAAATGTGAACCACCGAGACACACCTGGCTGGATCCTGATGCACTGTGTAACCCCATACACACCTGTCAGGATCCTGATAAACTGTGAAACACCCATACACACCTGGCAGGAGCCTTATAGACTGTGAAAACCCCGTACACACCTGGCAGGTTCCTGATGCACATTGAAACCCCATTCACATCTGGCAGGATCCTGACACACTGTGAACACCCCAAACACAACTGGCAGGATCCTGATCCACTGTGAAACCGCATTCACATCTGGCACGATCCTGATCCACTGTGAAACCCCATGCGCAACTGTCAGGATCCTGATGCACAGTGAAACCCCATTCACATCTGGCAGCATCCTGATACACTGTGAAATCCCATACACACCTGGAAGGATCCTGATATCCAGTGAAACCCCATACACACCTGGAAGGATCCTGATATAGTGTGAAAACCCCTTACACACCTGGCAGGATCCTGATCCTCTGTGAAACCCCATTCACACCTTGCAACATCCTCATACACTTTGAAAACCATAGACACACCTGGCATTATCCTGATACACTGTGAAAACCCCATACACACCTGGCAGGTTCCTGATAAACTGTGAAACCCCCATACACACCTGGCAGGATCCGGATACACTGCGAAACCCCATGCACACCTGGCAGGATCCGCATACACTGTGAAAACCCCATACACACCTGGCAGGATCCTGATAAACTGTGAAACACCCATACACACCTGGCAGGATCCTGATACACTGTGAAAGCCCCATACACAACTGGCAGGATACTGATCGACTGTGAAACACCATTCACGTCTGGCAGGCTCCTGATCCACTGTGAAACCCCATACACACCTGGCAGGGTCTTGATACACTGTGAATCCCCAGACACATCTGGCAGGATCCTGATACACTGTGAAACCCCATACACACCTGGCAGGATCCTGATCCACTGTGAAAACCCCATACACACCTGGCAGGATCCTGATACACTGTGAAACTACATACAAACCTGGCAGGAACTTGATACACTGTGAAGCCCCAGACACATCTGGCAGGATCCTGATGCACTGTGAAAACCCCATACAGACCTGGCAGGATCCTGATACATTGTGAAACCCCATACACACCTGGCAGGATCCTGATACAATCTGAAACCCCATAGTCACCTGGCAGGATCCTGATAAACTGTGAAACCCCCATACACATCTGGAAGGATACTGATGCACTGTGAAAACCCCATACACATCTGGCAGGATCCTGATGCACTGTGAAAACCCCATACACACGTGGCGGGATCTTGATCCACTGTGAAACCCTTTACACACCAGGCAGGATCCTGATATAATCTGAAACCCCATAGTCACCTGGCAGGATCCTGATAAACTGTGAAACCCCCATACATACCTGGCAGGAACCTGATGCACTGTGAAAACTACAGAAACAGCTGTCAGGATCCTGATAAACTGTCAAATCCCCGTAAACACCTGGCAGGATCCTGAAACACAGTGATACCCCCATACACATCTGGAAGGATCCTGATATAGTGTGAAAACCCCATACACACCTGGCAGGATCCTGATCCACTGTGTAACCCCCATACACACCTGGCAGGATCCTGATAAACTGTGAAACACCCATACACACCTGGCAGGATCCTGATACACTGTGAAAGCCCCATACACAACTGGCAGGATACTGATCGACTGTGAAACACCCTTCACGTCTGGCAGGCTCCTGATCCACTGTGAAACCCCATACACACCTGGCAGGGTCTTGATACACTGTGAATCCCCAGACACATCTGGCAGGATCCTGATACACTGTGAAACCCCATACACACCTGGCAGGTTCTTGATACACTGTGAAACCCCCGACACATCTGGCAGGATCCTGATCCACTGTGAAAAACTCATACACACCTGGCAGGATCCTGATCCACTGTGAAAACCCCATACACACCTGGCAGGATCCTGATACACTGTGAAACTTCATACAAACCTGGCAGGAACTTGATACGCTGTGAAGCCCCAGACACATCTGGCAGGATCCTGATGCACTGTGAAAACCCCATACAGCCCTGGCAGGATCCTGATACATTGTGAAACCCCATACACACCTGGCAGGATCCTGATACAATCTGAAACCCCATAGTCCCCTGGCAGGATCCTGATAAACTGTGAAACCCCCATACACATCTGGAAGGATACTGATGCACTGTGAAAACCCCATACACATCTGGCAGGATCCTGATGCACTGTGAAAAGCCCATACACACGTGGCGGGATCTTGATCCACTGTGAAAACCTTTACACACCAGGCAGGATCCTGATACAATCTGAAACCCCATAGTCACCTGGCAGGATCCTGATAAACTGTGAAACCCCCATACATACCTGGAAGTAACCTGATGCACTGTGAAAACTACAGAAACAGCTGTCAGGATCCTGATAAACTGTCAAACCCCCGTAAACACCTGGCAGGATCCTGAAACACAGTGATACCCCCATACACATCTGGAAGGATCCTGATATAGAGTAAAAACCCCATACACACCTGGCAGGATCCTGATCCACTGTGTAACCCCCATACACACCTGGCAGGATCCTGATCCACTGTGAAACCCCCATACACACCTGGCAGGTTCCTGAACCACTGTGAAGACCCCAAACACACCAGGCAGGATCCTGATGCACTGTGAAAACCCATACACACCTGGCCGGATCCTGATACACTGTGAAAAACCCATACAGACCTGGCAGGACCCTGATACACTGTGAGAACCCCATACACACCAGGCAGGATCCTGATCCATTGGGAAACCTCACACACACCTGGCAGGATCTTGATACACTGTGAAACCCCAGACACATCTGGCAGGCTCCTGATCCACTGTGAAACCTCATACACACCTGGCAGGATCCTAATGCACTGTGAAAACCCCATACACACCTGGCAGGATCCTGATACACTCTGAAAACCCCATACACATGTGGCGGGATCCTGATCCACTGTGGAACCCCTTGCACACCGGGCAGCGTCCTGACAAACTTTGAAACCCCCATACACACCGGGCAGGATCCTGATACACTGTGAAAACTGCATACACAGCTGTCAGGATCCTGATAAACAGTGAAAACCCCAAAAGCACCTGGCAGGATCCTGATACACAGTGAAACCCCCATACACATCTGGAAGGATCCTGATACAGCGTGAAAACCCCAAGCACAACTGGCAGGATCCTGATACACTGTGAAAACCCCATACACACCTGGCAGGATCCTGATAAACTGTGAAACCCACATACACACCTGGCAGGATCCTGATAAACTGTGAAATCCCATACACACCTGGCAGGATCCTGATACACTGTGAAAACCCCATACACACCTGGCAGGTTCCTGATAAACTGTGAAACACCCATACACACCTGGCAGGATCCTGAAACACTGTGAAATCCCCGTACACACCTGGCAGGTTCCTGATGTACAGTGAAACCCCATTCCCATCTGGCAGGATCCTGTTACACTGTGAAAACCCCATACACACCTGGCAGGATCCTGATCCACTGTGAAACCCCATTCTCATCTGGCAGGATCGTGACCCACTGTGAAACCCCATACACACCTGGCAGGATCTGGATGCACTGTGAAACCCCAGACACATCTGGCAGGATCCTGATACAATGTGAAACCCCCGACACATCTGGCAGGATCCTGATACAATGTGAAACCCCAAGCACAACTGGCAGGATCCTGATACACTGTGAAAACCCCATACACACCTGGCAGGATCCTGATAAACTGTGAAACCCACATACACACCTGGCAGGATCCTGATAAACTGTGAAATCCCATACACACCTGGCAGGATCCTGATACACTGTGAAAACCCCATACACACCTGGCAGGTTCCTGATAAACTGTGAAACACCCATACACACCTGGCAGGATCCTGAAACACTGTGAAATCCCCGTACACACCTGGCAGGTTCCTGATGTACAGTGAAACCCCATTCCCATCTGGCAGGATCCTGTTACACTGTGAAAACCCCATACACACCTGGCAGGATCCTGATCCACTGTGAAACCCCATTCTCATCTGGCAGGATCGTGACCCACTGTGAAACCCCACACACACCTGGCAGGATCTGGATGCACTGTGAAACCCCAGACACATCTGGCAGGATCCTGGTACAATGTGAAACCCCCGACACATCTGGCAGGATCCTGATACACTGTGAAACCCCATTCATATCTGGCAGTAACCTCATACACTGTGAAACCCCCATACACACCTGGCAGGATCCTGATGCACAGTGAAATCCCATTCACAACTGGCAGGATCCTAATCCACTGTGAAACTCCCAGACACACATGGCAGGATGCTGATACACTGTGAAACCCCCAAACACACATGGCAATATGCTGAGACACTGTGAAAACACAAACAGACCTGGCAGGATCTTGATACACTGTGAAACCCCAGACACATCTGGAAGGATCCTGATACTCTGTGAATTCCCCATACACACCTGGCAGGATCCTGATCCGCTGTGAAACCCCATCGACACCGGGCAGGATCCTGATCCACAGTGAATACACCATATACACCTGGCAGGATCCTGATACACTGTGAAATCTCATACACACCTGGCAGGATCTTGATACACTGTGAAACCCCATACACACCTGGCAGGATCCTGATACACTGTGAAACCCCCACACATCTGGAAGGATCCTGATGCACTGTGAAAACCCCATACACACCTGGCAGGATCCTGATACACTGTGAAACCTCATACACACCTGGCAGGATCTTGATACACTGAGAAACCCCAGACACATCTGGCTGGATCCAGATACACTGTGAAAAGCCCATACAGACCTGGCAGGAACCTGATACATTGTGAAACCCCATACACACCTGGCAGGATCCTGATACAGTCTGAAACCCCATACAGACCTGGCAGGATCCTGATACATTGTGAAACCCCATACACAGCTGGCAGGATCCTGATACAGTCTGAAACCCCACACACACCTGGCAGGATCCTGATACACTGTGAAACCCTCATACACATCTGGAGAATCCTGATGCACTGTCAAAACCCAATATACACATGGCGGGATTCTGATCCACTGTGAAACCCCTTACACACCAGGCAGGATCCCGATAAACTGTGATACACCCATCCACACCTGGAAGGATCCTTCTACACTGTGAAACCCCTATACACATCTGGAAGAATCCTGATACAGTGTATCCTGATACTGTGAAAACTGCAAACACAGCTGTCAGGATCCTGATAAACTGTGAAACCCCCATAAACACCTGGCAGGATCCTGATACAATGTGAAACCCCTATACACATCTGGAAGGATCCTGATACAGTGTGAAAACCCCATACACACCTGGCAGGATCCTGATCCACTGTGAAAGCCCCATACACACCAGGCAGGATCCTGAATAAACTGTGAAAATCCTTACACACCTGGCAGGATCATGATCCATTGTGAAAACCCCATACACACCTGGCAGGATCCTGATCCACTGTGAAACCCCCATACACAACTGGCAGGATCTTGATCCACTGCGAAACACCCATACACACCAGGCAGGATCCTGACACACTGCGAAAACCCCTTACACACCTGGCATGATCCTGATACACTGTAAAAACCCCATACTGACCTGGCAGGATCCTGATACACTGTGAAACCCCATACACACCAGGCAGTATCCTGATACACTGTGAAACCTCATACACACCTGGCAGGATCTTGATACACTGTGAAACCCCAGACACATCTGGCAGGAACCTGATCAACTGTGAAAACCCCATACACACCTGGCAGGATACTGATAAACTGTGAAAACCCCAAACACACCAGGCAGGATCCTGATAAACTGTGAAACCCCAATTCACAACGGGCAGAATCCTGATACACTGTGAAAACTGCAGACAGAGCTGTCAGGATCCTGATAAACTGTGAAACCCCCATAAACACCTGGCAGGATCCTGACCAACTGTGAAACCCCCATACACATCAGGCAGGATCCTGATACACTGTGAAAACCCCATACACACCTGGTAGGATCCTGATCCACTGTGAAACCCCCATCCACATCAGGCAGGATCCTGATACACTGTGAAAACCCCATACACACCTGGCAGGATCCTGATACACTGTGAAACCCCCAAACACACCAGGCAGGATCCTGAGAAACTGTGAAACCCCAGACACATCTGGCAGGATTCTGATGCACTGTGAAAACCCCATACACAACTGGCAGGATCCTGATACACTGTCAAAACCCTTACACACCTAGCAGGATCCTGATACACTGTGAAAAACACTTACACTCCTGGCAGGATCCAGATACACTGCGAAAACCCATACACACCTGGCAGGATCCTGATACATTGTGAAAAATCCTCACACACCTGGCAGGATCCTGATCCACTGTGAAAACCCCATACACACCTGGTCGGATCCTGATACACTGTGAAAACCCCAAACAAACCTGGCAGGATCCTGATACTCTGTGAAACCTCATACACACCTGGCAGGATCTTGATACACTATGAAACCCCAGACACATCTGGCAGGATCCTGATCCACTTTGAAAACCCCATACACACCTGGCAGGATCCTGACACACTGTGAAACCTCATACACACCTCGCAGGATCCCGATGCACTGTGAAACCCCCATACACATCTGGAAGGATCCTGATACACTGTGAAAACTGCATACACAGCTGTCAGGATCCTGATAAACTGTGAAACCCCCATAAGCACCTGGCAGGATCCTGATACACTGTGAAACCCCCATACACATCTGGAAGGATCCTGATACAGTGTGAAAACCCCATACACAACTGGCAGGATACTGATCCACTGTGAAAATCCCATACACACCTTGCAGGATCCTGATAAACTCTGAAACCCCCAATCACACCTGGCTGGATCCTGATACACTGTGAAACCCCATACACACCTGGCAGGATCCTGATACACTGTGAAAACCCCATACACAACTGGCAGGAAACTGATAAACTGTGAAACACCCATACTCACCTGGCAGGATCCTGGTGCACTGTGAAAACCCCGTACACACCTGGCAGGTTCCTGATGCACAGTGAAACCCCATACCCTTCAGGCAGGATCCTGATACACTGTGAAAACCCCATACACACCTGGCAGGATCCTGATACACTGTGAAACCTCATACACACCTGGCAGGATCTTGATACACTGTGAAACACCAGACACATCTGGCAGGAACCTGATCAACTGTGAAAACCCCATACACACCTGGCAGGATACTGATAAACTGTGAAAACCCCAAACACACCAGGCAGGATCCTGATGAACTGTGAAACCCCCATTCACACCGGGCAGGATCCTGATACACTGTGACAACTGCATACACACCTGGCAGGATCCTGATAAACTGTGAAACCCCCATACACATCAGGCAGGATCGTGATGCACTGTGAAAACCCCATACACACCTGGCAGGACCTGATCCACTGTGAAACCCCCATCCACATCAGGCAGGATGCTGATACACTGTGAAAACCCCAAGCACACCTGGCAGGATCCTGATACACTGTGAAACCCCCAAACACACCAGGCAGGATCCTGATAAACTGTGAAACCCCAGACACATCTGGCAGGATCCTGATGCACTGTGAAAACCCCATACACACCTGGCAGGATCCTGATACACTGTCAAAACCCCTTTCACACCTAGCAGGATCCTGATACACTGTGAAAAACACTTACACTCCTGGCAGGATCCAGATACACTGTGAAAACCCATACACACCTGGCAGGATCCTGATCCACTGTGAAAACCCCATACACACCTGGTCGGATCCTGATACACTGTGAAAACCCCTTACACACCTGGCAGGATGCTGATATACTGTGAAACCCCAGACACACCTGGCAGGATCCTGAGAAACTGTGAAAACCCATGACACACCTGGCCGGATCCTGATACACTGTGAAAACCCCATACAGACCTGGCAGGATCCTGATACACTGTGAAAACCCCACACAGCAGGCAGGATCCTGATACACTGTGAAACCTCATACACACCTGGCAGGATCTTGATACACTATGAAACCCCAGACACATCTGGCAGGATCCTGACACACTGTGAAACCTCATACACAACTGGCAGGATCCTGAGACACTGTGAAACCTCATACACACCTCGCAGGATCCCGATACACTGTGAAACCCCCATACACATCTGGAAGGATCCTGATACACTGTGAAAACTGCATACACAGCTGTCAGGATCCTGATCAACTGTGAAAACCCCATAAGCACCTGGTAGGATCCTGATACACTGTGAAACCCCCATACACATCTGGAAGGATCCTGATACAGTGTGAAAACCCCATACACAACTGGCAGGATCCTGATACACCGTGAAAATCCCATACACAGCTTGCAGGATCCTGATAAACTCTGAAACCCCCATACACACCTGGCTGGATCCTGATACACTGTGAAACACCCATACTCACCTGGCAGGATCCTGATGCACTGTGAAAACCCCGTACACACCTGGCAGGTTCCTGATGCACAGTGAAACCCCATACCCTTCAGGCAGGATCCTGATACACTGTGAAAACCCCATACACACCTGGCAGGATCCTGATCCACTGTGAAATCCCATTCTCATCTGGCAGGATCCTGATCCACTGTGAAACCCCATACACACCTGGCAGGATCCTGATCCAATCTGTACCCCCACACACACGGCAGGATCCTGATCCACTGTGAAACCCCCATACACACCAGGCAGGATCCTGATCCACTGTGAAACCCCAGACACATCTGGCAGGAACCTGATCAACTGTGAAAACCCCATACTCACCTGGCAGGATACTGATAAACTGTGAAAACCCCAAACACACCAGGCAGGATCCTGATAAACTGTGAAACTCCCATTCACACCGGGCAGGATCCTGATACACTGTGACAACTGCATACACAGCTGTCAGGATCCTGATAAACTGTGAAACCCCCATAAACACCTGGCAGGATCCTGATAAACTGTGAAACCCCCATACACACCTGGCAGGATCCTGATACACTGTGAAAACTCCATACACACCTGGCAGGATCCTGATCCACTGTGAAACCCCCATCCACATCAGGCAGGATCCTGATACACTGTGAAAACCCCATACACACCTGGCAGGATCCTGATACACTGTGAAACCCCCAAACACACCAGGCAGGATCCTGATAAACTGTGAAACCCCAGACACATCTGGCAGGATCCTGATGCACTGTGAAACACCCATACTCACCTGGCAGGATCTTGATACACTGTGAAACACCCATACTCACCTGGCAGGATCCTGATACACTGCGATAACCCCGTACACACCTGGCAGGTTCCTGATGCACAGTGAAACCCCATTCCCTTCTGGCAGGATCCTGATACACTGTGAAAAACCCATACACACCTGGCAGGATCCTGATCCATTGTGAAATCCCATTCTCATCTGGCAGGATCCTGATCCACTGTGAAACCCCATACACACCTGGTAGGATCTTGAGACACTGTGAAACACCAGACACATCTGGCAGGATCGTGATACACTGTGAAACCCCCATACACACCTGACAGGATCCTGATGCACAGTGAAACCCCATTCACATCTGGCGAGATCCTGATCCACTGTGAAACCCCCATACACACATGGCAGGATTCTGATAAACTGTGAACCACCCAAACACACATGGCAGGATCCTGATACACTGTGAAACCCCAAAAACACCTGGCAGGATCTTGATACACTGTGAAACCCCAGACACATCTGGCAGGATCCTATTCCACTGTGAAAAGCCCATACACACCTGGCAGGATCCTGATCCACTGTGAAAACCCCATACACACCTGGCAGGATCCTGATAGACTATGTAACCTCATACACACCTGGCAGGAGCTTGATACACTGTAAAACCCCTGAAACATCTGGCATGATCCTGATACACTGTGAAAACCCCATACAGACCTGGCAGGATCCTGATACATTGTGAAACCCCGTACACACCTGGCAGGATCCTGATACAATCTGAAACCCCTTGCACACCTGGCAGGATCCTGATACACTGTGAAACCACCATATACATCTGGATGGATCCTGATGCACTGTGAAAACTCCATGCAGACGTGGCGGGATCCTGATCCACTGTGAAACCCCTTACACATCAGGCAGGATCCTGATAATCTGTGAAACCCCATACACATCTGGCAGGATCCTGATACACTGTGAAAACTTCATAAACAGCTGTCAGGATTCTGATAAACTGTGAAACCCACATAAACACCTGGCAGGATCCTGATACACCGTGAAACCCCCATACACATCTGGAAGGATTTTGATACAGTGTGAATACCCGTTACACACCTTGCAGGATCCTGATCCACTGTGAAACCCCCATACACACCAGGCTGGATCCTGATAAACTGTGAAACCCACATACACACCTGGCAGGATCCTGATCCACTGTGAAACCCCCATACCCAACTGGCCGGATCTTGATCCACTGTGAAACCCACATACGCACCAGGCAGGATCCTGATACACTGAGAAAACCCCATACAGACAAGGCAGGAACCTGATACACTGTGAAAACCCCAAACACACCAGGCAGGATCCAGATACACTGTGAAACCTCATACACACCTGGCAGGATCTTGATAGACTGTGAAACCCCAGACACATCTGGCAGAATCCTGAGACACTGTGAAAAGCCCAAACACACCTGGCAGGTTCCTGATACACTTTGAAAACTCATACACACCTGGCAGGATCCTGATGCACTGTGAAACCTCAATCACACCTGGCAGGATCCTGATACACTGTGAAAATCCCATACACTCCTGGCAGGATCCTGATACACCCTGAAACCCCATACACACGTGGCGGGATCCTTATCCACTGTGGAACCCCTTACACACCAGGCAGGATCCTGATAAACTGTGAAACCCCCATTCACACCGGGCAGGATCCTGATCCACTGTAAAAACTGCATACACAGCTGTCAGGATACTGATAAACTGTGAAACACCCATAAACACCTGGCAGGATCCTGATACACTGCGAAACCCCCAAACACACCAGGCAGGATGCTGATGCACTGTGTAAACCCCACACACACCTGGCAGGATCCTGATACACTGTCAAAACCCCTTACACTCCTGGCAGAATCCTGAGACACTGTGAAAACCCCTTACACAACTGGCAGGATCCTGATACTTTGTGAAAACCCCTTACACACCTGGCAGGGTCCTGATCCACTGTGAAAACCCCATACACACCTGGGAGGATCCTGATACACTGTGAAACCCCATACATACCTGGCAGGATCCTGATACACTGTGAAGACCCCATACACACCTGGCAGGATACTGATAAACTGTGAAACACCCATACTCACCTGGCAGGATCCTGAAGCACTGTGAAAACCCCGTACACACCTGGCAGGTTCCTGATGCACAGTGAAACCCCATTCCCTTCAGGCATGATCCTGATACACTGCGAAAACCCCATGCACACCTGGCAGGATCCTGATCCACTGTGAAACCCCAGTCTCATCTGGCAGGATCCTGATCCACTGTGAAACCCCATACACACCTGGCAGGATCTTGAGACACTGTGAAACACCAGACACATCTGGCAGGATCGTGATACACTGTGAAACCCCCATACACACCTGACAGGATCCTGATGCACAGTGAAACCCCATTCACATCTGGCGAGATCCTGATCCACTGTGAAACCCCCATACACACATGGCAGGATTCTGATAAACTGTGAAACCCCCAAACACACATGGCAGGATCCTGATACACTGTGAAACCCCAAAAACACCTGGCAGGATCTTTATACACTGTGAAACCCCAGACACATCTGGCAGGATCCTGATCCACTTTGAAAAGCCCATACACACCTGGCAGGATCCTGATCCACTGTGAAAACCCCATACACACCTGGCAGGATCCTGATAGACTATGTAACCTCATACACACCTGGCAGGAGCTTGATATACTGTAAAACCCCTGAAACATCTGGCATGATCCTGATACACTGTGAAAACCCCATACAGACCTGGCAGGATCCTGATACACTGTGAAACCACCATATACATCTGGAAGGATCCTGATGCACTGTGAAAACTCCATGCAGACGTGGCGGGATCCTGATCCACTGTGAAACCCCTTACACATCAGGCAGGATCCTGATAATCTGTGAAACCCCATACACATCTGGCAGGATCCTGATACACTGTGAAAACTGCATAAACAGCTGTCAGGATTCTGATAAACTGTGAAACCCACATAAACACCTGGCAGGATCCTGATACACCGTGAAACCCCCATACACATCTGGAAGGATCCTGATACAGTGTGAATACCCGTTACACACCTGGCAGGATCCTGATCCACTGTGAAACCCCCATACACACCAGGCTGGATCCTGATAAACTGTGAAACCCCTTACACACCTGGCAGGATCCTGATCCACTGTGAAAACCCCATATCACCTGGCAGGATCCTGATCCACTGTGAAACCCCCATACCCAACTGACAGGATCATGATCCACTGTGAAACCCCCATACACACCAGGCAGGATCCTGATACACTGAGAAAACCCCTTACACACCTGGCAGGATCCTGATACACTGTGAAAACCCCTTACACACCTGGCAGGATCCTGATACACTGTGAAACCCCAGACACATCTGGCAGGATCCTGATCAACTGTGAAAAGCCCATACACACCTGGCAGGATCCTGATACACTGTGAAAACTCATACACACATGGCAGGATCCTGATACACTGTGAAAACCCCATACACTCCTGGCAGGATCCTGATACAATCTGAAACCCCATACACACGTGGCGGGATCCTTTTCCACTGTGGAACCCCTTACACACCAGGCAGGATCCTGATCCACTGTGAAACCCCCATTCACACCGGGCAGGATCCTGATACACTGTAAAAACTGCATAAACAGCTGTCAGGATCCTGATACACTGTGAAACCCCCATACACACCAGGCAGGATCCTGATACGCTGTGAAAACCCCATGCACACCTGGCAGGATCCTGATAAACTGTGAAACCCCAGACACATCTGGCAAGATGCTGATGCACTGTGAGAACCCCATACACAACTGGCAGGATCCTGATCCACTGTGAAAACCCCATACACACATGGCAGGATCCTGATCCACTGTGAAACCCCATACACACCTGGCAGGATCCTGTACACTGTGAAACCTCATGCACACCTGGCAGGATCTTGATACACTGTGAACCCCCAGACACATCTGACAGGATCCTGATACACTGTGAGAACCCCATACACAACTGGCAGGATCCTGATCCACTGTCAAAACCCCTTACACTCCTGGCTGGATCCTGATACAATGTGAAAACCCCTTACACACCTGGCAGGATCCTGATACACTGTGAAAACCCATACACAACTGGCAGGATCCTGATACATTGTGAAAACCCCTTCCACACCTGGCAGGATCCTGATCCACTGTGAAAACCCCATGCAAACCTGGGAGGATCCTCATACACTGTGAAAACCCCATACACATCTGGCAGGATCCTGATCCACTGTGAATCCCCTTACACATCTGGCAGGATCCTGATATACTGTGAAAACCCATGCAGACCTGGCAGGATCCTGATACACTGTGAAAACCCCATACACACCTGGCAGGATCCTGATACACTGTGAAAACCCCATACACACCTGGCAGGATCCTGATGCAATATGAAACCCCATATACATCTGGCAGGATCCTGATGCACTGTGAAAACCCCATACACAGCTGGCAGGAACCTGATACACTGTGAAAACCGCATACACACCTGGCAGGGTCCTGATCCACTGTGAAACCCCATACACACCTGGCAGGATCCTGATACACTGTGAAACCCCATACACACCTGGAAGGATCCTGATACACAGTGCAACTCCATACACACCTGGCAGGAACCTGATGCACTGTGAAACCCCCATACAACTGGAAGGATCCTGATACACAGTGAAACCCCATGCACACCTGGAAGGATCTTGATAAACTGTGAAACCCTATTCACATCTGGCAGTATCGTGATACACTGTGAAACCCCATAAACACCAAGCAGGATCCTGATACAATGTGAAACTCCATACACACCTGGAAGGATCCTGATACACAGTGAAACCCCATATACACATGGAAGGATCCTGATAAACTGTGAAAACCCCGAGACACACCTGGCAGGTCCTCACAAAATGTGAAACCCCCAGACACACCTGGCTGGATCCTGATGCACTGTGAAACCCCATACACACCTGGCAGGATCCTGATACACTTTGAAAACCCCATACACACCTGGCAGGATCCTGACACACTGTGAAAACCCCATACACACCTGGCAGGATCCTGATATAATGTGAAAGCCCATATACATCTGGCAGGATCCTGATGCACTGTGAAAACCCCATACACAGCTGGCAGGAACCTGATACACTGTGAAAACCGCATACACACCTGGCAGGGTCCTGATCCACTGTGAAACCCCATACACACCTGGCAGGATCCTGATACACTGTGAAACCCCATCCACACCTGGAAGGATCCTGATACACAGTGCAATTCCATACACACCTGGCAGGATCCTGATGCACTGTGACACCCCCATACAACTGGAAGGATCCTGATACACAGTGAAACCCCATACACACCTGGAAGGATCTTGATAAACTGTGAAACGCTATTCACATCTGGCAGTACCGTGATACACTGTGAAACCCCATAAACACCAAGCAGGATCCTGAGACAATGTGAAACCCCATACACACCTGGAAGGATCCTGATACACAGTGAAACCCCATATACACATGGAAGGATCCTGATAAACTGTGAAACCCCGAGACACACCTGGCAGGTCCTCAGAAAATGTGAAACCCCCAGACACACCTGGCTGGATCCTGATGCACTGTGAAACCCCATACACACCTGGCAGGATCCTGATACACTGTGAAAAACCCTTACACACCTGGCAGGATCCTGATACACTGTGAAACCCCACATACGTCTGTCAGGATCCTGATGCACTGTGAAAACCCCATACACACCTGGCAGGATCCTGATACATTGTGAAAACCCCACACACACCTGGCAGGGTCCTGATCCACTGTGAAATCCCATACACACCTGGCAGGATCCTGATACACTGTGAAACCCGATACACACCTGGAATGATCCTGATACACAGAGAAACCCCAAACACACCTGGCAGGATACTGAAGCACTGTGAAACCCCCATACACACCTGGAAGGAACATGATAAACTGTGAAACCCCATACACACCTGGAAGGATCCTGATAAACTGTGAAAACCCATACACACCTGCAAGGATCCTGATACACAGTGAAACCCCATACACACCTGGAAGGATCCTGATAAACTGTGAAACCCCATTCACATCTGGCAGTATCCTGATACACTGTGAAACCCCGCAAACAACTGGCAGGGTCCTGAGACACTGTGAAACCCCATACACACCTGGAAGAATCCTGATACACAGTGAAACCCCATACACACCTGGAAGGATCCTGATAAACTGTGAAACCCCCATACACACCTGGCTGGATCCTCGCAAAATGTGAAACCCCCAGACAAACCTGGCTGGATCCTGATGCACTGTGAAACCCCATACACACCTGGCTGGATCCTGATGCACTGTGACCCTCGGACACACCTGGCAGGATCCTCACAAAATGTGAAACCCCCAGATACACCGGGCTGGATCCTGATGCACTGTGAAACCCCATTCACACCTTGCAATATCCTCATACACTGTGAAACCCCATACACACCTGGCAGGATCCTAATACACTGTGAAAACCCCATACACACCTGGCAGGATCCTGATACACTGTGAAAAGCCCGTACACACCTGGCAGGAGCCTGATCCACTGTGTAACCCCATACACACCTGGCAGGATCCTGATAGACTGTGAAAACCCCGTACACACCTGGCAGGATCCTGATGCACAGTGAAACCCCTATCACATCTGGCAGGATCCTGATCCACTGTGTAACCCCATACACACCTGGCAGGATCCTGATGCACAGTGAAACCCCATTCACATCTGGCAGGATCCTGATCCACTGTGAAACCCCAGACACATCTGGAATGATCCTGATACACTGTGAAAACCCCATCTACACCTGGCAGGATACTGATACACTGCGAAACCCAGATACACACCTGGCAGTATATTGATACACTGTGAAAACCCCATGCACACCTGGCAGTATCTTGATACACTGTGAAAATCCCATACACATCTGGCAGGATCCTGATAAACTGTGAAACCCCCATACACACCTGGCAGGATCCTGATACACTGTGAAAAACCCATACAAACCTGGCATATCCTGATCCACTGTGAAAATCCCATAAGCACCTGGCAGGACATTGATTCACTGTGAAACCCCCATACACACCTGGCAGGATCCTGATACACTGTGAAAACCCCATACAAACTTGGCATATCCTGATCCACTGTGAAAATCCCATAAGCACCTGGCAGGACATTGATTCACTGTCAAACCCCCATACACACCTGGCAGGATCCTGATACACTGTGAAAACCCCATACACACCTGGCAGGATCCGGATCAACTGTGCAACCCCCATGCACAGCTGGCAGGATCCTGATCCACTGTGAAGACCCCATGGACACCTGGCAGGATACTGATACACTGCGAAACCCAGATACACACCTGGCAGGATCCTGATACACTGTGAAACCCCCATACACACCTGGCAGGATCCTGACACAATGCGAAAGCCCCATGCACACCTGGCAGAATCCTGATACACTGTGAAACCCCCAAACACATCTGGCAGAATCCGGATAAACGATGAAACCCCCATACACACCTGGCAGGATCCTGATAAGCTGTGAAACCCCCATACACACCTGGCATTTTCCTGATAAACTGTGCAAACCCCAGACACACCTGGCAGTATCCTGATACACTGTGAAAACCCCATGCACACCTGGCAGGATCCTGATACACTGTGAAACCCCATACACACCTGGCATGTTCCTGATACACTGTGAGACACCCATACACACCTGCCAGGATCCTGATACACTGTGAAAACCGCAGACACACCTGGCAGGATCCTGATCCACTGTGAAAACCCCATACACACCTGGCAGGATCCTGATACACTGTGGAACCCCATACACATCTGGCAGGATCCTGACAAACGTTGAAAACCCCATACACACCTGGCAGGATCCTGATCCACTGTGAAAAACCCCATACACACCTGGCAGGATCCTGATACACAGTGAAAACCCCATACACACGTGGCAGGATCCTGATTAGCTATGAAACCCCCATACACACCTGGCAGGATCCTGATAAACTATGAAACACACATACACACTTGGCAGGATCCTGATAAACTGTGAAAACCCCATACACACCTGGCAGGATCCTGATCCACTGTGAAAACCCCATATACACCTGGCAGGAACCTGATACACTGTGAAAACCCCATACACACCTGGCAGGATCCTGATAAACGGTGAAACCCCCATACACACCTGGTAGGATCCTGATAAAATGTGAAATCCCCATACACACCTGGCAGGATCTTGATACACTGTGAAAACCCCATACACACCTGGCAGGATCCTGATAAACTGTGAAACCCCCAAACACACCTGGCAGGATCCTGATAAACTGTGAAACCCCCATACACACCTGGGAGCATCCTGATAAACAGTGAAATCCCATACACACCTGGCAGTATCCTGATATACTGTGAAACCCCCATACACACCTGGCAGGATCCTGATACACTATGAAACCCCCATACACACCTGGCAGGATCTTGATACACTGTGAAAACCCCATACTCACCTGGCAGCATCCTGATCCACTCTGAAACCTCCATACACACCTGGCAGGATCCTGAAAAACTGTGAAAACCCCATGCACACCTGGCAGGATCATCATACTCTGTGAAAACCCCATACACACCTGGCAGGATCCAGATACACTGTGAAAACCCTATACACACCTGGCAGGATCCTGATCCGCTGTGGAAACCCCATACAAACCTGGCAGGATCCTGAGGCGCTGTGAAAACCCCATACACACCTGGCATGATCCTGATACACTGTGAAAACCCCATACACACCTGGCAGGATCCTGATACACTGTGAAAACTCCCATACAGACCTGGCAGGATCCTGATAAACTGTGAAAACCGCAGACACACCTGGCAGGATCCTGATAAAATATGAATCCCCCATACACTCCTGGCAGGATCCTGATCCAATGTTGAAACCCCATACAAACCTGGCAGGATCCTGATACACTGTGAAAATCCCATACAGATCTGGCAGGATCCTGATAGACTATGAAATCTTCATACACACCTGGCAGGGTCCTGATAAACTATGAAACCCCATACACACCTGGCAAGATCCTGATAAACTGTGAAAACCCCATCCACACCTGGCAGGATCCTGATCCACTGTGAAACCCCAGACACATCTGGAATGATCCTGATACACTGTGAAAACCCCATCTACACCTGGCAGGATACTGATACACTGCGAAACCCAGATACACACCTGGCAGGATCCTGATACACTGTGAAAACCCCATGCACACCTGGCAGTATCTTGATACACTGTGAAAATCCCATACACACCTGGCAGGATCCTGATAAACTGTGAAACCCCCATACACACCTGGCAGGATCCTGATACACTGTGAAAAACCCATACAAACCTGGCATATCCTGATCCACTGTGAAAATCCCATAAGCACCTGGCAGGACATTGATTCACTGTGAAACCCCCATACACACCTGGCAGGATCCTGATACACTGTGAAAACCCCATACAAACTTGGCATATCCTGATCCACTGTGAAAATCCCATAAGCACCTGGCAGGACATTGATTCACTGTCAAACCCCCATACACACCTGGCAGGATCCTGATACACTGTGAAAACCCCATACACACCTGGCAGGATCCGGATCAACTGTGCAACCCCCATGCACACCTGGCAGGATCCTGATCCACTGTGAAGACCCCATGGACACCTGGCAGGATACTGATACACTGCGAAACCCAGATACACACCTGGCAGGATCCTGATACACTGTGAAACCCCCATACACACCTGGCAGGATCCTGACACAATGCGAAAGCCCCATACACACCTGGCAGAATCCTGATACACTGTGAAACCCCCAAACACATCTGGCAGAATCCTGATAAACGATGAAACCCCCATACACACCTGGCAGGATCCTGATAAGCTGTGAAACCCCCATACACACCTGGCATTTTCCTGATAAACTGTGCAAACCCCAGACACACCTGGCAGTATCCTGATACACTGTGAAAACCCCATGCACACCTGGCAGGATCCTGATACACTGTGAAACCCCATACACACCTGGCATGTTCCTGATACACTGTGAGACACCCATACACACCTGCCAGGATCCTGATACACTGTGAAAACCGCAGACACACCTGGCAGGATCCTGATCCACTGTGAAAACCCCGTACACACCTGGCAGGATCCTGATACACTGTGAAACCCCATACACATCTGGCAGGATCCTGACAAACGTTGAAAACCCCATACACACCTGGCAGGATCCTGATCCACTGTGAAAAACCCCATACACACCTGGCAGGATCCTGATACACAGTGAAAACCCCATACACACGTGGCAGGATACTGATTAGCTATGAAACCCCCATACACACCTGGCAGGATCCTGATAAACTATGAAACACACATACACACTTGGCAGGATCCTGATAAACTTTGAAAACCCCATACACACCTGGCAGGATCCTGATCCACTGTGAAAACCCCATATACACCTGGCAGGAACCTGATACACTGTGAAAACCCCATACACACCTGGCAGGATCCTGATAAACGGTGAAACCCCCATACACACCTGGTAGGATCCTGATAAAATGTGAAATCCCCATACACACCTGGCAGGATCTTGATACACTGTGAAAACCCCATACACACCTGGCAGGATCCTGATAAACTGTGAAACACCCAAACACACCTGGCAGGATCCTGATAAACTGTGAAACCCCCATACATACCTGGGAGCATCCTGATAAACAGTGAAATCCCATACACACCTGGCAGTATCCTGATATACTGTGAAACCCCCATACACACCTGGCAGGATCCTGATACACTATGAAACCCCCATACACACCTGGCAGGATCCTGATAAACTGTGAAACACCCAAACACACCTGGCAGGATCCTGATAAACTGTGAAACCCCCATACATACCTGGGAGCATCCTGATAAACAGTGAAATCCCATACACACCTGGCAGTATCCTGATATACTGTGAAACCCCCATGCACACCTGGCAGAATCCTGATACACTGTGAAACCCCCAAACACATCTGGCAGAATCCGGATAAACGATGAAACCCCCATACACACCTGGCAGGATCCTGATAAGCTGTGAAACCCCCATACACACCTGGCATTTTCCTGATAAACTGTGCAAACCCCAGACACACCTGGCAGTATCCTGATACACTGTGAAAACCCCATGCACACCTGGCAGGATCCTGATACACTGTGAAACCCCATACACACCTGGCATGTTCCTGATACACTGTGAGACACCCATACACACCTGCCAGGATCCTGATACACTGTGAAAACCGCAGACACACCTGGCAGGATCCTGATCCACTGTGAAAACCCCATACACACCTGGCAGGATCCTGATACACTGTGGAACCCCATACACATCTGGCAGGATCCTGACAAACGTTGAAAACCCCATACACACCTGGCAGGATCCTGATCCACTGTGAAAAACCCCATACACACCTGGCAGGATCCTGATACACAGTGAAAACCCCATACACACGTGGCAGGATCCTGATTAGCTATGAAACCCCCATACACACCTGGCAGGATCCTGATAAACTATGAAACACACATACACACTTGGCAGGATCCTGATAAACTGTGAAAACCCCATACACACCTGGCAGGATCCTGATCCACTGTGAAAACCCCATATACACCTGGCAGGAACCTGATACACTGTGAAAACCCCATACACACCTGGCAGGATCCTGATAAACGGTGAAACCCCCATACACACCTGGTAGGATCCTGATAAAATGTGAAATCCCCATACACACCTGGCAGGATCTTGATACACTGTGAAAACCCCATACACACCTGGCAGGATCCTGATAAACTGTGAAACCCCCAAACACACCTGGCAGGATCCTGATAAACTGTGAAACCCCCATACACACCTGGGAGCATCCTGATAAACAGTGAAATCCCATACACACCTGGCAGTATCCTGATATACTGTGAAACCCCCATACACACCTGGCAGGATCCTGATACACTATGAAACCCCCATACACACCTGGCAGGATCTTGATACACTGTGAAAACCCCATACTCACCTGGCAGCATCCTGATCCACTCTGAAACCTCCATACACACCTGGCAGGATCCTGAAAAACTGTGAAAACCCCATGCACACCTGGCAGGATCATCATACTCTGTGAAAACCCCATACACACCTGGCAGGATCCAGATACACTGTGAAAACCCTATACACACCTGGCAGGATCCTGATCCGCTGTGGAAACCCCATACAAACCTGGCAGGATCCTGAGGCGCTGTGAAAACCCCATACACACCTGGCATGATCCTGATACACTGTGAAAACCCCATACACACCTGGCAGGATCCTGATACACTGTGAAAACTCCCATACAGACCTGGCAGGATCCTGATAAACTGTGAAAACCGCAGACACACCTGGCAGGATCCTGATAAAATATGAATCCCCCATACACTCCTGGCAGGATCCTGATCCAATGTTGAAACCCCATACAAACCAGGCAGGATCCTGATACACTGTGAAAATCCCATACAGATCTGGCAGGATCCTGATAGACTATGAAATCTTCATACACACCTGGCAGGGTCCTGATAAACTATGAAACCCCATACACACCTGGCAAGATCCTGATAAACTGTGAAAACCCCATCCACACCTGGCAGGATCCTGATCCACTGTGAAACCCCAGACACATCTGGAATGATCCTGATACACTGTGAAAACCCCATCTACACCTGGCAGGATACTGATACACTGCGAAACCCAGATACACACCTGGCAGGATCCTGATACACTGTGAAAACCCCATGTACACCTGGCAGTATCTTGATACACTGTGAAAATCCCATACACACCTGGCAGGATCCTGATAAACTGTGAAACCCCCATACACACCTGGCAGGATCCTGATACACTGTGAAAAACCCATACAAACCTGGCATATCCTGATCCACTGTGAAAATCCCATAAGCACCTGGCAGGACATTGATTCACTGTGAAACCCCCATACACACCTGGCAGGATCCTGATACACTGTGAAAACCCCATACAAACTTGGCATATCCTGATCCACTGTGAAAATCCCATAAGCACCTGGCAGGACATTGATTCACTGTCAAACCCCCATACACACCTGGCAGGATCCTGATACACTGTGAAAACCCCATACACACCTGGCAGGATCCGGATCAACTGTGCAACCCCCATGCACACCTGGCAGGATCCTGATCCACTGTGAAGACCCCATGGACACCTGGCAGGATACTGATACACTGCGAAACCCAGATACACACCTGGCAGGATCCTGATACACTGTGAAACCCCCATACACACCTGGCAGGATCCTGACACAATGCGAAAGCCCCATACACACCTGGCAGAATCCTGATACACTGTGAAACCCCCAAACACATCTGGCAGAATCCTGATAAACGATGAAACCCCCATACACACCTGGCAGGATCCTGATAAGCTGTGAAACCCCCATACACACCTGGCATTTTCCTGATAAACTGTGCAAACCCCAGACACACCTGGCAGTATCCTGATACACTGTGAAAACCCCATGCACACCTGGCAGGATCCTGATACACTGTGAAACCCCATACACACCTGGCATGTTCCTGATACACTGTGAGACACCCATACACACCTGCCAGGATCCTGATACACTGTGAAAACCGCAGACACACCTGGCAGGATCCTGATCCACTGTGAAAACCCCGTACACACCTGGCAGGATCCTGATACACTGTGAAACCCCATACACATCTGGCAGGATCCTGACAAACGTTGAAAACCCCATACACACCTGGCAGGATCCTGATCCACTGTGAAAAACCCCATACACACCTGGCAGGATCCTGATACACAGTGAAAACCCCATACACACGTGGCAGGATACTGATTAGCTATGAAACCCCCATACACACCTGGCAGGATCCTGATAAACTATGAAACACACATACACACTTGGCAGGATCCTGATAAACTTTGAAAACCCCATACACACCTGGCAGGATCCTGATCCACTGTGAAAACCCCATATACACCTGGCAGGAACCTGATACACTGTGAAAACCCCATACACACCTGGCAGGATCCTGATAAACGGTGAAACCCCCATACACAGCTGGTAGGATCCTGATAAAATGTGAAATCCCCATACACACCTGGCAGGATCTTGATACACTGTGAAAACCCCATACACACCTGGCAGGATCCTGATAAACTGTGAAACACCCAAACACACCTGGCAGGATCCTGATAAACTGTGAAACCCCCATACATACCTGGGAGCATCCTGATAAACAGTGAAATCCCATACACACCTGGCAGTATCCTGATATACTGTGAAACCCCCATACACACCTGGCAGGATCCTGATACACTATGAAACCCCCATACACACCTGGCAGGATCTTGATACACTGTGAAAACCTCATACTCACCTGGCAGCATCCTGATCCACTCTGAAACCTCCATACACACCTGGCAGGATCCTGAAAAACTGTGAAAACCCCATGCACACCTGGCAGGATCATCATACTCTGTGAAAACCCTATACACACCTGGCAGGATCCTGATCCGCTGTGGAAACCCCATACAAACCTGGCAGGATCCTGAGGCGCTGTGAAAACCCCATACACACCTGGCAGGATCCTGATACACTGTGAAAACCCCATACACACCTGGCAGGATCCTGATACACTGTGAAAACTCCCATACAGACCTGGCAGGATCCTGATAAACTGTGAAAACCCCAAACACAACTGGCAGGATCCTGATACACTGTGAAAACCCCATACACACCTGGCAGGATCCTGATACACTGTGAAAACTCCCATACAGACCTGGCAGGATCCTGATAAACTGTGAAAACCCCATACACACCTGGCAGGATCCGGATACACTGTGAAAACCCCATACACTCCTGGCAGTATCCTGATCCAATGTTGAAACCCCATACACACCTGGCAGGATCCTGATACACTGTGAAAATCCCATACACACCTGGCAGGATCCTGATAGACTATGAAATCTTCATACACACCTGGCAGGGTCCTGATAAACTATGAAACCCCATACACACCTGGCAAGATCCTGATAAACTGTGAAAACCCCATACACACCTGGCAGGATCCTGATCCACTGTGAAAACTCCATACACACCTGGCAGGATCCTGATACACTGTGAAAACCACATACACACCTGGCAGGATCCTGATAAACTTTGAAAACCCCCATACACACCTGTCAGGATCCTGATAAACTGTGAAAACCACATCCACACCTGGCAGGATCCTGATAAACTGTGAAAACCGCATACACACCTGGCAGGATCCTGATACACTGTGAAACCCCCATACACACCTGGCAGGATCCTGATAAACTGTGAAAACCCCATACACACCTGGCAGGTTCTTGATACACTGTGAAAACCCCATACACACCCGGCAGGATCCTGATAAACTATGAAACCCCCCATACACAGCTGGCAGGATTCTGATAAACTATGAAACCCCCAGACGCACCTGGCAGTATCCTGATAAACTGTGAAAACCCCAAACACACCTGGCAGGATCCTGATCCACTGTGAAAACCCCATACACACCTGGTAGTATCCTGATACACTGTGAAAACCCCATACACAGCTGGCAGGATCCTGATAAACTGTGAAACCCCCATACACAACTGGCAGGATCCTGATAAACTGTGAAAACCCCATACACACCTGGCAGGATCCTGATAAACTGTGAAACCCCCATACACACCTGGCAGGATCCTGTTAAACTGTGAAAACCCCATACACACCGGGCAGGATCTTGATACACTGTGAAACCCCCATATACACCTGGCAGGATCCTGATAAACTGTGAAAACCCCATGCACACCTGGCAGGATCTTGATACACTGTGAAAACCCCAGACACACCTGGCAGGATCCTGAGAAACTGTGAAACACCCATACACACCTGGCAGGAGTCTGATAAACTGTGAAACCCGATACATACCTGGCAGGATCCTGATAAACTGTGAAACACCCATACAAACCTGGCAGGATCCTGATAAAATGTAAAATCCCCATACACACCTGGCAGGATCTTGATACACTGTGAAAACCCCATACAGACCTGGCAGGATCCTGATAAACTGTGAAACCCCCATACACACCTGGCAGGATCCTGATAAACTGCGAAACCCCCATACACACCTGGCAGCACCATAATCCAATGTGAAAACCCCATACACACGTGGCAGGATGCTGAAAATCTGTGAAATCCCCATGCACACCTGGCAGTATCATGATACTCTGTGAAAACCCCCATACACACCTGGCAGATCCTGATATACTGTGAAAACCCCATACACACCTGGCAGGATCCTGATACACTGTGAAAACCCTATACACACCGGACAGGATCCTGATCCACTGTGAAAAACCCATACACACCTGGCAGGATACTGATCCGCTGTGAAACCCCCATACACACCTGACAGGATCCTGATACACTGTGAAACTCCCATACACACCTGGCAGTATCCTGATACACTGTGAAAATCCCAGACACACCTGGCAGGATCCTGATAATCTGTGAAACCCCCATACACACCGGGCAGCTTCCTGATCCACTGTGAAAAGCCCATACACACCTGGCAGGATCCTGATGCACTGTGAAAATCCCATACACACCTGGCAGGATCCTGATAAACTATGAAACCTTCATGCACACCTGGCAGGATCCTGATAAACTATGAAAATCCCATACACACCTGGCAGGATCCTGATAAACTGTGAAAACCCCAGACACACCTGGCAGTATCCTGATCCACTGTGAAAACCCCATGCACACCTGGGAGGATCCTGATACGCTGTGAAAACCCCATTCACACCTGGCCGGATACTGATAAACTATGAAACCCCCATACACACCTGGCAGGATCCTGATAAACTGTGAAAACCCCATACACACCTGGCAGGATCCTGATAAACTGTGAAAACCCCATACACACCTGGCAGGATCTTGATACAGTGTGAAAACCCCATACACACCTGGCAGGATACTGATAAACTGTGAAACCCCCACACACACCTGGCAGGATCCTGATAAACTGTTAAAACCCATACACATCTGGCAGGGTCCTGATAAACTGTGAAAACCCCATAAACATTTGGCAGTTTCCTGTTAAACTGTGAAAACCCCATACACACCTGGCAATCTCCTGATAAACTGTGAAACACTCATGCACACCTGGCAGGATCCTGATAAACTGCGAAACCCCCATAAACACCTGGTAGAATTCTGATAAACTGTTAAAAACCCATACTCACCTGGCAGGATCCTGATACACTGTTAAAACACCATACTCACCTGGCAGGACCCTGATACACTGTGAAACCCCCATACACACCTGGCAGGACCCTGATGCACTGTGAAAAACCCATACACACCTGGCAGGATCCTGATAATCTGTGAAACCCCCATACACACCTGGCAGGATCCTGATAAACTGTGAAAACCCCATACACACCTGGCAGGATCCTGATCCACTGTGAAAACCCCATACACACCTGGCAGGATCCTGAAAAACAGTGATACACCATACACACCTGGCAGGATCCTGATAAACTGTGAAACACCCATACACACCTGGCAGGATCCTGATAAAATGTGAAATCCCCATACACACCTGGCAGGATCTTGATACACTGTGAAAACCCCATACACACCTGGCAGGGTCCTGATAAACTGTGAAACACCCATACACACCTGGCAGGATCCTGATAAACTGTGAAACCCCCATACACACCTGGCAGCATCCTGATAAACTGTGAAACCCCCATACACACCTGGCAGGATCCTGACATACTGTGAAAACGCCATACACACCGGGCAGGATCCTGATACACTGTGAAAACCCTATACACACCGGGCAGGACCCTGATCCACTGTGAAATCCCCATACACACCTGGCAGGATCCTGATACACTGTGAAAACCCCACACACACCTGGCAGGATCCTGATAAAGTATGAGACCCCCATACACACCTGGCAGGATCCTGATAAACTGTGAAAACCACAACCACACCTCGCAGGATCCTGATAAACTGTGAAAACCGCATACACACCTGGCAGGGTCCTGATACACTGTTAAAACCCCATACACACCTGGCAGGATCCTGATAAACTGTGAAATCCCCATACACACATGGCAGGATCCTGATACACTGTGAAAACCCCATACACACCTGGCAGGATCCTGATAAACTGTGAAACCCCCATACACACCTGGCAGGAACCTGATAAACTGTGAAAACCCCATACACACCTGGCAGGATCTTGATACACTGTGAAAACCCCATAAACACCCGGCAGGATCCTGATAAACTATGAAACCCCTATACACAGCTGGCAGGATTCTGATAAACTATGAAACCCCCAGACACACCTGGCAGCATCCTGATAAACTGTGAAAATCCCAAACACACCTGGCAGGATCCTGATCCACTGTGAAAACCCCATACACACCTGGTAGTATCCTGATACACTGTGAAAACCCCATACACAGCTGGCAGGATCCTGATAAACTGTGAAACCCCCATACACAACTGGCAGGATCCTGATAAACTGTGAAAACCCCATACACACCTGGCAGGATCCTGATAAACTGTGAAACCCCCATATACACCTGGCAGGATCCTGATAAACTGTGAAAACCCCATGCACACCTGGCAGGATCCTGATACACTGTGAAAACCCCAGACACACCTGGCAGGATCCTGAGAAACTGTGAAACACCCATACACACCTGGCAGGAGTCTGATAAACTGCGAAACGCCATACACACCTGGCAGGATCCTGATAAACTGTGAAACACCCATACAAACCTGGCAGAATCCTGATAAAATGTAAAATCCCCATACACACCTGGCAGGATCTTGATACACTGTGAAAACCCCATACACACCTGGCAGGATCCTGATAAACTGTGAAACCCCCATACACACCTGGCATGATCCTGATACACTGCGAAACCCCCATACACACCTGGCAGCACCCTAATCCAATGTGAAAACCCCATACACACGTGGCAGGATCCTGAAAATCTGTGAAATCCCCATGCACACCTGGCAGGATCATGATACTCTGTGAAAACCCCCATACACACCTGGCAGATCCTGATATACTGTGAAAACCCCATACACACCTGGCAGGATCCTGATACACTGTGAAAACCCTATACACACCGGACAGGATCCTGATCCACTGTCAAAACCCCAAACACACCTGGCAGGATACTGATCCGCTGTGAAACCCCCATACACACCTGGCAGGATCCTGATACACTGTGAAACTCCCATACACACCTGGCAGGATCCTGATCCACTGTGAAAACCCCAGACACACCTGGCAGGATCCTGATAATCTATGAAACACCCATACACACCGGGCAGCTTCCTGATCCACTGTGAAAAGCCCATACACACCTGGCAGGATCCTGATGCACTGTGAAAATCCCATACACACCTGGCAGGATCCTGATAAACTATGAAACCTTCATGCACACCTGGCAGGATCCTGATAAACTATGAAAATCCCATACACACCTGCCAGGATCCTGATAAACTGTGAAAACACCAGACACACCTGGCAGTATCCTGATCCACTGTGAAAACCCCATGCACACCTGGGAGGATCCTGATACGCTGTGAAAACCCCATTCACACCTGGCAGGATACTGATAAACTATGAAACCCCCATACACACCTGGCAGGATCCTGATAAACTGTGAAAACCCCATACACACCTGGCAGGATCCTGATAAACTGTGAAAACCCCATACACACCTGTCAGGATCTTGATACAGTGTGAAACCACCATACACACCTGGCAGGATCCTGATAAACTGTTAAAACCCATACACATCTGGCAGGGTCCTGATAAACTGTGAAAACCCCATAAACGTTTGGCAGGATCCTGTTAAACTGTGAAAACCCCATACACACCTGGCAATCTCCTGTTAAACTGTGAAACACTCACACACACCTGGCAGGATGCTGATATACTGCGAAACCCCCATAAACACCTGGTAGAATTCTGATAAACTGTTAAAACCCCATACTCACCTGGCAGGATCCTGATACACTGTGAAAACACCATACTCACCTGGCAGGACCCTGATACACTGTGAAACCCCCATACACACCTGGCAGGACCCTGATCCTCTGTGAAAACCCCATACACACCTGGCAGGATCCTGATAAACAGTGATACACCATACACACCTGGCAGGATCCTGATCCTCTGTGAAAACCCCATACACACCTGGCAGGATCCTGATAAACAGTGATACACCATACACACCTGGCAGGATCCTGATAAACTGTGAAACACCCATACACACCTGGCAGGATCCTGATACACTGTGAAAAACCCATACACACCTGGCAGGATCCTGATAAACTGTGAAACCCCCATACACACCTGGCAGCATCCTGATAAACTGTGAAACCCCCATACACACCTGGCAGCATCCTGATAAACTGTGAAACCCCATACACACATGGCAGGATCCTGATACTCTGTGAAAACCCCCATACACACCTGGCAGAAACTGACATACTGTGAAAACGCCATACACACCGGGCAGGATCCTGATACACTGTGAAAACCCTATACACACCGGGCAGGATCCTGATCCACTGTGAAATCCCCATACACACCTGGCAGGATCCTGATACACTGTGAAAAGCCCATACACACATGGCAGGATCCTGATACACTGTCAAAACCCCCATACACACCTGGCAGGACATGATAAACTGTGAAAACCCCAGACTCACCTGGCAGGATCCTGATAAACTATGAAACCCCCATACACACCTGGCAGGTTCCTGATCCACTCTGAAAACCCCATACACACCTGACAGGATACTGATACACTGTGAAAATCCCATACACACCTAGCAGCATCCTGATATACTATGAAACCTTCATACACACCTGGCAGTTTCCTGATAAACTATGAAACCCCCATACACACCTGGCAGGATCCTGATAAACTGTGAAAACCCCATACACACCTGGCAGGATCCTGGTAAACTGTGAAAACCGCATACACACCTGGCAGGATCCTGATACGTTGTGAAAACCCCATACACACCTGGCAGGATCCTGATAAACTGTGAAACCCCCATACACACCTGGCAGGATCCTGATAAACTGTCAAACCCCCATACACACCTGGCAGGATCCTGATAAACTGTGAAAACCCCATACACACCTGGCAGGATCTTGATACACTATGAAAACCCCATACACACCCGGCAGGAACCTGATAAACTATGAAACCCCAAGCACAGCTTGCAGGATTCTGATAAACTATGAAACCCCCATACACACCTGGCAGTGTCCTGATAAACTGTGAAAACCCCATACACACCTGGCAGGATACTGATACACTGTGAAAATCCCATACACACCTAGCAGCATCCTGATATACCATGAAACCTTCATACACACCTGGCAGTTTCCTGATAAACTATGAAACCCCCATACACACCTGGCAGGATCCTGATAAACTGTGAAAACCCCATACACACCTGGCAGGATCCTGATAAACTGTGAAAACCGCATACACACCTGGCAGGATCCTGATACATTGTGAAAACCCCATACACACCTGGCAGGATACTGATAAACTGTGAAACCCCCATACACACCTGGCAGGATCCTGATAAACTGTGAAACCCCCATACACACCTGGCAGGATCCTGATAAACTGTGAAAACCCCATACACACCTGGCAGGATCTTGATGCACTGTGAAAAACCCATACACACCGGGCAGGATCCTGATAAACTATGAAACCCCATGCACAGCTTGCAGGATTCTGATAAACTATGAAACCCCCATACACACCTGGCAGTGTCCTGATAAACTGTGAAAAACCCAAACACACCTGGCAGGATCCTGATCCACTGTGAAAACCCCATACACACCTGGCAGTATCCTGATACACTGTGAAAACCCCAAACACAGCTGGCAGGATCCTGATAAACTGTGAAACCCCCATACACAACTGGCAGGATCCTGTTAAACTGTGAAAACCCCATACACACCTGGCAGGATCCAGATAAACTGTGAAAACCCCATGCACACCTGGCAGGATCTTGATACACTGTGAAACACACATACACACCAGGCAGGATCCTGATAAACTGTGAAACCCCAGACACATCTGGCAAGATGCTGATGCACTGTGAGAACCCCATACACAACTGGCAGGATCCTGATACACTGTCAAAATCCCTGACACTCCTGGCAGGATCCTGATACAATGTGAAAACCCCTTACACACCTGGCAGGATCCTGATACACTGTGAAAACCCATACACAACTGGCAGGATCCTGATACATTGTGAAAACCCCTTACACACCTGGCAGGACCCTGATCCACTGTGAAAACCCCATGCAAACCTGGGAGGATCCTCATACACTGTGAAAACCCCATACACACCTGGCAGGATCCTGATCCACTGTGAATCCCCTTACACATCTGGCAGGATCCTGATATACTGTGAAAACCCATGCAGACCTGGCAGGATCCTGATACACTGTGAAAACCCCATACACACCTGGCAGGATCCTGATACACTGTGCAAACCACATACACACCTGGCAGGATCCTGATGCAATGTGAAACCCCATATACATCTGGCAGGATCCTGATGCACTGTGAAAACCCCATACACAGCTGGCAGGAACCTGATACAGTGTGAAAACCGCATACACACCTGGCAGGGTCCTGATCCACTGTGAAACCCCATACACACCTGGCAGGATCCTGATACACTGTGAAACGCCATACACACCTGGAAGGATCCTGATACACAGTGCAACCCCATACACACCTGGGAGGATCCTGATGCACTGTGAAACCCACATACAACTGGAAGGATCCTGATACACAGTGAAACCCCATGCACACCTGGAAGGATCTTGATAAACTGTGAAACCCTATTCACATCTGGCAGTATCGTGATACACTGTGAAACCCCATAAACACCAAGCAGGATCCTGAGACAATGTGAAACCCCATACACACCTGGAAGGATCCTGATACACAGTGAAACCCCATCTACACATGGAAGGATCCTGATAAACTGTGAAACCCCGAGACACACCTGGCAGGTCCTCACAAAATGTGAAACCCCCAGACACACCTGGCTGGGTCCTGATGCACTGTGAAACCCCATACACACCTGGCAGGATCCTGATACATTGTGAAAACCCCATACACACCTGGCAGGATCCTGATACACTGTGAAAACCCCATACACACCTGGCAGGATCCTGATACAATGTGAAACCCCATATACATCTGGCAGGATCCTGATGCACTGTGAAAACCCCATACACAGCTGGCAGGAACCTGATACACTGTGAAAACCGCATACACACCTGGCAGGGTCCTGATCCACTGTGAAACCCCATACACACCTGGCAGGATCCTGATACACTGTGAAACCCCATACACACCTGGAAGGATCCTGATACACAGTGCAACTCCATACACACCTGGCAGGATCCTGATGCACTGTGAAACCCCATACACACCTGGCAGGATCCTGATACACTGTGAAAAACCCTTACACACCTGGCAGTTTCCTGATACACTGTGAAAACCCCATACACACCTGGCAGGATATATATACACAGTGAAAACCCCATACACACCTGGCAGGATCCTGATACACTGTGAAACCCCACATACATCTGTCAGGATCCTGAGCACTGTGAAAACCCCATACACACCTGGCAGGATCCTGATACATTGTGAAAACCCCACACACACTTGGCAGGGTCCTGATCCACTGTGAAATCCCATACACACCTGGCAGGATCCTGATACACTGTGAAACCCGATACACACCTGGAATGATCCTGATACACAGAGAAACCCCAAACACACCTGGCAGGATACTGAAGCAGTGTGAAACCCCCATACACACCTAGAAGGATCATGATAAACTGTGAAACCCCATACACACCTGGAAGGATCCTGATAAACTGTGAAAACCCATGCACACCTGCAAGGATCCTGATACACAGTGAAACCCCATACACACCTGGAAGGATCCTGATAAACTGTGAAACCCCATTCACATCTGGCAGTATCCTGATACACTGTGAAACCCCACAAACAACTGGCAGGGTCCTGAGACACTGTGACACCCCATACACACCTGGAAGAATCCTGATACACAGTGAAACCCCATACACACCTGGAAGGATCCTGATAAACTGTGAAACCCCCATACACACCTGGCTGGATCCTCGCAAAATGTGAAACCCCCAGACACACCTGGCTGGATCCTGATGCACTGTGAAACCCCATACACACCTGGCTGGATCCTGATGCACTGTGACCCCCGGACACACCTGGCAGGATCCTCACAAAATGTGAAACCCCCAGATACACCGGGCTGGATCCTGAAGCACTGTGAAACCCCATTCACACCTTGCAAGATCCTCATACACTGTGAAACCCCATACACACCTGGCAGGATCCTAATACACTGTGAAAAACTCATACACACCTGGCAGGATCCTGATACACTGTGAAAAGCCCGTACACACCTGGCAGGATCCTGATCCACTGTGTAACCCCATATACACCTGGCAGGACCTGATAGACTGTGAAAACCCCGTACACACCTGGCAGGATCCTGATGCACAGTGAAACCCCTATCACATCTGGCAGGATCCTGATCCACTGTGTAACCCCATACACACCTGGCAGGATCCAGATGCACAGTGAAACCCCATTCACATCTGGCAGGATCCTGATCCACTGTGAAACCCCAGACACATCTGGAATGATCCTGATACACTGTGAAAACCCCATCTACACCTGGCATTATACTGATACACTGCGAAACCCAGATACACACCTGTCAGGATCCTGATGCACTGTGAAAACCCCATGCACACCTGGCAGTATATTGATACACTGTGAAAATCCCATACACACCTGGCAGGATCCTGATACACTATGAAACCCCAATACACACCTGGCAGGATCTTGACACACTGTGAAAACCCCATACACACCTGGCAGCATCCTGATCCACTCTGAAAACTTCATACACACCTGGCAGGATCCTGAAAAACTGTGAAAACCCCATGCACACCTGGCAGGATCATGATACTCTGTGAAAAACCCATACACACCTGGCAGGATCCTGATCCACTGTGGAAACCCCATACAAACCTGGCAGGATCCTGAGGCGCTGTGAAAACCGCATGCACACCTGGCAGGATCCTGATACACTGTGAAAACCCCATACACACCTAGCAGGATCCTGATACACTGTGAAACCCCATACACACCTGGAAGAATCCTGATACACAGTGCAACTCCATACACACCTGGCAGGATCCTGATGCACTGTGAAACCCCCATACAACTGGATGGATCCTGATACACAGTGAAACCCCATACACACCTGGAAGGATCTTGATAAACTGTGAAACCCTATTCACATCTGGCAGTACCGTGATACACTGTGAAACCCCATAAACACCAAGCAGGATCCTGAGACAATGCGAAACCCCATACACACCTGGAAGGGCCCTGATGCACAGTGAAATCCCATATACACATGGAAGGATCCTGATAAACTGTGAAACCCCGAGACACACCTGGCAGGTCCTCAGAAAATGTGAAACCCCCAGACACACCTGGCTGGATCCTGATGCACTGTGAAACCCCATACACACCTGGCAGGATCCTGATACACTGTGAAAAACCCTTACACACCTGGCAGTTTCCTGATACACTGTGAAAACCCCATACACACCTGGCAGGATATATATACACAGTGAAAACCCCATACACACCTGGCAGGATCCTGATACACTGTGAAACCCCACATACATCTGTCAGGATCCTGATGCTCTGTGAAAACCCCATACACACCTGGCAGGATCCTGATACATTGTGAAAACCCCACACACACCTGGCAGGGTCCTGATCCACTGTGAAATCCCATACACACCTGGCAGGATCCTGATACACTGTGAAACCCGATACACACCTGGAATGATCCTGATACACAGAGAAACCCCAAACACACCTGGCAGGATACTGAAGCAATGTGAAACCCCCATACACACCTAGAAGGATCATGATAAACTGTGAAACCCCATACACACCTGGAAGGATCCTGATAAACTGTGAAAACCCATGCACACCTGCAAGGATCCTGATACACAGTGAAACCCCATACACACCTGGAAGGATCCTGATAAACTGTGAAACCCCATTCACATCTGGCAGTATCCTGATACACTGTGAAACCCCACAAACAACTGGCAGGGTCCTGAGACACTGTGACACCTCATACACACCTGGAAGAATCCTGATACACAGTGAAACCCCATACACACCTGGAAGGATCCTCGCAAAATGTGAAACCCCCAGACACACCTGGCTGGATCCTGATGCACTGTGAAACCCCATACACACCTGGCTGGATCCTGATGCACTGTGACCCCCGGACACACCTGGCAGGATCCTCACAAAATGTGAAACCCCCAGATACACCGGGCTGGATCCTGAAGCACTGTGAAACCCCATTCACACCTTGCAAGATCCTCATACACTGTGAAACCCCATACACACCTGGCAGGATCCTAATACACTGTGAAAACCTCATACACACCTGGCAGGATCCTGATACACTGTGAAAAGCCCGTACACACCTGGCAGGATCCTGATCCACTGTGTAACCCCATATACACCTGGCAGGACCTGATAGACTGTGAAAACCCCGTACACACCTGGCAGGATCCTGATGCACAGTGAAACCCCTATCACATCTGGCAGGATCCTGATCCACTGTGTAACCCCATACACACCTGGCAGGATCCAGATGCACAGTGAAACCCCATTCACATCTGGCAGGATCCTGATCCACTGTGAAACCCCAGACACATCTGGAATGATCCTGATACACTGTGAAAACCCCATCTACACCTGGCATTATACTGATACACTGCGAAACCCAGATACACACCTGTCAGGATCCTGATGCACTGTGAAAACCCCATGCACACCTGGCAGTATATTGATACACTGTGAAAATCCCATACACACCTGGCAGGATCCTGATACACTATGAAACCCCAATACACACCTGGCAGGATCTTGACACACTGTGAAAACCCCATACACACCTGGCAGCATCCTGATCCACTCTGAAAACTTCATACACACCTGGCAGGATCCTGAAAAACTGTGAAAACCCCATGCACACCTGGCAGGATCATGATACTCTGTGAAAAACCCATACACACCTGGCAGGATCCTGATCCACTGTGGAAACCCCATACAAACCTGGCAGGATCCTGAGGCGCTGTGAAAACCGCATACACACCTGGCAGGATCCTGATACACTGTGAAAACCCCATACACACCTAGCAGGATACTGATACACTGTGAAAACCCCCATACAGAACTGGCAGGATCCTGATAAACTGTGAAAACCCCAGACACACCTGGCAGGATCCTGATAAAATATGAATCCCCCATACACTCCTGGCAGGTTCCCGATCCAATGTTGAAACCCCATACACACCTGGCAGGATCCTGATACACTGTGAAAATCCCATACACACCTGGCAGGATCCTGACAGACGATGAAATCTTCATACACACCTGGCAGGGTTCTGATAAACTATGAAACCCCTTACACACCTGGCAAGATCCTGATAAACTGTGAAATCCCCATACACACCTGGCAGGATCCTGATCCACTGTGAAAACCCCATACACACCTGGCAGGATCCTGATAAACTGTGAAAACCCCATCCACACCTGGCAGGATCCTGATAAACTGTGAAAACCCCCATACACACCTGGCAGGATCCTGATACACTGTGAAAACCCCATACACACCTGGCAGGATCCTGATAAACTGTGAAACCCCCATACACACCTGGCAGGATCCTGATAAACTGTGAAAACCCCAAACACACCTGGCAGGATCTTGATACACTGTGAAAACCCCATACACTCCCGGCAGGATCCTGATAAACTATGAAACCCCCATGCACAGCTGGCAGGATTCTGATAAACTATGAAACTCCCATACACACCTGGCAGGATCCTGATCCACTGTGAAAACCCCATACACACCTGGTAGTATCCTGATACACTGTGAAAACCCCATAAACAGCTGGCAGGATCCTGATAAACTGTGAAACCCCCATACACAACTGGCAGGATCCTGATAAACTGTGAAAACCCCATACACACCTGGCAGGATCCTGATAAACTGTGAAACCCCCATATACACCTGGCAGGATCCTGATAAACTGTGAAAACCCCATGCACACCTGGCAGGATCTTGATACACTGTGAAAACCCCAGACACACCTGGTAGGATCCTGAGAAACTGAGAAACACCCATGCACACCTGGCAGGAGTCTGATAAACTGTGAAACCCCATACACACCTGGCAGGATCCTGATAAACTTTGAAACACCCATACAAACCTGGCAGGATCCTGATAAAATGTAAAATCCCCATACACACCTGGCAGGATCTTGATGCACTGTGAAATCCCCATACACACCTGGCAGGATCCTGATAAACTGTGAAACCCCCATACACACCTGGCAGGATCCTGATAAACTGCGAAACCCCCATACACACCTGGCAGCACCCTAATCCACTGTGAAAACACCATACACACGTGGTAGGATCCTGAAAATCTGTGAAATCCCCATGCACACCTGGCAGGATCATGATACTCTGTGAAAGCCCCCATACACACCTGGCAGATCCTGATATACTGGGAAAACCCCATACACACCTGGCAGGATCCTGATACACTGTGAAAACCCTATACACACCGGACAGGATCCTGATCCACTGTGAAAACCCTATACACACCTGGCAGGATACTGATCCGCTGTGAAACCCCCATACACCCCTTGGCAGGATCCTGATACACTGTGAAACCCCCATGCACACCTGGCAGGATCCTGATCCACTGTGAAAAGCCCATACACACCTGGCAGGATCCTGATGCACTGTGAAAATCCCATACACACCTGGCAGGATCCTGATAAACTATGAAACCTTCATGCACACCTGGCCCGATCCTGATAAACTATGAAAATCCCATACACACCTGGCAGGATCCTGATAAACTGTGAAAACCCCATGCACACCTGGGAGGATCCTGATACGCTGTGAAAACCCCATACACACCTGGCAGGATACTGATAAACTATGAAACCCCCATACACACCTGGCGGGATCCTGATAAACTGTGAAAACCCCATACACACCTGGCAGCATCCTGATAAACTGGGAAAACCCTATACACACCTGGCAGGATCTTGATACAGTGTGAAAACCCCATACACACCTGGCAGGATACTGATAAACTGTGAAACCCCCATACACACCTGGCAGGATCCTGATAAACTGTTAAAACCCATACACACCTGGCAGGGTCCTGATAAACTGTGAAAACCCCATAAACATTTGGCAGGATCCTGTTAAACTGTGAAAACCCCATACACACCTGGCAATCTCCTGATAAACTGTGAAACACTCATACACACCTGGCAGGATCCTGATAAACTGCGAAACCCCCATAAACACCTGGTAGAATTCTGATAAACTGTTAAAACCCCATACTCACCTGGCAGGATCCTAATACACTGTGAAAACACCATACTCACCTGGCAGGACCCTGATACACTGTGAAACCCCCATACACACCTGGCAGGACCCTGATACACTGTGGAAAACCCATACACACCTGGCAGGATCCTGATAATCTGTGAAACCCCCATAGACACCTGGCAGGATCCTGATAACCTGTGAAAACCCCATACACACCTGGCAGGATCCTGATCCACTGTGAAAACCCCATACACAACTGGCAGGATCCTGAAAAACAGTGATACACCATAGACACCTGGCAGGATCCTGATAAACTGTGAAACACCCATACACACCTGGCGGGATCCTGATAAAATGTGAAATCCCCATACACACCTGGCAGGATCTTGATACACTGTGAAAACCCCATACACACCTGGCAGGATCCTGATAAACTGTGAAACCCCCATACACACCTGGCAGGATCCTGATAAACTGTGAAACCCCCATACACACCTGGCAGCATCCTGATAAACTGTGAACCCCCATACATACATGGCAGGATCCTGATACACTGTGAAAACCCCCATACACACCTGGCAGAACCTGACATACTGTGAAAACGCCATGCACACCGGGCAGGATCCTGATACACTGTGAAAACCCTATACACACCGGGCAGGATCCTGATCCACTGTGAAATCCTCATACACACCTGGCAGTATCCTGATACACTGTGAAAAGCCCATACAAATCTGGCAGGATCCTGATACACTGTCAAAACCCCCATACACACCTGGCAGGACATGATAAACTGTGAAAACCCCAGACTCACCTGGCAGGATCCTGATAAACTGTGAAAACCCCATACACACCTGGCAGGATCCTGATATACTATGAAACCTTCATACACACCTGGCAGTTTCCTGATAAACTATGAAACCCCCATAAACACCTGGCAGGATCCTGATAAACTGTGAAAACCCCATACACACCTGGCAGGATCCTGATAAACTGTGAAAACGCATACACACCTGGCAGGATCCTGATACATTGTGAAAACCCCATACACACCTGGCAGGATCCTGACAAACTGTGAAACCCCCATACACACCTGGTAGGATCCTGATACACTGTGAAAACCCCATACACTCCTGGCAGGATCCTGATAAACTGTGAAACCCCCATACACACCTGGCAGGATCCTGATAAACTGTGAAAACCCCATACACACCTGGCAGGATCTTGATACACTGTGAAAACCCCATACACACCCGGCAGGATCCTGATAAACTATGAAACCCCATGCACAGCTGGCAGGATTCTGATAAACTATGAAACCCCCATACACACCTGGCAGTATCCTGATAAACTGTGAAAACCCCAAACACACCTGGCAGGATCCTGATCCACTGTGAAAACCCAATACACACCTGGCAGTATCCTGATACACTGTGAAAACCCCATGCACACCTGGCAGGATCTTGATACACTGTGAAACACCCATACAAACCTGGCAGGATCCTGATAAAATGTAAAATCCCCAAACACACCTGGCAGGATCTTGATACACTGTGAAAACCCCAAACACACCTGGCAGGATCCTGATAAACTGTGAAAGCCCCATACACACCTGGCAGCATCCTAATCCACTGTGAAAACCCCATACACACGTGGCAGGATCCTGAAAATCTGTGAAATCCCCATGCACACCTGGCAGGATCATGATACTCTGTGAAAACCCCTAGAAACCTGGCAGATCCAGATATACTGTGAAAACCCCATACACACCTGGCAGGATCCTGATACACTGTGAAAACCCTATAAACACCGGGCAGGCTACTGAGCCACTGTGAAAACCCCATACACACCTGGCAGGATACTGATCCGCTGTGAAACCCCCATACACACCTGGCAGGATCCTGATACACTGTGAAACCCCCATACACACCTGGCAGGATCCTGATACACTGTGAAAACCCCAGACGCACCTGGCAGGATCCTGATAAACTATGAAAGCCCCATACACACCGGGCAGCTTCCTGATCCACTGTGAAAACCCCATACACACCTGGCAGGATCATGATGCACTGTGAAAATCCCATACACACCTGGCAGGATCCTGATAAACTATGAAACCTTCATGCACACCTGGCAGGATCCTGATAAACTGTGAAAATCCCATACACACCTAGCAGGATCCTGATAAACTGTGAAAACCGCAGACACACCTGGCAGTATCCTGATCCACTGTGAAAACCCCATGCACACCTGGGAGGATCCTGGTACGCTGTGAAAACCCCATACACACCTGGCAGGATACTGATAAACTATGAAACCCCCAAACACACCTGGCAGGATCCTGATAAACTGTGAAAACCCCATACACACCTGGCAGGATCCTGATAAACTGTGAAAACCCCATACACACCTGGCAGGATATTGATACAGTGTGAAAACCCCATACACACCTGGCAGGATACTGATAAACTGTGAAACCCCCATACACACCTGGCAGGATCCTGATAAACTGTTAAAACCCATACACACCTGGAAGGATCCTGATAAACTGTGAAATCCCCACAAACATTTGGCAGGATCCTGTTAAACTGTGAAAACCCCATACACACCTGGCGATCTCCTGATAAACTGTGAAACACTCATACACACCTGGCTGGATCCTGATGAACTGCGAAACCCCCATAAACACCTGGTAGAATTCTGATAATCTGTTAAAACCCCACACTCACCTGGCAGGATACTGATAGACTGTGAAAACCCCATACTCACCTGGCAGGAACCTGATACACTGTGAAACCCCCATACACACCTGGCAGGACCCTGATACACTGTGAAAAACCCATACACACCTGGCAGGATCCTGATAATCTGTGAAACACCCATACACACCTGGCAGGATCCTGAGAAACTGTGAAAACCCCATACACACCTGGCAGGATCCTGATCCACAGTGAAAACCCCATACACACCTGGCAGGATCCTGATACACTGTGAAAACCCCATACACACCTGGCAGGATCCTGAAAAACTGTGATACACCATACACACCTGGTAGGATCCTGATAAACTGTGAAACACCCATACACACCTGGCAGGATCCTGATAAAATGTGAAATCCCCATACACACCTGGCAGGATCTTGATACACTGTGAAAACCCCATACACACCTGGCAGGATCCTGATAAACTGTGAAACCCCTATACACACCTGGCAGGATCCTGATAAACTGTGAAACCCCCATACACACCTGGCAGCATCCTGATAAACTGTGAAACCCCATACACACATGGCAGGATCTTGATAATCTGTGAAAACCCTGTACACACCGGGCAGGATCCTGATCCACTGAGAAAACCCCATACACACCTGGCAGGATCCTGATACACTGTGAAAAGCCCATACACACGTGGCAGGATCCTGATACACTGTCAAAACCCCCAAACACACCTGGCAGGATCCTGATAAACTGTGAAAACCCCAGACACACCTGGCAGGATCCTGATAAACTATGAAACCCCCATGCACACCTGGCAGGTTCCTGATCCACTCTGAAAACCCCATGCACACCTGGCAGGATACTGATACACTGTGAAAATCCCATACACACCTAGCAGGATCCTGATATACTATGAAACCTTCATACACACCTGGCAGTTTCCTGATAAACTGTGAAACCCCCATAAACACCTGGCAGGATCCTGATAAACTGTGAAAACCCCATACACACCTGGCAGAATCCTGATAAAATGTGAAAACCGCATTCACACCTGGCAGGATCCTGATCCACTGTGAAAACCCCATACACACCTGGCAGGATCCTGATAAACTGTGAAACCCCCATACACACCTGGCAGGATCCTGATAAACTGTGAAAACCCCATACACACCTGGCAGGATCTTGATACACTGTGAAAACCCCATACACACCCGGCAGGATCCTGATAAACTATGAAACCCCCATACACAGCTGGCAGGATTCTGATAAACTATGAAACCCCCATACACACCTGGCAGTATCCTGATAACCTGTGAAAAACCCAAACACACCTGGCAGGATCCTGATCCACTGTGAAAACCCCATACACACCTGGCAGTATCCTGATACACTGTGAAAAACCCATACAAAGCTGGCAGGATCCTGATAAACTGTGAAACCCCCATAGACAACTGGCAGGATCCTGATAAACTGTGAAAACCCCATACACACCTGGCAGGATCCTGATAAACTGTGAAACCCCCATATACACCTGGCAGGATCCTGATAAACTGTGAAAACCCCATGCACACCTGGCAGGATCTTGATACACTGTGAAAACCCCAGACACACCTGGCAGGATCCTGAGAAACTGTGAAACACCCATACACACCTGGCAGGAGTCTGATAAACTGTGAAACCCCATACACACCTGTCAGGATCCTGATAAACTGTGAAACACCCATACAAACCTGGCAGGATCCTGATAAAATGTAAAATCCCCACACACCTGGCAGGATCTTGATACACTGTGAAAACCCCATACACACCTGGCAGGATCCTGATAAACTGTGAATCCCCCATCCACAACTGGCAGGATCCTGATAAACTGTGAAACCCCCATACACACGGGGCAGCTCCCTGAACCACTGTGAAAACCCCATACACACCTGGCAGGATCCTGATGCACTGTGAAAACCCTACACACACCGGGAAGGATCCTGATCCACTGTGAAAGCCACATACACACCTGGCAGGATACTGATCCGCTGTGAAACCCCCAAACACACCTGGCAGGATCCTGATACACTGTGAAACCCCCATACACACCTGGCAGGATCCTGATGCACTGTGAAAACCCCAGACACACCTGGCAGGATCCTGATAAACTATGAAACCCCCATACACACCGGGCAGCTCCCTGAACCACTGTGAAAACCCCATACACACCTGGCAGGATCCTGATGCACTGTGAAAATCCCATACACACCTGGCAGGATCCTGATAAACTATGAAACCTTCATGCACACCTGGCAGGATCCTGATAAACTATGAAAATCCCATACACACTTGGCAGGATCCTGATAAACTGTGAAAACCCCAGACACACCTGGCAGTATCCTGATCCACTGTGAAAACACCATGCACACCTGGGAGGATCCTGATACGCTGTGAAAACCCCATACACACCTGGCAGGATACTGATAAACTATGAAACCCCCATACACACCTGGCAGGATCCTGATAAACTGTGAAAACCCCATACACACCTGGCAGTATCCTGATAAACTGTGAAAACCCCATTCACACCTGGCAGGATCTTGATACAGTGTGAAAACCCCATACACACCTGGAAGGATACTGATAAACTGTGAAACCACCATACACACCTGGCAGGGTCCTGATAAACTGTTAAAACCCATACACACCTGGCAGGATCCTGATAAACTGTGAAATCTCCATAAACATTTGGCAGGATCCTGTTAAACTGTGAAAACCCCATACACACCTGGCAATCTCCTGATAAACTGTGAAACACTCATACACACCTGGCAGGATCCTGATAAACTGCGAAACACCCATAAACACCTGGTAGAATTCTGATAAACTGTTAAAACCCCATACTCACCTGGCAGGATCCTGATAAACTATGAAAATCCCATACACACTTGGCAGGATCCTGATAAACTGTGAAAACCCCAGACACACCTGGCAGTATCCTGATCCACTGTGAAAACACCATGCACACCTGGGAGGATCCTGATACGCTGTGAAAACACCATACACACCTGGCAGGATCCTGATGCACTGTGAAAACTCCACACTCACCTGGCAGGAACCTGATACACTGTGAAACCCCCATACACACCTGGAAGGACCCTGATACACTGTGAAAAACCCATACACACCTGGCAGGATACTGATAATCTGTGAAACCCCCATACACACCTGGCAGGATCCTGATCCACTGTGAAAACCCCATACACACCTGGCAGGATCCTGATACAAAGTGAAAACCCCATACACACCTGGCAGGATCCTGAAAAACTGTGATACACCATACACACCTGGCAGGATCCTGATAAACTGTGGAACACCCATACACACCTGGCAGGATCCTGATATAATGTGAAATCCCCATGCACACCTGGCAGGATCTTGATACACTGTGAAAAACCCATACACACCTGGCAGGACCCTGATAAACTGTGAAACCCCCATACACACCTGGCAGGATCCTGATAAACTGTGAAACCCCATACACACATGGCAGGATCCTGATACTCTGTGAAAACCCCCATACACACCTGGCAGTACCTGACATACTGTGAAAACGCCATACACACCGGGCAGGCTCCTGATACACTGTGAAAACCCAATACACACCGGGCAGGATCCTGATCCACTGTGAAAACCCCATACACACCTGGCAGGATCCTGATACACTGTGTAAAGCCCATACACACCTTGCAGGATCCTGATAAACTGTGAAAACCCCAGACACACCTGGCAGGATCCTGATAAAATATGAAACCCCCATACACACCTGGCAGGTTCCTGATCCACTCTGAAAACCCCATGCACACCTGGCAGGATACTGATACACTGTGAAATTCCCATACACACCTAGCAGGATCCTGATAAAATGTGAAAACCGCATACACACCTGGCAGGATCCTGATACACTGTGAAAACCCCATACACACCTGGCAGTATCCTGATAAACTGTGAAACCCCCATTCACACCTGGCAGGATCCTGATAAACTGTGAAAACCCCATAAACACCTGGCAGGATCTTGATACACTGTGAAAACCCCATACACACCCGGCAGGATCCTGATAAACTATGAAACCCCCATACACACCTGGCAGCATCCTGATAAACTGTGAAACCCCATACACACATGGCAGGATCCTGATACTCTGTGAAAACTCCCATACACACCTGGCAGTACCTGACATACTGTGAAAACGCCATACACACCGGGCAGGCTCCTGATACACTGTGAAAACCCTATACACACCGGGCAGGATCCTGATCCACTGTGAAAACACCATACACACCTGGCAGGATCCTGATACACTGTGTAAAGCCCATACACACCTTGCAGGATCCTGATACACTGTCAAAACCCCCATACACACCTGGCAGGATCCTGATAAACTGTGAAAACCCCAAACACACCTGGCAGGATCCTGATAAACTATGAAACTCCCATACACACCTGGCAGGTTCTGATCCACTCTGAAAACCCCATACTCACCTGGCAGGATACTGATACACTGTGAAAATCCCATACACACCTAGCAGGATCCTGATATACAATGAAACCTTCATACACACCTGGCAGTTTCCTGATAAACTATGAAACCCCCATACACACCTGGCAGGACCCTGATACACTGTGAAAACCCCAGACACACCAGGCAGGATCCTGATCCACTGTGAAAACCCCATACACATCTGGCAGGATCCTTATACACTGTGAAAACCCCATACACACCTGGAAGGATCCTGATAAACTATGAAACCCCCATACACACCTGGCAGGATCCTGATAAACTGTGAAAACCCCAGACAAACCTGGCAGGATCCTGATAAACTGTGAAAACCCCATACACACCTGGTAGGATCTTGATACACTGTGAAAACCCTATACACACCTGGCAGGATCCTGATAAACTGTGAAACCCCCATGCACACCTGGCAGGATCCTGATAAACTGTGAAAACCCATACACACCTGGCAGGATCCTGATAAACAGTGAAATCCCCATACACACCTGGCAGGATCCTGATAAACTGTGAAAACCCCATACACACCTGGCAGGATACTGATAAACTATGAAACCCCCATACACACCTGGCAGGATCCAGATAAACTGTGAACACGCCATACACAGCTGGCAATCTCCTGATAAACTGTGAAACACTCATGCACACCTGGAAGGATCCTGATAAACAGTGAAATCCCCATACACACCTGGCAGGATCCTGATAAACTGTGAATCCCCCATACACAACTGGCAGGATCCTGATAAACTGTGAAACCCCCATACACAACTGGCAGGATCCTGATAAACTGTGAAAACCCCATACTCACCAGGCAGGACCCTGATACACTGTGAAAACCCCATTCTCACCTGGCAGGACCTTGATACACTGTGAAAACCCCATACACACCTGGCAGGACACTGATCCACTGTGAAAACCCCATGCACACCTGGGAGGATCCAGATAAGCTGTGAAAAGCCCATACACACCTGGCAGGATACTGATAAACTATGAAACCCCCATACACACCTGGCAGGATCCTGATAAACTGTGAACACCCCATACACACCTGGCAGGATCCTGATAAACTGTGAAAACCCCATACACACCTGGCAGAATCTTGATACAGTGTGAAAACCCCATACACACCTGGCAGGATACTGATAAACTGTGAAACCCCCAAACACACCTGGCAGGATCCTGAGAAACTGTTAAAACCCATACACACCTGCCAGGATCCTGATAAACTGTGAAATCCCCATAAAGATTTGGCAGGATCCTGCTAAACTGTGAACACCCCATACACAGCTGGCAATCTCCTGATAAACTCTGAAACACTCATACACACCTGGCAGGATCCTGATAAACTGCGAAACCACCATAAACACCTGGTAGAATTCTGATAAACTGTGAAAACCCCATACTCACCTGGCAGGATCCTGATACACTGTGAAAACCCCATACTCACCTGGCAGGAAGCTGATACACTGTGAAACCCCCATACACACCTGGCAGGATCCTGATACACTGTGAAAACCCCATACACACCTGGCAGGAACCTGATAATGTGTGAAACCCCCATACACACCTGGCAGGATCCTGATAAACTGTGAAAACCCCATACAAACCTGGCAGGATCCTGATCCACTGTGAAAGCCCCATACACACCTGGCAGGATCCTGATACACTGTGAAAACCCCATACACCCCTGGCAGGATCCTGAAAAACTGTGATACACCATGCACACCTGGCAGGATCCTGATAAACTGTGAAACACCCATACACACCTGGCAGGATACTGATAAAATGTGAAATCCCCATACACACCTGGCAGGATCTTGATGCACTGTGAAAACCCCATACACACCTGGCAGGATCCTGATAAACTGTGAAACCCCCATACACACCTGGCAGGATCCTGAGAAACTGTGAGACCCCCATACACACCTGGCAGCATCCTGATAAACTGTGAAACACCATACACACATGGCAGGATCCTGATACTCTGTGAAAACCCCCAGAAACACCTGGCTGAACCTGACATACTGTGAAAACGCCATACACACCTGGCAGGATCCTGATACACTGTGAAAACCCCAGACACACCTGGCAGGATCCTGATAAACTATGAAAACCCCATACACACCTGGCAGGTTCCTGATCCACTCTGAAAACCCCATACACCCCTGGCAGGATACTGATACACTGTGAAAATCCCATACACACCTAGCATGATCCTGATATACTATGAAACCTTCATACACACCTGGCAGTTTCCTGACAAACTATGAAACCCCCATACACACCAGGCAGGATCCTGATCCACTGTGAAAACCTCATACACATCTGGCAGGATCCTGATACACTGTGAAAAACCCATACATACCTGGAAGTTTCCTGATCAACTATGAAACCCCCATACACACCTGGCAGGATCCTGATAAACTGTGAAAACCCCAGACAAACCTGGCAGGATCCTGATAAACTGTGAAAACTCCATACACACCTGGCAGGATCTTGAGACACAGTGAAAACCCCATATACACCTGGCAGGATCCTGATAAAATGTGAAACCCCCATGCAAACCTGGCAGGATCCTGATAAACTGTGAAAACCCACACACTCCTGGCAGGATCCTGATAAACAGTGAAATCCCCATACACACCTGGCAGGATCCTGATAAACTGTGAAACCCCCATACACATCTGGCAGGATCCTGATAAACAGTGAAACCCCCATACACACCTGGCAGGATCCTGATAAACTGTGAAACCCCCAAGCACACCTGGCAGGATCCTGATACACTGTGTAAAGCCCATACACACCTTGCAGGATCCTGATAAACTGTCAAAACCCCCATACACACCTGGCAGGATCCTGATAAACTGTGAAAACCCCAAACACACCTGGCAGGATCCTGATAAACTATGAAACCCCCATACACACCTGGCAGGTTCTGATCCACTCTGAAAACCCCATACTCACCTGGCAGGATACTGATACACTGTGAAAATCCCATACACACCTAGCAGGATCCTGATATACAATGAAACCTTCATACACACCTGGCAGTTTCCTGATAAACTATGAAACCCCCATACACACCTGGCAGGATGCTGATACACTGTGAAAACACCATTCTCACCTGGCAGGATGCTGATCAACTATGAAAACCCCATACACACCTGGCAGGATCCTGATACACTGTGAAAACCCCATACACACCTGGCAGTATCCTGATCCACTGTGAAAACCCCATGCACACCTGGGAGGATCCTGATTCGCTGTGAAAACCCCATACACACCTGGCAGGATACTGATAAACTATGAAACCCCATACACACCTAGCAGGATCCTGATAAACTGTGAAAACCCCATACACACCTGGCAGGATCCTGATAAACTGTGAAAACCCCATACACACCTGGCAGCATCTTGATACAGTGTGAAAACCCCATACACACCTGGCAGGATACTGATAAACTGTGAAACCCCCATACACACCTGGCAGGATCCTGATAAACTGTTAAAACCCATACACACCTGCCAGGATCCTGATAAACTGTGAAATCCAAATAAACATTTGGCAGGATCCTGCTAAACTGTGAACACCCCATACACAGCTGGCAATCTCCTGATAAACTGTGAAACACTCATACACACCTGGAAGGATCCTGATAAACAGTGAAATCCCCATACACACCTGGCAGGATCCTGATAAACTGTGAAAACCCCATACACACCTGGCAGGATCCTGATAAACTGTGAAACCCCCATACACAACTGGCAGGATCCTGATAAACTGTGAAACCCCCATACACAACTGGCAGGATCCTGATAAACTGTGAAAACCCCATACTCACCAGGCAGGACCCTGATACACTGTGAAAACCCCATACACACCTGGCAGGACACTGATACACTGTGAAAACCCCATACACACCTGGCAGTATCCTGATCCACTGTGAAAACCACATGCACACCTGGGAGGATCCAGATAAGCTGTGAAAAGCCCATACACACCTGGCAGGATACTGATAAAATGTGAAATCCCCATACACACCTGGCAGGATCTTGATGCAATGTGAAAACCCCATACACACTTGGCAGGATCCTGATAAACTGTGAAACCCCCATACACACCTGGCAGGATCCTGAGAAACTGTGAAACCCCCATACACACCTGGCAGCATCCTGATAAACTGTGAAACACCCATACACACCTGGCAGGATACTGATAAAATGTGAAATCCCCATACACACCTGGCAGGATCTTGATGCACTCTGAAAACCCCATACACACCTGGCAGGATACTGATACACTGTGAAAATCCCATACACACCTGGCAGGATCCTGATATACTATGAAACCTTCAAACACACCTGGCAGTTTCCTGACAAACTATGAAACCCCCATACACACCAGGCAGGATCCTGATCCACTGTGAAAACCCCATACACATCTGGCAGGATCCTGATACACTGTGAAAAACCCATACACACCTGGAAGTTTCCTGATCAACTATGAAACCCCCATACACACCTGGCAGGATCCTGATAAACTGTGAAAACCCCAGACAAACCTGGCAGGATCCTGATAAACTGTGAAAACTCCATACACACCTGGCAGGATCTTGAGACACTGTGAAAACCCCATACACACCTGGCAGGATCCTGATAAAATGTGAAACCCCCATGCACACCTGGCAGGATCCTGATAAACTGTGAAAACCCACACACACCTGGCAGGATCCTGATAAACAGTGAAATCCCTATACACACCTGGCAGGATCCTGATAAACTGTGAAACCCCCATACACACCTGGCAGGATCCTGATAAACAGTGAAACCCCCATACACACCTGGCAGGATCCTGATAAACTGTGAAACCCCCATACACACCTGGCAGGATCCTGATAAACTGTGAAAACCCCATACTCACCAGGCAGGACCCAGATACACTTTGAAAACCCCATACTCACCTGGCAGGACCCTGATACAATGTGAAAACCCCATACACACCTGGCAGGACGCTGATACAATGTGAAAACCCCATACACACCTGGCAGGATCCTGATATCCTGTGAAAACCACATACACACCTGGCAGGATCCTGATACATTGTGAAAACCCCGTACACACCTGGCAGGATTCTGATCCACTGTGAAAACCCCATACACACCTGGCAGGATCCTGATACACTGTGAAAACCCCATACACACCTGGCAGGATCCTGATTCGCTATGAAACCCCCATACACACCTGGCAGGATGCTGATCAACTATGAAATCCCCATACACACCTGGCAGGATCCTGATACACTGTGAAAACCCCATACACACCTGGCAGGATCCTGATCCACTGTGAAAACCCCATACACACCTGGCAGGATCCTGATACACTGTGAAAGCCCCATACACACCTGGCAGGATCCTGAAAAAATGTGATACACCATACACACCTGGCAGGATCCTGATAAACTGTGAAACCCCCATACACACCTGGCAGCATCCTGATAAACTGTGAAACCCCATACACACATGGCAGGATCCTGATACTCTGTGAAAACCGCCATACACACCTGGCAGTCCCTGACATACTGTGAAAACGCCATACACACCGGGCAGGCTCCTGATACACTGTGAAAACCCTATACACACCGGGCAGGATCCTGATCCACTGTGAAAACCCCATACACACCTGGCAGGATCCTGATACACTGTGTAAAGCCCATACACACCTTGCAGGATCCTGATACACTGTCAAAACCACCATACACACCTGGCAGGATCCTGATAAACTGTGAAAACCCCAGACACACCTGGCAGGATCCTGATAAACTATGAAACCCCCATACACACCAGGCAGATTCCTGATCCACTCTGAAAACCCCATACTCACCTGGCAGGATACCGATACACTGTGAAAATCCCATACACACCTAGCAGGATCCTGATATACTATGAAACCTTCATACACACCTGGCAGTTTCCTGATAAACTATGAAACCCCCATACACACCTGGCAGGATCCTGATACACTTTGAAAACCGCAGACACACCAGGCAGGATCCTGATCCACTGTGAAAACCCCATACACATCTGGCAGGATCCTTATACACTGTGAAAACCCCGTACACACCTGGATGGATCCTGATAAACTATGAAACCCCCATACACACCTGGCAGGATCCTGATAAACTGTGAAAACCCCAGACAAACCTGGCAGGATCCTGATAAACTGTGAAAACCCCATACACACCTGGTAGGATCTTGATACACTGTGAAAACCCTATACACACCTGGCAGGATCCTGATAAACTGTGAAACCCCCATGCACACCTGGCAGGATCCTGATAAACTGTGAAAACCCATACACACCTGGCAGGATCCTGATAAACAGTGAAATCCCCATACACACCTGGCAGGATCCTGATAAACCGTGAAAACCCCATACACACCTGGCAGGATCCTGATAACCTGTGAAACCCCCATACACACCTGGCAGGATCCTGATAAACTGTGAAACCCCCATACACAACTGGCAGGATCCTGATAAACTGTGAAAACCCCATACTCACCAGGCAGGACCCTTATACACTGTGAAAACCCCATTCTCACCTGGCAGGACCTTGATACACTGTGAAAACCCCATACACACCTGGCAGGACCCTGATACACTGTGAAAACCCCATACACACCTGGCAGTATCCTGATCCACTGTGAAAACCCCATGCACACCTGGGAGGATCCCGATACGCTGTGAAAACCCCATACACACCTGGCAGGATCCTGATAAACTGTGAAAACCCCATACACACCTGGCAGGATCCTGATAAACTGTGAAAACCCCATACACACCTGGCAGGATCTTGATGCAGTGTGAAAACCCCATACACACCTGGCAGGATACTGATAAACTGTGAAACCCCCATACACACCTGGCAGGATCCTGATAAACTGTTAAAACCCATACACACCTGCCAGGATCCTGATAAACTGTGAAATCCCCATAAACATTTGGCAGGATCCTGTTAAACTGTGAACACCCCATACACAACTGGCAATCTCCTGATAAACTGTGAAACACTCATACACACCTGGCAGGATCCTGATAAACTGCGAAACCCCCATAAACACCTGGTAGAATTCTGATAAACTGTGAAAACCCCATACTCACCTGGCAGGATCCTGATACACTGTGAAAACCCCATACTCACCTGGCAGGACGCTGATACACTGTGAAACCCCCATACACACCTGGCAGGACCCTGATACACTGTGAAAACCCCATACACACCTGGCAGGATCCTGATAATCTGTGAAACCACCAAACACACCTGGCAGGATCCTGATAAACTGTGAAAACCCCATACACACCTGGCAGGATCCTGATCCACTGTGAAAACCCCATACACACCTGGCAGGATCCTGATACACTGTGAAAACCCCATTCACCCCTGGCAGGATCCTGAAAAACTGTGATACACCATACACACCTGGCAGGATCCTGATAAACTGTGAAACACCCATACAAACCTGGCAGGATCCTGATAAAATGTGAAATCCCCATACACACCTGGCAGGATCTTGATGCACTGTGGAAACCCCATACACACCTGGCAGGATCCTGATACACTGTGAAAAACCCATACTAACCTGGCACTTTCCTGATAAACTATGAAACCCCCATACACACCTGGCAGGATCCTGATACACTGTGAAAACCCCATACACACCTGGCAGGATCCTGATAAACTATGAAACCCGTATACACACCTGGCAGGATCCTGATACACTGTGAAAACCCCATACACACCTGGCAGGACATTGATCCACTGTGAAACCCCCAAACACACCTGGCAGGATCCTGATACACTGTGAAAACCCCATACACACCTGGCAGGATCTTGATCAACTGTGAAACCCCCATGCACACCTGGCAGGATCCTGATCCACTGTGAAAACCCCATAGACACCTGGCTGGATACTGATACACTGTGAAACCCAAATACACACCTGGCAGGATCCTGATACACTGTGGAACCCCCATACACACCTGGCAGGATCCTGACACACTGTGAAAACCCCATACGCACCTGGCAGGATCCTGATACACTGTGAAACCCCCACACATACCTGGCAGGATCCTGATACACTGTGAAAACCACATACACACCTGTCAGGATCCTGATAAGCTGCGAAAACCCCAAACACACCTGGCAGGATCCTCAAAAACGATGAAACCCCCATACACACCTGGCAGAATCCTGATAAACTGTGAAAACCCCATACACACCTGGCAGGACATTGATCCACTGTGAAACCCCCAAACACACCTGGCAGTATCCTGATACACTGTGAAACCCCCATACAGACCTTGCAGGATCCTGATAATCTGTGAAAACCCCATACTCAACAGGCAGGAACCTGATACACTGTGAAAACCCCATACTCACCTGGCAGGACCCTGATACACTGTGAAACACCCATACACACCTGGCAGGACCCTGATGCACTGTGAAAACCCCAAACACACCTGGCAGGATCCTGATAAACTGTGAAACCCCCATACACACCTGGCAGGATCCTGCTAAACTGTGAAAATCCCATACACACCTGGCAGGATCCTGATCCACTGTGAAAACCCCATACACACCTGGCATGATCCTGATACACTGTGAAAACCCCATACACACCTGGCAGAACCCTGATCCACTGTGAAAACCCCATACACACCTGGCAGGATCCTGATACACTGTGAAAACCCCATACACACCTGGCAGGACATTGATCCACTGTGAAACCCCCAAACACACCTAGCAGGATCCTGATACACTGTGAAAACCCCATACACACCTGGCAGGATCTTGATCAACTGTGAAACCCCCATGCACACCTGGCAGGATCCTGATCCACTGTGAAAACCCCATAGACACCTGGCAGGATACTGATACACTGTGAAACCCAAATACACACCTGGCAGGATCCTGATACACTGTGGAACCCCCATACACACCTGGCAGGATCCTGACACACTGTGAAAACCCCATACGCACCTGGCAGGATCCTGATACACTGTGAAACCCCCATACATACCTGGCAGGATCCTGATACACTGTGAAAACCACATACACACCTGGCAGGATCCTCAAAAACGATGAAACCCCCATACACACCTGGCAGAATCCTGATAAACTGTGAAAACCCCATACACACCTGGCAGGACATTGATCCACTGTGAAACCCCCAAACACACCTGGCAGTATCCTGATACACTGTGAAACCCCCATACAGACCTTGCAGGATCCTGATAATCTGTGAAAACCCCATACTCAACAGGCAGGAACCTGATACACTGTGAAAACCCCATACTCACCTGGCAGGACCCTGATACACTGTGAAACACCCATACACACCTGGCAGGACCCTGATGCACTGTGAAAACCCAAAACACACCTGGCAGGATCCTGATAAACTGTGAAACCCCCATACACAACTGGCAGGATCCTGCTAAACTGTGAAAATCCCATACACACCTGGCAGGATCCTGATCCACTGTGAAAACCCCATACACACCTGGCATGATCCTGATACACTGTGAAAACCCCATACACACCTGGCAGGACCCTGATCCACTGTGAAAACCCCATACACACCTGGCAGGATCCTGATACACTGTGAAAACCCCATACACACCTGGCAGGATCCTGATACACTATGAAACCCCCATACACACCTGGCAGGATCCTGATAAACTATGAAACCCCCATACATACCTGGCAGGAACCTGATACAATGTGAAAACCCCATACACACCTGGCAGGATCCTGATAAACTATGAAACCCGTATACACACCGGGCAGGACCCTGATACACTGTGAAAACCCCATGCACACCTGGCAGGATCCTGATAAACTGTGAAACCCCCATACACACCTGGCAGGATCCTACTAAACTGTGAAAAACCCATACACACCTGGCAGGATCCTGATCCACTGTGAAAACCCCATACACACCTGGCAGGATCCTGATACACTGTGAAAACCCCATACACACCTTGCAGGATCCTGATCCACTGTGAAAACCCCATACACACCTGGCAGGTTCCTGATACACTGTGAAAACCCCATACACACCTGGCAGGATCCTGATAAACTATGAAACCCCCTTACACACCTGGCAGAATCCTGATACACTATGAAACACCCATACACACCTGGAAGGATCCTGATAAACTGTGAAAACCCCATACACACCTGGCAGGATCCTGATAAACTATGAAACCTTCATACACACCTGGCAGTTTCCTGATAAACTATGATACCCCCATACAGACCTGGCAGGATCCTGATAAACTGTGTAAACCCCATACACACCTGGCAGGATCCTGATCCACAGTGAAAACCCCATACACACCTGGCAGGAGCTTGATAAACTGTGAAACCCCCATAAACACCTGGCAGGATCCTGATCCACTGTGAAAAACCCAAACAAACCTGGCAGGATCCTGATACACTGTGAAAACCCCATACACAACTGGCGGGATCCTGATCCACTGTGAAAACCCCATATACACCTTGCAGGATCCTGATACGCTATGAAAACCCCATACACACCTGGCAGGATCCTGATAAAATAAGAAACCCGTGTACACACCTGGCAGGACCCTGATACACTTTGAAAACCCCATACACACTTGGCAGGATCCTGATAAACTGTGAAACCCCCATACACACCTGACAGGATCCTGATCCACTGTGAAAACCCCATAGACACCTGGCAGGATACTGATACACTGTGAAACCCAAATACACACCTGGCAGGATCCTGATACACTGTGGAACCCCCATACACACCTGGCAGGATCCTGACACACTGTGAAAACCCCATACGCACCTGGCAGGATCCTGATACACTGTGAAACCCCCATACATACCTGGCAGGATCCTGATACACTGTGAAAACCACATACACACCTGGCAGGATCCTGATAAGCTGCGAAAACCCCAAACACACCTGGCAGGATCCTCAAAAACGATGAAACCCCCATACACACCTGGCAGTATCCTGATAAACTGTGAAAACCCCATACACACCTGGCAGGACATTGATCCACTGTGAAACCCCCAAACACACCTGGCAGTATCCTGATACACTGTGAAACCCCCATACAGACCTTGCAGGATCCTGATAATCTGTGAAAACCCCATACTCAACAGGCAGGAACCTGATACACTGTGAAAACCCCATACTCACCTGGCAGGACCCTGATACACTGTGAAACACCCATACACACCTGGCAGGACCCTGATGCACTGTGAAAACCCCAAACACACCTGGCAGGATCCTGATAAACTGTGAAACCCCCATACACACCTGGCAGGATCCTGCTAAACTGTGAAAATCCCATACACACCTGGCAGGATCCTGATCCACTGTGAAAACCCCATACACACCTGGCATGATCCTGATACACTGTGAAAACCCCATACACACCTGGCAGGACCCTGATCCACTGTGAAAACCCCATACACACCTGGCAGGATCCTGATACACTGTGAAAACCCCATACACACCTGGCAGGATCCTGATACACTATGAAAACCCCATACACACCTGGCAGGATCCTGATAAACTATGAAACCCCCATACATACCTGGCAGGAACCTGATACACTGTGAAAACCCCATACACACCTGGCAGGATCCTGATAAACTATGAAACGCGTATACACACCGGGCAGGACCCTGATACACTGTGAAAACCCCATGCACACCTGGCAGGATCCTGATAAACTGTGAAACCCCCATACACACCTGGCAGGATCCTACTAAACTGTGAAAAACCCATACGCACCTGGCAGGATCCTCATCCACTGTGAAAACCCCATACACACCTGGCAGGATCCTGATACACTGTGAAAACCCCATACACACCTGGCAGGATCCTGATCCACTGTGAAAACCCCATACACACCTGGCAGGTTCCTGATACACTGTGAAAACCCCATGCACACCTGGCAGGATCCTGATAAACTATGAAACCCCCTTACACACCTGGCAGAATCCTGATAAACTATGAAACCCCCATACACACCTGGAAGGATCCTGATACACTGTGAAAACCCCATACACACCTGGCAGGATCCTGATAAACTATGAAACCTTCATACACACCTGGCAGTTTCCTGATAAACTATGATACCCCCATACAGACCTGGCAGGATCCTGATAAACTGTGTAAACCCCATACACACCTGGCAGGATCCTGATCCACAGTGAAAACCCCATACACACCTGGCAGGATCTTGATAAACTGTGAAACCCCCATACACACCTGGCCGGATCCTGCTAAACTGTGAAAACCCCATAAACACCTGGCAGGATCCTGATCCACTGTGAAAAACCCATACAAACCTGGCAGGATCCTGATACACTGTGAAAACCCCATACACAACTGGCAGGATCCTGATCCACTGTGAAAACCCCATATACACCTTGCAGGATCCTGATACGCTATGAAAACCCCATACACACCTGGCAGGATCCTGATAAAATAAGAAACCCGTGTACACACCTGGCAGGACCCTGATACACTGTGAAAACCCCATACACACCTGACAGGATCCTGATCCACTGTGAAAACCCCATACACAACTGGCAGGATCCTGATCCACTGTGAAAACCCCATATACACCTTGCAGGATCCTGATACGCTATGAAAACCCCATACACACCTGGCAGGATCCTGATAAAATAAGAAACCCGTGTACACACCTGGCAGGACCCTGATAAACTGTGAAACCCCCATACACACCTGACAGGATCCTGATCCACTGTGAAAACCCCATAGACACCTGGCAGGATACTGATACACTGTGAAACCCAAATACACACCTGGCAGGATCCTGATACACTGTGGAACCCCCATGCACACCTGGCAGGATCCTGACACACTGTGAAAACCCCATACGCACCTGGCAGGATCCTGATACACTGTGAAACCCCCATACATACCTGGCAGGATCCTGATACACTGTGAAAACCACATACACACCTGGCAGGATCCTGATAAGCTGCGAAAACCCCAAACACACCTGGCAGGATCCTCAAAAACGATGAAACCCCCATACACACCTGGCAGAATCCTGATAAACTGTGAAAACCCCATACACACCTGGCAGGAATTTGATACACTGTGAAACCCCCAAACACACCTGGCAGTATCCTGATACACTGTGAAACCCCCATACAGACCTTGCAGGATCCTGATAATCTGTGAAAACCCCATACTCAACAGGCAGGAACCTGATACACTGTGAAAACCCCATACTCACCTGGCAGGACCCTGATACACTGTGAAACACCCATACACACCTGGCAGGACCCTGATGCACTGTGAAAACCCCAAACACACCTGGCAGGATCCTGATAAACTGTGAAACCCCCATACACACCTGGCAGGATCCTGCTAAACTGTGAAAATCCCATACACACCTGGCAGGATCCTGATCCACTGTGAAAACCCCATACACACCTGGCATGATCCTGATACACTGTGAAAACCCCATACACACCTGGCAGGACCCTGATCCACTGTGAAAACCCCATACACACCTGGCAGGATCCTGATACACTGTGAAAACCCCATACACACCTGGCAGGATCCTGATACACTATGAAACCCCCATACACACCTGGCAGGATCCTGATAAACTATGAAACCCCCATACATACCTGGCAGGAACCTGATACACTGTGAAAACCCCATACACACCTGGCAGGATCCTGAAAAACTATGAAACGCGTATACACACCGGGCAGGACCCTGATACACTGTGAAAACCCCATGCACACCTGGCAGGATCCTGATAAACTATGAAACCCCCTTACACACCTGGCAGAATCCTGATAAACTATGAAACCCCCATACACACCTGGATGGATCCTGATACACTGTGAAAACCCCATACACACCTGGCAGGATCCTGATAAACTATGAAACCTTCATACACACCTGGCAGTTTCCTGATAAACTGTGAAACCCCCATACACACCTGACAGGATCCTGATCCACTGTGAAAACCCCATAGACACCTGGCAGGATACTGATACACTGTGAAACCCAAATACACACCTGGCAGGATCCTGATACACTGTGGAACCCCCATACACACCAGGCAGGATCCTGACACACTGTGAAAACCCCATACGCACCTGGCAGGATCCTGATACACTGTGAAACACCCATACATACCTGGCAGGATCCTGATACACTGTGAAAACAACATACACACCTGGCAGGATCCTGATAAGCTGCGAAAACCCCAAACACACCTGGCAGGATCCTCAAAAACGATGAAACCCCCATACACACCTGGCAGAATCCTGATAAACTGTGAAAACCCCATACACACCTGGCAGGACATTGATCCACTGTGAAACCCCCAAACACACCTGGCAGTATCCTGATACACTGTGAAAACCCCATACACACCTGGCAGGATCCTGATACACTATGAAAACCCCATACACACCTGGCAGGATCCTGATAAACTATGAAACCCCCATACATACCTGGCAGGAACCTGATACACTGTGAAAACCCCATACACACCTGGCAGGATCCTGATAAACTATGAAACGCGTATACACACCGGGCAGGACCCTGATACACTGTGAAAACCCCATGCACACCTGGCAGGATCCTGATAAACTGTGAAACCCCCATACACACCTGGCAGGATCCTACTAAACTGTGAAAAACCCATACGCACCTGGCAGGATCCTGATCCACTGTGAAAACCCCATACACACCTGGCAGGATCCTGATACACTGTGAAAACCCCATACACACCTGGCAGGATCCTGATCCACTGTGAAAACCCCATACACACCTGGCAGGTTCCTGATACACTGTGAAAACCCCATGCACACCTGGCAGGATCCTGATAAACTATGAAACCCCCTTACACACCTGGCAGAATCCTGATAAACTATGAAACCCCCATACACACCTGGAAGGATCCTGATACACTGTGAAAACCCCATACACACCTGGCAGGATCCTGATAAACTATGAAACCTTCATACACACCTGGCAGTTTCCTGATAAACTATGATACCCCCATACAGACCTGGCAGGATCCTGATAAACTGTGTAAACCCCATACACACCTGGCAGGATCCTGATCCACAGTGAAAACCCCATACACACCTGGCAGGATCTTGATAAACTGTGAAACCCCCATACACACCTGGCCGGATCCTGCTAAACTGTGAAAACCCCATAAACACCTGGCAGGATCCTGATCCACTGTGAAAAACCCATACAAACCTGGCAGGATCCTGATACACTGTGAAAACCCCATACACAACTGGCAGGATCCTGATCCACTGTGAAAACCCCATATACACCTTGCAGGATCCTGATACGCTATGAAAACTCCATACACACCTGGCAGGATCCTGATAAAATAAGAAACCCGTGTACACACCTGGCAGGACCCTGATACACTGTGAAAACCCCATACACACTTGGCAGGATCCTGATAAACTGTGAAACCCCCATACACACCTGACAGGATCCTGATCCACTGTGAAAACCCCATAGACACCTGGCAGGATACTGATACACTGTGAAACCCAAATACACACCTGGCAGGATCCTGATACACTGTGGAACCCCCATACACACCTGGCAGGATCCTGACACACTGTGAAAACCCCATACGCACCTGGCAGGATCCTGATACACTGTGAAACCCCCATACATACCTGGCAGGATCCTGATACACTGTGAAAACCACATACACACCTGGCAGGATCCTGATAAGCTGCGAAAACCCCAAACACACCTGGCAGGATCCTCAAAAACGATGAAACCCCCATACACACCTGGCAGAATCCTGATAAACTGTGAAAACCCCATACACACCTGGCAGGACTTTGATCCACTGTGAAACCCCCAAACACACCTGGCAGTATCCTGATACACTGTGAAACCCCCATACAGACCTTGCAGGATCCTGATAATCTGTGAAAACCCCATACTCAACAGGCAGGAACCTGATACACTGTGAAAACCCCATACTCACCTGGCAGGACCCTGATACACTGTGAAACACCCATACACACCTGGCAGGACCCTGATGCACTGTGAAAACCCCAAACACACCTGGCAGGATCCTGATAAACTGTGAAACCCCCATACACACCTGGCAGGATCCTGCTAAACTGTGAAAATCCCATACACACCTGGCAGGATCCTGATCCACTGTGAAAACCCCATACACACCTGGCATGATCCTGATACACTGTGAAAACCCCATACACACCTGGCAGGACCCTGATCCACTGTGAAAACCCCATACACACCTGGCAGGATCCTGATACACTGTGAAAACCCCATACACACCTGGCAGGATCCTGATACACTATGAAACCCCCATACACACTTGGCAGGATCCTGATAAACTATGAAACCCCCATACATACCTGGCAGGAACCTGATACACTGTGAAAACCCCATACACACCTGGCAGGATCCTGAAAAACTATGAAACGCGTATACACACCGGGCAGGACCCTGATACACTGTGAAAACCCCATGCACACCTGGCAGGATCCTGATAAACTATGAAACCCCCTTACACACCTGGCAGAATCCTGATAAACTATGAAACCCCCATACACACCTGGAAGGATCCTGATACACTGTGAAAACCCCATACACACCTGGCAGGATCCTGATAAACTATGAAACCTTCATACACACCTGGCAGTTTCCTGATAAACTGTGAAACCCCCATACACACCTGACAGGATCCTGATCCACTGTGAAAACCCCATAGACACCTGGCAGGATACTGATACAGTGTGAAACGCAAATACACACCTGGCAGGATCCTGATACACTGTGGAACCCCCATACACACCTGGCAGGATCCTGACACACTGTGAAAACCCCATACGCACCTGGCAGGATCCTGATACACTGTGAAACACCCATACATACCTGGCAGGATCCTGATACACTGTGAAAACCACATACACACCTGGCAGGATCCTGATAAGCTGCGAAAACCCCAAACACACCTGGCAGGATCCTCAAAAACGATGAAACCCCCATACACACCTGGCAGAATCCTGATAAACTGTGAAAACCCCATACACACCTGGCAGGACATTGATCCACTGTGAAACCCCCAAACACACCTGGCAGTATCCTGATACACTGTGAAACCCCCATACAGACCTTGCAGGATCCTGATAATCTGTAAAAACCCCATACTCAACAGGCAGGAACCTGATACACTGTGAAAACCCCATACTCACCTGGCAGGACCCTGATACACTGTGAATACCCCATACACATCTGGCAGGATCCTGATACACTGTGAAAACCCCATACACACCTGGCAGGATCCTGATCCACTGTGAAAACCCCATACACACCTGGCAGGTTCCTGATACACTGTGAAAACCCCATACACACCTGGCAGAATCCTGATAAACTATGAAACCCCCATACACACCTGGAAGGATCCTGATACACTGTGAAAACCCCATACACACCTGGCAGGATCCTGATAAACTATGAAACCTTCATACACACCTGGCATTTTCCTGATAAACTATGATACCCCCATACAGACCTGGCAGGATCCTGATAAACTGTGTAAACCCCATACACACCTGGCAGGATCCTGATCCACAGTGAAAACCCCATACACACCTGGCAGGATCTTGATAAACTGTGAAACCCCCATACACACCTGGCAGGATCCTGCTAAACTGTGAAAACCCCATAAACACCTGGCAGGATCCTGATCCACTGTGAAAAACCCATACAAACCTGGCAGGATCCTGATACACTGTGAAAACCCCATACACAACTGGCAGGATCCTGATCCACTGTGAAAACCCCATATACACCTTGCAGGATCCTGATACGCTATGAAAACCCCATACACACCTGGCAGGATCCCGATAAAATAAGAAACCCGTGTACACACCTGGCAGGACCCTGATACACTGTGAAAACCCCATACACACTTGGCAGGATCCTGATAAACTGTGAAACCCCCATACACACCTGACAGGATCCTGATAAACTGTGAAAACCCCATACTCACCTGGCAGGATCCTGATAAACTGTGAAAACCCATAGACACCTGGCAGGATCCTGATAAACTGTGAAATACCCATACACACATGGCAGGATCCTGATAAACTGTGAAACCCCCATACAGACCTTGCAGGATCCTGATAATCTGTGAAAACCCCATACTCAACAGGCAGGAACCTGATACACTGTGAAAACACCATACTCACCTGGCAGGACCCTGATACACTGTGAAACACCCATACACACCTGGCAGGACCCTGATGCACTGTGAAAACCCCAAACACACCTGGCAGGATCCTGATAAACTGTGAAACCCCCATACACACCTGGCAGGATCCTGCTAAACTGTGAAAATCCCATACACACCTGGCAGGATCCTGATCCACTGTGAAAACCCCATACACACCTGGCATGATCCTGATACACTGTGAAAACCCCATACACACCTGGCAGGACCCTGATCCACTGTGAAAACCCCATACACACCTGGCAGGATCCTGATACACTGTGAAAACCCCATATACACCTGGCAGGATCCTGATACACTATGAAACGCCCATACACACCTGGCAGGATCCTGATAAACTATGAAACCCCCATACATAACTGGCAGGATCCTGATACACTGTGAAAACCCCATACACACCTGGCAGGATCCTGATAAACTATGAAACCCGTATACACACCGGGCAGGACCATGATACACTGTGAAAACCCCATGCACACCTGGCAGAATCCTGATAAACTGTGAAACCCCCATACACACCTGGCAGGATCCTGCGAAACTGTGAAAAACCCATACACACCTGGCAGGATCCTGATCCAATGTGAAAACCCCATACACACCTGGCAGGATCCTGATAGACTGCGAAAACCCCATACACACCTGGCAGGATCCTGATAAACTATGAAACCCCCATACACACCTGGCAGAACCCTGATAAACTATGAAACCCCCATACACACCTGGCAGGATCCTGAATCACTGTGAAAACCCCATACACACCTGGCAGGATCCTGATAAACTATGAAACCCGTATACACACCTGGCAGGATCCTGATACACTGTGAAAACCCCATACACACCAGGCAGGACATCGATCCACTGTGAAACCCCCAAACACACCTGGCAGGATCCTGATACACTGTGAAACCCCCATACACACCTGGCAGGATCCTGATCAACTGTGAAACCCCCATGCACACCTGGCAGGATCCTGATCCACTGTGAAAACCCCATAGACACCTGGCAGGATACTGATACACTGTGAAACCCAAATGCACACCTGGCAGGATCCTGATACACTGTGGAACCCCCATACACAACTGGCAGGATCCTGACACACTGTGAAAACCCCATACGCACCTGGCAGGATCCTGATACACTGTGAAAACCCCATACATACCTGGCAGGATCCTGATACAATGTGAAAACCAAATACACACCTGGCAGGATCCTGATAAGCTGCGAAAACCCCATACACACCTGGCAGGATCCTGCTAAACTGTGAAAACCCCATACATACCTGGCAGGATCCTGGTCCACCGTGAAAACCCCGCACACACCTGGCAGGATACTGATACACTGTGAAAACCCCATACACACCTGGCAGGATCCTGATCCACTGTGGAAACCCCATACACACCTGGCAGGATCCTGATACACTGTGAAAAACCCATACTAACCTGGCACTTTCCTGATAAACTATGAAACCCCCATACACACCTGGCAGGATCCTGATACACTGTGAAAACCCCATACACACCTGGCAGGATCCTGATAAACTATGAAACCCGTATACACACCTGGCAGGATCCTGATACACTGTGAAAACCCCATACACACCTGGCAGGACATTGATCCACTGTGAAACCCCCAAACACACCTGGCAGGATCCTGATACACTGTGAAAACCCCATACACACCTGGCAGGATCCTGATCAACTGTGAAACCCCCATGCACACCTGGCAGGATCCTGATCCACTGTGAAAACCCCATAGACACCTGGCAGGATACTGATACACTGTGAAACCCAAATACACACCTGGCAGGATCCTGATACACTGTGGAACCCCCATACACACCTGGCAGGATCCTGACACACTGTGAAAACCCCATACGCACCTGGCAGGATCCTGATACACTGTGAAACCCCATACATACCTGGCAGGATCCTGATACACTGTGAAAACCCCATCCACACCTGGCAGGATCCTGATAAACTGTGAAACCCCATACTCACCTGGCAGGACCCTGATACACTGTGAAACCCCCATACACAACTGGCACGATCCTGATAAACTGTGAAACCCCCATACACACCTGGCAGGATCCTGCTAAACTGTGAAAACCCCATACACACCTGGCAGGATCCTGATCCACCGTGAAAACCCCGTACACACCTGGCAGTATCCTGATACACTGTGAAAACCCCATACACACCTGGCAGGTACCTGATCCACTGTGAAAACCCCATACACACCTGGCAGGATCCTGATACACTGTGAAAAACCCATACTAACCTGGCACTTTCCTGATAAACTATGAAACCCCTAAGCACACCTGGCAGGATCCTGATAAACTATGAAACCCCCATACACACCTGGCAGGATCCTGATACACTGTGAAAACCCCATACACACCTGGCAGGATCCTGATAAACTATGAAACCCATATACACACCGGGCAGGATCCTGATACACTGTGAAAACCCCATGCACACCTGGCAGGATCCTGATAAACTGTGAAACCCCCATACACACCTGGCAGAATCCTGCGAAACTGTGAAAAACCCATACACACCTGGCAGGATCCTGATCCACTGTGAAAACCCCATACACACCTGGCAGGATCCTGATAGACTGCGAAAACCCCATACACACCTGGCAGGATCCTGATAAACTATGAAACCCCCATACACACCTGGCAGAATCCTGATAATCTATGAAACCCCCATACACACCTGGCAGGATCCTGATACACTGTGAAAACCCCATACACACCTGGCAGGATCCTGATACACTGTGAAAACCCCATACACACCTGGCAGGATCCTGATAAACTATGAAACCTTCATACACACCTGGCAGTTTCCTGATAATCTATGAAAACCCCATACACACCTGGCAGGATCCTGATACACTGTGAAACCCCCATACATACCTGGCAGGATCCTGATACACTGTGAAAACCACATACACACCTGGCAGGATCCTGATAAGCTGCGAAAACCCCAAACACACCTGGCAGGATCCTCAAAAACGATGAAACCCCCATACACACCTGGCAGAATCCTGATAAACTGTGAAAACCCCATACACACCTGGCAGGACTTTGATCCACTGTGAAACCCCCAAACACACCTGGCAGTATCCTGATACACTGTGAAACCCCCATACAGACCTTGCAGGATCCTGATAATCTGTGAAAACCCCATACTCAACAGGCAGGAACCTGATACACTGTGAAAACCCCATACTCACCTGGCAGGACCCTGATACACTGTGAAACACCCATACACACCTGGCAGGACCCTGATGCACTGTGAAAACCCCAAACACACCTGGCAGGATCCTGATAAACTGTGAAACCCCCATACACACCTGGCAGGATCCTGCTAAACTGTGAAAATCCCATACACACCTGGCAGGATCCTGATCCACTGTGAAAACCCCATACACACCTGGCATGATCCTGATACACTGTGAAAACCCCATACACACCTGGCAGGACCCTGATCCACTGTGAAAACCCCATACACACCTGGCAGGATCCTGATACACTGTGAAAACCCCATACACACCTGGCAGGATCCTGATACACTATGAAACCCCCATACACACTTGGCAGGATCCTGATAAACTATGAAACCCCCATACATACCTGGCAGGAACCTGATACACTGTGAAAACCCCATACACACCTGGCAGGATCCTGAAAAACTATGAAACGCGTATACACACCGGGCAGGACCCTGATACACTGTGAAAACCCCATGCACACCTGGCAGGATCCTGATAAACTATGAAACCCCCTTACACACCTGGCAGAATCCTGATAAACTATGAAACCCCCATACACACCTGGAAGGATCCTGATACACTGTGAAAACCCCATACACACCTGGCAGGATCCTGATAAACTATGAAACCTTCATACACACCTGGCAGTTTCCTGATAAACTGTGAAACCCCCATACACACCTGACAGGATCCTGATCCACTGTGAAAACCCCATAGTCACCTGGCAGGATACTGATACACTGTGAAACCCAAATACACACCTGGCAGGATCCTGATACACTGTGGAACCCCCATACACACCTGGCAGGATCCTGACACACTGTGAAAACCCCATACGCACCTGGCAGGATCCTGATACACTGTGAAACACCCATACATACCTGGCAGGATCCTGATACACTGTGAAAACCACATACACACCTGGCAGGATCCTGATAAGCTGCGAAAACCCCAAACACACCTGGCAGGATCCTCAAAAACGATGAAACCCCCATACACACCTGGCAGAATCCTGATAAACTGTGAAAACCCCATACACACCTGGCAGGACATTGATCCACTGTGAAACCCCCAAACACACCTGGCAGTATCCTGATACACTGTGAAACCCCCATACAGACCTTGCAGGATCCTGATAATCTGTAAAAACCCCATACTCAACAGGCAGGAACCTGATACACTGTGAAAACCCCATACTCACCTGGCAGGACCCTGATACACTGTGAAACACCCATACACACCTGGCAGGACCCTGATGCACTGTGAAAACCCCATACACACCTGGCAGGATCCTGATAAACTGTGAAACCCCCATACACACCTGGCAGGATCCTGCTAAACTGTGAAAATCCCATACACACCTGGCAGGATCCTGATCCACTGTGAAAACCCCATACACACCTGGCATGATCCTGATACACTGTGAAAACCCCATACACACCTGGCAGGACCCTGATCCACTGTGAAAACCCCATACACACCTGGCAGGATCCTGATACACTGTGAAAACCCCATACACACCTGGCAGGATCCTGATACACTATGAAACCCCCATACACACCTGGCAGGATCCTGATAAACTATGAAACCCCCATACATACCTGGCAGGAACCTGATACACTGTGAAAACCCCATACACAGCTGGCAGGATCCTGATAAACTATGAAACGCGTATACACACCGGGCAGGAACCTGATACACTGTGAAAACCCCATGCACACCTGGCAGGATCCTGATAAACTGTGAAACCCCCATACACACCTGGCAGGATCCTACTAAACTGTGAAAAACCCATACACACCTGGCAGGATCCTGATCCACTGTGAATATCCCATACACATCTGGCAGGATCCTGATACACTGTGAAAACCCCATACACACCTGGCAGGATCCTGATCCACTGTGAAAACCCCATACACACCTGGCAGGTTCCTGATACACTGTGAAAACCCCATACACACCTGGCAGGATCCTGATAAACTATGAAAACCCCTTACACACCTGGCAGAATCCTGATAAACTATGAAACCCCCATACACACCTGGAAGGATCCTGATACACTGTGAAAACCCCATACACACCTGGCAGGATCCTGATAAACTATGAAACCTTCATACACACCTGGCAGTTTCCTGATAAACTATGATACCCCCATACAGACCTGGCAGGATCCTGATAAACTGTGTAAACCCCATACACACCTGGCAGGATCCTGATCCACAGTGAAAACCCCATACACACCTGGCAGGATCTTGATAAACTGTGAAACCCCCATACACACCTGGCCGGATCCTGCTAAACTGTGAAAACCCCATAAACACCTGGCAGGATCCTGATCCACTGTGAAAAACCCATACAAACCTGGCAGGATCCTGATACACTGTGAAAACCCCATACACAACTGGCAGGATCCTGATCCACTGTGAAAACCCCATATACACCTTGCAGGATCCTGATACGCTATGAAAACCCCATACACACCTGGCAGGATCCCGATAAAATAAGAAACCCGTGTACACACCTGGCAGGACCCTGATACACTGTGAAAACCCCATACACACTTGGCAGGATCCTGATAAACTGTGAAACCCCCATACACACCTGACAGGATCCTGATAAACTGTGAAAACCCCATACTCACCTGGCAGGATCCTGATAAACTGTGAAAACCCATAGACACCTGGCAGGATCCTGATAAACTGTGAAATACCCATACACACATGGCAGGATCCAGATAAACTGTGAAAACCCCATACACACCTGGCAGGATCCTGATAAACTGTGAAACCCCCATACAGACCTTGCAGGATCCTGATAATCTGTGAAAACCCCATACTCAACAGGCAGGAACCTGATACACTGTGAAAACACCATACTCACCTGGCAGGACCCTGATACACTGTGAAACACCCATACACACCTGGCAGGACCCTGATGCACTGTGAAAACCCCAAACACACCTGGCAGGATCCTGATAAACTGTGAAACCCCCATACACACCTGGCAGGATCCTGCTAAACTGTGAAAATCCCATACACACCTGGCAGGATCCTGATCCACTGTGAAAACCCCATACACACCTGGCATGATCCTGATACACTGTGAAAACCCCATACACACCTGGCAGGACCCTGATCCACTGTGAAAACCAAATACACACCTGGCAGGATCCTGATACACTGTGAAAACCCCATATACACCTGGCAGGATCCTGATACACTATGAAACGCCCATACACACCTGGCAGGATCCTGATAAACTATGAAACCCCCATACATAACTGGCAGGATCCTGATACACTGTGAAAACCCCATACACACCTGGCAGGATCCTGATAAACTATGAAACCCGTATACACACCGGGCAGGACCATGATACACTGTGAAAACCCCATGCACACCTGGCAGAATCCTGATAAACTGTGAAACCCCCATACACACCTGGCAGGATCCTGCGAAACTGTTAAAAACCCATACACACCTGGCAGGATCCTGATCCAATGTGAAAACCCCATACACACCTGGCAGGATCCTGATAGACTGCGAAAACCCCATACACACCTGGCAGGATCCTGATAAACTATGAAACCCCCATACACACCTGGCAGAATCCTGATAAACTATGAAACCCCCATACACACCTGGCAGGATCCTGAATCACTGTGAAAACCCCATACACACCTGGCAGGATCCTGATAAACTATGAAACCCGTATACACACCTGGCAGGATCCTGATACACTGTGAAAACCCCATACACACCAGGCAGGACATCGATCCACTGTGAAACCCCCAAACACACCTGGCAGGATCCTGATACACTGTGAAACCCCCATACACACCTGGCAGGATCCTGATCAACTGTGAAACCCCCATGCACACCTGGCAGGATCCTGATCCACTGTGAAAACCCCATAGACACCTGGCAGGATACTGATACACTGTGAAACCCAAATGCACACCTGGCAGGATCCTGATACACTGTGGAACCCCCATACACAACTGGCAGGATCCTGACACACTGTGAAAACCCCATACGCACCTGGCAGGATCCTGATACACTGTGAAAACCCCATACATACCTGGCAGGATCCTGATACACTGTGAAAACCAAATACACACCTGGCAGGATCCTGATAAGCTGCGAAAACCCCATACACACCTGGCAGGATCCTGCTAAACTGTGAAAACCCCATACATACCTGGCAGGATCCTGGTCCACCGTGAAAACCCCGTACACACCTGGCAGGATACTGATACACTGTGAAAACCCCATACACACCTGGCAGGATCCTGATCCACTGTGGAAACCCCATACACACCTGGCAGGATCCTGATACACTGTGAAAAACCCATACTAACCTGGCACTTTCCTGATAAACTATGAAACCCCCATACACACCTGGCAGGATCCTGATACACTGTGAAAACCCCATACACACCTGGCAGGATCCTGATAAACTATGAAACCCGTATACACACCTGGCAGGATCCTGATACACTGTGAAAACCCCATACACACCTGGCAGGACATTGATCCACTGTGAAACCCCCAAACACACCTGGCAGGATCCTGATACACTGTGAAAACCCCATACACACCTGGCAGGATCCTGATCAACTGTGAAACCCCCATGCACACCTGGCAGGATCCTGATCCACTGTGAAAACCCCATAGACACCTGGCAGGATACTGATACACTGTGAAACCCAAATACACACCTGGCAGGATCCTGATACACTGTGGAACCCCCATACACACCTGGCAGGATCCTGACACACTGTGAAAACCCCATACGCACCTGGCAGGATCCTGATACACTGTGAAACCCCATACATACCTGGCAGGATCCTGATACACTGTGAAAACCCCATCCACACCTGGCAGGATCCTGATAAACTGTGAAACCCCATACTCACCTGGCAGGACCCTGATACACTGTGAAACCCCCATACACAACTGGCACGATCCTGATAAACTGTGAAACCCCCATACACACCTGGCAGGATCCTGCTAAACTGTGAAAACCCCATACACACCTGGCAGGATCCTGATCCACCGTGAAAACCCCGTACACACCTGGCAGTATCCTGATACACTGTGAAAACCCCATACACACCTGGCAGGTACCTGATCCACTGTGAAAACCCCATACACACCTGGCAGGATCCTGATACACTGTGAAAAACCCATACTAACCTGGCACTTTCCTGATAAACTATGAAACCCCTAAGCACACCTGGCAGGATCCTGATAAACTATGAAACCCCCATACACACCTGGCAGGATCCTGATACACTGTGAAAACCCCATACACACCTGGCAGGATCCTGATAAACTATGAAACCCGTATACACACCGGGCAGGATCCTGATACACTGTGAAAACCCCATGCACACCTGGCAGGATCCTGATAAACTGTGAAACCCCCATACACACCTGGCAGGATCCTGCGAAACTGTGAAAAACCCATACACACCTGGCAGGATCCTGATCCACTGTGAAAACCCCATACACACCTGGCAGGATCCTGATAGACTGCGAAAACCCCATACACACCTGGCAGGATCCTGATAAACTATGAAACCCCCATACACACCTGGCAGAATCCTGATAATCTATGAAACCCCCATACACACCTGGCAGGATCCTGATACACTGTGAAAACCCCATACACACCTGGCAGGATCCTGATACACTGTGAAAACCCCATACACACCTGGCAGGATCCTGATAAACTATGAAACCTTCATACACACCTGGCAGTTTCCTGATAAAATATGATACCCCCATACACACCTGGCAGGATCCTGATCCAATGTGAAAACCCCATACACACCTGGCAGGATCCTGATCCACTGTGAAAACCCCATACACACCTGGCAGGATCCTTATACACTGTGAAAACCCCATACACACCTGGCAGGATCCAGATAAACTATGAAAACCCCATACACACCTGGCAGGATCCTGATAAACTGTGAAAACCCCAGACACACCTGGCAGGATCCTGATAAACTGTGAGAAACCCATACACACCTGGCAGGATCCTGATAAACTGTGAAACCCCCATGCACACCTGGCAGGATCCTGATAAACTGTGAAAACCCATACACACCTAGCAGGATCCTGATAAACAGTGAAATCCCCATACAAACCTGGCAGTATCCTGATAAACTGTGAAAACCCCATCCACACCTGGCAGGATCCTGACAAACTGTGAAACCCCCATACTCACCTGGCAGGACCCTGATACACTGTGAAACCCCCATACACAACTGGCACGATCCTGATAAACTGTGAAACCCCCATACACACCTGGCAGGATCCTGCTAAACTGTGAAAACCCCATACACACCTGGCAGGATCCTGATCCACTGTGAAAACCCCGTACACACCTGGCAGTATCCTGATACACTGTGAAAACCCCATACACACCTGGCAGGATCCTGATCCACTGTGAAAACCCCATACACACCTGGCAGGATCCTGATACACTGTGAAAAACCCATACTAACCTGGCACTTTCCTGATAAACTATGAAACCCCTAAGCACACCTGGCAGGATCCTGATAAACTATGAAACCCCCATACACATCTGGCAGGATCCTGATACACTGTGAAAACCCCATACACACCTGGCAGGATCCTGATAAACTATGAAACCCGTATACACACCTGGCAGGATCCTGATACACTGTGAAAACCCAATACACACCTGGCAGGATCCTGATAAACTATGAAACACCCAAACACACCTGGCAGGATCCTGATACACTGTGAAAACCCCAGACACACCTGGCAGGACCCTGATAAACTGTGAGAACCCCATACACACCTGGCAGGATCCTGATAAACTGTGAAACCCCCATGCACACCTGGCAGGATCCTGATAAACTGTGAAAACCCATACACACCTAGAAGGATCCTGATAAACAGTGAAATCCCCATACAAACCTGGCAGGATCCTGATAAACTGTGAAAACCCCATCCACACCTGGCAGGAACCTGATAAACTGTGAAACCCCCATACTCACCTGGCAGGACCCTGATACACTGTGAAAGCCAAATACACAACTGGCAGGATCCTGATAAACTGTGAAACCCCCATACACACCTGGCAGGATCCTGCTAAACTCTGAAAACCCCATACACACCTGGCAGGATCCTGATCCACCGTGAAAACCCCGTACACACCTGGCAGGATACTGATACACTGTGAAAACCCCATACACACCTGGCAGGATCCTGATCCACTGTGAAAACCCCATACACACCTGGCAGGATGCTGATACACTGTGAGAAACCCATACTAACCTGGCACTTTCCTGATAAACTATGAAACCCCCAAACACACCTGGCAGGATCCTGATAAACTATGAAACCCCCATACACACCTGGCAGGATCCTGATACACTGTGAAAACCCCATACACACCTGGCAGGATCCTGATAAACTATGAAACCCGTATACACACCTGGCAGGATCCTGATACACTGTGAAAACCCCATACACACCTGGCAGGACATTGATCCACTGTGAAACCCCCAAACACACCTGGCAGTATCCTGATACACTGTGAAACCCTCAGACACACCTGGCAGGATCCTGATCAACTGTGAAACCCCCATGCACACCTGGCAGGATCCTGATCCACTGTGAAAACCCCATAGACACCTGGCAGGATACTGATACACTGTGAAACCAAAATACACACCTGGCAGGATCCTGATACACTGTGGAACCCCCATACACACCTGGCAGGATCCTGATACACTGTGAAAACCCCATACGCACCTGGCAGGATCCTGATACACTGTGAAACCCCCATACATACCTGGCAGGAACCTGATACACTGTGAAAACCAAATACACACCTGGCAGGATCCTGATAGGCTGGGAAAACCCCAAACACACCTGGCAGGATCCTCAAAAACGATGAAACCCCCATGCACACCTGGCAGGATCCTGATAAACTGTGAAAACCCCATACACACCTGGCAGGATCCTGCTAAACTGTGAAAACCCCATACACACCTGGCAGGATCCTGATCTACCGTGAAAACCCCGTACACACCTGGCAGGATACTGATACACTGTGAAAACCCCATACACACCTGGCAGGATCCTGATCCACTGTGGAAACCCCATACACACCTGGCAGGATCCTGATACACTGTGAAAAACCCATACTAACCTGGCACTTTCCTGATAAACTGTGAAACCCCCAAACACACCTGGCAGTATCCTGATAAACTATGAAACCCCCATACACACCTGGCAGGATCCTGATACACTGTGAAAACCCCATACACACCTGGCAGGATCCTGATAAATTATGAAACCCGTATGCACACCTGGCAGGATCCTGATACACTGTGAAAACCCCATACACACCTGGCAGGACATTGATCCACTGTGAAACCCCCAAACACACCTGGCAGGATACTGATACACTGTGAAAACCCCATACACACCTGGCAGGATCCTGATCAACTGTGAAACCCCCATGCACACCTGGCAGGATCCTGATCCACTGTGAAAACCCCATAGACACCTGGCAGGATACTGATACACTGTGAAACCCAAATACACACCTGGCAGGATCCTGATACACTGTGGAACCCCCATACACACCTGGCAGGATCCTGATACACTGTGAAAACCACATACACACCTGGCAGGATCCTGATAAGCTGCGAAAACCCCAAACACACCTGGCAGGTTCCTCAAAAACGATGAAACCCCCATACACACCTGGCAGAATCCTGATAAACTGTGAAAACCCCATACACACCTGGCAGGATCCTGATAAACTGTGAAAACCCCAGACACACCTGGCAGGATCCTGATCCACTGTGAAAACCCAAATACACGCCTGGCAGGATCCTGATACACTGTGAAACCCCATACACACCTGGCATGTTCCTGATATACTGTGAGACCCCCATACACACCTGGCAGGATCCTGATAAAATGTGAAAACCCCAGACACACCTGGCAGGATCCTCTTCCACTGTGAAAACCCCATGCACACCTGGCAGGATCCTGATACACTGTGAAACCCCATAAACACCTGGCAGGATCCTGATCCACTGTGAAAACCCCATACACACCTGGCAGGATCCTGACAAAATTTGAAAACCCCATCCACACCTGTCAGGATCTTGATCCACTGTAAAAACCCCATCCACACCTGGCAGGATCCTGATACACAGTGAAAACCCCATACACACCTGGCAGGATCCTGATGAACTATGAAACCCCCATACACACCTGGCAGGATCCTGATAAACTATGAAACACCCATGCACACTTGGCCGGATCCTGTTAAACTGTGAAAACCCCATACGCACCTGGCAGGATCCTGATACACTGTGAAAACCCCATACACACCTGGCAGCATCCTGATAAACTGTGAAACCCCCATACACACCTGGCAGCATCCTGAAAATCTGTGAAACCCCATACACACCTGGCAGAATCCTGATATACTGTGAAACCCCCATACACACCTGGCAGGATCGTGATACACTGAGAAAACCCCTTCACATCTGGCAGGATCCTGATCCACTGTGAAAACCCCTAACCCTAACCCTAACCCTAACCCTAACCCTAACGTGTGCCATACTGTTGGATGGTCATTACTGAGTGAGTGCCAAGCTGTCGGAGGGTCAGAACTGAGTGAGTGAAGCGCTGTCGGAGGTTCAATACTGAAGGAGTGCCATAATGTCGGAGCACCAATACTGAGGGAGTGCCATACTGTCGGAGGGTCAGTAGTGAGGGAGTGCCGCACTGTCGGTGGCTGAGAAATGAGGGAGTGCCATACTTTCGGAGGGTCATTACTGAGGCAATGCCATACTGTCGGAGGGTAAGTACTGAGGGAGTGGCGCTCCGTCGGAAGATAAGTACTGAGAGAGTGCTGTACTGTCGGAGGATCAGTACTGAGGGAGTGCCGTACTGTTGGAGGGTAAGTACTGAGTTAGTGTCATAGTGGCAGAGGGTTAGGACTGAGGGAGAGCAGCACTTTCGGTTGGCCGGTACAGAGTGAGTCTCAAAATGTCGGAAGGCCAGTGGTGAGAGAGTGCCAAAATATTGGAGGGTAGGTAATGAGAGACTGCCATACTGTCGGAGTGTCAGTACTGAGGGTGTACCGCACTGTCGGAGGGTCATTACTGATGGAGTGCCATACTGTCAGAGGGCCAGTACTGTGGGAGTGCTGAACTGTCAGAAAGTTGGTGATGAGGGAGTGACGCACAGTCAGAGGTTCCGCACTGAGGAAATGCTGCAACTTTGGAGCGTTACTACTGATGGAGGGCTGCACTGTCAGATGTTCAGTACTGAGGGAGCGCCTCATTTTTGTTCAGTCAGTACCGAGGGAGCGTTGCCCTCTCAGAGTGCCAGCACTGAGGGAGTGCTGCACTGTCAGAGGTTCAGTACTGAGGCAGTGCCCCAATGACGGAGATTCAGTACTGAGGGAGTGCCGCAGTGTAGGAGGTTCAGTGCTGAGAGATTGCCATACTGTAACAGTATTAGTACTGAGGGTGTGTCATACTGTCGGGCGGTCAGTACTGAGGGAGTGCCGCACTGTTAGAGCATCAGTAATGAGGGAGAGCCATACTGTCGCAGGGTCAGTATTGAGGGATTGCCATACTGTCAGAGTGTCAGTACTGAGGGTGTGCCGCACTGTCGGAGGGTCAGTACTGAGTGAGTGCCATACTGTCGGAGAGTCAGTAATGAGGGAATGACATACTTTCGGAGGGTCAGTCCTGAGGGACTGCTGCACTGTCAGAGGTTGAGTACTGAGGGAGTGTTGCACTGTCAGAAAGGTGGTACAGAGGGAGTGCTGGACTGTCGGATGGTCAGTACAGAGGAAGTGCCATACTGTCGGAGGGTCAGTACTGAGGGAGTGCCATACCGTCGGTTGGTCAGTACTAAGGGAGCGCTGCATTGTTGTTGAGTCAGTACAGAGGGAGCGCTGCACTGTCCGAGGATCAGTACTGATGGAGTGCTTCACTTTTGAAGGTTCACTGCTGAAGGCGTGCTGCAGTGTCTGATAGTCAGTACTGAGGGAGTGCCAGACTGTCGGAGGGTCAGTACTGCGGGAGTACCATACTGTCGGAGGGTCAGTACTGAGGGGGCAATATATTGTTGTTGAGTCAGTACTGAGGGAGCGCTGCACTGTCAGATGGTCAGAACTGAGGGGGCGCTGCGTTGTTGTTTTGCCAGTACTGAGAAAATGCTGCACTCTCAGATTGTTAGTACTGAGGGAATTAGATTATATTAGATTCGAGTTACAGCACTGAAACAGGCCTTTTGGCACCAAGTCGGTGCGGACCAACAACCACCCATTTATACTAATCCTACTCTAATTCCATATTTCAAACACATCCCCACCTGTCCCTATCTTCCCCTACCACCTACCTATACTAGGGGCAATTGCTAATGGCCAATTTACCTATCAAACTGCAAGACTTTGGCATGTGGGAGGAAACTGGAGCACCCGGAGGAAACCCACGCAGACACAGGGAGATTTTTCATCCTCCACACGGGTAGTGCACAGAATTGAACCCTGGTCGCAGGAGATATGAGGCTGCGGTGCTAACCACTGCGCCACTGTGCCGCCCTGTGGTGCACTGTCAGACGTCCATTAGTGAGGGAGTGCTCCGCGGTCAGAGGGTCAGTACTGAGGGAGCTCTGCACTCCCAGAGTGTCAGTACTGAGGGAGCGCTGCACTGTCAGATATTCAGTACAGAGGGAGTGCTGCACTGTTCTTGAGTCAGTACTGAGGGAATGTTGCACCCTCAGAGTGTCTGTATTGAGGGAGTGCTGCACTGTCAGTGGTTCACTTCTGAAGGAGCACTGCATTGTTGTTGAGCCATTACTGAGCGAGCGCTTCACTCTCAGAGTGTCAGTATTGAGGTATGCGGCACTCAGAGGATCAGTACTGAGGGAGCGCTGCATTGATGTTGAGTCAGTACAGAGGGAGCGCTGCACTGTCCGAGGGTCTGTACTGAGGGAGTGCTGCACTACCAGAGGATAAGTACTGTGCGAGTGCTCATCTGTCAGATGATCAGTACTGATGGAGTGTTTCACTTTTGAAAGGTCACTACTGAAGGCTGCAATGTCGGATGGTCAGTGCTGAGGGAGTACCATCCTGTCGGAGGGTCAGTACTGAGGGAGTACTGAATTTCTGGCGCATCAGTACTGAGGGACTGCTGCACTGTCAGATGATCAGTACTGAGAGAATGCTGCATTGTTGTTGAGTCAGGACTGAGGGAGTACTGCACTCTCAGAGTTTCAGTACTGAGGGAGTGCTGCACCCTCAGAGAGTTTGTACTGTGTGAGTGCTGCACTGTCAGAGCGTCAATACTGAGGGAGTGCTGCACTGACAGTGGGTCAGTTCTGAAGGAGCACTGCATTGTTGTTGAGTCATTACTGAGGGAGCGCTTCGCTCTCAGAGTGTAAGTATTGAGGTAAGTTGCACTGTCTGAGGGTCAATGCTGAGGGAGCGCTGCAATGTTGTGGTATCAGTACAGAGGGAGAGCTGCACTCTCAGATTGTCAGTACTGAGGGAATGCTACACAGTCAGAGCGTCAGTACTGAGACAGTGCCGCACAGTCGGAAGGTCTGGACAGAGGGAGTGTCATACTGTTGGAGTGTCAGTACTGAGGAAGTGCCAGACTGTCGGAGGGTCAGTACTGAGGGAGTGCAATATTGTCGGATGGGCAGTACTGAGGGAGTGTTGCACTAATGGCAGTTCAGTACTTCGGGAGTGCCATACTGTTGGAGAGTCAGTAATGAGGGAGTGCTGCAGTGTTGGGGGTTGAGTACTGAGGGAGTGCCATACTGTTGGAGGATCAGTAATGATTGACTGCCATACTATTGGAGGCTCAGTACTGAGGGAGTGCCGAACTATTTGCGTTTCGGTACTGAGGGAGGGCTATACTGGTGGAAGGTCAGTACTGAGGGAGTGCTGCAATGTCGCAGGATCAGTACTGAGTGAGAGCTGCACTGTTTGAGGGACAGTACTGAGGGAGTGCCATGCTGGCGGAGGCTCGATACTGAAGGAATGCCATACTGTTGGAGGGTCAGTACTGAGTGAGTGCCATACTGGTGGAGTGTCAGTGCGGAGGTAGAGCTGCACTGTCGGAGGATCAGTACTGAGGGGGTGCTGCCCTGTCGGAGGGTCAGTACTGAGGGAGAGCTCCACTGTCGGACGATCAATACTGAGGGAGGGCTGTGCTGTCGGAGGGTCAGTATTGAGGGTATGCCTTACTGTCGGAGGGTAAGTACAGAGGGAGTGCTGCACTTTTGGTGCGCTCGTACTGAGGGACTGCTGCACTGTCAGATGGTCTGTACTGAGTGAGTGCTGCACTGTCAGAGGGTCAGTCCTGTGGGAGTGCTGCATTGTTGTTGAGTCAGCACTGAGGGAGCGCTGCACTCTCAGAGAGTCAGTACTGAGGGAGTGCAGCACTGTCATAGGGTCAGTTCTGAAGGAGCACTGCATTGTAGTTGAGTCATTACTGAGGGAGCGCTTCACTTTCAGAGTGTCAGTATTGTGGTATGCTGCACTGTCAAATGGTCGGTTTGGAGGGAGCGCTGCATTGTTGTTGAGTTAGTACAGAGGGAGCGCTGCATTGTCAGAGGGTCAATACTGAGGGGCTGCTGCAATCTCAGAGTGTCAGCACTGAGGGAATGCTGCACTGACAGAGGATCAGTACTGAGGGAGTGCTCCACTTTTGAAGGGTCACTACTGAGGGCGTGCTGCAATGTCGGATGGTCAGTACTGAGGCAGTGTCAAACTGTCAGAACGGTGGTGGTGAGGGAGTGCCACAGTTTCGGAGGATCAGGACTGAGGAACTGCCATACTGGCGGAGGGTACGTACGGCAGGAGGGCCATACTGTCGGAGGGCAGGTACTGAGGGAGTGTTGCACGTTTGGAGCGCCAGTACTGAGGGACTGCTGCACTGTCAGATGGTCAGTCCTGAGAGAGTGCTGCATTGTTGTTGTGTCAGTACTGAGAGAGTGCCGCACTGTTGGAGGGTCAGTACTGAGGGAGTGCCATCATGTCGGACCGTCACTCCTGAGGGTGTGCCATACTGTCGGAGGGTCAGTACTGAGGGAGTGCTGCACTTTTGGAGCGCCAGTACTGAGGGACTGCTGCACTGTCAGATGGTCAGTCCTGAGAGATTGCTGCATTGTTCTTGTGTCAGTACTGAGAGAGAGCCGCACTGTTGGAGGGTCAGTACTGAGGGAGTGCCATCATGCCGGACCGTCACTCCTGAGGGAGTGCCGCAATGTCGGAGGGTCAGTACTGAGCGAGTGCTGCACTGTTAAATGTTCAGTACTGAGGGAGTGCTGCACTCTCAGTTGGTCAGTACTGAGGGAGAGCCATACTGTTGGAAGTTCTGTATTGAGGGAGTGCCACACTGTCGGACGGTCTGCACTGATGGAGTGCCATACTGTAGGACGGTCAGTACTGAGGAAGTGCTGCACAGTCGGAGGGTCTGTACTCCGGGAGTGCCACATTGTTGTTAATTCTATCCTGAGATAATGCTGCACCCTCAGATTGTCACGACTGAGAGAGTGCTGCACTGTCGGAGGATCATTAGTGAGTGACTGCTGCACTGTTAGAGGGTCAGTACTGAGCGAGTGTTGCACTGTCAGAAGGTCGGTACTGATTGAGTGTTGCACTGTCGGAGAGTCAGTACGAAGGGAGTGCCGCACTGTCGGAGGGTCAGTACTGAGGGAGTGCCATACTGTCGGAGGCTCAGTTCTGAGGGAGTGCTGCACTGTCAGATGGTCAGTTCTGAAGGAGCGTTGTCTTGTTGCTGAGTCAGTACCGAGGGCGCGCTGCACTCTCGTAGTGCCAGTATTGAGGGATGCTGCTCTGTCAGAGCGTAAGTGCTGAAGGACTGCAGCATTGTTTCTGAGTCAGTACTGATGGAGCGCTGCACTGTCAGAGGGTCAATACTGAAGGAGTGCTGCACTACCAGAGTGTCAGTACTGAGGGAATGCTGCCCTGCCAGAGCATCAGTACTGTGGGAGCGCGGCACTGTCAGAGGACCAGTACTGAGGGACTACTGCACTGTTGAATGGTAACTACTGAGGGAGTGCTGTTGTGTCGGTGGGTCAGTACTGAGAGAGTGCCATACTGTCAGAGGGTCGGTACTGAGGGGTGCAATGCTGTCGGAGGCACAGTACTGGGGAGTGCTGCACTGTTGGGGGTTTAGTACAGAGGGAGTGCCTGAATGTCGGAGGGTCAGTACAGAGGTAGTACCATACTGTCGCAGGGTCCGTACTGAGGGAGTGCCGTGCTGTTGGAGGGTCAGTTCTGACTGAATGCCAGACTGTGGAGGCTCAGTACTGAGGAGCCGCTGCATTGTTGTTGAGTCGGTACTGAGGGATTGCGGCATTCTCAGAGTCCAAGGGTCAGTCCCGAGGGAGTTCCATATTGTCAGAGTGTCAGTACTGAGATGGGCTGCACGCTCAGAGTGTCAGTACTGATGGAATGCTGCACTGCCAGAGGATCAGTACTGAGGGAGTGCCATACTCTTGGACTGTTAGAACTGAGGGAGTGCAATACTGTCGGAGGGTCAGTACTGAGGGAGTGCCGCAATGTCGGAATGTCAGTACTGAGTGAGTGCCATACTGTCGTAGGGTAGGTACTGAGAGACAGCCGCACTGTTGGAGGATCAGTACTGAGGCTGTGCTGCACTTCCAGAGGCTCTGTTCTCAGGGAGTGCAAAACTGTCGGAGGGTCAGTAAAGAGGGAATGCCATACTGTCGGAGGGTCAGGACTGAGGAATTGCTGCACTGTCAGATTCTCGGTGTTGAGGGAGTGCCATAAGTTCAGAGGGTCAGTGCTGAGTAGCCGCTGCATTGTTATTGAGTCAGGACTGAGGGATTGCGGCATTCTCACAGTCCAAGGGTCAGTACCGAGGGAGGTCCAAACTGTCACAGGGTCATAACTGAGGGAGTGCCATACTGTCGGAGGGTCAGCTCTGCGGGAGTGCTGCACTGTCAGAGGGTCAATACTGAGGAAGTGCTGGACTGTCGGAGGGCTGGATCTGAGGGAGTGCTGCATTTTTGGATCGTCAGTACTGAGGGAGTTCTGAACTTTCAGAAGGTCAGTACTGAGGGAGAGCTGCATTGTTGTTGAGTCTGCACTGAGGGAATGCAGCACTGTCAAAGCGTCGGTAATGAGGGAGTGCTGCATTGTTGTTGAGTCAGTACTGAGGGAGCGCTGCATTCTCAGCACTGAGTGAGTGCTGCACTGTCACAGGGTCAGAAATGAGGGAGTGCTGCAGCCTCAGAATGTCAGTGCTGAGGGAGTGCTGCACTGTCAGTGTGTCAGTACTGAGGGAGTGCTGCATTGTTGTCGAGTCAGAACTGAGGGAGCGCTGTACCTTCTGTTGATCAGTTCTGAAAAAGCGCTGCAGTGTTCCTGAGTCACTACTGAGGGAGCGCTGCACTCTCAGATTGTCAGTATTGAGGCATGCTTCTCTGTCAGATGGCAGGTACTGAGGGACTGCTGAATTGTTGTTGAGTCAGGACTGAGGGTGTGATGCACTGTCACAGGATCAGTATTGAGGGAGTGCTGAATTGTTGTCGAGTCAGCACTGAAGGAGCGCTGCACTTTCAGATGGTCAGTTCTGAAAAAGCGCTGCATTGTTGCTGAGTCAGTACTGAGGGAGCGCTGCACTCTCAGATTGTCAGTATTGAGGGATGCTGTTCTGTCAGATGGTAGGTACTGAGGGACTGCTGCATTGTTGTTGAGTCAATAATGAGGGAGGGCTGCAATGTCAGAGGGTCAGTACTGTGATGGGCTGCACTCTCAGAGTGTCAGTACTGATGGAATGCTGCACTGCCAGAGGATCAGTACTGACGGAGTGCCATACTCTCGGCGTTTCAGAACTGAGGGAGTGCAATACTGTCGGAGGGTCAGTACTGAGGGAGTGCCGCACTGTCGGAGGGTAGGTACTGAGGGACAGCCGCACTGTTGGAGGATCAGTACTGAGGCTGTGCCGCACTTACAGAGGCTCTGCACTCAGGGAGTGCCAAACTGTCGGAGGGTCTGTAAAGAGGGAATGCCATGCTGTCGGAGGCTCAGTACTGAGGGAGTGCCACACTGTTTGATGGTCAGTACTGAGGGAGTGCCGTACATGTGGAGGGTCTCTACTGAGAAAGTGCTGCCGTTTTAGAAAAAAAAACAAAGAACAAAGAAAATTACAGCACAGGAACAGGCCCTTCGGCCCTCCAAGCCTGCGCCGATCCAGATCCTCTACCTAAACATGTCGCCTATTTTCTGAGCGTCTGTATCTCTTTTCTTCCTGCCCATTCATGTCTCTGTCTAGATACATCTTAAAAGACGCTATCGTGTTCGCATCTACCACCTCTGCTGGCAAAGCGTTCCATGCACCCACCACCCTCTGTGTAAAGAACTTTCCACGCATATCCTCCCTAAATTTTACCCCTTTCACTTTGAACTCGTGACCCCGTGTATTTGAAACCCCCACTCTGGGAGAAAGCTTCTTGCTATCCACCCTGTCTACACCTCATGATTTTGCACACCTCAGAATTAGAATTAGAATTAGAATTAGAACATTACAGCGCAGTACAGGCCCTTCGGCCCTCGATGTTGCGCCGATCATCTGACCTACACTATTCCATTTACATCCATATGTCTATCCAATGACCACTTAAATGCCCTTAAAGTTGGCGAGTCTACTACTGTTTCAGGTAGGGCGTTCCACGCCCCTACTACTCTCTGCGTAAAGAAACTACCTCTGACATCTGTCCTATATCTTTCACCCCTCAACTTAAAGCTATGTCCCCTCGTGTTTGCCATCCTCATCCGAGGAAAAAGACTCTCACTATCCACCCTATCTAACCCTCTGATTATCTTGTATGTCTCTATTAAGTCACCTCTCCTCCTCCTTCTCTCTAACGAAAACAACCCCAAGTCCCTCAGCCTTTCCTCGTAAGACCTTCCTTCCATACCAGGCAACATCCTAGTAAATCTCCTCTGCACCCTTTCCAAAGCTTCGACATCCTTCCTATAATGCGGTGACCAGAACTGCACGCAATTAGGTCCCCCCGCAACCTCCGCCTTTCCAATGAAAATAATCCTAATGTACTCAACCTCTCTTCATAGCGAGCGCCCGCCATACCAGGCAACATCCTGGTGAACCTCCTCTGCACCCTCTCTAAAGCATCCACATCCTTTTGGTAATGTGGCGACCAGAACTGCATGCAGTATTCCAAATGTGGCCGAACCAAAGTCCTATACAACTGTAACATTACCTGCCAAATCTTGTACTCAATATCCCGTTCGATGAAGGAAAGCATGCCGTTTGCCTTCTTGACCACTCTATTGACCTGCGTTGCCACTTTCAGGGAACAATGGACCTGAACACCCAAATCTCTCTGGACATCAATTTTCCCCAGGACTTTTCCATTTACTGTACAGTTCACTCTTGAATTGGATCTTCCAAAATGCATCACCTCGCATTTACCCTGATTGAACTCAATCTGCCATTTCTCTGCCCAACTCTCCAATCTATCTATATTCTGCTGTATTCTCTGACAGTCCCCTTCACTATCTGCTACATCACCAATCATAGTGTCGTCTGCAAACTTGCTGATCAGACCACCTATACTTTCCTCCAAATCATTTATGTATATCAAAAACAACAGTGGTCCCAGCACAGATCCCTGTGGAACACCACTGGTCACACGTCTCCATTTTGAGAAACTCCCTTCCACTGCTACTCTCTGTCTCCTGTTGCCCAGCCAGTTCTTTATCCATCTAGCCAGGACACCCTGGATCCCATGCGACTTCACTTTCTCCATCAGCCTACCATGGGGACCCTTATCAAACGCCTTAATGAAGTCCACGTATATGACATCTACCGCCCTTCCCTCATCAATCAACTTTGTCACTTCCTCAAAGAATTCTATTAAGTTAGTAAGACATGACCTTCCCTGCACAAAACCATGTTGCCTATCACTGATAAGCCCATTTTCTTCCAAATGGGAATAGATCCTATCCCTCAGTATCTTCTCCAGCAGCTTCCCTACCACTGACGTCAGGCTCACCAGTCTATAATTACCTGGATTATCCCTGCTACCCTTCTTAAACAAGGGGACAACATTAACAATTCTCCTGTCCTCCGGGACCTCACCCGTGTTTAAGGATGCTGCAAAGATATCTGTTAAGGCCCCAGCTATTTCCTCTCTCGTTCTCTCAGTAACCTGGGATAGATCCCATCCGGACCTGGGGACTTGTCCACCTTAATTCCTTTTAGAATACCCAAAGCTTGCTCCCTCCTTATGCCGACTTGACCTAGAGTAATCAAACATCTGTCCCTAACCTCAACATCCGTCATGTCCCTCTCCTCGATGAATACCAATGCAAAGTACTCGTTTAGAATCTCACCCATTTTCTCTGACTCCACGCATAACTTTATTCCTTTGTCCTTGAGTGGGCCAATCCTTTCTCTAGTTACCTTCTTGCTCCTTATATGAATAAAAGGCTTTGGGGTTTTCCTTAACCCTGTTTGCTCAAGATATTTCATGACCACTTTTAGCCCTCTTAATACCTCGTTTCAGATTGGTCCAACATTCCCGATATACTTCCACAGCTTCGTCTTTCTTTAGCCACCTAGACCTTATGTATGTTTCCTTTTCCCTCTGAGCGAGTCTCACAATTTCACCTGTCATCCATGGTTCCCTAATCTTGCCATTTCTATCCCTCATTTACACAGGAACATGTCTCTCCTGCACGCTGATCAACCTCTCTTTGAAAGCCTCCCACATATCAAATGTGGATTTACCTTCAAACAGCTGCTCCCGATCTGCATTCCCCAGCTCCTGCCGAATTTTGGTATAGTTGGCCTTGCCCCAATTTAGCACTCTTCCTTTAGGACCACTCTTGTCTTTGTCCATGAGTATTCTAAAACTTACGAAATTGTGATCACTATTCCCAAAGTAGTCCCCTACTGAAACTTCAACCACCTGGCCGGGCTCATTCCCCAACACCAGGTCCAGTATGGCCCCTTCCCGAGTTGGACTATTTACATACTGCCCTAGAAAACCCTCCTGGATGCTCCTTACAAATTCTGCTCCATCTAGACCTCTAACACTCAGTCAATCCCAGTCAATGTTGGGAAAATTAAAATCTCCTATCACCACCACCCTGTTGCTCCTACATCTTTCCATAATCTGTTTACATATTTGCACCTCTATCTCACGCTCGCTGTTGGGAGGCCTGTCGTACAGCCCCAACATTGTTCCCGCACCCCTCCTATTTCTGAGTTCTGCCCATATTGCCTCACAGCTCGGATCCTCCATAGTGCCTTTCTGCAGCACTGCTGTGATATCCTCTTTGACCAGTAATGCAACTCCTCCATCCCTTTTACCTCCCTCTCTATCCCGACTGAAGCATCGATATCCTGGAATATTGAGTTGCCAATCATCCCTTCCCTTAACCAATTCTCAGTAATAGCAATAACATCATACTCCCAGGTACTAATCCAAGCCCTAAGTTCATCCGCCTAACCTACTACACTTCTTGCATTAAAACAAATGCACCTCAGACCACCAGTCCCTTTGCTTTCATCATCTGCTCCCTGCCTACTCTTTACCTTAGTCACGCTGACTTCATTATCTAGTTCCTTACAGGCTTTAGTTACTACCTCCTTACTGTCCACTGACCTCCTCATTTTGTTCTCAACCCCCTGCCACATTAGTTTAAACCCTCCCCAACAGCGTTAGCAAATGCACCCCCAAGGACATTGGTTCCAGTCCGGCCCAGGTGTAGACCGTCTAATTTGTAATCGTCCCACCTCCCACAGAACAGGTCCCAATGTCCCAAAAATCTGAACCCCTCCCTCCTGCACCATCTCTGAAGCCATGCATTCATCCTGACTATTCTTTCATTTCCACTCTGACTATCACGTGGCACTGGTAGCAATCCTGAGATTACTACCTCTGAGGACCTACTTTTTAACTTGGCTCCTGACTCCCGAAATTCTGCTTGTAGGACCTCATCCCGTTTTTTACCTATATCATTGGCGCCTATGTGCACAACAACAACTGGCTGTTCACCCTCCCCCTTCAGAATGTTCTGCAGCCGATCTGAGACATCCCTGACCCGTGCACCTGGGAGGCAACATCCCATTCGGGAGTGTCGTTTTCGACCACAGAACCGCCTATCTACTCCCCTTACAATCGAATCCCCTATGACGATAGCCCTTCCACTATTTTTGCCGCCCTTCTGAACAGCAGAGCCAGCCACGGTGCCATGAACCTGGCTACTGCTGCTTCCCCTGGTGAGCCATCTCCCTCAACAATATCCAAAACGGTATACCTGTTGTGGAGGGAGATGACCACAGGGGACGCCTGCGCTGCCTTCCTGCTCTTTCTCTGCCTTTTGGTCACCCATTCCCTTTCTCCCACAGCAATCCTAATCTGTGGTGTGACCAATTCGCTAAACGTGCTATCCACGACCTCCTCACCATCGCGGATGCTCCAAAGTGAGTCGATCCGCAGCTCCAGAGCCGTCATGCGGTCTAACAAGAGCTGCAGCTGGACACACTTCCTGCACGTGAAGGAGTCAGGGACATCAGCCGTGTCCCTGAGCTCCCACATTGAGCAAGAGGAGCATAACACGGGTCTGAGTTCTCCTGCCATTTTTAATCTTAAGCTTAACTTAGTCTGAAACTTAGAAAAAATTAAAACAGAACGAAAAGTTTTTACCAATCGCACGATAAAACAAAAGTAGAAAAGGCCTTACCTTATCTACACACCACCGAGTCCTTTTCTTTTGGTTTGAGGAGGAGGGCGGGTGGGAGACACTAGCTGCGCAGTTTCTCGGGTTCAGAAAAGGCCCAAATATATAGGGTTTTACTTACCCAGCAGCCCCTTGGTCCGCCGAAAACAAAATGGAATTAAGTTTAAGCTGAAACTGATCTTCCCAGCTGCTCACTCGCTCGCACACTCTGCTCCCGAATAAGCTGCTGCAATGAAAGGTAAGTTATTTTAAACGGCCCAAATATATAGAGTTTTACTTACCCAGCAGCTCCTTGGTCCGCCGAAAACAAAAGAAAATTAAGTTTAAGCTGAAACTGACCTTCCCAGCAGCTCACTCGCTTGTACTCTCTGCTCCCGAATAAGCTGAAGCAATGAAAGGTAAGTTATTTAAAACGGCCCAAATATACAGGGTTTTACTTAACAAGCAACCTCTTGGTCCGCCGCAAACAAAAAGGAATTAAATTTAAGCTGAAACTGACCTTCCCAGCTGCTCACTCGCTCACACTCTCTGTTCCCGAATAAGCTGCTGCTATTTCGGAGGGTCAGTACTGAGGGGGTGTTGAACTGTTTGAAAGTCGGTACTAAGGGAGTGCTGCACTACCGGAGGGTCGGTACTGAGGGACAGCCGCACTGTTGGAGGATCAGTACTGAGGCTGTGCCGCACTGACAGAGGCTCTGTATTGAGGCAGTGCCATGCAGTTGGAGGATCATTACTGAGGCAGTGCCTCACTGTCGGAGGTTCAGTGCAGTGGAAGGACAAAACTGTCGGAGGATCAGTACTGAGAGAGTGCCAAAATGCAGAAGGGTAAAAACTGAGGGAGTTGCGCACTGTCGGAGAGTCAGTACTGCAGGAGCCATACAGTCAGAGGCACCGTACTGAGGGAGTGCTTCACTCTTGGTGCGTTAGTACAAAGGGAGTGCCACACTGTTAGAAGGACAGTCCAGAGAGAGTGCTGTAGTCAGGGGGTCAGTGCTGAGAGAGTGTCACACTGTTAGAAAGTCAGTACTGATGGAGTGCTGCACTGTCATGAAGTTGGAGAAGAGGGAGTGCTGCACTGTCGGCGGGTCAGCACTGTGGAGCCATACTGTTGGAGGGTCAGTACTGAGGGAGTGCTGCACTGTCAGAAAGTTGGTAATGAGGGAGTGCTGCACTGCCGGAGGATCAGTACTGAGGGAATGCCATACTGTCGGAGGGTCAGAACTGAGGGAGTGCTGCGCTTTTGGCGGGTCTTTACTGAAGGAATGCCGCACTATCAGAAGGTCAGAACTGAAGGAGTGACGCACTGTCGGAGGGTCAGTACTGAGGGAGTGCAATACTGTCGGAGGCGCAGTACTGAGGGAGTGCTGCACTCTTGGAGAGTTAGTAAGGGAGTGCCACACTGTTAGAGTACAGAGAGAGTGCTGCACTGTCAGGGGATCAGTTCAGAGTGGGAGTGCTGCACTCTCGGATGGTCAGTTCTGAAGGAGCGATGCATTGTTGTTGAGTCAGTGCTGAGGGAGTGCTGCGCTGTCAGAGGAACAGTAAAGAGGGAGTGCTGCACTGTCAGAAACTTGATGATGAGGGATTGCCTACCGTCGGAGGAATAGTACTGAGGGGGCGCTGCATTGTTGTTGAGTCAGTCATGAGGGTGCGCTGCACTCTCAGAGTGTCAGTATGGACGAATGCTGCACTGTCAGATGGTCAGCACTGAGGGAGTGCCACACTGACGGAGGGCCAGTACTGAGGGAGTGCCATACTGTTGGAGAGTCCGTAGTGAGGGAGAGCTGCACTGTTGGTTGGTCAGTACATGGGGAGTGCCATGCTGTTGGAGTGTCAGTATTGAGGGAGTGCGAGACTGATGGAGGCTCCGTAAAATTGGTTGGCCATGCCGGTGGAGGGTCAGTACTGAGGGACTGCTGTCCAGTGAAGGAACAGTACTGAGGGAGTGCCATACTTTCGGAGAGTCTGTACTGAGGGAGTGCCATACTGTCGGAAGAAAAGTTGAGGAAGTGCCACAATGATGAAAGGTCAGCACTGAGGGAGTGCTGCACAGTCGGAGGTTCATTACTGAGGGAGTGCCATACTGTCAGAGAGTCAGTTACTGTGGTAGTGCCATACTGATGGAGGGTCATTACTGAGGCAGTATCACACTAGTGGACTGTAAGCACTGAGGGAGTGCCATTCTGCTGTCGTGTCATTACTGAGGGAGTGCTGCACTTTTGGAGGGTCAGTACTGAGGGAGCGCTGCACTGTCAGAAACTTGGTGATGCGGGATTGCCTTCCGTCAGAGGATCAGTACTGAGATGGCGCTGCATTGTTGTGGAGTCAGTACTGAGGGAGCGCTGCACTCAGTATTGATGGATGCTGCACCGTCAGACGGTCAGCACTGAGGGAGTGCCATACCATCGGATGGTCAGCACTGAGGGAGTGCCATACTGTTGGAGGGTCAGTACTATTGGTTGGCCATACAGGTGGAGGGTCAACACTGAGGGACTGCTGGACAGTGGCAGGAACAGTACTGAGGGTGTGCCGCACTGTCGGAGGTTCAGGTCTGAGGCAGTGCTGCACTGTCGGAGGTTACGTATTGTGGGAGTATTTGGAGAGTCAGTACTGAGGGAGTGCTACCCTGTTCGAGTGTCAGTAGTGAGGGTGTGCCGCACTGTCGGAGGGTTAGTACTGAGGGGCAGACATTCTGTCGGAGGGTCAGTACTGAGGGAGTGCCATACTGTCGGATGGCCAGTACTGAGGTGGTGTTGTATTGTCGGAGGGTCCGTTCTGAGGCAGTGCGATATTTGGGTGGTCAGTACTGAGGGAGAGCTGCACTGTTGAAGGTTCAGTACTGAGGGTGTTCCATGCTATTGGAGGGTCAATACTGAGGGAGTGCCATACTGGTGGAGGGTCAGTACTGAGGGATTGCTGCAAAGTCGGAGGATCATTACTGAGGGAGTGCTGCACTGTTAGATGTTCAGTGTTGAGGGAATATCATACTATTGGCGGGTCAGTACTGAGGGTGTGCCATATTTGTGGAGGGTCAGTACTGAGAGTGTGCTGCACTGTCAGAGGATCCGTACTGAGGGAGTGCTGCACTTTCTGAGGATCAGTAGTGAGGGAGAGCTGCACTGTCAGAAAGTGGGTGATGAGGGAGAGCTGCACTGCTGGAGAATCAGTAGTGAGGGAATGCTGCACTCTCAGAGTGCCAGTACTATGTGAATGCTGCGGTGTCAGATGGTCAGTACTGAGGAAATGCTGCACTTCAGCTGGTCAGTACTGAGGGAATGCTGCACTCTCAGAATGTCAGTACTGACGGAGTGCTGCATTGTTGTTGAGTAAATACTGAGGGAACGCTGCACTCTCAGAGTGTCAGTTCTGTGGGAGCGCTGCACTGCAAGATGGTAAGTACTGAGGGAACGGCTAATTGTTGTTGAGTCAGTACTGAGGGAAAGCTGCAATCTCAGAGGGTCTGTACTGAGTGAGTGCTGCACTGTCGGGTGGTCAGATCTGAAGGATCGCTGCATTGTTGTTGAGTCAAAACTGAGGGAGAGCTGCACTCTCTCAGTTTCAGTACTGAGAGGTTCGAATTAGAATTAGAACCTTACAGCGCAGTACAGGCCCTTCGGCACTCGATGTTGTGCCGACCTGTGAAACCATCTGACCTACACTATTCCATTTTCATCCATATGTCTATCCAATGACCACTTAAATGCCCTTAAAGTTGTCGAATCTACTCATGCTGCAGGCAGGGCATTCCACGCCCTTACTACTCTCTGAGTAAAGAAACTACCTCTCACATCTGTCCTATATCTATCACCCCTCAACTTGAAGCTATGTCCCCTCGTGTTTGCCATCACCATCCGAGGAAAAAGACGCTCACTATCCACCCTATCTAACCCTTTGATTATCTTATATGTCTCTATTAAGTCACCTCTCCTCCTCCTTCTCTCCAACGAAAACAACCTCAAGTCCCTCAGCCTTTCCTCGTTAGACCTTCCCTCCAAACCAGGCAACATCCGAGTAAATCTCCTCTGCACCCTTTCCATAGCTTCCACATCCTTCCTATAATGCGGTGACCAGAACTGCACGCAATACTCCAGGTGCGGTCTCACCATAGATTTGTGCAGCTGCAGCATGACCTCGTGGCTCCGAAACTCGATCCCCTTACGAATAAAAGCAAACACACCATATGCCTTCTTCACAGCCCTATTAACCTAGGTAGCAACCTTCCGGGATTTATGTACCTGGACACCAAGATATCTCTGTTCATCTACACTACCGAGAATCTTCCCATTAGCCCAGTATTCTGCATTCCTGTTACTCCTTCCAAAGTCAATCACCTCGCACTTTTCCGCATTAAACTCCATTTGCTATCTCTCAGCCCAGCTCTGCAGCCTATCTATGTCCCTCTGTTTCCGACAACATCCTTCGACACTATCCACAACTCCACCGACATTAGTGTCACCTGCAAATTAACTAACCCACCCTTCTACACCCTCTTCCAGGTCATTTATAAAAATCACAAACAGCAGTGGCCCCAAAACAGATCCTTGCGGTACACCACTAGTAACTAAACTCCAGGATGAACATTTGCCATCAACCACCACCCTCTGTCTTCTTTCAGCTCGCCAATTTCTGATCCAAAGCTCTAAATCACCTTCAACCCCATACTTCCGTATTTTCTGCAATAGCCTACCGTGGGGAACCTTATCAAACGCCTTACTGAAATCCATATGCACCACATCCACTGCTTTACCCTCATCCACCTGTTTGGTCACCTTCTCGAAAAACTCAATAAGGTTTGGGAGGCACGACCTACCCTTCACAAAACCGTGCTGACTATCGCTAATGAAATTATTCTTTTCAAGATGATTATAAATCCTGTCTCTTATAACCTTTTCCAACATTTTACCCACAACCGAAGTAAGGCTCACAAGTCTATAATTACCAGGACTGTCTCTACTCCTCTTCTTGAACAAGGGGACAACATTTGCTATCCTCCAGTCTTCCCGCACTTTTTCTGTCGACAATGACGTCATAAAACTCAAGGACAAAGGCTCTGCAATATCCTCCCCAGCTTCCCAGAGAATCCTAGGATAAATTCCATCTGGCCCAGGGGACTTATCTATTTTCACACTTTCCAAAATTGCTAACACCTCCTCCTTGTGAACCTCAATCCCATCTAGCCTAGTAGCCTGAATCTCAGTATTCTCCTCAACAACATTTTCTTTCTCTACTGTAAATACTGACGCAAAATATTCATTTAACACTTCCCCTATCTCCTCTGATTCCACACACAACTTCCCACTACTGTCCTTGATTGGCCCTAATCTAACTCCAGTCCTTCTTTTATTCCTGATATACCTACAGAAAGCTTTAGGGTTTTCCCCGATCCTATCCGCCAATGACTTCTCCTGTCCTCCCCTTGCTCTTCTTATCTCTCCCTTTAGATTCTTCCTGGCAAGTTTGTAGCTCTAAAGCGGCCTAACTGAGCCTTCACGTCTCATCCTAACATAAGCCTTCTTCTTCCTCTTGAAAAGCGCTTCAACTTCCTTAGTAAACCACGGCTCCCTCGCTCGACAACTTCCTCCCTGCCTCACAGGTACATACCTATCGAGGACACGCAGTAGCTGCTCCTTGAATAACCTCCACATTTCGATTGTTCCCATCCCCTGCAGTTTCATTCCCCATCCTACGCATCCTAAATCTTGCCTGATCGCATCATAATTTCCTTTCCCCCAACGATAATTCTTGCCCTGCGGTATCCCTGCCCATCGCTAAGGTAAACCTAACCGAATTGTGATCATGATCACCAAAGTGCTCACCTACATCTAAATCTAACACCTGGCCGGGTTCATTTCCCAGTACCAAATCCAATGTGGCATCGCCCCTGGATGGCCTGTCTACATACTGTGTCAGAAAACCCTCCTGCACACACTGGACAAAAACTGACCCATCTAAAGTATTCGAACTATAGTATTTCCAGTCAATATTTGGAAAGTTAAAGTCCCCCATAACAACTACCCTGTTACTCTCGCCCCTGTCGAGAATCATCATCGCTATCCTTTCCTCTCCATCTTCTGGAACAGTTTGGAGGTCTATAAAAGACTCCCAACAGGGTAACCTCACCTCTCCTGTTTCTAACCTCGGCCCATATTACCTCAGTAGACGAGTCCTCAAACGTCCTTTCTGTCGCTGTAATACTCTCGTTGATTAACAATGCCACACCTCCCCCTCTTTTACCATCTTCTCTGTTCTTACTGAAACATCTAAATCCCGGAACCTGCAACATCCATTCCTGCCCCTGCTCTACCCATGTCTCCGAAATAGCCACAACATCGAGATCCCAGGTACCAACCCATGCTGCAAGCTCACCCACCTTATTCCGGATGCTCCTGGTGTTGAAGCAGACACACTTTAAACCAGGTTCTTGCTTGCCAGTGCCGACTTGCGTCCTTTTAAGCATATCCCTGACCTCACTACTCTCAACATCCTGTACACTGGCACTACAATTTCGGTTCCCATTCCCCTGCTGAATTAGTTTAAACCCCCCCCCCCCCGAAGAGCACTCGCAAATCTCCCCCCCAGGATATTGGTACCCCTCTGGTTCAGGTGAAGACCATCCTGTTTGTAGAGGTCCCACTTACCCCAGAAAGAGCCCCAATTATCCAGGAAACCAAAACCCTCCCTCCTGCAGCATCCCTGCAGCCACGTGTTCAACTTCTCTCTCTCCCTCGCTCTCGCTTCGCTATCACGTGGCACGGGCAACAACCCAGAGATAACAACTCTGTTTGTTCTCGCTCTAAGCTTCCACCCTAACTCCCTGAATTTCTGTCTTAAATCCTCTTCTCTCTTCCTACCCATGTCGTTGGTGCCTATGTGGACCAGGACTTGGGGCTGCTCCCCCTCCCCCTTAAGGATCCCAAAAACACGATCCGAGACATCACGAACCCTGGCACCTGGGAGGCAACATACCAACCGTGAGTCTCTCTCGTTCCCACAGAACCTCCTATCTGTTCCCCTAACTATGGAGTCCCCAATGACTAATGCTCTGCTCCTCTTCCCCCTTCCCTTCTGAGCAACAGGGACAGACTCTGTGCCAGATATCTGTACCCCATTGCTTACCCCTGGTAAGTCGTCCCCCGCAACAGTATCCAAAACGGTATACCTGTTGTTGAGGGAAACGGCCACAGGGGATCCCTGCACTGCCTGCTGGTTCCCTCTCCTTCCCCTGACGGTAACCCATCTACCTACTTATTTTACCTGAGGTGTGACTACCTCCCCATAACTCCTCTCAATAACCTCCTCCATCTCTCGAATGATCCGAAGTTCATCCAGCTCCAGCTCCAGTTCCCAAACGCGGTTCTCGAGGAGCTGGAGTTGGGTGCACTTCCCGCAGATGCAGTCAGCAGGGACACTCTTGTCGACACTTACCTCCCACATTCTGCAGGAGGAACATACAACTGCCTTAACCTCCATTCCCACTATTCTAAATTCCCAACATATCTACTGAAAAACCAAAAAAAAAAGGCAAAACTTGTTAGGTTAGCAATCCAACGGACAGAACTTCTTAAATAAAACGCTTACCTTATCAACACACAAGAGTCCTTTTTTTTGGTTAGAGGAGGAGGGTGGGTGGGAGACACGACACATGTAGTGTCTCGGGTACAGCCACAACCCAAATATATAGTTTTTACTGACCCCACAGTACCCTGGTCTTCCGAAAACAAAAGGGAATTAACTTTTAAACTTACACTGAAATTGACTTCGCAGCTGTAAGCCCGCTCCCGCACCTCCGTTACTATCAAAGCTGCAGTCATCGAAACTAAAAGAAAGCATTTTTAAACCACCCAAATATATAGTTTTTACTTACCCAGCAGTCCCCTGGTCCTCCGAAAACAAAAGGGAATTCACTTTTAAACTTCCACTGAAATTGACTTCGCAGCAGTCAGCCCGCTCCCGCACATCCGTTGCTATCAAAGCTGCAGTCACCGAAAACCTAATTGATGGTTCGTATTGAGGGAGTGCTATACTGTCAGAGGGTCAGTACTGAGGGAGTGACATACTGTCGTATGGTCAGTACTGGTGGAGTGCCAGACTGATGGAGGGTCAGTACTGAGCGAGCGCTGCCCTGTCTGAAGATGAGTACTGAGGGAATGCAGCACTCTGAGACGGTCAGTACTGAGGGAGTGATGCACTGTTGTTGAGTCAGTAATGAGGGAGTGCTGCACCATCAGAAGGTCAGTACAGAGGGATTGTTGCATTATTGTTGATTCAGTACTGAGGGAGCGCTGCCTCAGTTGGAGGGGTTGACTTAGTTTGAGCTTCTGCCTTAGTTTGAGCTGCTGCCTAAGTCTGAGGGGTTGCCTTCGTCTGAGGGGTTGCCTTAGTTTGAGGGGTTGCCTTAGTTTGATCTTCTGCCTTAGTTTGAGGGGTTCCCTTAGTTTGAGGGTTGCCTTAGTTTGAGCTGCTGCCTTATTTTGAGAGTCTGCCTTAGTTTGAGGGGTTGCCTTAGTTTGAGGGGTTGCCTTAGTTTGAGAGTCTGCCTTAGTATGATGGGTTGCCTTAGTTTGAGGGAAGGCCTTAGTTTGAGGGAAGGCCTTAGTTTGAGGGATGGCCTTAGTTTGAGGGATTGCCTTAGTTTGAGTGATTGCCTTAGTTTGAGGGATTGCCTTAGTTTGAGAGTTGCCTTCGTTTGAAGGGTTGCCTTAATTGGAGGTGCTGCATTAGTTTGAGCCCGTGCGTTAGTTTGAGGGCCGGCATTATTTTAATGGGTTGCCTTAGTTTGAGGGGTTGCCTTAGTTTGGTGGTCCCCTTAGTTTGAGGGTTGTCTTAGTTTGAGGGCCTGCCTTAGTTTGAGGCACTGCCTTAGATTGAGGGTTGCCTTAGTATGAGGGATTGCCTTAGTATCAGGGATTGCCTTAGATTGAGGGATTGCCTCAGATTGAGGGGATACCTTATTTTGAGGGGATACCTTATTTTGAGGGGATGCCTTATTTTGAGGGGATGCCATATTTTGAGGGTTGCCTTCGTTTGGGGACCTGCCTTAGTTTTGGGGGTTGCCTTAGTTTTGGGGGGTTGCCTTAGTTTGGGGGGTTGCCTTTGTTGGGGGGTTGCCTTTGTTTGGGGGGTTGCCTTAGTTTGGGGGATGCCTTAGTTTGAGGTGTTGCCTTATTTTGAGGTGTTGCCTTATTTTGAGGTGTTGCCTTAGTTTGTGGTGTTGCATTAGTTTGAGGGTCTGCATTAGTTTGAGGGGATGCCTTAGTTTGAGGGGTTGCCTGAGATCGAGGTGTGGCCTTAGATCGAGGGGTTGACTTAGTTTGAGCTGCTGCCTTAGTTTGAGGGGTTGCCTTTGTTTGAGATGCTGCCTTAGTGTGAGAGGTTGCCTTAATTTGAGGGTCTGCATTAGTTTGAGGGGTTGCCTCAGTTTGAGCTGCTGCCTTAGTTTGAGGGTTTGCCTCAGATTGAGCGCTGCCTTAGTTTAAGCTTCTGCCTTATTTTGAGGGGTTGCATAAGTTGGAGAGTCTGCCTTTGTTTGAGGGGTTGCCTCAGTTTGAGCGATTGCCTTCGTTTGAGGGGGTGCCTTAGTTTAAGGGGTTGCCTCAGTTAGAGGGGGTGCCTTACTTTGAGCTTCTGCCTTTGTTTGAAGGGTTGCCTTAGTTTGAGGAGTTGCCTCAGTTTGAGACTGCCTCAGTTTGAGGCAAACTAAGGCAACCCTCAAATTAGGGCCACCCTCACACGAAGGCAACCCTCAAACTAGGGCAACCCTCAAACTAGGGTAACCATCAAACTAGGGCCACCCTCAAACTAGGGCAACCCTCAAAGTAAGCCTGCCCCTCAAACTAAGGCAGCCCCTCAAACTAAGGCAGCCCCTCAAACTAATGCACTCCCTCAAACTAATGCACTCCCTCAAACTCAGGAAGCACCTCAAACTAAGGCAGCCCCTCAAACTAAGGCACTCCCTCAAACTAAGGCACTCCCTCAAACTCAGGCAGCCCCTCAAACTAAGGCAATGCCTCAAACTAATGCAACGCCTCAAACTAATGCAACGCCTCAAACTAATGCAACACCTCAAACTAAGGCCACACTCAAACTAAGGCAACAGTCAAACTAAGGCAACGCTCAAACTAAGGCAATCACTCAAACTAATGCAATCCTCAAACTAATGCAACCCCGCAAACTAAGGCAGGCTCACAAACTAAGTCAACACTCAAACGAAGGCAAACCCTCAAACTAAGGTAACCCTCAAACTCAGGCAGTGCCTCAAACCAATTCAACACCTCAAGCTAAGGCAGACCCTCAAACTAAGGCAACTCCTTAAACTGAGGCAGGCCCTCAAACTGAGGCAACCCCTCAAACTAAGGCAACCCCTCAAACTAAGGCATCCACTCAAATTAAGGCAGCCCCTCAAACTCAGGCAACTCCTTAAACTAAGGCAGGCCCACAAACTTAGGCAACCCTCAAACTAAGGCAGCCCCTCAAACTAAGGCAGCCCCTCAAACTAAGGCAGCCCCTCAAACTAAGGCAAACCTCAAACTAAGTCAAACCTCAAACTGATGCAACACCTCAAACTAAGGCAGCCCCTCAAACGAAGGCAGCCCCTCAAACGGAGGCAGCCCCTCAAACTGAGGCAGCCCCTCAAAGTAATGCAGCCCCTCAAAGTAATGCAGCCCCTCAGACCAATGCAGCCCCTCAGACCAATGCAGCCGCTCAGACGAATGCAGCCCCTCAGACTAAGGCTGCCCCTCAGACGAATGCAGCCCCTCAGACGAATGCATCCCCTCAGAAGAATGCAGCCCCTCAGACGAATGCAGCACCTCAAACTAAGGCTTCCTCACAAACTAAGCCATTCTGTCAAACAAAGGCAACCCCTCAAACTAATGCAACCCCTCAAACTAAGGCAACCCCTCTACTAAGGCACCCCTCTACTGAGGCAACACCTCAAACTAAGGCAGCGCCTCAAAATAAGGCATCCCCACAAACTAAGGCATCCCCTCAAACTAAGGTCAGCCCCTTAAACGAAGGCAGCCCCTCAAACGAAGGCAGCCCCTCAAACGAAGGCAACACCTCAAACTCAGGCAACACCTCAAACTAAGGCAACACCTCAAACACAGGCAGCCCCTCAAACTAAGGCTGCCCCTCAAACTAAGGCTGCCCCTCAAACTAAGGCTGCCCCTCAAACTAAGGCAATCCCTCAAACAAAGGCAACAGCCCAAACTAATGCAGCCCCTCAAACTAATGCAGCCCCTCAACGAAGGCACCCTCAAACGAGGGCAATACTCAAACTCGGGCAAAACCTCAAACTCATGCAGCCCCGAGAGCAAATGCAACGCCTCAAACCAATGCAACGCCTCAAACTAATGCAACGCCTCAAACTCATGCAACGCCTCAAACTAAGGCAACATCTCAAACTAAGGCAGCCCTCAAACTGAGGCTACCCTCAAACTAAGGCAACCCCTCAAAATAAGGCAACCCCTCAAACAAGACAACCCCACAAACTAAGGCAGTCCCTCATACTCGGGCAACCCTCATACTCGGGCAACCCTCAAACTAAGGCAGCCCCTCAAACTAAGGCAGCCCCTCAAACTGATGCATTCCCTCAAACTGATGCACTCCCTCAAACTGATGCACTCCCTCAAACTTAGGCAGCCCCTCAAACTCAGGCAGCCCCTCAAACTCAGGCAGCCCCTCAAACTAAGGCAGCCCCTCAAACTGATGCAACGCCTCAAACTGATGCAACGCCTCAAACTGAGGCAACCCCTCAAACTAAGGCAACCCCTCAAACTAAGGCAAAACCTCAAACTAAGGCAAAACCTCAAACTAAGGCAGCCACTCAAACTTGGGCAGACCCTCAAACTAGGGCAACCCTCACACTAGGGCAACCCTCAAACTAAGGCAGCCCCTCAAACTAAGGCACTCCCTCAAACTAAGGCACACTCTCAAACTCAGGCACTCCCTCAAACTCAGGCAGCCCCTCAAACAGAGGCAGCCCCTCAAACTAAGGCAACGCCTCAAACTAATGCAACGCCTCAAACTGATGCAACGCCTCAAACTGATGCAACGCCTCAAACTGAGGCAACCCCTCAAACTAAGGCAACCCCTCAAACTAAGGCAAAACCTCAATAAGGCAAAACCTCAAACTAAAGCAAATCCTCAAACTAAGGCAGCCCCTCAAACTTGGGCAGAACCTCAAACTAGGGCAACCCTCACACGAGGGCAACCCTCAAACTAAGGCAGCCCCTCAAACTAAGGCACTCCCTCAAACTAAGGCACACTCTCAAACTCAGGCACTCCCTCAAACTCAGGCAGCCCTCTCAAACTGAGGCAGCCCCTCAAACTAAGGCAACGCCTCAAACTAATGCAACGCCTCAAACTAATGCAACGCCTCAAACTAAGGCAACACTCAAACTAAGGCAACACTCAAACTAAGGCATCCCTCAACATAAGGCATCCCTCAAACTAAGGCATCCCTCAAACTAAACAAACCCTCAAACTAAACAAACACTCAAACTAATGCAGCCCCTCAAAGTAATGCAGACCCTCATACTAATGCAGCCCCTCAGACTAATGCAGCCCCTCAGACTAATGCAGCTCCTCAGACGAATGCATCCCCTCAGACTAAGGCTGTGCCTCAGACTAAGGCTGCCCCTCAAACGAAGGCAGCCCCTCAAACGAAGGCAGCCTCTCAAAAGAAGGCAACAAATCAAACGAAGGCAACACCTCAAACGAAGGCAACACCTCAAACGAAATCAACACCTCAAACGAAGGCAACACCTCAAACGAAGGCAACACATCAATCTAAGGCAACGCCTCATTCTAAGGCAACACCTCAAACGAAATCAACACCTCAAACGAAGGCAACACCTCAAACGAAGGCAACACATCAATCTAAGGCAACGCCTCATTCTAAGGCAACACCTCAAACTAAGGCTGCCCCTCAAACTAAGGCTGCCCCTCAAACTAAGGCAGCCGCTCAAACAAAGGCAGCCCCTCAAACTAAGGCAGCCCCTCAAACTAAGGCAGCCCCTCAAACAAAGGCAACACCCCAAATTAATGTGGCACATCAATCTAAGGCAACCCTCAATCTAATGCAGCCCCTCAAACTAAGACAGCCCCTCAAAGTAAGACAGCCCCTCCTACTAATGCAGCCCCTCCTACTAATGCAGCCCCTCATTCTAATGCAGCCCCTCATACTAATGCAGCCCCTCAAACTAAGGCTGCCCCACAAACTAAGGCATCCCCTCAAACTAAGGCAACCCGGCAAACTAATTCAGCCCCTCAAACGAAGGCTTCCCCACAAACTAAGCCATTCCGTCAAACTAAGGCAACCCCTCAAACCAAGGCAACCCCTCTACGAAGGCAGCCCCTCAAACTAAGCCAACCCCACAAACTAAGGCAACACCTCAAACGAAGGCAGCCCCTAAAACTAAGGCAGCCCCTAAAACTAAGGCAGCCCCTCAAACTAAGGCAGCCGCTCAAACAAAGGCAGCCCCTCAAACTAGGCAACCCTCAAACTAAGGCAGACCTCAAACTAAGGCAGACCTCAAACTAAGGCAATTCTCAAACTCAGGCAGGCCCTCAAACTGGGGCAACCCTGAAAATAAGGCAGCCGCTCAAAGTGAGGCAACCCTCAAAGTGAGGCAACCCTCAAACTAAAGCAGCCCCTCAAACTAAGGCAGGCCCTCAAACTAAGGCAATTCTCAAACTAATGCAGCGCTTCTAACTAAGGAGGCGCCTCAAACTAAGGCAGCCCCTCTCACTAAGACAGCCCCTCTGACTAAGGCAGCCCCTTTCACGAAGGCAGCCCCTGACACTGAAGCAGGCCCTGAAACTCAAGCAGGCCCTGAAACTAAAGCAGGCCCTGAAACTCAAGCAGGCCCTGAAACTCAAGCAGCACCACAAACTAAGGCTGCCCCTCATACTAAGGCAGCCCCTCATACGAAGGCAGCCCCTCATATAAAGGCATCACTTCAAACTAAGGCAACCCCTCAAACGAAGGCACCCCCTTAAACTCAGGCAACCCTCAAAGTAAGGCAACTCCTTAAACTGAGGCAGGCCCTCAAACTGAGGCAACCCCTCAAACTAAGGCAACCCCTCAAACTAAGGCATCCACTCAAATTAAGGCAGCCCCTCAAACTCAGGCAACTCCTGAAACTAAGGCAGGCCCACAAACTAAGGCAGCCCCTCAAACTAAGGCAGCCCCACAAACTCAGGCAGCCCCTCAAACTAATGCAAACCTCAAACTAAGGCAACACCTCAAACCTATGCAACACCTCAAACTAAGGCAGTCCCTCATACTAAGGCAACACTCAAACAAAGGCAGTGCCTCAACTAAGGCAGTGCCTCAAACTAAGGCAGTGCCTCAAACTAAGGCAATGCCTCAAACTAAGGCAACACCTCAAACTAATGCAACACCTCAAAATAAGGCAACACCTCAAAATAAGGCAACACCTCAAACTAAGGCATCCCCCAAACTAAGGCAACCCCCCAAACAAAGGCAACCCCCCCAAACTAAGGCAACCCCCCAAACTAAGGCAACCCTCCAAAACTAAGGCAAACCCCCAAACTAAGGCAGGCCCCCAAACGAAGGCAACCCTCAAAATATGGCATCCCCTCAAAATAAGGCATCCCCTCAAAATAAGGTATCCCCTCAAAATAAGGTATCCCCTCAATCTAAGGCAATCCCTCAGTCTCAGGCAAACCCTCATACTAAGGCAACCCTCAATCTAAGGCAGTGCCTCAAACTAAGGCAGCACCTCAAACTAAGGCTACACCTCAAACGAAGGCAACCCTCAAATTAGGGCAACACTCACACGAAGGCAACCCTCAAACTAGTGCAACCCTCAAACTAGGGCAACCATCAAACTAGGGCAACCCTCAAACTAGGGCAACCCTCAAACTAAGGCGGCCCCTCAAGCTAAGGCAGGCCCTCAAACTAAGGCAGCCCCTCAAACTAATGCACTCCCTCAAACTAATGCACTCCCTCAAACTCAGGAAGCACCTCAAACTAAGGCAGCCCTTCAAACTAAGGCACTCCCTCAAACTAAGGCACTCCCTCAAACTAAGGCACTCCCTCAAACTCAGGCAGCCCCTCAAACTAAGGCAACGCCTCAAAATAAGGCAACACCTCAAAATAAGGCAACACCTCAAACTAAGGCATCCCCCAAACTAAGACAACCCCCAAACAAAGGCAACCCCCCCAAACTAAGGCAACCCCCCAAACTAAGGCAACCCCCCCCAAAGCTAAGGCTACCCTCAAACTAGGACAACCCTCAAACTAGGGCAACCATCAAACTAGGGCAACCCTCAAACTAAGGCGGCCCCTCAAACTAAGGCAGCCCCTCAAACTAAGGCAGCCCCTCAAACTAATGCACTCCCTCAAACTAATGCACTCCCTCAAACTCAGGATGCACCTCAAACGAAGGCAACCCCTCAAACGAAGGTAACCCTCAAACTCAGGCAGTGCCTCAAACTAATGCAACACCTCAAGCTAAGGCAGGCCCTCAAACTAATGCAACTATCAAACTCAGGCAACCATCAAACTAAGGCGCCCCCTCAAACTAAGGCAACCCTCAAACTAAGGCAACTCCTTAAATTGAGGCAGGCCCTCAAACTGAGGCAACCCCTCAAACTAAGGCAACCCCTGAAACTAAGGCATCCACTCAAATTAAGGCAGCCCCTCAAACTCAGGCAACTCCTTAAACTAAGGCAGGCCCACAAACTTAGGCAACCCTCAAAGTAAGGCAACTCCTCAAAATAAGGCATCCACTCAAACTAAGGCAGCCCCTCAAACTAAGGCAGCCCCTCAAAATAAGGTATCCCCTCAATCTAAGGCAATCCCTCAGTCTCAGGCAATCCCTCATACTCAGGCAATCCCTCATACTAAGGCAATCCCTCATACTAAGGCAACCCTCAATCTAAGGCAGTGCCTCAAACTAAGGCAGCACCTCAAACTAAGGCTACACCTCAAACTAAGGCAACCCTCAAATTAGGGCCACCCTCACACGAAGGCAACCCTCAAACTAGGGCAACCCTCAAACTAGGGTAACCATCAAACTAGGGCCACCCTCAAACTAGGGCAACCCTCAAAGTAAGCCTGCCCCTCAAACTAAGGCAGCCCCTCAAACTAATGCACTCCCTCAAACTAATGCACTCCCTCAAACTCAGGAAGCACCTCAAACTAAGGCAGCCCCTCAAACTAAGGCACTCCCTCAAACTAAGGCACTCCCTCAAACTAAGGCACTCCCTCAAACTCAGGCAGCCCCTCAAACTAAGGCAATGCCTCAAACTAATGCAACGCCTCAAACTAATGCAACGCCTCAAACTAATGCAACGCCTCAAACTAAGGCCACACTCAAACTAAGGCAACAGTCAAACTAAGGCAACGCTCAAACTAAGGCAACCACTCAAACTAATGCAATCCTCAAACTAATGCAACCCCGCAAACTAAGGCAGGCTCACAAACTAAGTCAACACTCAAACGAAGGCAAACCCTCAAACTAAGGTAACCCTCAAACTCAGGCAGTGCCTCAAACCAATTCAACACCTCAAGCTAAGGCAGACCCTCAAACTAAGGCAACTCCTTAAACTGAGGCAGGCCCTCAAACTGAGGCAACCCCTCAAACTAAGGCAACCCCTCAAACTAAGGCATCCACTCAAATTAAGGCAGCCCCTCAAACTCAGGCAACTCCTTAAACTAAGGCAGGCCCACAAACTTAGGCAACCCTCAAACTAAGGCAGCCCCTCAAACTAAGGCAGCCCCTCAAACTAAGGCAGCCCCTCAAACTAAGGCAAACCTCAAACTAAGTCAAACCTCAAACTGATGCAACACCTCAAACTAAGGCAGCCCCTCAAACGAAGGCAGCCCCTCAAACGGAGGCAGCCCCTCAAACTGAGGCAGCCCCTCAAAGTAATGCAGCCCCTCAAAGTAATGCAGCCCCTCAGACCAATGCAGCCCCTCAGACCAATGCAGCCGCTCAGACGAATGCAGCCCCTCAGACTAAGGCTGCCCCTCAGACGAATGCAGCCCCTCAGACGAATGCATCCCCTCAGAAGAATGCAGCCCCTCAGACGAATGCAGCACCTCAAACTAAGGCTTCCTCACAAACTAAGCCATTCTGTCAAACAAAGGCAACCCCTCAAACTAATGCAACCCCTCAAACTAAGGCAACCCCTCTACTAAGGCACCCCTCTACTGAGGCAACACCTCAAACTAAGGTCAGCCCCTCAAACGAAGGCAGCCCCTCAAACGAAGGCAGCCCCTCAAACGAAGGCAACACCTCAAACTCAGGCAACACCTCAAACTAAGGCAACACCTCAAACACAGGCAGCCCCTCAAACTAAGGCTGCCCCTCAAACTAAGGCTGCCCCTCAAACTAAGGCAGCCCCTCAAACTAAGGCAATCCCTCAAACAAAGGCAACAGCCCAAACTAATGTAGCACATCAATCTAAGTCAACCCACAATCTAATGCAGCCCCTCAATCTAATGCAGCCCCTCAAAGTAAGACATCCCCTCAAACTAATGCAGCACCTCAAACTAATGCAGCCCCTCAAACTAATGCAGCCCCTCAACGAAGGCACCCTCAAACGAGGGCAATACTCAAACTCGGGCAAAACCTCAAACTCATGCAGCCCCGAGAACAAATGCAACGCCTCAAACCAATGCAACGCCTCAAACTAATGCAACGCCTCAAACTCATGCAACGCCTCAAACTAAGGCAACATCTCAAACTAAGGCCGCCCTCAAACTGAGGCTACCCTCAAACTAAGGCAACCCCTCAAAATAAGGCAACCCCTCAAACAAGGCAACCCCACAAACTAAGGCAGTCCCTCATACTCGGGCAACCCTCATACTCGGGCAACCCTCAAACTAAGGCAGCCCCTCAAACTAAGGCAGCCCCTCAAACTGATGCATTCCCTCAAACTGATGCACTCCCTCAAACTGATGCACTCCCTCAAACTTAGGCAGCCCCTCAAACTAAGGCAGCCCCTCAAACTCAGGCAGCCCCTCAACCTAAGGCAGCCCCTCAAACTGATGCAACGCCTCAAACTGATGCAACGCCTCAAACTGAGGCAACCCCTCAAACTAAGGCAACCCCTCAAACTAAGGCAAAACCTCAAACTAAGGCAAAACCTCAAACTAAGGCAAATCCTCAAACTAAGGCAGCCCCTCAAACTTGGGCAGACCCTCAAACTAGGGCAACCCTCACACGAGGGCAACACTCAAACTAAGGCAGCCCCTCAAACTAAGGCGCTCCCTCAAACTAAGGCACACTCTCAAACTCAGGCACTCCCTCAAACTCAGGCAGCCCCTCAAACTGAGGCAGCCCCTCAAACTAAGGCAACGCCTCAAACTAATGCAACGCCTCAAACTAATGCAACGCCTCAAACTAAGGCAACACTCAAACTAAGGCAACACTCAAACTAAGGCATCCCTCAACATAAGGCATCCCTCAAACTAAGGCATCCCTCAAACTAAACAAACCCTCAAACTAAACAAACACTCAAACTAATGCAGCCCCTCAAAGTAATGCAGACCCTCATACTAATGCAGCCCCTCAGACTAATGCAGCCCCTCAGACTAATGCAGCTCCTCAGACGAATGCATCCCCTCAGACTAAGGCTGCCCCTCAGACTAAGGCTGCCCCTCAAACGAAGGCAGCCCCTCAAACGAAGGCAGCCTCTCAAAAGAAGGCAGCAAATCAAACGAAGGCAACACCTCAAACGAAGGCAACACCTCAAACGAAATCAACACCTCAAACGAAGGCAACACCTCAAACGAAGGCAACACATCAATCTAAGGCAACGCCTCATTCTAAGGCAACACCTCAAACTAAGGCAACACCTCAAACGAAGGCAACACCTCAATCTAAGGCAACACCTCAAACTGAGGCAACACCTCAAACTAAGGCAACACCTCAAACTAAGGCTGCCCCTCAAACTAAGGCTGCCCCTCAAAATAAGGCATCCGCTCAAACAAAGGCAGCCCCTCAAACTAAGGCAGCCCCTCAAACTAAGGCAGCCCCTCAAACTAAGGCAGCCCCTCAAACAAAGGCAACACCCCAAATTAATGTGACACATCAATCTAAGGCAACCCTCAATCTAATGCAGCCCCTCAAACTAAGACAGCCCCTCAAAGTAAGACAGCCCCTCCTACTAATGCAGCCCCTCATACTAATGCAGCCCCTCATACTAATGCAGCCCCTCAAACTAAGGCTGCCCCACAAACTAAGGCATCCCCACAAACTAAGGCAACCCGGCAAACTAATTCAGCCCCTCAAACGAAGGCTTCCCCACAAACTAAGCCATTCCGTCAAACTAAGGCAACCCCTCAAACCAAGGCAACCCCTCTACGAAGGCAGCCCCTCAAACTAAGGCAACCCCACAAACTAAGGCAACACCTCAAACGAAGGCAGCCCCTCAAACTAAGGCAGCCCCTCAAACTAAGGCAGCCGCTCAAACAAAGGCAGCCCCTCAAACTAGGGCAACCCTCACACTAGGGCAACCCTCAAACTAAGGCAGCCCCTCAAACTAAGGCACTCCCTCAAACTAAGGCACACTCTCAAACTCAGGCACTCCCTCAAACTCAGGCAGCCCCTCAAACTGAGGCAGCCCCTCAAACTAAGGCAACGCCTCAAACTAATGCAACGCCTCAAACTGATGCAACGCCTCAAACTGATGCAACGCCTCAAACTGAGGCAACCCCTCAAACTAAGGCAACCCCTCAAACTAAGGCAAAACCTCAAACTAAGGAAAAACGTCAAACTAAGGCAAATCCTCAAACTAAGGCAGCCCCTCAAACTTGGGCAGACCCTCAAACTAGGGCAACCCTCACACGAGGGCAACCCTCAAACTAAGGCAGCCCCTCAAACTAAGGCGCTCCCTCAAACTAAGGCACACTCTCAAACTCAGGCACTCCCTCAAACTCAGGCAGCCCCTCAAACCGAGGCAGCCCCTCAAACTAAGGCAACGCCTCAAACTAATGCAACGCCTCAAACTAATGCAACGCCTCAAACTAAGGCAACACTCAAACTAAGGCAACACTCAAACTAAGGCATCCCTCAACATAAGGCATCCCTCAAACTAAGGCATCCCTCAAACTAAACAAACACTCAAACTAAACAAACACTCAAACTAATGCAGCCCCTCAAAGTAATGCAGACCCTCATACTAATGCAGCCCCTCAGACTAATGCAGCCCCTCAGACTAATGCAGCTCCTCAGACGAATGCATCCCCTCAGACTAAGGCTGCCCCTCAGACTAAGGCTGCCCCTCAAACGAAGGCAGCCCCTCAAACGAAGGCAGCCTCTCAAAAGAAGGCAGCAAATCAAACGAAGGCAACACCTCAAACGAAGGCAACACCTCAAACGAAATCAACACCTCAAACGAAGGCAACACCTCAAACGAAGGCAACACATCAATCTAAGGCAACGCCTCATTCTAAGGCAACACCTCAAACTAAGGCAACACCTCAAACGAAGGCAACACCTCAATCTAAGGCAACACCTCAAACTGAGGCAACACCTCAAACTAAGGCAACACCTCAAACTAAGGCTGCCCCTCAAACTAAGGCTGCCCCTCAAACTAAGGCAGCCGCTCAAACAAAGGCAGCCCCTCAAACTAAGGCAGCCCCTCAAACTAAGGCAGCCCCTCAAACTAAGGCAGCCCCTCAAACAAAGGCAACACCCCAAATTAATGTGACACATCAATCTAAGGCAACCCTCAATCTAATGCAGCCCCTCAAACTAAGACAGCCCCTCAAAGTAAGACAGCCCCTCCTACTAATGCAGCCCCTCATACTAATGCAGCCCCTCATACTAATGCAGCCCCTCAAACTAAGGCTGCCCCACAAACTATGGCATCCCCTCAAACTAAGGCAACCCGGCAAACTAATTCAGCCCCTCAAACGAAGGCTTCCCCACAAACTAAGCCATTCCGTCAAACTAAGGCAACCCCTCAAACCAAGGCAACCCCTCTACGAAGGCAGCCCCTCAAACTAAGGCAACCCCACAAACTAAGGCAACACCTCAAACGAAGGCAGCCCCTCAAACTAAGGCAGCCCCTCAAACTAATGCAGCCGCTCAAACAAAGGCAGCCCCTCAAACTATGCAACCCTCAAACTAAGGCAATTCTCAAACTCAGGCAGGCCCTCAAACTGGGGCAACCCTGAAAATAAGGCAGCCGCTCAAAGTGAGGCAACCCTCAAAGTGAGGCAACCCTCAAACTAAAGCAGCCCCTCAAACTAAGGCAGGCCCTCAAACTAAGGCAATTCTCAAACTAATGCAGCGCTTCTAACTAAGGAGGCGCCTCAAACTAAGGCAGCCCCTCTCACTAAGACAGCCCCTCTGACTAAGGCAGCCCCTTTCACTAAGGCAGCCCCTGACACTCAAGCAGGCCCTGAAACTCAAGCAGGCCCTGAAACTAAAGCAGGCCCTGAAACTCAAGCAGGCCCTTAAATTAATGCAGCACCACAAACTAAGGCTGCCCCTCATACTAAGGCAGCCCCTCATACGAAGGCAGCCCCTCATATAAAGGCATCACTTCAAACTAAGGCAACCCCTCAAACGAAGGCAACCCCTCAAACGAAGGCAACCCCTCCAACTGAGGCAGCCGCTCAAACTAAGGCTGCCCCTCAAACTAAGGCTGCCCCTCAAACTAAGGCAGCCCCTCAAACTAAGGCAGCCCCGCAAAATAAGGCAGCCCCGCACACTAAGGCAGCCCCGCAAACTCAGGAAGCCCCTCACACTCACAAAGCCCCTAAAACTCAGGCAGCCCCTCACACGAAGGCAGCCCCTCACACTAAGGCAGCCCACAAACGAAGGCAACACCTCAAACTAAGGCAATACCTCAAACTAAGGCAACACCTCAAACTAAGGCAACATATCAAACTAAGGCAACCCTCAATCAAGGGCAACACCTCAAACTTAGGCAACACCTCAAACTGAGAAACCCCTCAAACTAAGGCAACACCTCAAACTAAGGCAGACCCTCCATCTAAGGCAACCCCTCAAACTAATGCAGCGCCTCAGACAAAGGCAACCTTCAAAATAAAGCTACACCTAAAACAAAGGCAGACCCTTAAAATAAGGCAAGACCTCAAACTATTGCAACATCTAAAACGAAGTAAACCCTCTAACTAAGACAACCCCTCAAAATAAGGCAACATCTCAAAATAACGCAGTTCATCAAACTAAGGCAGCCCCTCAAACTAAGGCAGCACCTCAAACTAAGATAGCCCCTCAAACTAAGGTAGCCCCTCAAACTAATGCAACACCTCAAACTAAGGCAACACCTCAAACTAAGGCTACACCTCAAACTAAGGCTACACCTCAAACTAATGAAACCCTCAAACAAAGGCAACAACTAAAACGAAGGCAACACCTCAAACTAAGGCAACACCTCAAACTAAGGCATCACCTCAAACTAATGCAACACCTCAAACCAAGGCAACACCTCAAACTAAGGCAACACCTCAAACTAAGACAGCCCACTTAAAATAAGGCAAGACCTCAAATTAAGAAAACCCTCAAACTAAGGCAACACCTCAAACTAAGGCGAAACGTCAAACTAATGAAACCCTCAAACTAAGGCAACACCTCAAGCTAAGGCAACCGTCAAACGAATACAACCCTCAAACTAATGCAACACTCAAACTAATGCAACCCTCAAACTAATGCAACCCTCAAACTAATGCAACCCTCAAACTAAGGCAACACCTCAAACTAAGGCAAAACCTCAAACTAATGAAACCCTCAAACTAAGGCAACACCTCAAACTAAGGCAACACCTCAAACTAAGGCATCACCTCAAACTAATGCAACAGCTCAAACTAAGGCAACACCTCAAACTAAGGCAACATATCAAACTAAGGCAACCCTCAATCAAAGGCAACACCTCAAACTGAGGCAACACCTCAAACTAAGGCAACACCTCAAACTAAGGCAACCCTCAATCAAAGGCAACAACTCAAACTAAGGCAACAACCCAAACTAAGGCAACACCTCAAACTAAGGCAACACCTCAAACAAAGGCAACACCTCAATCTAAGGCAACACCTCAAACTGAGGCAACACCTCAAACTAAGGCAACACCTCAAACGAAGGCAACACCTCAAACTAAGACAGCCAATGAAAACTAAGGCAACATCTCAAATTATGTAAACCCTCAAAATAAGGCACCACCACAAACGAAGGGAACCCTCAAACTAAGGCAACCCTCAAACTAAGCAACCCTCAAACTAAGGCAACCCTCAAACAAACTAAGGCAACACCTCAAACTAATGCAACACCTCAAACTAATGCAACACCTCAGACTAAAGCAACACCTCAAACAAAAGCAACACCTCAAACGAAAGCAACTCCTCAAACTAAAGCAACTGCTCAAACTAAAGCAACTCCTCAGACTAAAGCAACTCCTCAAACTAATGCAACTCCTCAAACTAATGCAACTCCTCAAACTAATGCAACTCCTCAAATTAATGCCACACCTCAAACTAAGGAAACCGTCAATCAAAGGCAACACCTCAAACTCAGGCAGCACCTCAAACGAAGGCCGCCCCTCAAACTAAGGCAGCCCCTCAAACTAAGGCAACACCTCAAACAAAGGCAACACCTCAAACTAAGGCAACACCTCAATCTAAGGCAACACCTCAAACTAATGCAACACCTCAAACTAATGCAACACCTCAAACTAAGGCAACACATCAAAATAATGCAACACATCAAACTAAGGCAACACCTCTAACTAAGGCAACACCTCAAACTATGGCAACATTTCAAACTAAGGCAACCGTCAAACTAATGGAACCCTCAAACCAATGGAACCCTCAAACTAATGCAACAACTCAAACTAAAGCAACACCTCAAACTAAGGCAACACCTCAAACCAAGGCAACACCTCAATCTAAGGCAACACCTCAAACTAAGGCAACCCTCAAACTAAGGCAACACCTCAAACAAAGGCAACACCTCAATCTAATGCAACACCTCAAACCAAGGCAACAACTCAAACTGAGGCAACAACTCAAACTGAGGCCTCACCTCAAACGAAGGCAACACCTCAAACTAATGCAACACCTCAAACTAAGGTAACACCTCAAACTAAGGCAACACCTCAAACTAAGGCAACACTTCAAACAGATGCAGCCCCTTAAACGAAGGCAACACCTCAAACTAAGGCAACAACTCAAACTGAGGCAACGACTCAAACTGAGGCCTCACCTCAAACGAAGGCAACACCTCAAACTAATGCAACACCTCAAACTAAGGTAACACCTCAAACTAAGGCAACACCTCAAACTAAGGCAACACTTCAAACAGATGCAGCCCCTTAAACTAAGGCAACACCTCAAACTAAGGGAACCCTCAAACTAAGGGAACCCTCAAACAAAGGCAACCCACCAACGAAGGCTGCAACTCAAACTAAAGCAACACCTCAAACAAATGCAACACCTCAAACTAATGCAACACCTCAAACTAATGCAACACCTCAAACTAAGGCAACACCTCAAACTAAGGTAACACCTCAAACTAAGAAAGCCCTCAAACTAATGCAACACCTCAAACTGAGGCAACACCTCAAACTGAGACAGCCCACTTAAAGTAAGGCAAGACCTTAAATTAAGAAAACCCTCAAACTAAGGCAACACCTCAAACTAAGGCTAAACCTCAAACTAATGAAACCCTCAAACTGAGGCAACACCTCAAACTAAGGCAACCGTCAAACGAATACAACCCTCAAACTAATGCAACACTCAAACTAATGCAACCCTCAAACTAATTCAACCCACAAACTAATGCAACCCTCAAACTAAGGCAACACCTCAAACTGAGGCAACACCTCAAACTAAGGCTAAACCTCAAAGTAATGAAACCCTCAAACTAAGGCAACACCTCAAACTAAGGCAACACCTCAAACTGAGGCAACAGCTCAAACTAAGGCAACACCTCAAACTAAGGCAACACCTCAAACTAATGCAACAGCTCAAACTAAGGCAACACCTCAAACTAAGGCAACATCTCAAACTGAGGCAACCCTCAATCAAAGGCAACACCTCAAACTAAGGCAACACCTCAAACTAAGACAACACCTCAAACTAAGGCAACCATCAATCAAAGGCAACAACTCAAACTAAGGCAACACCTCAAACTGAGACAGCCCACTTAAAATAAGGCAAGACCTCAAATTAAGAAAACCCTCAAACTAAGGCAACACCTCAAACTAAGGCTAAACCTCAAACTAATGAAACCCTCAAACTAAGGCAACACCTCAAACGAAGGCAAGCGTTAAACGAATACAACCCTCAAACTAATGCAACACTCAAACTAATGCAACCCTCAGACTAATTCAACCCACAAACTAATGCAACCCTCAAACTATGGCAACACCTCAAACTGAGGCAACACCTCAAACTAAGGCTAAACCTCAAAGTAATGAAACCCTCAAAATAAGGCAACACCTCAAACTAAGGCAACACCTCAAACTGAGGCAACGCCTCAAACTGATGCAACGCCTCAAACTGATGCAACGCCTCAAACTGAGGCAACCCCTCAAACTAAGGCAACCCCTCAAACTAAGGCAAAACCTCAAACTAAGGCAAAACCTCAAACTAAGGCAAATCCTCAAACTAAGGCAACCCCTCAAACTTGGGCAGACCCTCAAACTAGGGCAACCCTCACACTAGGGCAACCCTCACACTAAGGCAGCCCCTCAAACTAAGGCACTCCCTCAAACTAAGGCACACTCTCAAACTCAGGCACTCCCTCAAACTCAGGCAGCCCCTCAAACTGAGGCAGCCCCTCAAACTAAGGCAACGCCTCAAACTAATGCAACGCCTCAAACTAATGCAACGCCTCAAACTAAGGCAACACTCAAACTAAGGCAACACTCAAACTAAGGCATCACTCAACATAAGGCATCCCTCAAACTAAGGCATCCCTCAAACTAAACAAACACTCAAACTAATGCAGCCCCTCAAAGTAATGCAGACCCTCATACTAATGCAGCCCCTCAGACTAATGCAGCCCCTCAGACTAATGCAGCTCCTCAGACGAATGCATCCCCTCAGGCTAAGGCTGCCCCTCAGACTAAGGCTGCCCCTCAAACGAAGGCAGCCCCTCAAACGAAGGCAGCCTCTCAAAAGAAGGCAACAAATCAAACGAAGGCAACACCTCAAACGAAGGCAACACCTCAAACGAAATCAACACCTCAAACGAAGGCAACACTTCAAACGAAGGCAACACATCAATCTAAGGCAACGCCTCATTCTAAGGCACAACCTCAAACTAAGGCAACACCTCAAACGAAGGCAACACCTCAATCTAAGGCAACACCTCAAACTGAGGCAACACCTCAAACTAAGGCAACACCTCAAACTAAGGCTGCCCCTCAAACTAAGGCTGCCCCTCAAACTAAGGCAGCCGCTAAAACAAAGGCAGCCCCTCAAACTAAGGCAGCCCCTCAAACTAAGGCAGCCCCTCAAACAAAGGCAACACCCCAAATTAATGTGACACATCAATCTAAGGCAACCCTCAATCTAATGCAGCCCCTCAAACTAAGACAGCCCCTCAAAGTAAGACAGCCCCTCCTACTAATGCAGCCCCTCATACTAATGCAGCCCCTCATCCTAATGCAGCCCCTCAAACTAAGGCTGCCCCACAAACTAAGGCATCCCCTCAAACTAAGGCAACCCGGCAAACTAATTCAGCCCCTCAAACGAAGGCTTCCCCACAAACTAAGCCATTCCGTCAAACTAAGGCAACCCCTCAAACCAAGGCAACCCCTCTACGAAGGCAGCCCCTCAAACGAAGGCAGCCCCTCAAACTAAGGCAGCCGCTCAAACAAAGGCAGCCCCTCAAACTAGGCAACCCTCAAACTAAGGCAGACCTCAAACTAAGGCAGACCTCAAACTAAGGCAATTCTCAAACTCAGGCAGGCCCTCAAACTGGGGCAACCCTGAAAATAAGGCAGCCGCTCAATGTGAGGCAATCCTCAAAGTGAGGCAACCCTCAAACTAAAGCAGCCCCTCAAACTAAGGCAGGCCCTCAAACTAAGGCAATTCTCAAACAAATGCAGCGCTTCTAACTAAGGAGGCGCCTCAAACTAAGGCAGCCCCTCTCACTAAGACAGCCCCTCTGACTAAGGCAGCCCCTTTCACTAAGGCAGCCCCTGACACTCAAGCAGGCCCTGAAACTCAAGCAGGCCCTGAAACTAAAGCAGGCCCTGAAACTCAAGCAGGCCCTTAAATTAATGCAGCACCACAAACTAAGGCTGCCCCTCATACTAAGGCAGCCCCTCATACGAAGGCAGCCCCTCATATAAAGGCATCACTTCAAACTAAGGCAACCCCTCAAACGAAGGCAACCCCTCAAACGAAGGCAACCCCTCCAACTGAGGCAGCCGCTCAAACTAAGGCTGCCCCTCAAACTAAGGCTGCCCCTCAAACTAAGGCAGCCCCTCAAACTAAGGCAGCCCCGCAAAATAAGGCAGCCCCGCAAACTAAGGCAGCCCCGCAAACTCAGGAAGCCCCTCACACTCACAAAGCCCCTAAAACTCAGGCAGCCCCTCACACGAAGGCAGCCCCTCACACGAAGGCAGCCCACAAACGAAGGCAACACCTCCAACTAAGGCAACACCTCAAACTAAGGCAACACCTCAAACTAAGGCAACATATCAAACTAAGGCAACCCTCAAGCAAAGGCAACACCTCAAACTTAGGCAACACCTCAAACTGAGAAACCCCTCAAACTAAGGCAACACCTCAAACTAAGGCAGACCCTCCATCTAAGGCAACCCCTCAAACTAATGCAGCGCCTCAGACAAAGGCAACCTTCAAAATAAAGCTACACCTAAAACGAAGGCAGACCCTTAAAACACCTCAAACTATTGCAACATCTAAACGAAGTAAACCCTCTAACTAAGACAACCCCTCAAAATAAGGCAACATCTCAAAATAACGCAGTTCATCAAACTAAGGCAGCCCCTCAAACTAAGGCAGCACCTCAAACTAAGATAGCCCCTCAAACTAAGGTAGCCCCTCAAACTAATGCAACACCTCAAACTAAGGCAACACCTCAAACTAAGGCTACACCTCAAACTAAGGCTACACCTCAAACTAATGAAACCCTCAAACAAAGGCAACAACTAAAACGAAGGCAACACCTCAAACTAAGGCAACACCTCAAACTAAGGCAACACCTCAAACTAAGGCATCACCTCAAACTAATGCAACACCTCAAACCAAGGCAACACTTCAAACTAAGGCAACACCTCAAACTAAGACAGCCCACTTAAAATAAGGCAACACCTCAAATTAAGAAAACCCTCAAACTAAGGCAACACCTCAAACTAATGCAACACCTCAAACTGAGGCAACACCTCAAACTAAGGCAACACCTCAAACTGAGACAGCCCACTTAAAATAAGGCAAGACCTCAAATTAAGAAAACCCTCAAACTAAGGCAACACCTCAAACTAAGGCGAAACGTCAAACTAATGAAACCCTCAAACTAAGGCAACACCTCAAGCTAAGGCAACCGTCAAACTAATGCAACCCTCAAACTAATGCAACCATCAAACTAATGCAACCCTCAAACTAAGGCAACACCTCAAACTAAGGCAAAACCTCAAACTAATAAAACCCTCAAACTAAGGCAACACCTCAAACTAAGGCAACACCTCAAACTAAGGCAACACCTCAAACTAAGGCAACACCTCAAACTAATGCAACAGCTCAAACTAAGGCAACACCTCAAACTAAGGCAACATATCAAACTAAGGCAACACCTCAAACTAAGGCAACCCTCAATCAAAGGCAACACCTCAAACTAAGGCAACCCTCAATCAAAGGCAACAACTCAAACTAAGGCAACAACTCAAACTAAGGCAACACCTCAAACTAAGGCAACACCCTAAACTAAGGCAACACCTCAATCTAAGGCAACACCTCAAACTGAGGCAACACCTCAAACTAAGGCAACACCTCAAACGAAGGCAACACCTCAAACTAAGACAGCCAATGAAAACTAAGGCAACATCTCAAATTATGTAAACCCTCAAAATAAGGCACCACCACAAACGAAGGGAACCCTCAAACTAAGGCAACCCTCAAACTAAGCAACCCTCAAACTAAGGCAACCCTCAAACAAACTAAGGCAACACCTCAAACTAATGCAACACCTCAAACTAATGCAACACCTCAGACTAAAGCAACACCTCAAACAAAAGCAACACCTCAAACGAAAGCAACTCCTCAAACTAAAGCAACTCCTCAGACTAAAGCAACTCCTCAAACTAATGCAACTCCTCAAACTAATGCAACTCCTCAAACTAATGCAACTCCTCAAACTAATGCCACACCTCAAACTAAGGAAACCGTCAATCAAAGGCAACACCTCAAACTCAGGCAGAACCTCAAACGAAGGCCGCCCCTCAAACTAAGGCAGCCCCTCAAACTAAGGCAACACCTCAAACAAAGGCAACACCTCAAACTAAGGCAACACCTCAAACTAAGGCAACACCTCAAACTAATGCAACACCTCAAACTAATGCAACACCTCAAACTAATGCAACACCTCAAACTAAGGCAACACATCAAAATAATGCAACACATCAAACTAAGGCAACACCTCTAACTAAGGCAACACCTCAAACTATGGCAACATTTCAAACTAAGGCAACCGTCAAACTAATGGAACCCTCAAACCAATGAAACCCTCAAACTAATGCAACAACTCAAACTAAAGCAACACCTCAAACTAAGGCAACACCTCAAACCAAGGGAACACCTCAATCTAAGGCAACACCTCAAACTAAGGCAACCCTCAAACTAAGGCAACACCTCAAACAAAGGCAACACCTCAAACTAAGGCAACACCTCAAACTTATGCAACACCTCAAACTGATTCAACAACTCAAACTAATGCAACACCTCAATCTAATGCAACACCTCAAACTAAGGCAACAACTCAAACTAAGACAACAACTCTAACGAAGGCTGCAACTCAAACTAAAGCAACACCTCAAGCTAATGCAGCACCTCAAACTAATGCAACACCTCAAACTAATGCAACACCTCAAACTCATGCAACACCTCAAACTAATGCAACACCTCAAACTAATGCAACACCTCAAACTAATGCAACACCTCAAACGAATGCAACACCTCAAACTCATGCATCACCTTATACTAAGGAAACCGTGAATCAAAGGCAACACCTCATACTCAGGCAACACCTCAAACTAAGGCGGCCCTACAAACTAAGGCGTCCCCTCAAACTAAGGCAACACCTCAAACTAAGGCAACAGCTCAAACTAAGGCAACACCTCAAACTAATGCAACACCTGAAACGAAGGCAACCCCTCAAACAGATGCAGCCCCTTAAACTAAGGCAACACCTCAAACTAAGGCAACACCTCAAACTAAGGGAAACAACAAACTAAGGGAACCCTCAAACTAAGGGAACCCTCAAACAAAGGCAACCCACTAACGAAGGATGCAACTCAAACTAATGCAACACCTCAAGCTAATGCAACACCTCAAACTAAGGAAACCGTCAATCAAAGGCAACACCTCATTCTCAGGCAACACCTCAAACAAAGACAGCCCCTCAAACTAAGGCGGCCCCTCAAACTAAGGCAACACCTCAAAATAAGGCAACACCTCAAACTAAGGCAACACCTCAAACTAAGGCAACATCTCAAACTGAGGCAACCCTCAATCAAAGGCAACACCTCAAACTAATGGAACCCTCAAACTAATGCAACACCTCAAACTTAATCAACACCTCAAACTAAGGCAACACCTCAAACTAAGGCAACACCTCAAACTAAGGCAACCCTAAAACTAAGGCAACAATTCAAACTAAGGCAACACCTCAAACTAAGGCAACACATCAAACTTATGCAACACCTCAAACTGAATCAACAACTCAAACTAATGCAACACCTCAAACTAATGCAACACCTCAAACTAAGGCAACACCTCAAACTAAGGCAACACCTCAAACTAAGGCAAACCCACAAACTAATGCAACACCTCAAACTAAGGCAACTCCTCAAATTAATGCAAAACCTCAAATAAAGGCTCCCTTCAAACTAAGCAATATCTAAATCTAAGGCAACCTTCAAACTAAGGCAACACCTCAAACTAAGGCAACACCTCAAACTAAGGAAACCGTCAATCAAAGGCAACACCTCATACTCAGGCAACACCTCAAACAAAGGCGGCCCCTCAAACTAAGGCGGCCCCTCAAACAAAGGCAACCCTAAAACTAATGCAAAACCTCAAACTAAGGGAAATCCTCAAACTAAGGCAAAACCTCAAACTAAGGCAACACCTCAAACTAAGGCAACACCTCAAACTAAGGCAACACCTCAAACTAATGCAACACCTCAATCTAATGCAACACCTCAAACTAATGCAACACCTCAAACTAAGGCAACACCTCAAAATAATGCAACACATCAAACTAAGGCAACACCTCAAACTGAGGCAACATTTCAAACTAAGGTAACCGTCAAACTAATGGAACCCACAAACTGATGGAACCCTCAACTAATGCAACACCTCAAACAAAATCAACACCTCAAACTAAGGCAACACCTCAAACTAAGGCAACACCTCAAACTAAGGCAACCCTAAAACTAAGGCAACAACTCAAACCAAGGCAACACCTCAAACTAAGGCAACACTTCAAACTTATGCAACACCTCAAACTGAATCAAGAACTCAAACTAATGCAAAACCTCAAACTAATGCAACACCTCAAACTAAGGCAACACTTCAAACTTATGCAACACCTCAAACTGAATCAAGAACTCAAACTAATGCAACACCTCAAACTAATGCAACACATCAAACTAAGGCAACACCTCAAACTGAGGCAACATTTCAAACTAAGGTAACCGTCAAACTAATGGAACCCACAAACTGATGGAACCCTCAACTAATGCAACACTTCAAACAAAATCAACACCTCAAACTAAGGCAACACCTCAAACTAAGGCAACACCTCAAACTAAGGCAACCCTAAAACTAAGGCAACAACTCAAACCAAGGCAACACCTCAAACTAAGGCAACACTTCAAACTTATGCAACACCTCAAACTGAATCAAGAACTCAAACTAATGCAACACCTCAAACTAAGGCAACACCTCAAACTAAGGCAACACCTCAAACTAAGGCAACACATCAAACTAATGCAACTCCTCAAACTAATGCAACACCTGAAACTAATGCAACACCTCAAACTAATGCAACTCCTCAAACTAATCCAAAACCTTAAATAAAGGCTCCCATCAAACTAAGCAATATCTAAAACTAAGGCAACCCTCAAACTAAGGCAACACCTCAAACTAAGGCAACACCTCAAACTCAGGCAACACCTCAAACTAAGGCAACACCTCAAACTAATTCAGCCCCTTAAACTGAGGCAACACCTCAAACTAAGGCAACACCTCAAACTAAGGGAACCCTCAAACTAAGGGAACCCTCAAACTAAGGGAACCCTCAACCAAAGGCAACCCACTAACTAAGGCTGCAACTCAAACTAAAGCAACACCTCAAGCTAATGCAACACCTCAAACTAATGCAACACCTCAAATAATGCAACACCTCAAACTAATGCAACTCCTCAAACTAAGGAAACCGTCAATCAAAGGCAACACCTCATACTCAGGCAACACCTCAGACTAAGGTGGCCCCTCAAACTAAGGCGGCCCCTCAAACTAAGGCTGCACCTCAAACTAAGGCAACACCTCAAACTAAGGCAACACCTAAAACTAAGGCAACCCTCAAACAGATGCAGCCCCTTAAACTAAGGCAACACCTCAAACTAATGCAACACCTCAAACTAAGGCAACACCTCAAACTAAGGCAACCCTAAAACTAAGGCAACAACTCAAACCAAGGCAACACCTCAAACTAAGGCAACACTTCAAACTTATGCAACACCTCAAACTGAATCAACAACTCAAACTAATGCAACACCTCAAACTAATGCAACACCTCAAACTAAGGCAACACCTCAAACTAAGGCAACACATCAAACTAATGCAACACCTCAAACTAATGCAACACCTCAAACTAATGCAACACCTCAAACTAATGCAACTCCTCAAACTAATGCAAAACCTCAAATAAAGGCTCCCATCAAACTAAGCAATATCTAAAACTAAGGCAACCCTCAAACTAAGGCAACACCTCAAACTAAGGCAACACCTCAAACTAAGGCAAAACCTCAAACTAAGGCAACACCTCAAACTAATTCAACACCTGAAACTAAGGCAACCCCTCAAACAGATGCAGCCCCTTAAACTAAGGCAACACCTCAAACTAAGGCAACACCTCAAACTAAGGGAACCCTCAAACTAAGGGAACCCTCAACCAAAGGCAACCCACTAACTAAGGCTGCAACTCAAACTATTGCAACACCTTATACTAAGGAAACCGTCAATCAAAGGCAACACCTCATACTCAGGCAACACCTCAAACAAAGGCAGCACCTCAAACAAAGGCAGCATCTCAAACAAAGGTAGCACCTCAAACAAAGGCAACCCTAAAACTAATGCAAAACCTCAAACTAAGGCAAAACCTCAAACTAAGGCAAAACCTCAAACGAAGGCAACACCTCAAACTAAGGCAACACCTCAAAGTAAGGCAACAGCTCAAACTAAGGCAACACCTCAAACTAAGGCAACACCTCAAACTAAGGCAACACCTCAAACTAATTCAACACCTGAAACTAAGGCAATCCCTCAAACAGATGCAGCCCCTTAAACTAAGGCAACACCTCAAACTAAGGCAACACCTCAAACTAAGGGAACCCTCAAACTAAGGGAACCCTCAAACTAAGGGAACCCTCAACCAAAGGCAACCCACTAACGAAGGCTGCAACTCAAACTAAAGCAACACCTCAAGCTAATGCAACACCTCAAACTAATGCAACACCTCAAATAATGCAACACCTCAAACTAATGCAACTCCTCAAACTAAGGAAACCGTCAATCAAAGGCAACACCTCATACTCAGGCAACACCTCAAACTAAGGTGGCCCCTCAAACTAAGGCGGCCCCTCAAACTAAGGCTACACCTCAAACTAAGGCAACACCTCAAACTAATGCAACACCTAAAACTAAGGCAACCCTCAAACAGATGCAGCCCCTTAAACTAAGGCAACACCTCAAACTAATGCAACACCTCAAACTAAGGCAACACCTCAAACTAAGGCAACCCTAAAACTAAGGCAACAACTCAAACCAAGGCAACACCTCAAACTAAGGCAACACTTCAAACTTATGCAACACCTCAAACTGAATCAACAACTCAAACTAATGCAACACCTCAAACTAATGCAACACCTCAAACAAAGGCAAAACCTCAAACGAAGGCAACACCTCAAACTAAGGCAACACCTCAAAGTAAGGCAACAGCTCAAACTAATGCAACACCTCAAACTAATGCAACACCTCAAACTTATGCAACACCTCAAACTGAATCAAGAACTCAAACTAATGCAACACCTCAAACTAAGGCAACACCTCAAACTAAGGCAACACCTCAAACTAAGGCAACACATCAAACTAATGCAACTCCTCAAACTAATGCAACACCTGAAACTAATGCAACACCTCAAACTAATGCAACTCCTCAAACTAATCCAAAACCTCAAATAAAGGCTCCCATCAAACTAAGCAATATCTAAAACTAAGGCAACCCTCAAACTAAGGCAACACCTCAAACTAAGGCAACACCTCAATCTCAGGCAACACCTCAAACTAAGGCAACACCTCAAACTAATTCAGCCCCTTAAACTGAGGCAACACCTCAAACTAAGGCAACACCTCAAACTAAGGGAACCCTCAAACTAAGGGAACCCTCAACCAAAGGCAACCCACTAACTAAGGCTGCAACTCAAACTAAAGCAACACCTCAAGCTAATGCAACACCTCAAACTAATGCAACACCTCAAATAATGCAACACCTCAAACTAATGCAACTCCTCAAACTAAGGAAACCATCAATCAAAGGCAACACCTCATACTCAGGCAACACCTCAAACTAAGGCGGCCCCTCAAACTAAGGCTGCACCTCAAACTAAGGCAACACCTCAAACTAAGGCAACACCTAAAACTAAGGCAACCCTCAAACAGATGCAGCCCCTTAAACTAAGGCAACACCTCAAACTAATGCAACACCTCAAACTAAGGCAACACCTCAAACTAAGGCAACCCTAAAACTAAGGCAACAACTCAAACCAAGGCAACACCTCAAACTAAGGCAACACTTCAAACTTATGCAACACCTCAAACTGAATCAACAACTCAAACTAATGCAACACCTCAAACTAATGCAACACCTCAAACTAAGGCAACACCTCAAACTAAGGCAACACCTCAAAATAATGCAACACATCAAACTAAGGCAACACCTCAAACTGAGGCAACATTTCAAACTAAGGTAACCGTCAAACTAATGGAACCCACAAACTGATGGAACCCTCAACTAATGCAACACTTCAAACAAAATCAACACCTCAAACTAAGGCAACACCTCAAACTAAGGCAACACCTCAAACTAAGGCAACCCTAAAACTAAGGCAACAACTCAAACCAAGGCAACACCTCAAACTAAGGCAACACTTCAAACTTATGCAACACCTCAAACTGAATCAAGAACTCAAACTAATGCAACACCTCAAACTAAGGCAACACCTCAAACTAAGGCAACACCTCAAACTAAGGCAACACATCAAACTAATGCAACTCCTCAAACTAATGCAACACCTGAAACTAATGCAACACCTCAAACTAATGCAACTCCTCAAACTAATCCAAAACCTTAAATAAAGGCTCCCATCAAACTAAGCAATATCTAAAACTAAGGCAACCCTCAAACGAAGGCAACACCTCAAACTAAGGCAACACCTCAAACTCAGGCAACACCTCAAACTAAGGCAACACCTCAAACTAATTCAGCCCCTTAAACTGAGGCAACACCTCAAACTAAGGCAACACCTCAAACTAAGGGAACCCTCAAACTAAGGGAACCCTCAAACTAAGGGAACCCTCAACCAAAGGCAACCCACTAACTAAGGCTGCAACTCAAACTAAAGCAACACCTCAAGCTAATGCAACACCTCAAACTAATGCAACACCTCAAATAATGCAACACCTCAAACTAATGCAACTCCTCAAACTAAGGAAACCGTCAATCAAAGGCAACACCTCATACTCAGGCAACACCTCAGACTAAGGTGGCCCCTCAAACTAAGGCGGCCCCTCAAACTAAGGCTGCACCTCAAACTAAGGCAACACCTCAAACTAAGGCAACACCTAAAACTAAGGCAACCCTCAAACAGATGCAGCCCCTTAAACTAAGGCAACACCTCAAACTAATGCAACACCTCAAACTAAGGCAACACCTCAAACTAAGGCAACCCTAAAACTAAGGCAACAACTCAAACCAAGGCAACACCTCAAACTAAGGCAACACTTCAAACTTATGCAACACCTCAAACTGAATCAACAACTCAAACTAATGCAACACCTCAAACTAATGCAACACCTCAAACTAAGGCAACACCTCAAACTAAGGCAACACATCAAACTAATGCAACACCTCAAACTAATGCAACACCTCAAACTAATGCAACACCTCAAACTAATGCAACTCCTCAAACTAATGCAAAACCTCAAATAAAGGCTCCCATCAAACTAAGCAATATCTAAAACTAAGGCAACCCTCAAACTAAGGCAACACCTCAAACTAAGGCAACACCTCAAACTAAGGCAAAACCTCAAACTAAGGCAACACCTCAAACTAATTCAACACCTGAAACTAAGGCAACCCCTCAAACAGATGCAGCCCCTTAAACTAAGGCAACACCTCAAACTAAGGCAACACCTCAAACTAAGGGAACCCTCAAACTAAGGGAACCCTCAACCAAAGGAAACCCACTAACTAAGGCTGCAACTCAAACTATTGCAACACCTTATACTAAGGAAACCGTCAATCAAAGGCAACACCTCATACTCAGGCAACACCTCAAACAAAGGCAGCACCTCAAACAAAGGCAGCATCTCAAACAAAGGTAGCACCTCAAACAAAGGCAACCCTAAAACTAATGCAAAACCTCAAACTAAGGCAAAACCTCAAACTAAGGCAAAACCTCAAACGAAGGCAACACCTCAAACTAAGGCAACACCTCAAAGTAAGGCAACAGCTCAAACTAAGGCAACACCTCAAACTAAGGCAACACCTCAAACTAAGGCAACACCTCAAACTAATTCAACACCTGAAACTAAGGCAATCCCTCAAACAGATGCAGCCCCTTAAACTAAGGCAACACCTCAAACTAAGGCAACACCTCAAACTAAGGGAACCCTCAAACTAAGGGAACCCTCAAACTAAGGGAACCCTCAACCAAAGGCAACCCACTAACGAAGGCTGCAACTCAAACTAAAGCAACACCTCAAGCTAATGCAACACCTCAAACTAATGCAACACCTCAAATAATGCAACACCTCAAACTAATGCAACTCCTCAAACTAAGGAAACCGTCAATCAAAGGCAACACCTCATACTCAGGCAACACCTCAAACTAAGGTGGCCCCTCAAACTAAGGCGGCCCCTCAAACTAAGGCTACACCTCAAACTAAGGCAACACCTCAAACTAATGCAACACCTAAAACTAAGGCAACCCTCAAACAGATGCAGCCCCTTAAACTAAGGCAACACCTCAAACTAATGCAACACCTCAAACTAAGGCAACACCTCAAACTAAGGCAACCCTAAAACTAAGGCAACAACTCAAACCAAGGCAACACCTCAAACTAAGGCAACACTTCAAACTTATGCAACACCTCAAACTGAATCAACAACTCAAACTAATGCAACACCTCAAACTAATGCAACACCTCAAACAAAGGCAAAACCTCAAACGAAGGCAACACCTCAAACTAAGGCAACACCTCAAAGTAAGGCAACAGCTCAAACTAATGCAACACCTCAAACTAATGCAACACCTCAAACTTATGCAACACCTCAAACTGAATCAAGAACTCAAACTAATGCAACACCTCAAACTAAGGCAACACCTCAAACTAAGGCAACACCTCAAACTAAGGCAACACATCAAACTAATGCAACTCCTCAAACTAATGCAACACCTGAAACTAATGCAACACCTCAAACTAATGCAACTCCTCAAACTAATCCAAAACCTCAAATAAAGGCTCCCATCAAACTAAGCAATATCTAAAACTAAGGCAACCCTCAAACTAAGGCAACACCTCAAACTAAGGCAACACCTCAATCTCAGGCAACACCTCAAACTAAGGCAACACCTCAAACTAATTCAGCCCCTTAAACTGAGGCAACACCTCAAACTAAGGCAACACCTCAAACTAAGGGAACCCTCAAACTAAGGGAACCCTCAACCAAAGGCAACCCACTAACTAAGGCTGCAACTCAAACTAAAGCAACACCTCAAGCTAATGCAACACCTCAAACTAATGCAACACCTCAAATAATGCAACACCTCAAACTAATGCAACTCCTCAAACTAAGGAAACCATCAATCAAAGGCAACACCTCATACTCAGGCAACACCTCAAACTAAGGCGGCCCCTCAAACTAAGGCTGCACCTCAAACTAAGGCAACACCTCAAACTAAGGCAACACCTAAAACTAAGGCAACCCTCAAACAGATGCAGCCCCTTAAACTAAGGCAACACCTCAAACTAATGCAACACCTCAAACTAAGGCAACACCTCAAACTAAGGCAACCCTAAAACTAAGGCAACAACTCAAACCAAGGCAACACCTCAAACTAAGGCAACACTTCAAACTTATGCAACACCTCAAACTGAATCAACAACTCAAACTAATGCAACACCTCAAACTAATGCAACACCTCAAACTAAGGCAACACCTCAAACTAAGGCAACACATCAAACTAATGCAACACCTCAAACTAATGCAACACCTCAAACTAATGCAACACCTCAAACTAATGCAACTCCTCAAACTAATGCAAAACCTCAAATAAAGGCTCCCATCAAACTAAGCAATATCTAAAACTAAGGCAACCCTCAAACTAAGGCAACACCTCAAACTAAGGCAACACCTCAAACTAAGGCAAAACCTCAAACTAAGGCAACACCTCAAACTAATTCAACACCTGAAACTAAGGCAACCCCTCAAACAGATGCAGCCCCTTAAACTAAGGCAACACCTCAAACTAAGGCAACACGTCAAACTAAGGGAACCCTCAAACTAAGGGAACCCTCAACCAAAGGCAACCCACTAACGAAGGCTGCAACTCAAACTATTGCAACACCTTATACTAAGGAAACCGTCAATCAAAGGCAACACCTCATACTCAGGCAACACCTCAAACAAAGGCAGCACCTCAAACAAAGGCAGCATCTCAAACAAAGGTAGCACCTCAAACAAAGGCAACCCTAAAACTAATGCAAAACCTCAAACTAAGGCAAAACCTCAAACTAAGGCAAAACCTCAAACGAAGGCAACACCTCAAACTAAGGCAACACCTCAAAGTAAGGCAACAGCTCAAACTAAGGCAACACCTCAAACTAAGGCAACACCTCAAACTAAGGCAACACCTCAAACTAATTCAACACCTGAAACTAAGGCAATCCCTCAAACAGATGCAGCCCCTTAAACTAAGGCAACACCTCAAACTAAGGCAACACCTCAAACTAAGGGAACCCTCAAACTAAGGGAACCCTCAAACTAAGGGAACCCTCAACCAAAGGCAACCCACTAACGAAGGCTGCAACTCAAACTAAAGCAACACCTCAAGCTAATGCAACACCTCAAACTAATGCAACACCTCAAATAATGCAACACCTCAAACTAATGCAACTCCTCAAACTAAGGAAACCGTCAATCAAAGGCAACACCTCATACTCAGGCAACACCTCAAACTAAGGTTGCCCCTCAAACTAAGGCGGCCCCTCAAACTAAGGCTACACCTCAAACTAAGGCAACACCTCAAACTAATGCAACACCTAAAACTAAGGCAACCCTCAAACAGATGCAGCCCCTTAAACTAAGGCAACACCTCAAACTAATGCAACACCTCAAACTAAGGCAACACCTCAAACTAAGGCAACCCTAAAACTAAGGCAACAACTCAAACCAAGGCAACACCTCAAACTAAGGCAACACTTCAAACTTATGCAACACCTCAAACTGAATCAACAACTCAAACTAATGCAACACCTCAAACTAATGCAACACCTCAAACAAAGGCAAAACCTCAAACGAAGGCAACACCTCAAACTAAGGCAACACCTCAAAGTAAGGCAACAGCTCAAACTAATGCAACACCTCAAACTAATGCAACACCTCAAACTTTGGCAACACCTCAAAATAATGCAACACATCAAACTAAGGCAACACCTCAAACTGAGGCAACACCTCAAACTGAGGCAACATTTCAAACGAAGGCAACCGTCAAACTAATGGAACCCTCAATCTAATGGAACCCTCAAACTAATGCAACACCTCAAACTAAAGCAACACCTCAGACTAAGGCAACACCTCAAACTAAGGCAACACCTCAAACCAAGGCAACCCTCAAACTAAGGCAACACCTCAAACTAAGGCAACACCTCAAACTAAGGCAACACCTTAAACTAAGGCAACACATCAAACTAAGGCAACACCTCAAACTAAGGGAAACAACAAACTAAGGGAACCCTCAAACTAAGGGAACCCTCAAACAAAGGCAACCCACTAACGAAGGCTGCAACTCAAACTAATGCAACACCTCAAACTAATGCAACACCTCAAACTCAGGAAACCGTCAATCAAAGGCAACACCTCATACTCAGGCAACACCTCAAACTAAGGCAACACCTCAAACAAAGGCAACACCTCAAACTAATGCTAAACCTGAAACTAAGGCAACCCCTCAAACAGATGCAGCCCCTTAATCTAAGGCAACACCTCAAACTAAGGCAGCACCTCAAACGAAGGGAAGCCTCAAACTAAGGGAACCCTCAAACAAAGACAACCCACTGATGAATGCAGCACCTCAAACTAATGCAACAGCTCAAACTAATGCAACACCTCAAACTCATGCAACACCTCAAACTAATGCAACACCTCAAACTAATGCAACACCTCAAACTAATGCAACACATCAAACTAATGCGACACCTCAAACTAATGCAACACCTCAAACTCATGCAACACCTCAAACTAATGCAACACCTCAAACGAATGCTACACCTCAAACTAATGCAACACCTCAAACTAAGGAAACCGTCAATGAAAGGCAACACCTCATACTCAGGCAACACCTCAAACAAAGGCAGCAACTCAAACAAAGGCAGCATCTCAAACAAAGGCAGCACTTCAAACAAAGGCAACCCTAAACTAATGCAAAACCACAAACTAAGGGAAATCCTCACACTAAGGCAAAACCTCAAACTAAGGCAACACCTCAAACTAAGGCAACACCTCAAACTAAGGCAACACCTCAAACTAAGGCAACACCTCAAAATAATGCAACACATCAAACTAAGGCAACACCTCAAACTGAGGCAACATTTCAAACTAAGGTAACCGTCAAACTAATGGAACCCACAAACTAATGGAACCCTCAAACTAATGCAACACCTCAAACTAAATCAACACCTCAAACTAAGACAACACCTCAAACTAAGGCAACACCTCAAACTAATGCAACACCTCAAACTAATGCAACTCCTCAAACTAAGGAAACCGTCAATCAAAGGCAACACCTCATACTCAGGCAACACCTCAAACTAAGGTGGCCCCTCAAACTAAGGCGGCCCCTCAAACTAAGGCTACCCCTCAAACTAAGGCAACACCTCAAACTAAGGCAACACCTCAATCTAATGCAACACCTAAAACTAAGGCAACATTCAAACAGATGCAGCCCCTTAAACTAAGGCAACACCTCAAACTAATGCAACACCTCAAACTAAGGGAACCCTCAAACTAAGGGAACCCTCAAACAAAGGCAACCCACTAACGAAGGCTGCAACTCAAACTAATGCAACACCTCAAACTAAGGCAACACCTCAAACTAAGGAAACACCTCAAACTAATGCAACACCTGAAACTAAGGCAAAACCTCAAACTAAGGCAGCACCTCAAACTAAGGGAACTCTCAAACTAAGGGAACCCTCAAACAAAGGCAAACCGCAAACGAAGTCAACACCTCAAACTAAGGCAACACCTCAAACTAAGGAAACACCTCAAACTAATGCAACACCTGAAACTAATGCAACACCTCAAACTAAGGCAACACCTCAAACTAAGGCAACACCTCAAACTAAGGCAACACATCAAACTAATGCAACACCTCAAACTAATGCAACACCTCAAACTAATGCAACACCTCAAACTAATGCAACTCCTCAAACTAATGCAAAACCTCAAATAAAGGCTCCCATCAAACTAAGCAATATCTAAATCTAAGGCAACCCTCAAACTAAGGCAACACCTCAATCTAAGGCAACACCTCAAACTAAGGCAACACCTCAAACTAAGGCAACACCTCAAACTAATTCAACACCTGAAACTAAGGCAACCCCTCAAACAGATGCAGCCCCTTAAACTAAGGCAACACCTCAAACTAAGGCAACACCTCAAACTAAGGGAACCCTCAAACTAAGGGAACCCTCAACCAAAGGCAACCAGCTAACGAAGGCTGCAACTCAAACTGAAGCAACACCTCAAGCTAATGCAACACCTCAAACTAATGCAACACCTCAAGCTAATGCAACACCTCAAACTAATGCAACACCTCAAATAATGCAACACCTCAAACTAATGCAACTCCTCAAACTAAGGAAACCGTCAATCAAAGGCAACACCTCATACTCAGGCAACACCTCAAACTAAGGTGGCCCCACAAACTAAGGCGGCCCCTCAAACTAAGGCTACACCTCAAACTAAGGCAACACCTCAAACTAATGCAACACCTAAAACTAAGGCAACCCTCAAACAGTTGCAGCCCCTTAAACTAAGGCAACACCTCAAACTAATGCAACACCTCAAAGTAAGGCAACACCTCAAACTAAGGCAACCCTAAAACTAAGGCAACAACTCAAACCAAGGCAACACCTCAAACTAAGGCAACACTTCAAACTTATGCAACACCTCAAACTGAATCAACAACTCAAACTAATGCAACACCTCAAAATAATGCAACACCTCATACTAAGGCAACACCTCAAACTAAGGCAACACCTCAAACTAAGGCAACACATCAAACTAATGCAACACCTCAAACTAATGCAACACCTCAAACTAATGCAACACCTCAAACTAATGCAACTCCTCAAACTAATGCAAAACCTCAAATAAAGGCTCCCATCAAACTAAGCAATATCTAAAACTAAGGCAACCCTCAAACTAAGGCAACACCTCAAACTAAGGCAACACCTCAAACTAAGGCAACACCTCAAACTAATTCAACACCTGAAATTAAGGCAACCCCTCAAACAGATGCAGCCCCTTAAACTAAGGCAACACCTCAAACTAAGGCAACACCTCAAACTAAGGGAACCCTCAACCAAAGGCAACCCACTGACGAAGGCTGCAACTCAAACTAAAGCAATACCTCAAGCTAATGCAACACATCAAACGAATGCAACACCTCAAAGTAATGCAACACCTCAAACTAATGCAACTCCTCAAACTAAGGAAACCGTCAATCAAAGGCAACACCTCATACTCAGGCAACACCTCAAACTAAGGTGGCCTCTCAAACTAAGGCGGCCACTCAAACTAAGGCTACACCTCAAACTAAGGCAACACCTCAAACTAATGCAACACCTAAAACTAAGGCAACCCTCAAACAGATGCAGCCCCTTAAACTAAGGCAACACCTCAAACTAATGCAACACCTCAAACTAAGGGAACCCTCAAACTAAGGGAACCCTCAAACTAAGGGAACCCTCAAACAAAGGCAACCCACAAACGAAGGCTGCAACTCAAACTAATGCAACACCTCAAACGAATGCAACACCTCAAACTAAGGAAACCGTCAATCAAAGGCAACACCTCATACTCAAGCAACACCTCAAACTAAGGCGGCCCCTCAAACTAAGGCGGCCCCTCAAACTAAGGCAACACCTCAAACGAAGGCAACACCTCAAACTAAGGCAACACCTCAAACTAAGGAAACACCTCAAACTAATGCAACACCAGAAACTAAGGCAACACCTCAAACTAAGGCAGCACCTCAAACTAAGGGAACCCTCAAACTAAGGGAACCCTCAAATCAAGGCAAACCACTAGCGAAGGCTGCAACTCAAACTAAAGCAACACCTCAAGCTAATGCAGCACCTCAAACTAATGCAACACCTCAAACTAATGCAACACCTCAAACTAATGCAACATCTCAAACTAATGCAACACCTCAAACTAATGCAACACCTCAAACTCATGCAACACCTCAAACTCATGCAACACCTCAAACTAATGCAACACCTCAAACGAATGCTGCACCTCAAACTAATGCAACACCTTAAACTAAGGAAACCGTCAATGAAAGGCAACACCTCATACTCAGGCAACACCTCAAACAAAGGCAGCACCTCAAACAAAGGCAGCATCTCAAACAAAGGCAGCACCTCAAACAAAGGCAACCCTAAAACTAATGCAAAACCACAAACTAAGGGAAATCCTCAAACTAAGGCAAAACCTCAAACTAAGGCAACACCTCAAACTAAGGTAACACCTCAAACTAAGGCAACACCTCAAACTAATGCAACACGTCAATCTAATGCAACACCTCAAACTAATGCAACACCTCAAACTAATGCAACACCTCAAAATAATGCAACACATCAAACTAAGGCAACACCTCAAACTGAGGCAACATTTCAAACTAAGGTAACCGTCAAACTAATGGAACCCACAAACTAATGGAATCCTCAAACTAATGCAACACCTCAAACTAAATCAACACCTCAAACTAAGGCAACACCTCAAACTAAGGCAACACCTCAAACTAATGCAACACCTCAAACTAATGCAACTCCTCAAACTAAGGAAACCGTCAATCAAAGGCAACACCTCATACTCAGGCAACACCTCAAACTAAGGTGGCCCCTCAAACTAAGGCGGACCCTCAAACTAAGGCTACCCCTCAAACTAAGGCAACACCTCAAACTAATGCAACACCTCAAACTAATGCAACACCTAAAACTAAGGCAACCCTCAAACAGATGCAGCCCCTTAAACTAAGGCAACACCTCAAACTAATGCAACACCTCAAACTAAGGGAACCCTCAAACTAAGGGAACCCTCAAACTAAGGGAACCCTCAAACAAAGGCAACCCACTAACGAAGGCTGCAACTCAAACTAATGCAACACCTCAAACTAATGCAACACCTCAAAGTAAGGAAACCGTCAATCAAAGGCAACACCTCATACTCAGGCAACACCTCAAACTAAGGCGGCCCCTCAAACTAAGGCGGCCCCTCAAACTAAGGCAACACCTCAAACGAAGGCAACACCTCAAACTAAGGCAACACCTCAAACTATGGAAACACCTCAAATTAATGCAACACCTGAAACTAAAGCAACACCTCAAACTAAGGCAGCACCTCAAACTAAGGGAACCCTCAAACTAAGGGAACCCTCAAACAAAGGCAAACCACTAACGAAGGCTGCAACTCAAACTAAAGCAACACCTCAAGCTAATGCAGCACCTCAAACTAATGCAACACCTCAAACTAATGCAACACCTCAATCTCATGCAACACCTCAAACGAATGCAACACCTCAAACTAATGCAACACCTCAAACTAATGCAACACCTCAAACGAATGCAACACCTCAAACTAATGCATCACCTTATACTAAGGAAACCGTCAATCAAAGGCAACACCTCATACTCAGGCAACACCTCAAACAAAGGCAGCACCTCAAACAAAGGCAGCATCTCAAACAAAGGCAGCACCTCAAACAAAGGCAACCCTAAAACTAATGCAAAACCTAAAACTAAGGCAAATCCTCAAACTAAGGCAAAACCTCAAACTAAGGCAACACCTCAAACTAAGGCAACACCTCAAACTAATGCAACAGCTCAAACTAATGCAACACCTCAAACTAAAGCAACACCTCAAACTAATGCAACACCTCAAACTAATGCAACACCTCAAAATAATGCAACACAACAAACAAAGGCAACACCTCAAACTGAGGCAACACCTCAAACTAAGGCAACATTTCAAACTAAGGCAACCGTCAAACTAATGGAACCCTCAATCTAATGGAACCATCAAACTAATGCAACACCTCAAACTAAAGCAACACCTCAGACTAAGGCAACACCTCAAACTAAGGCAACACCTCAAACTAAGGCAACCCTCAAACTAAGGCAACACCTGAAACTGAGGCAACACCTCAAACTAAGGCAACCCCTCAAACCGATGCAGCCCCTTAAACTAAGGCAACACATCAAACTAAGGCAACACCTCAAACTGAGGAAACAACAAACTAAGGGAACCCTCAAACTAAGGGAACCCTCAAACAAAGGCAACCCACTAACGAAGGCTGCAACTCAAACTAATGCAACACCTCAAACTAATGCAACACCTCAAACTAAGGATCCGTCAATCAAAGGCAACACCTCATACTCAGGCAACACCTCAAACAAAGGCGGCCCCTTAAACTAAGGCGGCCCCTCAAACTAAGGCAACACCTCAAACTAAGGCAACACCTCAAACAAAGGCAACACCTCAAACTAATGCAACACCTGAAACTAAGGCAACCCCTCAAACAGATGCAGCCCCTTAATCTAAGGCAACACCTCAAACTAAGGCAGCACCTCAAACGAAGGGAACCCTCAAACTAAGGGAACCCTCAAACAAAGGCAACCCACAAATGAAGGCTGCAACTCAAACTAAAGCAACACCTCAAGCTAATGCAGCACCTCAAACTAATGCAACAGCTCAAACTAATGCAACACCTCAAACTCATGCAACACCTCAAACTAATGCAACACCTCAAACTAAGGCAACACCTCAAACTAATTCAACACCTGAAACTAAGGCAACCCCTCAAACAGATGCAGCCCCTTAAACTAAGGCAACACCTCAAACTAAGGCAACACCTCAAACTAAGGGAACCCTCAAACTAAGGGAACCCTCAACCAAAGGCAACCAGCTAACGAAGGCTGCAACTCAAACTAAAGCAACACCTCAAGCTAATGCAACACCTCAAACTAATGCAACACCTCAAGCTAATGCAACACCTCAAACTAATGCAACACCTCAAATAATGCAACACCTCAAACTAATGCAACTCCTCAAACTAAGGAAACCGTCAATCAAAGGCAACACCTCATACTCAGGCAACACCTCAAACTAAGGTGGCCCCACAAACTAAGGCGGCCCCTCAAACTAAGGCTACACCTCAAACTAAGGCAACACCTCAAACTAATGCAACACCTAAAACTAAGGCAACCCTCAAACAGTTGCAGCCCCTTAAACTAAGGCAACACCTCAAACTAATGCAACACCTCAAAGTAAGGCAACACCTCAAACTAAGGCAACCCTAAAACTAAGGCAACAACTCAAACCAAGGCAACACCTCAAACTAAGGCAACACTTCAAACTTATGCAACACCTCAAACTGAATCAACAACTCAAACTAATGCAACACCTCAAAATAATGCAACACCTCATACTAAGGCAACACCTCAAACTAAGGCAACACCTCAAACTAAGGCAACACATCAAACTAATGCAACACCTCAAACTAATGCAACACCTCAAACTAATGCAACACCTCAAACTAATGCAAAACCTCAAATAAAGGCTCCCATCAAACTAAGCAATATCTAAAACTAAGGCAACCCTCAAACTAAGGCAACACCTCAAACTAAGGCAACACCTCAAACTAAGGCAACACCTCAAACTAATTCAACACCTGAAATTAAGGCAACCCCTCAAACAGATGCAGCCCCTTAAACTAAGGCAACACCTCAAACTAAGGCAACACCTCAAACTAAGGGAACCCTCAACCAAAGGCAACCCACTGACGAAGGCTGCAACTCAAACTAAAGCAATACCTCAAGCTAATGCAACACATCAAACGAATGCAACACCTCAAAGTAATGCAACACCTCAAACTAATGCAACTCCTCAAACTAAGGAAACCGTCAATCAAAGGCAACACCTCATACTCAGGCAACACCTCAAACTAAGGTGGCCTCTCAAACTAAGGCGGCCACTCAAACTAAGGCTACACCTCAAACTAAGGCAACACCTCAAACTAATGCAACACCTAAAACTAAGGCAACCCTCAAACAGATGCAGCCCCTTAAACTAAGGCAACACCTCAAACTAATGCAACACCTCAAACTAAGGGAACCCTCAAACTAAGGGAACCCTCAAACTAAGGGAACCCTCAAACAAAGGCAACCCACAAACGAAGGCTGCAACTCAAACTAATGCAACACCTCAAACGAATGCAACACCTCAAACTAAGGAAACCGTCAATCAAAGGCAACACCTCATACTCAAGCAACACCTCAAACTAAGGCGGCCCCTCAAACTAAGGCGGCCCCTCAAACTAAGGCAACACCTCAAACGAAGGCAACACCTCAAACTAAGGCAACACCTCAAACTAAGGAAACACCTCAAACTAATGCAACACCAGAAACTAAGGCAACACCTCAAACTAAGGCAGCACCTCAAACTAAGGGAACCCTCAAACTAAGGGAACCCTCAAATCAAGGCAAACCACTAGCGAAGGCTGCAACTCAAACTAAAGCAACACCTCAAGCTAATGCAGCACCTCAAACTAATGCAACACCTCAAACTAATGCAACACCTCAAACTAATGCAACATCTCAAACTAATGCAACACCTCAAACTAATGCAACACCTCAAACTCATGCAACACCTCAAACTCATGCAACACCTCAAACTAATGCAACACCTCAAACGAATGCTGCACCTCAAACTAATGCAACACCTTAAACTAAGGAAACCGTCAATGAAAGGCAACACCTCATACTCAGGCAACACCTCAAACAAAGGCAGCACCTCAAACAAAGGCAGCATCTCAAACAAAGGCAGCACCTCAAACAAAGGCAACCCTAAAACTAATGCAAAACCACAAACTAAGGGAAATCCTCAAACTAAGGCAAAACCTCAAACTAAGGCAACACCTCAAACTAAGGTAACACCTCAAACTAAGGCAACACCTCAAACTAATGCAACACGTCAATCTAATGCAACACCTCAAACTAATGCAACACCTCAAACTAATGCAACACCTCAAAATAATGCAACACATCAAACTAAGGCAACACCTCAAACTGAGGCAACATTTCAAACTAAGGTAACCGTCAAACTAATGGAACCCACAAACTAATGGAATCCTCAAACTAATGCAACACCTCAAACTAAATCAACACCTCAAACTAAGGCAACACCTCAAACTAAGGCAACACCTCAAACTAATGCAACACCTCAAACTAATGCAACTCCTCAAACTAAGGAAACCGTCAATCAAAGGCAACACCTCATACTCAGGCAACACCTCAAACTAAGGTGGCCCCTCAAACTAAGGCGGACCCTCAAACTAAGGCTACCCCTCAAACTAAGGCAACACCTCAAACTAATGCAACACCTCAAACTAATGCAACACCTAAAACTAAGGCAACCCTCAAACAGATGCAGCCCCTTAAACTAAGGCAACACCTCAAACTAATGCAACACCTCAAACTAAGGGAACCCTCAAACTAAGGGAACCCTCAAACTAAGGGAACCCTCAAACAAAGGCAACCCACTAACGAAGGCTGCAACTCAAACTAATGCAACACCTCAAACTAATGCAACACCTCAAAGTAAGGAAACCGTCAATCAAAGGCAACACCTCATACTCAGGCAACACCTCAAACTAAGGCGGCCCCTCAAACTAAGGCGGCCCCTCAAACTAAGGCAACACCTCAAACGAAGGCAACACCTCAAACTAAGGCAACACCTCAAACTATGGAAACACCTCAAATTAATGCAACACCTGAAACTAAAGCAACACCTCAAACTAAGGCAGCACCTCAAACTAAGGGAACCCTCAAACTAAGGGAACCCTCAAACAAAGGCAAACCACTAACGAAGGCTGCAACTCAAACTAAAGCAACACCTCAAGCTAATGCAGCACCTCAAACTAATGCAACACCTCAAACTAATGCAACACCTCAATCTCATGCAACACCTCAAACGAATGCAACACCTCAAACTAATGCAACACCTCAAACTAATGCAACACCTCAAACGAATGCAACACCTCAAACTAATGCATCACCTTATACTAAGGAAACCGTCAATCAAAGGCAACACCTCATACTCAGGCAACACCTCAAACAAAGGCAGCACCTCAAACAAAGGCAGCATCTCAAACAAAGGCAGCACCTCAAACAAAGGCAACCCTAAAACTAATGCAAAACCTAAAACTAAGGCAAATCCTCAAACTAAGGCAAAACCTCAAACTAAGGCAACACCTCAAACTAAGGCAACACCTCAAACTAATGCAACAGCTCAAACTAATGCAACACCTCAAACTAAAGCAACACCTCAAACTAATGCAACACCTCAAACTAATGCAACACCTCAAAATAATGCAACACAACAAACAAAGGCAACACCTCAAACTGAGGCAACACCTCAAACTAAGGCAACATTTCAAACTAAGGCAACCGTCAAACTAATGGAACCCTCAATCTAATGGAACCATCAAACTAATGCAACACCTCAAACTAAAGCAACACCTCAGACTAAGGCAACACCTCAAACTAAGGCAACACCTCAAACTAAGGCAACCCTCAAACTAAGGCAACACCTGAAACTGAGGCAACACCTCAAACTAAGGCAACCCCTCAAACCGATGCAGCCCCTTAAACTAAGGCAACACATCAAACTAAGGCAACACCTCAAACTGAGGAAACAACAAACTAAGGGAACCCTCAAACTAAGGGAACCCTCAAACAAAGGCAACCCACTAACGAAGGCTGCAACTCAAACTAATGCAACACCTCAAACTAATGCAACACCTCAAACTAAGGATCCGTCAATCAAAGGCAACACCTCATACTCAGGCAACACCTCAAACAAAGGCGGCCCCTTAAACTAAGGCGGCCCCTCAAACTAAGGCAACACCTCAAACTAAGGCAACACCTCAAACAAAGGCAACACCTCAAACTAATGCAACACCTGAAACTAAGGCAACCCCTCAAACAGATGCAGCCCCTTAATCTAAGGCAACACCTCAAACTAAGGCAGCACCTCAAACGAAGGGAACCCTCAAACTAAGGGAACCCTCAAACAAAGGCAACCCACAAATGAAGGCTGCAACTCAAACTAAAGCAACACCTCAAGCTAATGCAGCACCTCAAACTAATGCAACAGCTCAAACTAATGCAACACCTCAAACTCATGCAACACCTCAAACTAATGCAACACCTCAAACTAATGCAACACCTCAAACCAATGCAACACTTCAAACTAATGCAACACTTCAAACTAATGCAACACCTCAAACTCATGCAACACCTCAAAGTAATGCAACACCTCAAACGAATGCAACACCTCAAACTAATGCAACACCTTAAACTAAGGAAACCGTCAATCAAAGGCAACACCTCATACTCAGGCAACACCTCAAACAAAGGCAGCACCTCAAACAAAGGCAACCCTAAAACTAATGCAAAACCTCAAACTAAGGCAAATCCTCAAACTAAGGCAAAACCTCAAACTAAGGCAACACCTCAAACTAAGGCAATACCTCAAACTAAGGCGGCCCCTCAAACTAAGGCAACACCTCAAACTAAGGCAACACCTCAAACAAAGGCAACACCTCAAACTAATGCAACACCTGAAACTAAGGCAACCCCTCAAACAGATGCAGCCCCTTAATCTAAGGCAACACCTCAAACTAAGGCAGCACCTCAAACGAAGGGAACCCTCAAACTAAGGGAACCCTCAAACAAAGGCAACCCACTAATGAAGGCTGCAACTCAAACTAATGCAACACCTCAAACTAAGGCAACACCTCAAACTAAGCAACACCTCAAACTAAGGCAACACCTCAAAATAGGCCAACACCTCAAACAAAGGCTCCCATCAAACTAAGCAATATCTCAAACTAAGGCAATCCTCAATCTAAGGCAAACCTCAGACTGAGGCAGCAGTCAATACAAGGCAACTCTCAATTTAAGGCAACCCTCAAACTAATGCAACACCTGAAACTAAGGCAACCCATAAACGAAGGCAATTCCTCAAACTAAGGCAACCCTCAAACTAAGGCAACCCTCAAACTAAAGCAACCCTCAAACTAACGCAACCCTCAAACTAAGGCAACCCTCAAACTAAGGCAACGCTCAAACTAAGGCAACGCTCAAACTAAGGCAACCCTCAACAAAGGCAACCCCTCAAACAAAGGCAACCCCTCAAACAAAGGCAACCCTCAAACTAAGGGAACCCTCAAACTAAGGAAACCCTCAAACTAAGGCAACACCTCAAACTAAGGCAACACCTCAAACTAAGGCAGCCCAAAGACTAAGGCAATGCCTCAAACTTAGGCAACGCCTCAAACTGAGGTAACGCCTCAAACTGAGGCAGCGCCTCAATCTAAGGCTACGCCTCAATCTAAGGCAACCCTTAAAATATGGCAATGCTCAAACTAATGCAGACCCTCAAACCAATGCAGCCCCTCAAACTAAGGCAACCATCAAACTTAGGCACCCCTCTAAATAATGCAACACCTCAATCTAAGGCAACCCTTAAAATGTGGCAACGCTCAAACTAATGCAGACACTCAAACTAATGCAGACCCTGAAACTAAGGCAACCCTCAAGCTGAGGCAACCCTTAAGGCTTTTAGTTTTGGTGACTGCAGCTTTGACAGTCGCGAAGGTGCGAGAGCGAGCTTGCAGCTGGGAAGTCAATTTCAGTGGAAGTTTAAAAGTTAATTCCCTTTTGTTTTCGGAGGACCAGGGGACTGCTGGGTAAGTAAAAACTATATATTTGGGTGGTTTAAAATCTCTTTCTTTTAGTTTTGGTGACTGCAGCTTTGACAGTAGCGAAGGTGCAAGAGCGAGCTTGCAGCTGGGAAGTCAATTTCAGTGGAAGTTTAAAAGTTAATTCCCTTTTGTTTTCGGAGGACCAGGGGACTGCTGGGTAAGTAAAAACTATGTATTTCGGTGGTGGCTGTACCCGAGACAGTACACATGTGGTGTCTCCCACCCTCCCTCCTCCTGGAACCAAAAAAAAGGACTCTTGTTTTGATAAAGTTAGCTTTTTATTTAAGAAGTTCTGTCCGTTGGATTGCTATCCTAACAAGTTTTGACATTTTTTTTTTGCTTTTTCACTAGATTTGTTGGGAATTTAGAATAGAGGGACAGGAAGTTAAGGCAGTTGTATGTTCCTCCTGCAGAATGTGGGAGGTAAGGGTCGCCAAGAGTGTCCCTGCTGACTGCATCTGCGGGAAGTGCACCCAACTCCAGCTCCTCGAGAACCGCGTTTGCGAACTGGAGCTGGAGCAGGATGAACTTCGGATCATTCGGGAGGCAGAGGGGGTTATTGAGAGGAGTTATGGGGAGGGAGTCACACCTCAGGTAAAAGAATTAGGTAGATGGGTTACCGTCAGGGGAAGGAGTGGGAAACAGCAGACAGTGCAGGGATCCCCTGTGGCCGTTTCCATCAACAACAGGTATACCGTTTTGGATACTGTTGCGGGGGACGACTTACCAGGAGTAAGCAATGGGGTACAGGTCTCTTTCACAGAGTCTGTCCCTGTTGCTCAGAAGGGAAGGGGGAAGAGGAGCAGAGCATTAGTCATTGGGGACTCCATAGTTAGGGGAACAGATAGGAGGTTCTGTGGGAACGAGAGAGACTCACGGTTGGTATGTTGCATCCCAGGTGCCAGGGTTCGTGATGTTTTGGATCGTGTTTTTGGGATCCTCAGGGGGCAGGAAGAGCAGCCCCAAGACGTGGTCCACATTGGCACCAACGACATAGGTAGGAAGAGAGATGGGGATTGAAGACAGAAATTCTGGGAGCTGGGGTGGAAGCTTATAGTGAGAACAAACAGAGTTGTTATCTCTGGGTTGTTGCCCGTGCCACGTGATAGCGAAGCAAGGAATAGGGAGAGAGAGGAGTTGAACACGTGGCTGCAGGGATGGTGCAGGAGGGAGGGTTTTGGTTTCCTGGATAATTGGGGCTCTTTCTGGGGTAGGTGGGACCTCTACAAACAGGATGGTCTTCACCTGAACCAGAGGGGTACCAATATCCTGGGGGGGAGATTTGGTAGTGCTCTTCGGGGGGGTTTAAACTAAATCAGCAGGGGAATGGGAACCGAAAATGTAATGCCAGTGCACAGGATGTTGAGAGTATTGAGGTCAGGGATAAGGTTACAAGGACGCAAGAGGGCACTGGCAAGCAAGAAACTGGTTTAAAGTGTGTCTATGTCAATGCCAGGAGCATCCGGAATAAGGTGGGTGAGCTTGCAGCATGGGTTGGTACCTGGGATCTCGATGTAGAGGCCATTTCGGAGACATGGGTAGAGCAGGGGAAGGAATGGATGTTGCAGGTTCCGGGATTTAGATGTTTCAGTAAGAACAGAGAAGATGGTAAAAGAGGGGTTGGGTTGGAGGGGGGGTGGCATTGTTAATCAAGGAGAGTATTACAGCGACAGAAAGGACGTTTGAGGACTCGTCTACTGAGGTAGTATGGGCCGAGGTTAGAAATAGGAGAGGTGAGGTCACCCTGTTGGGAGTCTTTTATAGACCTCCAAATAGTTCCAGAGATGTAGAGGAAAGGACAACGAAGATGATTCTCGACAGGGGCGAGAGTAACAGGGTAGTTGTTATGGGGAACTTTAACTTTCCAAATATTGACTGGAAATACTATAGTTCGAGTACTTTAGATGGGTCAGTTTTTGTCCAGTGTGTGCAGGAGGGTTTTCTGACACAGTATGTAGACAGGCCAACCAGGGGCGATGCCACATTGGATTTGGTACTGGGTAATGAACCCGGCCAGGTGTAAGATTTAGATGTTGGTGAGCACTTTGGTGATCGTGATTACAATTCGGTTAGGTTTACCTTAGCGATGGGCAGGGACAGGTATATACCGCAGGGCAAAAATTATAACTGGGGGAAAGGAAATTATGATGCGATCAGGCAAGAGTTAGAATGTGTAGGATGGGGAAGGAAACTGCAGGGGATGGGAACAATCGAAATGTGGAGCTTATTCAAGGAGCAGCGACTGCGTGTCCTTGATAAGTATGTAAATGTGAGGCAGGGAGGAAGTTGTCGAGCGAGGGAGCCATGGTTTACTAAAGAAGTTGAAACGCTTGTCAAGAATAAGAAGGCTTATGTCAGGATGAGACGTGAAGGCTCAGTTAGGGCGCTTGAGAGTTACAAGCCAGCCAGGAAGGATCTAAAGGGAGAGCTGAGAAGAGCAAGGAGAGGACACGAAAAGTCATTGGCGGATAGGATCAGGGAAAACCCTAAGGCTTTCTATCGGTACATCAGGAATAAAAGAATGACTGGAGTTAGATTAGGGCCAATCAAGGATAGTAGTGGGAAGTTGTGTGTGGAATCAGAGGAGGTAGGGGAAGCGTTAAATGAATATTTTGCGTCAGTATTTACAGTAGAGAAAGGAAATGTTGTCGAGGAGAATACTGAGATTCAGGCTACTAGGCTAGATATGATTGAGGTTCACAAGGAGGAGGTGTTATCAATTTTGGAAAGTGTGAAAATAGATAAGTCCCCTGGGCCAGATGGGACTTATCCTCGGATCCTCTGGGAAGCCAGGGAGGAGATTGCAGAGCCTTTGTCCTCTTTCTTTATGTCGTCATTGTCGACAGGAATAGTGCCGGAAGACTGGAGGATAGCAAATGTTGTCCCCTTGTTCAAGAAGGGGAGCAGAGACAGCCCTGGTAATTATAGACCTGTGAGCCTTACTTCGGTTGTGGGTAAAATGTTGGAAAAGGTTATAAGAGACAGAATTTATAATCATCTTGAAAAGAATAAGTTCATTAGCGATAGTCAGCACGGTTTTGTGACGGGTACGTCGTGCCTCACAAACCTTATTGAGTTTTTCGAGAAGGTGACCAAACAGGTGGACGAGGGTAAAGCAGTGGATGTGGTGTATATGGATTTCAGTAAGGCGTTTGATAAGGTTCCCCACGATAGGCTATTGCAGAAAATACGGAAGTATGGGGTTGAAGGTGATTTAGAGCTTTGGATCAGAAATTGGCTAGCTGAAAGAAGACAGAGGGTGGTGGTTGATGGCAAATGTTCATCCTGGAGTTTAGTTACTAGTGGTGTACCGCAAGGATCTGTTTTGGGCCACTGCTGTTTGTCATTTTTAGAAATGACCTGGAAGAGGGTGTAGAAGGGTTGGTTAGTAAATTTGCGGATGACACTAAAGTCGGTGGACTTGTGGATAGTGCCGAAGGGTGTTGTAGGGTACAGAGAGACATAGATAGGCTGCAGAGCTGGGCTGAGAGATGGTAAATTGAGCTAAATGCGGAAAAGTGCGAGGTGATTCACTTTGGAAGGAGTAACAGGAATGCAGAGTACTGGGCTAATGGGAAGATTCTTGGTAGTGTAGATGAACAGAGAGATCTTGGTGTCCAGGTGCTTAAATCCCTGAAGGTTGCTACCCAGGTTAATAGGGCTGTTAAGAAGGCATACGGTGTGTTAGATTTTATTGGTTTGGGGATCGAGTTTCGGAGCCACGAGGTCATGCTGCAGCTGTCCAAAACTCTGGTGAGACCGCACCTGGAGTATTGCGTGCAGTTCTGGTCACCGCATTATAGGAAGGATGTGGAAGCTTTGGAAAGGGTGCAGAGGAGATTTACTAGGATGTTTCCTGGTATGGAGGGAGGGTCTAACGAGGAAAGGCTGAGGGAATTGAGGTTGTTTTCGTTAGAGAGAAGGAGGAGGAGATACAGAGAGAGAGAGAGACACAGAGAGAGAGAAATCTCTTTGCACTGTTTGTGAACTTCCCTGTTCGATCCTTTTTATGTGCAAAGTAGCAGATCTCCCATTTGTCACAGTTTTCTCCATTCACTTCATCTACAAATATCTCATCGTAATTTTATGCTTCAATCTAATGGCTCTGTACTAAAGAGTGCGCAGGAACACAGGGACCTGGAGGTACATGTGCATCGATTATTGAAGGTGGCAGGACATATTGAGAGAGTGGTTAGTAAAACAGGTGGGATTGGGATCTTGGGTTTCATAATTAGAGGCATTGAGTGCAAAAGCAGGGAAATTATGCTGAACCTTTATACAACTCTGGTTAGGCCCTAACTGGAGGATTATGTCCAGTTCTGGTCACCACACTTTAGGAAGGAAGTGAGGGTCCTTGAGAGGGTGCAGAGGAGATTTACCAGAATGGTTCCAGTGATGAGGGATTTTAGTTACAAGGTCAGGTTGCCAAAGGCAACACTCCAAACCCAAAGGCAACACTCCAAACCCAAAGGCAACACTCCAGAGCCAAAGGCAACACTCCAATCCCAAAGGCAACACTCCAAACACAAAGGCAACACTACAAACCCAACGGCAACACTCCAGAGCCAAAGGCAACACTCCAAACACAAAGGCAACACTCCAAACACAAAGACAACACTCCAAAGCCAAAGGCAACACTCCAAACCCAAAGGCAACACTCCAAACCAAAGGCAACACTCCATACACTGTGAAACCCGCATACACACCTGGCAGGATCCCGATACACAGTGAAACCCCCCTCACACCTGGCAGGATCCTGATACACTGTGAAACCCCCATACACACCTGGCAGGACCCTGATAAACTGTGAGAACCCCCTCACACCTGGCAGGATCCTGATACACTGTGAAACCCCCATACACACCTGGCAGGAACCTGATACACAGTGAAACCCCCCTCACACCTGGCAGGATCCTGATACACAGTGAAACCCCCCTCACATCTGGCCGGATCCTGATACACAGTGAAACCCTCCTCACACCTGGCAGGATCTTGATACACAATGAAACCCCCCTCAAACCTGGCAGGATCCAGATCCACTGTGAACACCCCATACACACCTGGCAGGATCCTGATACACTGTGAAACCCCCATATACACCTGGCAGGATCCTGATACACAGTGAAACCCCCCTCACACCTGGCAGGATCCTGATACACTGTGAAACCCCCATATACACCTGGCAGGAACCTGATACACAGTGAAACCCCCCCTCACACCTGGCAGGTTCCTGATACACAGTGAAACCCCCCTCACATCTGGCAGGATCCTGATACACAGTGAAACCCTCCTCACACCTGGCAGGATCTTGATACACAGTGAAACCCCCCTCAAACCTGGCAGGATCCAGATCCACTGTGAACACCCCATACACACCTGGCAGGATCCTGATCCACTGTGAACACCCAATACACACCTGGCAGGATCCTGATACACTGTGAAACCCCTCTCACACCTGGCAGGATCCTGATACACTGTGAAACCCCCATACACACCTGGCAGGACCCTGATAAACTGTGAAAGCCCAATTCACACCTGGCAGGATCCTGACACACTGTGAAACCCCCATAGAAACCTGGCAGGATCCTGATACACTGTGAAAACCCAATTCACACCTGGCAGGATCCTGATACACTGTGAAACCCCCAAACACACCTGGCAGGATCCTGATACACTGTGAAACCCCACTCACACCTGGCAGGACTCTGATACACTGTGAAATGCCCACACACACCTGGCAGGATCCTGAAACACTGTGAAACCCCACTCACACCTGGCAGGATTCTGATACACTGTGAAACCCCCTTACACACCGGGCAGGATTCTGATGCACTGTGAAACCCCCATAGACATCTGGCAGGATCCTGATACACTGTGAAACTCCACTCACACCTGGCAGGATTCTGATACACTGTGAAACGTCCATACACACCTGGCAGGATCCTGATACACTGTGAAACCCCACTCACACCTGGGAGGATTCTGATACACTGTGAAATCCCAGACACACCTGGCAGGATCCTGATACACTGTGAAACCCCATACACACCTGGCAGGATCCTGACACACAGTGAAAACCCATACACAACTGGCAGGAACCTGATCCACTGAGAAAACCCCGTACACACCTGGCAGGATCCTGATACACTGTGAAAACCCCATACACACCTGGCAGGATCCTGATAAACTGTGAAAACGCCATACACACCTGGCAGGATCCTGATCCACTGCGAAACCCCACTCACACCTGGCAGGTTCCTGATACACTGTGAAACCCCCATACACCCCTGGCAGGATCCTGATACACTGTGAAACCCCAGACACATCTGGCAGGATCCTGATGCACTGTGAAATCCCCAAACGCACCTGGCAGGATCCTGATAAACTGTGAAACCACATACACACGTGGCAGGATCCGGATAAACTGTGAAAACCCCATACACAGCTGGCAGGATCCTGATCCACAGTGAAAACCCCATACACACCTGGAAGGATCCTGATAAACTGTGAAACCCCCACACACCTGGCAGGATCCTGATAAACTGTGAAACCCCCATACACTCTTGGCAGAATCCTGATAAACTGTGAAACCCCCATACACACCTGGCAGGATCCTGATAAAATGTGAAACCCCCAAACACACTTGGCAGGATCCTGATAAACTGTGAAAACCCCATGCACACCTGGCATGATCCTGATCTAGTGTGAAAACCCCATACACACCTGGCAGGATCCTGATACTCTGTGAAACCCCCTGACACACCTGGCAGTATCCTGATATATTGTGAAAACACCGTACATACCTGGCAGGAACCTGATTCTCTGTGAAACCCCGTACACGTCTGGCAGGATCCTGATATATTGTGAAAACCCCGTACACACCTGGCAGGATCCTGAGCCTCTGTGAAACCCCGTGCACATCTGGCAGGATCCTGATATATTGTGAAAACCCCGTACACTCCTGGCAGGATCCTGATCCTCTGTGAAACCCCGTACACATCTGGCAGGATCCTGATATATTGTGAAAAACCCATACACACTTGGCAGGATCCTGATCCTCTGTGAAACCCCGCACACATCTGGCAGGATCCTGATCCCACTGTGAAAACCGCATACACACCTGGCAGGAACCTGATACTCTGTGACACCCCTGACACACCTGGCAGGATCCTGATACACTGTGAAACCCCACTCACACCTGGCAGGATTCTGATACACTGTGAAACGCCCACACACATCCGGCAGGATGCTGAAACACTGTGAAACCCCACTCACACCTGGCAGGATTCTGATACACTGTGAAACCCCCATACACACCTGGCAGGATTCTGATGCACTGTGAAACCCCCATAGACATCTGGCAGGATCCTGATACACTGTGAAACCCCACTCACACCTGGCAGGATTCTGATACACTGTGAAACGTCCATACACACCTGGCAGAATGCTGATACACTGTGAAACCCCACTCACACCTGGGAGGATTCTGATACACTGTGAAATCCCAGACACACCTGGCAGGATCCTGATACACTGTGAAACCCCATACACACCTGGCAGGATCCTGACACACAGTGAAAACCCATACACAACTGGCAGGAACCTGATCCACTGAGAAAACCCCGTACACACCTGGCAGGATCCTGATGCACTGTGAAAACCCCATACACACCTGGCAGAATTCTGATAAACTGTGAAAACGCCATACACACCTGGCAGGATCCTGATCCACAGCGAAACCCCACTCACACCTGGCAGGTTCCTGATACACTGTGAAACCCCCATACACTCCTGGCAGGATCCTGATACACTGTGAAACCCCAGACACATCTGGCAGGATCCTGATGCACTGTGAAATCCCCAAACGCACCTGGCAGGATCCTGATAAACTGTGAAACCCCATACACACGTGGCAGGATACGGATAAACTGTGAAAACCCCACACACAGCTGGCAGGATCCTGATCCACAGTGAAAACCCCATACACACCTGGAAGGATCCTGATAAACTGTGAAACCCCCACACACCTGGCAGGATCCTGATAAACTGTGAAACCCCCACACACCTGGCAGGATCCTGATAAACTGTGAAACCCCCATACACTCTTGGCAGAATCCTGATAAACTGTGAAACCCCCATACACACTTGGCAGGATCCTGATAAAATGTGAAAACCCCGTACACACCTGGCAGGATCCTGAGCCTCTGTGAAACCCCGTACACGTCTGGCAGGATCCTGATATATTGTGAAAACCCCGTACACACCTGGCAGGATCCTGAGCCTCTGTGAAACCCCGTACACATCTGGCAGGATCCTGATATATTGTGAAAACGCCGTACACAACTGGCAGGATCCTGATCCTCTGTGAAACCCCGTACAGATCTGGCAGGATCCTGATATATTGTGAAAAACCCATACACACCTGGCAGGATCCTGATACACTGTGAAAACCCCAGACACATCTGGCAGGATCCTGATGCACTGTGAAAACCCCATACACACCTGGCAGGATCCTGATCCAATTTGAAACCCCCACACACACCTGGCAGGATCCTGATCCCACTGTGAAAACCGCATAAACACCTGGCAGGAACCTGATACTCTGTGACACCCCTGACACACCTGGCAGGATCCTGATATATTGTGAAAACCCCGTACATACCTGGCATGATCCTGATCCTCTGTGAAACGGCGTACACATCTGGCAGGATCCTGATATATTGTGAAAACCCCGTACACACCTGGCCGGATCCTGATCCTCTGTGAAACCCCGTACACACCTGGCAGGATCCTGATCCACTGTGAAAACCCCATACACACCTGGCAGGATCCTGATAAACTGTGAAACACCCATCCATACACACCTGGCAGGATCCTGATAAACTGTGAAACCCCCATACACACCTGGCAGGTTCCTGATGCACAGTGAAACCCCATTCACATCAGGCAGTCTCATGATACACTGTGAAAACCACATACACATCTGGCAGGATCCTGACACACTGTGAAACCACATTCACATCTGGAAGCATCCTGATACACTGTGAAACCCCATGCACACCTGGCAGGATCCTGATACACAGTGAAACCCCATTCACACCTGGCAGGAATCCTGATACACAGTGAAACCCCATTCACATCTGGCAGGATGCTGATACGCTGTGAAATCCCCCATCCACACCTGGCAGGGTCACGATACACTGTGAAACCCCATGCACACCTGGCAGGAACCTGATACACTGTGAAAACCCCATTCACATCCGGCAGGATACTGACACACAGTGATACCCCATACACACCTGGCAGGATCCTGATCCTCTGTGAAACCCCCATACACACCTAGAAGGATCCTGAAACACTGTGATACCCCATGAAGACCAGGCAGGATCCTGATAAACTGTGAAACCCACATACACACCTGGCAGGATCCTGATGCACTGTGAAACACAGATACTCACCTGGCAGGATGCTGATACAATGTGAAAACCCCATGCACACCAGGCAGTATCCTGATAAACTGTGAAACCCACATACACACCTGGCAGGATACTGATACACTGTGAAAACCCCACACACACCAGGCAGGATCATGATCAACTGTGAAACCCCATGCACACGTGGCAGGATCCTGATACACTGTGAAAACCCCATACACATCTGGCAGGATCCTGATCCAATGTGAAAACCCCATACACACCTGGCAGGATACTGATACACTGTGAAAACCCCATACACACCTGGCAGGATCCTGATGCACTCTGAAAACCCCATACACACCGGGCTGGATCCTGATCCACTGCGAAAACCCCATAGACACCTGGTAGGATGCTGATAAACTGTGACACCCCTGACACACCTGGCAGGATCCTGATATATTGTGAAAACCCCGTACATACCTGGCATGATCCTGATCCTCTGTGAAACGGCGTACACATCTGGCAGGATCCTGATATATTGTGAAAACCCCGTACACACCTGGCCGGATCCTGATCCTCTGGGAATCCCCGTACACACCTGGCAGGATCCTGATCCACTGTGAATACCCCATACACACCTGGCAGGATCCTGATAAACTGTGAAACAGCCATCCATACACACCTGGCAGGATCCTGATAAACTGTGAAACCCCCATACACACCTGGCAGGTTCCTGATGCACAGTGAAACCCCATTCACATCAGGCAGTCTCATGATACACTGTGAAAACCACATACACATCTGGCAGGATCCTGACACACTGTGAAACCACATTCACATCTGGCAGCATCCTGATACACTGTGAAACCCCATGCACACCTGGCAAGATCCTGATACACAGTGAAACCCCATTCACACCTGGCAGGAAGCCTGATGCACAGTGAAACCCCATTCATATCTGGCAGGATGCTGATACGCTGTGAAATCCCCCATCCACACCTGGCAGGGTCACGATACACTGTGAAACCCCATGCACACCTGGCAGGAACCTGATACACTGTGAAAACCCCATTCACATCCGGCAGGATACTGACACACAGTGAAACCCCATGCACACCTGGCAGGATCCTGATCCTCTGTGAAACCCCCATACACACCTAGAAGGATCCTGAAACACTGTGATACCCCATGCAGACCAGGCAGGATCCTGATAAACTGTGAAACCCACATACACACCTGGCAGGATCCTGATGCACTGTGAAAACCCCTTACACACCTGGCAGGATCCTGATCCTCTGTGAAAACCTATTCCACACTTGGCAGGATCCTGATAAACTGTGAAACCCCCATGCACACCTGGCAGTATCCTGATAAACTGTGAAAATCCCATACACACCTGGCAGGATCCTGATAAACTATGAAAGCCCCATACACACCTGGCAGGATCCTGAGAAACTGTGAAAATCCCATACACACCTGGCAGGATCCTGATACACTTTGAAAACCCCATACACACCTAGCAGGATCCTGATAAACTGTGAAACCCCCATACACAACTGGCAGAATCCTGATAAACTGTGAAACCCCATATACAACTGGCAGGATCCTGATAGACTGTGACACCCTACTCACACCAGGCAGGATCCTGATAAACTGTGAAACCCCCAAGCACACCTGGCAGGATTCTGATTAACTGTGAAACCCACATACACACCAGGCAGGATCCTGATAATCTGTCAAACCCCCATAGACACCTGACAGGATCCTGATACAATGTGAAAAACCCTTACACACCTGGCATGATCCTGATAAACTATGAAACCCCCATACACACCTGGCAGGATCCTGATAAACATTGAAACCCCATACACATCTGGCAGGATCCTGATACACTGTTAAAACCCCATACACACCTGGCAGGATCCTGATCCACCGTGAAAACCCCATACACACCTGGCAGGATCCTGATAAACTATGAAACCCCCACAGACACCTGGCAGATCCTGATACACTGTGAAAACCCCATACACACCTGGCAGGATCCTGATCCACTGTGAAACCCCATACACACCTGGCAGGATCCTGATACACTGCGAAACCCCCATACATACCTGGCAGGATCCTGATCCACTGTGAAAACCAATACACATCTGGCAGGACCCTGATAAACTGTGAAACCTCCATACACACCTGGCAGGATCCTGATAAACGATGAAAACCCCATGCACACCTGGCAGGATCCTGATAAACTATGAAACTCCCATACACACCTGGCAGGATCCTGATACACTGTGAAAACCCCATACACACCTGGCAGGATCCTGATAAACAGTGAAACCCCCATGCACATCTGGCAGGATGCTGATCCACTGTGAAAACCCCATACACACCTGGCAGTATCCTGATAAACTGTGAAACCCCCATACACACCTGGCAGGATCCTGATAAACTATGAAACCCCCATACAGACCTGGCAGGATCCTGATAAATTGTGAAAATCCTGTACACACCTGGCAGGATCCTGATACACTGTGAAAACCCCATACACACCTGGCAGGATCCTGATAAACTGTGAAATCCCATACACATCTGGCGGGATCCTGATAGACTGTGAAACCCCATTCACACCTGGCAGGATCCTGATAAACTGTGAAACACCCATACACACCTGGCAGGATCCTGATAAACTGTGAAACCCACATACACACCAGGCAGGATCCTGATAAACAGTGAAACCCCCATAGGCACCTGACAGGATCCTGATACACTGTAAAAAATCCATACACACCTGGCAGGATCCTGATAAACTCTGAAACCCCCACACACACCTGGCAGGATCCTGATAAACTGTGAAACCCCATACACATATGGCAGGATCCTGATACACTGTGAAAACCCCAAACACACCTGGCAGGATCCTGATCCACTGTGAAAACCCCATACACACCTGGCAGGATCCTGATAAACTATGAAACCCCCAGAAACACCTGGCGGGATGCTGATAAACAGTGAAACCCCCATAGACACCTGACAGGATCCTGATGCACTATGAAAACCCCAGACATACCTGGCAGGATCCTGATACATAGTGAAACACCATTCACTCCTGGCAGGATCCTGATCCACTGTGAAACCCCCATACACACATGGAAGGATCCTGATACACTGTGAAACCACATACACACTTGGCAGACTCCTGATCCACTGTGAAACCCCATACACACCTGGCAGGATCCTGATCCACTGGGAAAACCCCATAAACACCTGGAAGGATCCTGATACACTGTGAAATCCCCATTCACACCTGGCAGGATCCTGATGCACTGTGAAAGCCCGTTCACATTTGGCAGGACCCTGATACACTGTGCAAACCCGATACACATCTGTCAGGATCCTGATAACAGTGAAACCCCCAAACACATCTAGCAGGATCCTGATGCACTGTGAAACCACGTTCACATTTGGCAGGATCCTGATACACTGTGAATCCCCATACTCACCTGGCAGGATCCTGATAAATTATGAAACCCCCATACACACCTGGCAGGATCCTGATAAACTGTGAAACCCCATACACAACTGGCAGGATTCTGATAAACTGTGAAACCCCATACAATCTGGCAGGATCCTGATAAACTGTGAAACCCTCATACACACCAGGCAGGATCCTGATAAACTGAGAAACCCCGATAGACACCTGACAGGGTCCTGATACACTGTGAAAACCCCTTACACAGCTGGCATGATCCTGATAAACTATGAAACCCCCATACACACCTGGCAGGATCCTGATAAACTTTGAAACCCCATACACATCTGGCAGGATCCTGATACACTGTGAAAACCCCATGCACATCTGGCAGGATCCTGATCCACCGTGAAAACACCATACACACCTGGCAGGATCCTGATAAACTATGAAACCGCCATACACACCTGGCAGATCCTGATACACTGTGAAAACCCCATTCACACCTGGCAGGATCCTGATGCACTGTGACACCCCGTTCACATTTGGCAGGATCCTGATACGCTGTGAAACCCCATATTCACCTGGCAGGATCCTGTTACACTGTGTAAACCCCATATTCACCTGGCATGGTCCTGATACAATGTGAACAACCCATACACACCTGGCAGGATCCTGATACACTGTGAAAACCCCATACACACCTGGCAGGATCCTGATTCACTGTGAAACTCCCATACACACCTGGCAGGATCCTGATTAGTTATGAAACCCCCATACACACCTGGCAGATCCTGATAAACTGTGAAAATCCCATCCACACCTGGCAGGATCCTGATAAACTGTGACACCCCCATGCACACCTGGCAGGATCCTGATAAACTGTGAAAATCCCATACACACCTGGCAGGATCCTGATAAACTATGAAACCCCCATACACACCTGGCAGGATCCTGAGAAACTGTGAAAATCCCATACACACCTGGCAGGATCCTAATACACTTTGAAAACCCCATACACAACTGGTAGGATCCTGATAAACAGTGAAACCCCCATACACAACTGGCAGGATCCTGATAAACTGTGAAACCCCATACACAACTGGCAGGATCCTGATAGACTGTGACACACTACTCACACCAGGCAGGATCCTGATAAACTGTGAAACCCCCAAGCACACATGGAAGGATCCTGATACACTGTGAAACCCCATACACACTTGGCAGGATCCTGATCCACTGTGAAACCCCCATAAGCACACCTGGAAGGATCCTGATACACTGTGAATCCCCAAACACACCTGGCAGGATCCTGACATATTTTGAAAACCCCATACACACCTGGCAGGATCCTGATACACTGTGAAAACCCCATACACACCTGGCAGGAACCTGATGCACTGTGAAAACCCCATACACACCTGGCAGGATCCTGATCCACTTTGAAAACCCCATACACAACTGGCAGGATCCTGATAAACTGTGAAACCCCATACACAACTGGCAGGATGCTGATAGACTGTGACACACTACTCACACCAGGCAGGATCCTGATAAACTGTGAAACCCCCAAGCACACATGGAAGGATCCTGATACACTGTGAAACCCCATACACACTTGGCAGGATCCTGATCCACTGTGAAACCCGCATAAGCACACCTGGAAGGATCCTGATACACTGTGAAACCCCAAACACATCTGGCAGGATAATGATAATCTATTAAACCCCCATGCACACCTGGCAGGATCCTGATAAACTGTGAAACCCCCATACACACCAGGCAGGATCCTGATACACTGTGAAAACCCCATACACACCTGGCAGGATCCTGATGCACTGTGAAAACCCCATACACACCTGGCAGGTTCCTGATACACTGTGAAAACCCCATACACACCTGACAGGATTCTGATGCACTGTGAAAACCCCATACAATCTTGGCAGGATCCTGATCCACTGTGAAAACCCCGTAGACACCTGGCAGGATCCTGATAATATATGAAACCCCAATACACACCTGGCAGGATCCTGATAAACTGTGAATCCCCCATACATACCAGGCAGGATCCTGATATACTGTGAAAACCCCATAGACACCTGACACAATCCTGATACACTGTGAAACCCCATTCACATCTGGCATCATCCTGATACACTGTGAAACCCCATACACACCTGGCAGGATCCTGATGAACAGTGAAACCCCCATCCACACCTGGCAGGATCCTGATAAACTATGAAACCCCCATACACACCTGGCAGGATCCTGATAAACTGTGAAAATCCCATACACACCTGGCAGGTTCCTGATACACTGTGAAAACCCCATACACACATGGCAGGAACATGATAAACTGTGAAACCCCCATACACATCTGGCAGGATCCTGATATACTGTGAAAACCCCATACACACCTGGCAGGATCCTGATAATCTGTGAAACCCCCATACACACCTGGCAGGATCCTGATAAACTATGAAACCCCCATACACACTTGGCAGGATCCTGATAAATTGTGAAAATCCTGTACACACCTGGCAGGATCCTGATACACTGTGAAACCCCCATACACAACTGGCAGGATCCTGATAAACTGTGAAACCCCCAGACACACCTGGCAGGAGCCTGATAAACTGTGAAACCCTATACACATCTGGCGGGATCCTGATAGACTGTGAAACCTCATTCACACCTGGCAGGATCCTGATAAAATGTGAAACCCCCATAAACACCTGGCAGGACCCTGATAAACTGTGAAACCCACATACAGACCTGGCAGGATCCTGATAAACTGTGAAACCCCCATAGACACCTGACAGGATCCTGATACACTTTAAAAAGTCCATACAGACCTGGCAGGATCCTGATAAACTATGAAACCCCCATACACACCTGGCAGGATCCTGATAAACTCTGAAACCCCATACACATCTGGCAGGATCCTGATACACTGTGAAAACCCCAAACGCACCTGGCAGGATCCTGATCCACTGTGAAACCCCCATACACACCTTTTAGGATCCTGATCAACTATGAAACCCCCATGCACACCTGGCCGGATGCTGATAAACAGTGAAATCCCCATTGACACCTGACAGGATCCTGATGCACTGTAAAAACCCCTGACACACCTGGCAGGAGCCTGATAAACTGTGAAACCCCATACACATCTGGCGGGATCCTGATAGACTGTGAAACCTCATTCACACCTGGCAGGATCCTGATAAATATATTTGGGCGGTTTAAAATAACTTTCCTTTCAGTGCAGCAGCTTTTTCGGGAGCAGCGTGTGAGCGAGTGAGCAGCTGGGAAAGTCAGTTTGACAGTAAATTTAATTTGCTTTTGTTTTTCGGCGGAGGCCAGGGGGCTGCTGGGTAAGTAAAACACTATATATTTGGGCGGTTTAAAATAACTTTCCTTTCAGTGCAGCAGCTTTTTCGGGAGCAGCGTGTGAGCGAGTGAGCAGCTGGGAAAGTCAGTTTGAAAGTAAATTTAATTTGCTTTTGTTTTTCGGCGGAGGCCAGGGGGCTGCTGGGTAAGTAAAACACTATATATTTGGACGGTTTAAAATAACTTTCCTTTCAGTGCAGCAGCTTTTTCGGGAGCAGCGTGTGAGCGAGTGAGCAGCTGGGAAAGTCAGTTTGAAAGTAAATTTAATTTGCTTTTGTTTTTCGGCGGAGGCCAGGGGGCTGCTGGGTAAGTAAAACACTATATATTTGGGCGGTTTAAAATAACTTTCCTTTCAGTGCAGCAGCTTTTTCGGGAGCAGCGTGTGAGCGAGTGAGCAGCTGGGAAAGTCAGTTTGAAAGTAAATTTAATTTGCTTTTGTTTTTCGGAGGAGGCCAGGGGGCTGCTGGGTAAGTAAAACACTATATATTTGGGCGGTTTAAAATAACTTTCCTTTCAGTGCAGCAGCTTTTTCGGGAGCAGCGTGTGAGCGAGTGAGCAGCTGGGAAAGTCATTTTGAAAGTAAATTTAATTTGCTTTTGTTTTTCGGAGGAGGCCAGGGGGCTGCTGGGTAAGTAAAACACTATATATTTGGGCGGTTTAAAATAACTTTCCTTTCAGTGCAGCAGCTTTTTCGGGAGCAGCGTGTGAGCGAGTGAGCAGCTGGGAAAGTCAGTTTGAAAGTAAATTTAATTTGCTTTTGTTTTTCGGAGGAGGCCTGGGGGCTGCTGGGTAAGTAAAACACTATATATTTGGGCGGTTTAAAATAACTTTCCTTTCAGTGCAGCAGCTTTTTCGGGAGCAGCGTGTGAGCGAGTGAGCAGCTGGGAAAGTCAGTTTGAAAGTAAATTTAATTTGCTTTTGTTTTTCGGCGGAGGCCAGGGGGCTGCTGGGTAAGAAAAACACTATATATTTGGGCTGTTTCTGAACCCGAGACACCACACTTGCAGTGTCTCCCACCCGCCCTCCTCCTCTAACCAAAACAAAAAAGGACTCGGTGGGGTGTTTATAAGGTAAGGCTTTTTCGATTTCTCTGGTTTTATTGTGATTGGTAAAAACTTTTCGTTCCTTTTTCATTTAACTAAGTTTAAACTTAAGATTAAAAATGGCAGGAGATCTCAGACCCGTATCATGCTCCTCTTGCTCAATGTGGGAGCTCAGGGACATGGCTGATGACCCTGACTCCTTCACGTGCAGGAAGTGTGTCCAGCTGCAGCTCTTGTTAGACCGCATGACGGCTCTCGAGCTGCGGATGGACTCACTTTGGAGCATGCGCGATGCTGAGGAGGTCGTGGATAGCACGTTTAGTGAATTGGTCACACCGCAGATTAGGATTGCTGAGGGAGAAAGGGAATGGGTGACCAAAAGAGCAGGAAGGCAGCGCAGGAGTCCCCTGCGGTCATCTGCCTCCAAATCAAGTATACCGTTTTGGATACTGTTGAGGGAGATGGCTCACCTGGGGAAGGCAGCAGCAGCCAGGTCCATGGCACCGTGGCTGGCTCTGCTGCTCAGAAGGGCGGGAAAAAGAGTGGAAGGGCTATAGTCGTAGGGGATTCGATTGTAAGGGGAGTAGACAGGCGGTTCTGTGGTCGAAAACGAGGCTCCCGAATGGTATGTTGCCTCCCAGGTGCACGGGTCAGGGATGTCTCAGATCGGCTGCAGAACATTCTAAAGGGGGAGGGTGAACAGCCAGTTATCATTGTGCACATAGGCACTAATGATATAGGTAAAAAACGGGATGAGGTCCTACAAGCAGAGTTTAGGGAGTTAGGAGCCAAGTTAAAAAGTAGGACCTCAGAGGTAGTAATCTTAGGATTACTACCAGTGCCACGTGATAGTCAGAGTAAAAATGAAAGAATAGTCAGGATGAATGCGTGGCTTGAGAGATGGTGCAGGAAGGAGGTGTTCAGATTTTTGGGACATTGGGACCGGTTCTGGGGGAGGTGGGACTATTACAAATTGGACGGTCTACACCTGGGCCGGACTGGAACCAATGTCCTTGGAGGTGCTTTTGCTAACGCTGTTGGGGAGAGTTTAAACTAATGTGGCAGGGGGATGGGAACCAATTGAGGTCAGTTGACAGTGAGGAGGTAGTAACAAAAGCCTGTAAGAAACTCGATAATGAAGTCAGTGTGACTAAGGGGAAGAGCAGGCAGGGAGCAGATGATGAATATAAAGGGACTGGTGGTTTGAGGTGCATTTGTTTTAATGCAAGAAGTGTAGTTGGTAAGGCAGATGAACTTAGGACTTGGATTAGTACCTGGGAGTATGATGTTATTGCTATTACTGAGACTTGGTTGAGGGAAGGGCATGATTGGCAACTAAATATCCCAGGATATCGATGCTTCAGGCGGGATAGAGAGGGAGGTAAAAGGGGTGGAGGAGTTGCATTACTGGTCAAAGAGGATATCACAGCTGTGCTGAAGGAGGGCACTATGGAGGACTCGAGCAGTGAGGCAATATGGACAGAACTCAGAAATAGGAAGGGTGCGGTAACAATGTTGGGGCTGTACTACAGGCCTCCCAACAGCGAGCGTGAGATAGAGGTACAAATATGTAAACAGATTATGGAAAGATGTAGGAGCAACAGGGTGGTGGTGATAGGAGATTTTAATTTTCCCAACATTGACTGGGATTCGCTTAGTGTTAGAGGTCCAGATGGAGCAGAATTTGTAAGGAGCATCCAGGAGGGTTTTCTAGAGCAGCATGTAAATAGTCCAACTCGGGAAGGGGCCATACTGGACCTGGTGTTGGGGAATGAGCCCGGCCAGGTTGTTGAAGTTTCAGTAGGGGACTACTTTGGGAATAGTGATCACAATTCCGTAAGCTTGAAAATACTCATGGCCAAAGACGAGAGTGGTCCTAAAGGAAGAGTGCTAAATTGGGGGAAGGCCAACTATACCAAAATTCGGCAGGAGCTGGGAAATGTAGATTGGGAGCAGCTGTTTGAAGGTAAATCCACATGTGATATGTGGGAGGCTTTTAAAGAGAGGTTGATTAGCGTGCAGGAGAGACATGTTCCTGTGAAAATGAGGGATAGAAATGGCAAGATTAGGGAACCATGGATGACAGGTGAAATTGTGAGACTTGCTAAGAGGAAAAAGGAAGCATACATAAGGTCTAGGCGGCTGATGAAAGACGAAGCTTTGAAAGAATATCGGGAATGTAGGACCAATCTGAAACGAGGAATTAAGAGGGCAAAAAGGGGTCATGAAATATCTTTAGCAAACAGGGTTAAGGAAAATCCCAAAGCCTTTTATTCATATATAAGGAGAAAGAGGGTAACCAGAGAAAGGATTGGCCCACTAAAGGACAAAGGAGGAATGTTATGCTTGGACTCAGAGAAAATGGGTGAGATTCTAAACGAGTACTTTGCATCGGTATTCACCGAGGAGAGGGACATGACGGATGTTGAGGTTAGGAACAGATGTTTGATTACTCTAGGTCAAGTCGGCATAAGGAGGGAGGAAGTGTTGGGTATTCTAAAGGGTATTAAGGTGGACAAGTCCCCAGGTCCGGATGGGATCTATCCCAGGTTACTGAGGGAAGCGAGAGAGGAAATAGCTGGGGCCTTAACAGATATCTTTGCAGCATCCTTAAACACGGGTGAGGTCCCGGAGGACTGGAGAATTGCTAATGTTGTCCCCTTGTTTAAGAAGGGTAGCAGGGATAATCCAGGTAATTATAGACCGAAGAGCCTGACATCAGTGGTAGGGAAGCTGCTGGAGAAGATACTGAGGGATAGGATCTATTCCCATTTGGAAGAAAATGGGCTCATCAGTGATAGGCAACATGGTTTTGTGCAGGGAAGGTCATGTCTTACCAACTTAATAGAATTCTTTGAGGAAGTGACAAAGTTGATTGATGACGGAAGGGCTGTCGATGTCATATACATGGACTTCAGTAAGGCGTTTGATAAGGTTCCCCATGGCAGACTGATGGAGAAAGTGAAGGCGCTTGGGGTCCAAGGTGTACTAGCTAGATGGATAAAGAACTGGCTGGGCAACAGGAGACAGAGAGTAGCAGTAGAAGGGAGTTTCTCAAAATGGAGACGTGTGACCAGTGGTGTTCCACAGGGATCCGTGCTGGGACCACTGTTGTTTGTGATATACATTAATGATTTGGAGGAAAGTATAGGTGGACTGATTAGCAAATTTGCAGACGACACTAAGATTGGTGGAGCAGCAGATAGTGAAGGGGACTGTCAGAGAATACAGCAGAATATAGATAGATTGGAGAGTTGGGCAGAGAAATGGCAGATGGAGTTCAATCAGGGCAAATGCGAGGTGATGCATTTTGGAAGATCCAATTCAAGAGTGAACTATACAGTAAATGGAAAAGTCCTGGGGAAAATTGATGTCCAGAGAGATTTGGGTGTTCAGGTCCACTGTTCCCTGAAGGTGGCAACGCAGGTAAATAGAGTGGTCAAGAAGGCATACGGCATGCTTTCCTTCATCGGACGGGGCATTGAGTACAAGAGTTGGCAGGTCATGTTACAGTTGTATCGGACTTTGGTTCGGCCACATTTGGAATACTGCGTACAGTTCTGGTCGCCACATTATCAAAAGGATGTGGATGCTTTGGAAAGGGTGCAGAGGAGGTTCACCAGGATGTTGCCTGGTATGGAGGGCGCTAGCTATGAAGAGAGGTTGAGTAGATTAGGATTATTTTCATTAGAAAGACGGAGGTTGAGGGGGGACCTGATTGAGGTGTACAAAATCATGAGAGGTATAGACAGGGTGGATAGCAAGAAGCTTTTTCCCAGAGTGGGGGTTTCAATTACTAGAGGACACGAGTTCAAAGTGAAAGGGGAAAAGTTTAGGGGGGATATGCGTGGAAAGTTCTTTACGCAGAGGGTGGTGGGCACCTGGAACGCATTGCCAGCGGAGGTGGTAGATGCGGGCACGATGGAGTCTTTTAAGATGTATCTAGATAGATACATGAATGGGCAGGAAGAAAAGAGATGCAGAAGCTTAGAAAATAGGCGACATGTTTAGAGAGAGGATCTGGATCGGCGCAGGCTTGGAGGGCCGAAGGGCCTGTTCCTGTGCTGTAATTATCTTTGTTCTTTGTTTGTTCTTTGACATACCTGGCAGAATCCTGATACACAGTGAAACCCCATTCACACCTGGCAGGATCCTGATCCACTGTGTAACCCCCATACACACATGGAAGGATCCTGATACACTGTGAAACCCCATACACACTTGGCAGGATCCTGATACACTGTGAAACCTCCATACACACCTGGAAGGATCCTGATAAACTGTGAAACCCCAAACACACCTGGCAGGATCCTGATATAATTTGAAAACCCCAGACACACCTGGCAGGATCCTGATACACTGTGAAAACCCCATGCACACCTGGCAGGATCCTGATGCACTGTGAAAACCCCATACACACCTGGCAGGATCCTGATCCACTTTGAAAACCCCATACACACCTGGCAGAATCCTGATAAACTGTGAAACCCCCATAAACACCTGGCAGGATCCTGATAAACTATGAAACCCCCATACACACCTGGCAGGATCCTGATAAATTGTGAAAATCCTGTACACACCTGGCAGGATCCTGATACACTGTGAAAACCCCATACACACCTGGCAGGGTCATGATAAACTGTGAAATCCCATACATATCTGGCGGGATCCTGATAGACTGTGAAACCCCATTCACACCTGGCAGGATCCTGATAAACTGTGAAACACCCATACACACCTGGCAGGATCCTGATAAACTGTGAAACCCACATACACACCAGGCAGGATCCTGATAAACTGTGAAACCCCCATAGACAGCTGACAGGATAATGATACACTGTAAAAAATCCATACACACCTGGCAGGATCCTGATAAACTATGAAACCCCCATACACATCTGGCAGGATCCTGATACACTGTGAAAACCCCAAACACACCTGGCAGGATCCTGATCCACTGTGAAACCCCCATACACACCTGGCAGGATCCTGATGAACTATGAAACCCCCATACACACCTGGCAGGATGCTGATAAACAGTGAAACCCCCATAGACACCTGACAGGATCCTAATGCACTGTGAAAACCTCAGACATACCTGGCAGGATCCTGATACACAGTGAAACCCCAATCACACCTGGCAGGATCCTGGTCCACTGTGAAACCCCCATACACACACGGACGGATCCTGATACACTGTGAAACCCCATACACACTTGGCAGGATCCTGATCCACTGTGAAACCCCTATACACACCTGGAAGGATCCTGATACACTGTGAAACCCCAAACACACCTGGCAGGATCCTGATATATTTTGAAATCCCCATACGCACCTGGCAGGATCCTGATACACTGTGAAAACCCCACACACACCTGGAAGGAACCTGATGCACTGTGAAAACCCCATACACACCTGGCAGGATCCTGATCCACTTTGAAAACCCCATACACACCTGGCAGGATAATGATAATCTATTAAACCCCCATGCACACCTGGCAGGATCCTGATAAACTGTGAAACCCCCATACAAACCAGGCAGGATACTGATAAACTGTGCAAACCCCATACACACCTGGCAGGATCCTGATGCACTGTGAAAACCCCATACACACCTGGCAGGATCCTGATACACTGTGAAAACCCCATACACACCTGGCAGGATTCTGATGCACTGTGAAAACCCCATACAAACTTGGCAGGATCCTGATCCACTGTGAAAACCCCATACACAACTGGCAGGATCCTGATATACTGTGAATCCCCCATACATACCAAGCAGGATCCTGATATACTGTGAAAACCCCATAGACACCTGACACAATCCTGATACACTGTGAAACCCCATTCACATCTGGCGGGATCCTGATACACTGTGAAACCCCATACACACCTGGCAGGATCCTGATGAACAGTGAAACCCCCATCCACACCTGGCAGGATCCTGATAAACTATGAAACCCCCATACACACCTGGTAGGATCCTGTTAAACTGTGAAAATCCCATACACACCAGGCAGGTTCCTGATACACTGTGAAAACCCCATACACACCTGGCAGCAACCAGATAAACTGTGAAACCCCCATACACATCTGGCAGGATCCTGATATACTGTGAAAACCCCATACACACCTGGCAGGATCCTGATAATCTGTGAAACCCCCATACACACCTGGCAGGATCCTGATGAACTATGAAACCCCCATACACACCTGGCAGGATGCTGATAAACAGTGAAACCCCCATAGACATCTGACAGGATCCTGATGCACTGTGAAAACCCCAGACATACCTGGCAGGATCCTGATACACAGTGAAACCCCATTCACACCTGGCAGGATCCTGATCCACTGTGAAACCCCCATACACACATGGAAGGATCCTGATACACTGTGAAACCCCATACACACTTGGCAGGATCCTGATCCACTGTGAAACTCCAATACACACCTGGAAGGATCCTGATACACTGTGAAACCCCAAACACACCTGGCAGGATCCGGATAAATTTTGAAAACCCCATACACACCTGGCAGGATCCTGATACACTGTGAAAACCCCATACACACCTGACAGGAAACTGATGCACTGTGAAAACCCCATACACACCTGGCAGGATCCTGATCCACTTTGAAAACCCCATACTCACCTGGCAGGATAATGATAATCTATTAAACACCCATGCACACCTGGCAGGATCCTGATAAACTGTGAAACCCCCATACACACCAGTCAGGATCCTGATACACTGTGAAAACCCCATACACACCTGGCAGGATCCTGATGCACTGTGAAAACCCCATACACACCTGGCAGGAACCTGATACACTGTGAAAACCGCATACACACCTGGCAGGATTCTGATGCACTGTGAATACCCCATACAAACTTGGCAGGATCCTGATCCACTGTGAAAACCCCATACACACCTGGCAGGATCCTGATAAACTGTGAATCCCCCATACATACCAGGCAGGATCCTGATAAACTGTGAAACCCCCATAAACACCTGGCAGGATCCTGATAAACTATGAAACCCCCATACACACCTGGCAGGATCCTGATAAATTGTGAAAATCCTGTACACACCTGGCAGGATCCTGATACACTGTGAAAACCCCATACACACCTGGCAGGGTCCTGATAAACTGTGAAATCCCATACATATCTGGCGGGATCCTGATAGACTGTGAAACCCCATTCACACCTGGCAGGATCCTGATAAACTGTGAAACACCCATACACACCTGGCAGGAATCTGATAAACTGTGAAACACACATACACACCAGGCAGGATCCTGATAAACTGTGAAACCCCCATAGACAGCTGACAGGATAATGATACACTGTAAAAAATCCATACACACCTGGCAGGATCCTGATAAACTATGAAACCCCCATACAAATCTGGCAGGATCCTGATACACTGTGAAAACCCCAAACACACCTGGCAGGATCCTGATCCACTGTGAAACCCCCATACACACCTGGCAGGATCCTGATGAACTATGAAACCCCCATACACACCTGGCAGGATGCTGATAAACAGTGAAACCCCCATAGACACCTGACAGGATCCTGATGCACTGTGAAAACCGCAGACATACCTGGCAGGATCCTGATACACAGTGAAACCCCGATCACACCTGGCAGGATCCTGGTCCACTGTGAAACCCCCAGACACACATGGACGGATCCTGATACACTGTGAAACCCCATACACACTTGGCAGGATCCTGATCCACTGTGAAACCCCCATACACACCTGGCAGGATCCTGATAAACTGTGAAACCCCCATACACACCAGGCAGGATACTGATAAACTGTGCAAACCCCATACACACCTGGCAGGATCCTGATGCACTGTGAAAACCCCATACACACCTGGCAGGATCCTGATACACTGTGAATACCCCATATACACCTGGCAGGATTCTGATGCACTGTGAAAACCCCATACAAACTTGGCAGGATCCTGATCCACTGTGAAAACCCCATACACACCTGGCAGGATCCTGATATACTGTGAATCCCCCATACATACCAGGCAGGATCCTGATATACTGTGAAAACCCCATAGACACCTGTCACAATCCTGATACACTGTGAAACCCCATTCACATCTGGCGGGATCCTGATACACTGTGAAACCCCATACACACCTGGCAGGATCCTGATGAACAGTGAAACCCCCATCCACACCTGGCAGGATACTGATAAACTATCAAACCCCCATACACACCTGGCAGGATCCTGATAAACTGTGAAAATCCCATACACACCAGGCAGGTTCCTGATACACTGTGAAAACCCCATACACACCTGGCAGGAACCAGATAAACTGTGAAACCCCCATACACATCTGGCAGGATCCTGATATACTGTGAAAACCCCATACACACCTGGCAGGATCCTGATAATCTGTGAAACCCCCATACACACCTGGCAGGTTCCTGATGAACTATGAAACCCCCATACACACCTGGCAGGATGCTGATAAACAGTGAAACCCCCATAGACACCTGACAGGATCCTGATGCACTGTGAAAACCCCAGACATACCTGGCAGGATCCTGATACACAGTGAAACCCCATTCACACCTGGCAGGATCCTGATCCACTGTGAAACCCCCATACACACATGGAAGGATCCTGATACACTGTGAAACCCCATACACACTTGGCAGGATCCTGATCCACTGTGAAACTCCAATACACACCTGGAAGGATCCTGATACACTGTGAAACCCCAAACACACCTGGCAGGATTCGGATAAATTTTGAAAACCCCATACACACCTGGCAGGATCCTGATACACTGTGAAAACCCCATACACACCTGGCAGGATCCTGATCCACTTTGAAAACCCCATACTCACCTGGCAGGATAATGATAATCTATTAAACACCCATGCACACCTGGCAGGATCCTGATAAACTGTGAAACCCCCATACACACCAGGCAGGATCCTGATACACTGTGAAAACCCCATACACACCTGGCAGGATGCTGATGCACTGTGAAAACCCCATACACACCTGGCAGGATCCTGATACACTGTGAAAACCCCATACACACCTGGCAGGATTCTGATGCACTGTGAATACCCCATACAAACTTGGCAGGATCCTGATCCACTGTGAAAACCCCATACACACCTGGCAGGATCCTGATAAACTGTGAATCCCCCATACATAACAGGCAGGATCCTGATATACTGTGAAAACCCCATAGACACCTGACACAATCCTGATACACTGTGAAACCCCATTCACATCTGGCGGGATCCTGATACACTGTGAAACCCCATACACACCTGGCAGGATCCTGATAAACTATGAAACCCCCATACACACCTGGCAGGATCCTGATAAACTGTGAAAATCCCATACACACCGGGCAGGTTCCTGATACACTGTGAAAACCCCATACACACCTGGCAGGAAACAGATAAACTGTGAAACCCCCATACACATCTGGCAGGATCCTGATATACTGTGAAAACCCCATACACACCTGGCAGGATCCTGATAATCTGTGAAACCCCCATGCACACCTGGCAGGATCCTGATAAACTATGAAACCCCCATCCACACCTGGCAGGATCCTGATAAATTGTGAAAATCCTGTACACACCTGGCAGGATCCTGATACACTGTGAAAACCCCATACACAACTGGAAGGATCCTGATAAACTGTGAAACCCCCATACACACCTGGCAGGATCCTGATACACTGTGAAACCCCATACACATCTGGCGTGATCCTGATAGACTGTGAAACCCCATTCACACCTGGCAGGATCCTGATAAACTGTGAAACCCCCATAAACACCTGGCAGGATCCTGATAAACTGTGAAACCCACATACAGACCAGGCAGGATCCTGATAAACTGTGAAACCCCCATAGACACCTGACAGGATCCTGATACACTGTACAAAGTCCATACACACCTGGCAGGATCCTGATAAACAATGAAACCCCCATACACACCTGGCAGGACCCTGATAAACTGTGAAAACCCATACACATCAGGCAGGATCCTGATCCACTGTGAAAACCCCAAACACACCTGGCAGGATCCTAATCCACTGTGAAACCCCCATACACACCTGGCAGGACACTGATAAACTATGAAACCCCCATACACACCTGGCAGGATGCTGATAAACAGTGAAATCCCCATAGACTCCTGACAGGATCCTGATGAACTGTGAAAACCCCAGACATACCTGGCATTATCCTGATACACAGTGAAACCCCATTCACACCTGGCAGGATCCTGATCCACTGTGAAACCCCCATACACACATGGAAGGAATCTGATAAACTGTGAAACCCCAAACACACCTGGCAGGATCCTGATATGTTTTGAAAACCCCATACACACCTGGCAGGATCCTGATACACTGTGAAAACCCCATACACATCTGGCAGGATCCTGATGCACTGTGAAAACCCCATACACACCTGGCAGGATCCTGATCCAATTTGAAAACCCCATACACACCTGGCAGGATCCTGATAATCTATTAAACCCCCATACACACCTGGCAGGATCCTGATGCACTGTGAAAACCCCATACACACCTGGCAGGATCCTGATACACTGTGAAAACCCCATACAGACCTGGCAGGATCCTGATGCACTGTGAAAACCCCATACACACTTGGCAGGATCCTGATCCACTGTGAAAAACCCATACACACCTGGCTGGATCCTGATAATCTATGAAACCCCCATACACACCTGGCAGGATCCTGATAAACTGTGAATCCCCCATACATACCAGGCAGGATCCTGATACACTGTGAAAACCCCATAGACACCTGACAGGATCCTGATGCACTGTGAAAACCCTCATACATACCTGGCAGGATCCTGATACAGACTGAAACCCCATTCACATCTGGCGGTATCCTGATACACTGTGAAACCCCATACACACCTGGCAGGTTGCTGATACACTGTGTAAAACCCATACACACCTAGCAGGATACTGATGCACTGTGAAAAACCTATACCCACCTGGCAGTGTCCTGATACACTGTGAAAACCCCATTCACAACTGGCAGGATACTGATACACTGTGAAAACCCCATACACACCTGGCAGGATCCTGATACACTGTGAAACTCCCATACACATCTGGCAGGATCCTGATACACTATGAAACCCCCATACACACCTGGAAGGATCCTGATAAACTATGAAACCCCCATCCACACCTCGCAGGATCCTGATAAACTATGAAACCCCCATACACACATGGCAGGATGCTGATAAACTGTGAAAACCCCATACACACCTGGCAGGATCCTGACACTCTTTAAAACCCCCAAAGACACCTGACAGGATCCTGATACACAGTGTAAACCCCATACATACCTGGCAGGTTCCTGATACACAGTGAAACCCCATTAACAACTGGCGGGATCCTGATACACTTTGAAACCCCAAGCACACCTGGCAGGTTCCTGATCCACTGTGTAAACCCCATACACACCAAGCAGGATCCTGATGCACTGTGAAAACCCCATACACACCTGGCAGGGTCCTGATACACCTTGGAAAACCCCATTCACACCTGGCTGGAGCCTGATACACTGTGAAAACCCCATACACACCTGGCAGGATACTGATACACTGTGAAACCCCCATACTCATCTGGCAGGATCATGATTCACTATGAAACCCCCATACACACCTGGCAGGATCCTGATAAACAATGAAACCCCCATACACACCTGGCAGGATACTGATCCACTGTGAAACTCCCATCCACACCTCGCAGGATCCTGATAAACTATGAAACCCCCATACACACCTGGCAGGATCCTGATAAACTGTGACAATCCCATACACACCTGGCAGGATCTTGATACACTGTGAAAAGCCCATATACACCTGGCAGGATCCTGATAAACTGTGAAAGACCCATACACACCTGGCAGGATCCTGATAATCTGTGAAAACCCCATACACACCTGGCAGGATCCTGATAAACTGTGAAACCCACATACACAACTGGCAGGATCCTGATAAGCTGTGAAGACCCCAGAGACACATGACAGGATCCTGATACACTGTAAAAACCCATACACACCTGGCAGGATCCTGATACACTATGGAAGCCCCCATACACACCTGGCAGGATCCTGATCCACAGTGAAACCCCCATACACACCTGGCAGGATCCTGATAAACTATGAAACCCCCATAGACACCTGGCAGGATCCTGATAAACTTTGAAACCCCCACAGACACCTGACAGGGTCCTGATACACTGTGAAAACCCATACATACCTGGCAGGATCCTGATACATAGTGAAACCCCATTCACACCTGGAAGGATTCTGATACACTGTGAAACCCCAAACACACCTGGCAGGATCTGGATATATTTTGAAAACCCCATACACACCTGGCTGGATCCTGATAAACTGTGAAAACCCCATACACTTTTGACAGGATCCTGATGTACTGTGAAAACCCCATACACACCTGGCAGGATCCTGATAATCTATGAAACCCCCATACACACCTGGCAGGATCCAGATAAACTGTGAAACCCCCATGCACACCAGGCAGGATACTGATAATCTATGAAACCCCCATATACACCTAGCAGGATCCTGATGCACTGTGAAAGCCCCAGACACACCTCGCAGGATCCTGATGCACTGTGAAAGCCCCATACACACCTGGCAGGATCCTGATAAACTATGAAACCCCCATACACACCTGGCAGGATCCTGATAAAATGTGAAAATCCCATACACACCTGGAGGATCCTGATAAACTATGAAACCCCCATACACACCTGGCAGGATGCTGATAAACTGTGTAAATCCCATACATACCTGGCAGGATCCTGATGCACTGTGAAAATCCCAGATACACCTGGCAGGATACTGATGCACTGTGAAATCTCCATACACACCTGGCAGGATCCTGATCCACTGTGAAAACCCAATACATACCTGGCAGGATCCTGATAATCTATGAAACCCCCATACACACCTGGCAGGATCCTGATAAACTGTGAAAACCCCACAGACAACAAGCAGGATTCGGATACACTGTGAAAACCCCATACACAGCTGGCAGGATACCGATGCACTGTGAAAACCCCATACACACCTGGCAGGATCCTCATCCACTGTGAAAACCCCATACACACCTGGCAGGATCCTGATAATCTATGAAACCCCCATACACACCTGGCAGGCACCTGATGAACTTTGAAAACCCCAGACATACCTGGCAGGTTCCTGATACACAGTGAAACCCCATTCACAGCTGGCAGGATCCTGATCCACTGTGAAACCCCCATACACACATGGAAGGATCCTGATACACTGTGAAACCCCATACACACTTGGCAGGATCCTGATACACTGTGAAACCCCCATACACACCTGGAAGGATCCTGATAAACCGTGGAACCCCAAACACACCTGGCAGGTTCCTGATATATTTTGAAAACCCCATACACACCTGGCAGGATCCTGATACACTGTGAAAACCCCATACACATCTGGCAGGATCCTGATGCACTGTGAAAACCCCAGACACACCTGGCAGGATCCTGATCCAATTTGAAAACCCCATACACACCTGGCAGGATCCTGATAATCTATTAAACCCCCATACACACCTGGCAGGATCCTGATAAACTGTGAAACCCCCATACACACCTGGCAGGATCCTGATACACTGTAAAACACCATACACACCTGGCAGTATCCTGATGCACTGTGAAAACCCCATACACACGTGGCAGGATCCTGATCCACTGTAAAAACCCCATACACACCTGGCAGGATCCTGATGCACTGTGAAAACCCCACACACTTGGCAGGATCCTGATCCACTGTGAAAACCCCATACACACCTGGCAGTATCCTGATAATCTATGAAACCCCCATACACACCTGGCAGGATCCTGATAAACTGTGAATCCCCCATACATACCAGGCAGGATCCTGATACACTGTGAAAACCCCATAGACACCTGACAGGATCCTGATGCACTGTGAAAACCCCCATACATACCTGGCAGGATCCTGATACAGAGTGAAACCCCATTCACATCTGGCGGTATCCTGATACACTGTGAAACCCCATACACACCTGGCAGGTTGCTGATACACTGTGTAAACCCCATACACACCTAGCAGGATACTGATGCACTGTGAAAAACCTATGCACACCTGTCAGTGTCCTGATACACTGTGAAAACCCCATACACACCTGGCAGATTCCTGATACACTGTGAAACCCCCATACACATCTGACAGGATCCTGATTCACTATGAGTCCCGCATACACACCTGGCAGGATCCTGATAAACTATGAAACCCCCATCCACACTTTGCAGGATCCTGATAAACTATGAAACCCCCATGCACACCTGGCAGGATTCTGATAAACTGTGAAAATCCCATACACTCCTGGCAGGATCGTGATACACTGTGAAAACCCCATACACACCTGGCAGGATCCTGATAAACTGTGAAAACCCCATAAACACCTGGCAGGATCATGATAAACTGTGAAAACCACATACACACCAGGCAGGGTCCTGATCCACTGTGAAACCCCCATAAACACCTGGAAGGATCCTGATAAACTATGAAATACCCATACACAACTGGCAGGATCCTGATAAACTTTGCAACCCCCATAGACACCTGACAGGATCCTGATACACTGTGAAAACCCCACACGTACCTGGCAGGATCCTGATTACACAGTGAAACCCCATTCACACCTGGCAGGATCCTGATCCACTGTGAAACCCCCATACACACCTGGAAGGATCCTGATACACTGTGAAACCCCATACACACTTAGCAGTATCCTGATGCACTGTGAAACCCCAAACACACCTGGCAGGATCCTGATATATTTTGAATACCCCATACACACCTGGCAGGATCCTGATACACTGTGAAAACACCATACACAGCTGGCAGGATCCTGATGCACTTTGAAAACCCCATACACACCTGGCAGGATCCTGATCCACTGCGAAAACCCCATACAAACCTGGCAGTATCATGATAATCTATGAAACCCCCATACACACCTGGCAGAATCCAGATAAACTGTGAAACCCCAAAACACACCAGGCAGGATCCTGATACACTGTGAAAACCCCATACACACCTGGCCGGATACTGATGCACTGTGAAAACCCCATACACACCTGGCAGAATCCTGATACACTGTGAAAACCCCATACGCACCTGGCAGGATCCTGATGCACTGTGAAAACCCCATACACACCTGGCAGGATCCTGATCCACTGTGAAAACCACATGCACACCTGGCAGGATCCTGATAATCTATGAAACACCATAAACACCTGGCAGGATCCTGATAAACTGTGAAACCCCCATAAACACCAGGCAGGCTCCTGATACTCTGTAAAACACCCATAGACACCTGACAGGATCCTGTTACACTGTGAAAAACCCATACACACCTGGCAGGATCCTGATAAACTATGGAAGCCCCCATACACACCTGGCAGGATCCTGATCCACAGTGAAACCCCCATACACACCTGGCACGAACCTGATAAACTTTGAAAACACCATACACACCAGACAGGATCCTGATAAACTGTGAAAACCCCATAGACACATGACAGGATCCTGATACACTGTGAAAAACCCATACACACCTGGCAGGATCCTGATAAACTATGGAAGCCCCCATACACACCTGGCAGGATCCTGATCCACAGTGAAACCCCCATACACACCTGGCAGGATCCTGATAAACTATGAAACCCCCATACACACCTGGCAGGATCCTGATAAACTTTGAAACCCCCACAGACACCTGACAGGATCCTGATACACTGTGAAAACCCATACATACCTGGCAGGATCCTGATACACAGTGAAACCCCATTCACACCTGGCAGGATCCTGATCCACTGCGAAACCCCCATACACACCTGGAAGGATCCTGATACACTGTGAAACCCCATACACACTTGGCAGGATCCTGATGCACTGCGAAACCCCCAAACACACCTGGAAGGATCCTGATACACTGTGAAACCCCAAACACACCTGGCTGGATCCTGATAATCTATGAAACCCCCATACACACCTGGCAGGATCCTGATAAACTGTGAATCCCCCATACATACCAGGCAGGATCCTGATACACTGTGAAAACCCCATAGACACCTGACAGGATCCTGATGCACTGTGAAAACCCTCATACATACCTGGCAGGATCCTGATACAGACTGAAACCCCATTCACATCTGGCGGTATCCTGATACACTGTGAAACCCCATACACACCTGGCAGGTTGCTGATACACTGTGTAAAACCCATACACACCTAGCAGGATACTGATGCACTGTGAAAAACCTATACCCACCTGGCAGTGTCCTGATACACTGTGAAAACCCCATTCACAACTGGCAGGATACTGATACACTGTGAAAACCCCATACACACCTGGCAGGATCCTGATACACTGTGAAACTCCCATACACATCTGGCAGGATCCTGATACACTATGAAACCCCCATACACACCTGGAAGGATCCTGATAAACTATGAAACCCCCATCCACACCTCGCAGGATCCTGATAAACTATGAAACCCCCATACACACATGGCAGGATGCTGATAAACTGTGAAAACCCCATACACACCTGGCAGGATCCTGACACTCTTTAAAACCCCCAAAGACACCTGACAGGATCCTGATACACAGTGTAAACCCCATACATACCTGGCAGGTTCCTGATACACAGTGAAACCCCATTAACAACTGGCGGGATCCTGATACACTTTGAAACCCCAAGCACACCTGGCAGGTTCCTGATCCACTGTGTAAACCCCATACACACCAAGCAGGATCCTGATGCACTGTGAAAACCCCATACACACCTGGCAGGGTCCTGATACACCTTGGAAAACCCCATTCACACCTGGCTGGAGCCTGATACACTGTGAAAACCCCATACACACCTGGCAGGATACTGATACACTGTGAAACCCCCATACTCATCTGGCAGGATCATGATTCACTATGAAACCCCCATACACACCTGGCAGGATCCTGATAAACAATGAAACCCCCATACACACCTGGCAGGATACTGATCCACTGTGAAACTCCCATCCACACCTCGCAGGATCCTGATAAACTATGAAACCCCCATACACACCTGGCAGGATCCTGATAAACTGTGACAATCCCATACACACCTGGCAGGATCTTGATACACTGTGAAAAGCCCATATACACCTGGCAGGATCCTGATAAACTGTGAAAGACCCATACACACCTGGCAGGATCCTGATAATCTGTGAAAACCCCATACACACCTGGCAGGATCCTGATAAACTGTGAAACCCACATACACAACTGGCAGGATCCTGATAAGCTGTGAAGACCCCAGAGACACATGACAGGATCCTGATACACTGTAAAAACCCATACACACCTGGCAGGATCCTGATACACTATGGAAGCCCCCATACACACCTGGCAGGATCCTGATCCACAGTGAAACCCCCATACACACCTGGCAGGATCCTGATAAACTATGAAACCCCCATAGACACCTGGCAGGATCCTGATAAACTTTGAAACCCCCACAGACACCTGACAGGGTCCTGATACACTGTGAAAACCCATACATACCTGGCAGGATCCTGATACATAGTGAAACCCCATTCACACCTGGAAGGATTCTGATACACTGTGAAACCCCAAACACACCTGGCAGGATCTGGATATATTTTGAAAACCCCATACACACCTGGCTGGATCCTGATAAACTGTGAAAACCCCATACACTTTTGACAGGATCCTGATGTACTGTGAAAACCCCATACACACCTGGCAGGATCCTGATAATCTATGAAACCCCCATACACACCTGGCAGGATCCAGATAAACTGTGAAACCCCCATGCACACCAGGCAGGATACTGATAATCTATGAAACCCCCATATACACCTAGCAGGATCCTGATGCACTGTGAAAGCCCCAGACACACCTCGCAGGATCCTGATGCACTGTGAAAGCCCCATACACACCTGGCAGGATCCTGATAAACTATGAAACCCCCATACACACCTGGCAGGATCCTGATAAAATGTGAAAATCCCATACACACCTGGAGGATCCTGATAAACTATGAAACCCCCATACACACCTGGCAGGATGCTGATAAACTGTGTAAATCCCATACATACCTGGCAGGATCCTGATGCACTGTGAAAATCCCAGATACACCTGGCAGGATACTGATGCACTGTGAAATCTCCATACACACCTGGCAGGATCCTGATCCACTGTGAAAACCCAATACATACCTGGCAGGATCCTGATAATCTATGAAACCCCCATACACACCTGGCAGGATCCTGATAAACTGTGAAAACCCCACAGACAACAAGCAGGATTCGGATACACTGTGAAAACCCCATACACAGCTGGCAGGATACCGATGCACTGTGAAAACCCCATACACACCTGGCAGGATCCTCATCCACTGTGAAAACCCCATACACACCTGGCAGGATCCTGATAATCTATGAAACCCCCATACACACCTGGCAGGCACCTGATGAACTTTGAAAACCCCAGACATACCTGGCAGGTTCCTGATACACAGTGAAACCCCATTCACAGCTGGCAGGATCCTGATCCACTGTGAAACCCCCATACACACATGGAAGGATCCTGATACACTGTGAAACCCCATACACACTTGGCAGGATCCTGATACACTGTGAAACCCCCATACACACCTGGAAGGATCCTGATAAACCGTGGAACCCCAAACACACCTGGCAGGTTCCTGATATATTTTGAAAACCCCATACACACCTGGCAGGATCCTGATACACTGTGAAAACCCCATACACATCTGGCAGGATCCTGATGCACTGTGAAAACCCCAGACACACCTGGCAGGATCCTGATCCAATTTGAAAACCCCATACACACCTGGCAGGATCCTGATAATCTATTAAACCCCCATACACACCTGGCAGGATCCTGATAAACTGTGAAACCCCCATACACACCTGGCAGGATCCTGATACACTGTAAAACACCATACACACCTGGCAGTATCCTGATGCACTGTGAAAACCCCATACACACGTGGCAGGATCCTGATCCACTGTAAAAACCCCATACACACCTGGCAGGATCCTGATGCACTGTGAAAACCCCACACACTTGGCAGGATCCTGATCCACTGTGAAAACCCCATACACACCTGGCAGTATCCTGATAATCTATGAAACCCCCATACACACCTGGCAGGATCCTGATAAACTGTGAATCCCCCATACATACCAGGCAGGATCCTGATACACTGTGAAAACCCCATAGACACCTGACAGGATCCTGATGCACTGTGAAAACCCCCATACATACCTGGCAGGATCCTGATACAGAGTGAAACCCCATTCACATCTGGCGGTATCCTGATACACTGTGAAACCCCATACACACCTGGCAGGTTGCTGATACACTGTGTAAACCCCATACACACCTAGCAGGATACTGATGCACTGTGAAAAACCTATGCACACCTGTCAGTGTCCTGATACACTGTGAAAACCCCATACACACCTGGCAGATTCCTGATACACTGTGAAACCCCCATACACATCTGACAGGATCCTGATTCACTATGAGTCCCGCATACACACCTGGCAGGATCCTGATAAACTATGAAACCCCCATCCACACTTTGCAGGATCCTGATAAACTATGAAACCCCCATGCACACCTGGCAGGATTCTGATAAACTGTGAAAATCCCATACACTCCTGGCAGGATCGTGATACACTGTGAAAACCCCATACACACCTGGCAGGATCCTGATAAACTGTGAAAACCCCATAAACACCTGGCAGGATCATGATAAACTGTGAAAACCACATACACACCAGGCAGGGTCCTGATCCACTGTGAAACCCCCATAAACACCTGGAAGGATCCTGATAAACTATGAAATACCCATACACAACTGGCAGGATCCTGATAAACTTTGCAACCCCCATAGACACCTGACAGGATCCTGATACACTGTGAAAACCCCACACGTACCTGGCAGGATCCTGATTACACAGTGAAACCCCATTCACACCTGGCAGGATCCTGATCCACTGTGAAACCCCCATACACACCTGGAAGGATCCTGATACACTGTGAAACCCCATACACACTTAGCAGTATCCTGATGCACTGTGAAACCCCAAACACACCTGGCAGGATCCTGATATATTTTGAATACCCCATACACACCTGGCAGGATCCTGATACACTGTGAAAACACCATACACAGCTGGCAGGATCCTGATGCACTTTGAAAACCCCATACACACCTGGCAGGATCCTGATCCACTGCGAAAACCCCATACAAACCTGGCAGTATCATGATAATCTATGAAACCCCCATACACACCTGGCAGAATCCAGATAAACTGTGAAACCCCAAAACACACCAGGCAGGATCCTGATACACTGTGAAAACCCCATACACACCTGGCCGGATACTGATGCACTGTGAAAACCCCATACACACCTGGCAGAATCCTGATACACTGTGAAAACCCCATACGCACCTGGCAGGATCCTGATGCACTGTGAAAACCCCATACACACCTGGCAGGATCCTGATCCACTGTGAAAACCACATGCACACCTGGCAGGATCCTGATAATCTATGAAACACCATAAACACCTGGCAGGATCCTGATAAACTGTGAAACCCCCATAAACACCAGGCAGGCTCCTGATACTCTGTAAAACACCCATAGACACCTGACAGGATCCTGTTACACTGTGAAAAACCCATACACACCTGGCAGGATCCTGATAAACTATGGAAGCCCCCATACACACCTGGCAGGATCCTGATCCACAGTGAAACCCCCATACACACCTGGCACGAACCTGATAAACTTTGAAAACACCATACACACCAGACAGGATCCTGATAAACTGTGAAAACCCCATAGACACATGACAGGATCCTGATACACTGTGAAAAACCCATACACACCTGGCAGGATCCTGATAAACTATGGAAGCCCCCATACACACCTGGCAGGATCCTGATCCACAGTGAAACCCCCATACACACCTGGCAGGATCCTGATAAACTATGAAACCCCCATACACACCTGGCAGGATCCTGATAAACTTTGAAACCCCCACAGACACCTGACAGGATCCTGATACACTGTGAAAACCCATACATACCTGGCAGGATCCTGATACACAGTGAAACCCCATTCACACCTGGCAGGATCCTGATCCACTGCGAAACCCCCATACACACCTGGAAGGATCCTGATACACTGTGAAACCCCATACACACTTGGCAGGATCCTGATGCACTGCGAAACCCCCAAACACACCTGGAAGGATCCTGATACACTGTGAAACCCCAAACACACCTGGCAGGATCCTGATAAATTTTGAAAACCCCATACACACCTGGCTGGATCCTGATAAACTGTGAAAACCCCATACACTTTTGACAGGATCCTGATGTACTGTGAAAACCCCATACACACCTGGCAGGATCCTGATAATCTATGAAACACCCATACACACCTGGCAGGATCCTGATAAACTGTGAAACCCCCATGCACACCAGGCAGGATACTGATAATCGATGAAACCCCCATACACACCTAGCAGGATCCTGATGCACTGTGAAAGCCCCAGACACACCTGGCAGGATCCTGATGCACTGTGAAAGCCCCATACACACCTGGCAGGATCCTGATAAACTATGAAACCCCCATACACACCTGGCAGGATCCTGATAAACTGTGAAAATCCCATACACACCTGGCAGGATCCTGATCCACTGTGAAACCCCCATCCACACCTGGCAGGATCCTGATAAACTATGAATCCCCAAACACATCTGGCAGGATGCTGATAAACTGTGTAAATCCCATACACACCTGGCACTATCGTGATACACTGTGAAAACCCCATGCACAACTGGCAGGATCTTGATAAACTGTGAAACCCCCATACACACCTGGCAGGATCCTGATATACTGTGAAATCCCCAGACACACCTGGCAGGATCCTTATAAACTGTGAAAACCACATACACACAGGGCAGGATCCTGATAAACTATGAAAGCCCCATACACACCTGGCAGGATCTTGATAAATTGTGAAAATCTCATAAACACCTGGCAGGATCCTGATACACTGTGAAAACCCCATACACACCTGGCAGGATCCTGATAAACTGTGAAACGCCCATACACACCAGGCAGGATCCTGATAAACTATGAAAGCCCCATACACACCTGGCAGGATCTTGATAAATTGTGAAAATCTCATAAACACCTGGCAGGATCCTGATGCACTGTGAAAACCCCAGATACTCCTGGCAGGATCATGATAAACTGCGAAAACCCCATACACACCTAGCAGGATCCTGATGCACTGTGAAAACCCCAGATACACCTGGCAGGATCCTGATAAACTGTGAAAACCCCATACACTTTTGACAGGATCCTGATGTACTGTGAAAACCCCATACACACCTGGCAGGATCCTGATAATCTATGAAACCCCCATACACACCTGGCAGGATCCTGATAAACTGTGAAACCCCCATGCACACCAGGCAGGATACTGATAATCGATGAAACCCCCATACACACCCAGCAGGATCCTGATGCACTGTGAAATCCCCAGACACACCTGGCAGGATCCTGATGCACTGTGAAAGCCCCATACACACCTGGCAGGATCCTGATAAACTATGAAACCCCCATACACACCTGGCAGGATCCTGATAAACTGTGAAAATCCCATACACACCTGGCAGGATCCTGATCCACTGTGAAACCCCCATCCACACCTGGCAGGATCCTGATAAACTATGAAACCCCATACACACCTGGCAGGATGCTGATAAACTGTGTAAATCCCATACACACCTGGCAGGATCGTGATACACTGTGAAAACCCCATGCACAACTGGCAGGATCTGGATAAACTGTGAAACCCCCATACACACCTGGCAGGATCCTGATATACTGTGAAATCCCCAGACACACCTGGCAGGATCCTTATAAACTGTGAAAACCACATACACACAGGGCAGGATCCTGATAAACTATGAAAGCCCCATACACACCTGGCAGGATCCTGATAAATTGTGAAAACCCCATACACACCTGGCAGGATCCTGATAAACTGTGAAACGCCCATACACACCAGGCAGGATCCTGATAAACCGTGAAACCTCCATAGACACCTGCCAGGATCCTGAAAGACTGTGAAAACCCCATACATAACTGGCAGATTCCTGATACACAGTAAAACACCATTCACATCTGGCGGAATCCTGATACACTGTGAAACCCGATGCACACCTGGCAGGATCCTGATACTCTGTGACACCCCCATACACACCTGGAAGGATCCTGATACACTGTGAAACCCCATACACACCTGGCAGGATCATGATAAACTGCGAAAACCCCATACACACCTAGCAGGATCCTGATGCACTGTGAAAACCCCAGATACACCTGGCAGGATCATGATGCACTGTGAAAGCTCCATACACACCTGGCAGGATCCTGATTACTGTGAAAACCCCATACACACCTGGCAGGATCCAGATAATCTATGAAACCCCCATACACACCTGGCAGGATCCTGATAAACTGTGAAAACCCCATAGACAACAGGCAGGATTCTGATACACTGTGAAAACCCCATACACACCTGGCAGGATACTGATGCACTGTGAAAACCCCATACACACCTGGCAGGATCCTGATCCACTGTGAAAACCCCATACACACCTGGCAGGATCCGGATAATCTATGAAACCCCCATACTCACCTGGCAGGATCCTGACAAAATCTGAAACCCCCATATACACCTGGCAGGTTCCTGATCCGCTGTGTATACCCCATACATACCGAGCAGGAACCTGATGCACTGTGAAAACCCCATACACACCTGGCAGGGTCCTGATACACTGTGAAAACCCCATTCACACCTGGCAGGATCCTGATACACTGTGAAACACCCATACACATCTGGCAGGATACTGATTCACTATGAAACCCCCATACACACCTGGCAGAATCCTGATAAACTATGAAACCCCCATACTCATCTGGCAGGTTCTTGATTCACTATGAAACCCCCATACACACCTGGCAGGATCCTGATAAACTATGAAACCCCCATACACACCTGGCAGGATACTGATCCACTGTGAAACCCCCATCCACACCTCGCAGGATCCTGATAATCTATGAAACCCCCATACACACCTGGCAGGATCCTGATAAACTGTGACAATCCCATACACACCTGGCAGGATCGTGATACACTGTGAAGAGCCCATATACACCTGGCAGGATCCTGATAAACTGTGAAACCCCCATACACACCTGGCAGGATCCTGATAAACTGTGAAAACCCCATACACACCTGGCAGGATCCTAATAAACTGTGAAACCCACATACACACCAGGCAGGATCCTGATAAACTGTGAAACCACCATAGACACATGGCAGGATCCTGATACACTGTGTAAATCCCATACATACCTGGCAGGATCCTGATGCACTGTGAAAATCCCAGATACACCTGGCAGGATACTGATGCACTGTGAAATCTCCATACACACCTGGCAGGATCCTGATCCACTGTGAAAACCCAATACATACCTGGCAGGATCCTGATAATCTATGAAACCCCCATACACACCTGGCAGGATCCTGATAAACTGTGAAAACCCCACAGACAACAAGCAGGATTCGGATACACTGTGAAAACCCCATACACAGCTGGCAGGATACCGATGCACTGTGAAAACCCCATACACACCTGGCAGGATCCTCATCCACTGTGAAAACCCCATACACACCTGGCAGGATCCTGATAATCTATGAAACCCCCATACACACCTGGCAGGCACCTGATGAACTTTGAAAACCCCAGATATACCTGGCAGGTTCCTGATACACAGTGAAACCCCATTCACAGCTGGCAGGATCCTGATCCACTGTGAAACCCCCATACACACATGGAAGGATCCTGATACACTGTGAAACCCCATACACACTTGGCAGGATCCTGATACACTGTGAAACCCCCATACACACCTGGAAGGATCCTGATAAACCGTGGAACCCCAAACACACCTGGCAGGTTCCTGATATATTTTGAAAACCCCATACACACCTGGCAGGATCCTGATACACTGTGAAAACCCCATACACATCTGGCAGGATCCTGATGCACTGTGAAAACCCCAGACACACCTGGCAGGATCCTGATCCAATTTGAAAACCCCATACACACCTGGCAGGATCCTGATAATCTATTAAACCCCCATACACACCTGGCAGGATCCTGATAAACTGTGAAACCCCCATACACACCTGGCAGGATCCTGATACACTGTAAAACACCATACACACCTGGCAGTATCCTGATGCACTGTGAAAACCCCATACACACGTGGCAGGATCCTGATCCACTGTAAAAACCCCATACACACCTGGCAGGATCCTGATGCACTGTGAAAACCCCACACACTTGGCAGGATCCTGATCCACTGTGAAAACCCCATACACACCTGGCAGTATCCTGATAATCTATGAAACCCCCATACACACCTGGCAGGATCCTGATAAACTGTGAATCCCCCATACATACCAGGCAGGATCCTGATACACTGTGAAAACCCCATAGACACCTGACAGGATCCTGATGCACTGTGAAAACCCCCATACATACCTGGCAGGATCCTGATACAGAGTGAAACCCCATTCACATCTGGCGGTATCCTGATACACTGTGAAACCCCATACACACCTGGCAGGTTGCTGATACACTGTGTAAACCCCATACACACCTAGCAGGATACTGATGCACTGTGAAAAACCTATGCACACCTGTCAGTGTCCTGATACACTGTGAAAACCCCATACACACCTGGCAGATTCCTGATACACTGTGAAACCCCCATACACATCTGACAGGATCCTGATTCACTATGAGTCCCGCATACACACCTGGCAGGATCCTGATAAACTATGAAACCCCCATCCACACTTTGCAGGATCCTGATAAACTATGAAACCCCCATGCACACCTGGCAGGATTCTGATAAACTGTGAAAATCCCATACACTCCTGGCAGGATCGTGATACACTGTGAAAACCCCATACACACCTGGCAGGATCCTGATAAACTGTGAAAACCCCATAAACACCTGGCAGGATCATGATAAACTGTGAAAACCACATACACACCAGGCAGGGTCCTGATCCACTGTGAAACCCCCATAAACACCTGGAAGGATCCTGATAAACTATGAAATACCCATACACAACTGGCAGGATCCTGATAAACTTTGCAACCCCCATAGACACCTGACAGGATCCTGATACACTGTGAAAACCCCACACGTACCTGGCAGGATCCTGATTACACAGTGAAACCCCATTCACACCTGGCAGGATCCTGATCCACTGTGAAACCCCCATACACACCTGGAAGGATCCTGATACACTGTGAAACCCCATACACACTTAGCAGTATCCTGATGCACTGTGAAACCCCAAACACACCTGGCAGGATCCTGATATATTTTGAATACCCCATACACACCTGGCAGGATCCTGATACACTGTGAAAACACCATACACAGCTGGCAGGATCCTGATGCACTTTGAAAACCCCATACACACCTGGCAGGATCCTGATCCACTGCGAAAACCCCATACAAACCTGGCAGTATCATGATAATCTATGAAACCCCCATACACACCTGGCAGAATCCAGATAAACTGTGAAACCCCAAAACACACCAGGCAGGATCCTGATACACTGTGAAAACCCCATACACACCTGGCCGGATACTGATGCACTGTGAAAACCCCATACACACCTGGCAGTATCCTGATACACTGTGAAAACCCCATACGCACCTGGCAGGATCCTGATGCACTGTGAAAACCCCATACACACCTGGCAGGATCCTGATCCACTGTGAAAACCACATGCACACCTGGCAGGATCCTGATAATCTATGAAACACCATAAACACCTGGCAGGATCCTGATAAACTGTGAAACCCCCATAAACACCAGGCAGGCTCCTGATACTCTGTAAAACACCCATAGACACCTGACAGGATCCTGTTACACTGTGAAAAACCCATACACACCTGGCAGGATCCTGATAAACTATGGAAGCCCCCATACACACCTGGCAGGATCCTGATCCACAGTGAAACCCCCATACACACCTGGCACGAACCTGATAAACTTTGAAAACACCATACACACCAGACAGGATCCTGATAAACTGTGAAAACCCCATAGACACATGACAGGATCCTGATACACTGTGAAAAACCCATACACACCTGGCAGGATCCTGATAAACTATGGAAGCCCCCATACACACCTGGCAGGATCCTGATCCACAGTGAAACCCCCATACACACCTGGCAGGATCCTGATAAACTATGAAACCCCCATACACACCTGGCAGGATCCTGATAAACTTTGAAACCCCCACAGACACCTGACAGGATCCTGATACACTGTGAAAACCCATACATACCTGGCAGGATCCTGATACACAGTGAAACCCCATTCACACCTGGCAGGATCCTGATCCACTGCGAAACCCCCATACACACCTGGAAGGATCCTGATACACTGTGAAACCCCATACACACTTGGCAGGATCCTGATGCACTGCGAAACCCCCAAACACACCTGGAAGGATCCTGATACACTGTGAAACCCCAAACACACCTGGCAGGATCCTGATAAATTTTGAAAACCCCATACACACCTGGCTGGATCCTGATAAACTGTGAAAACCCCATACACTTTTGACAGGATCCTGATGTACTGTGAAAACCCCATACACACCTGGCAGGATCCTGATAATCTATGAAACACCCATACACACCTGGCAGGATCCTGATAAACTGTGAAACCCCCATGCACACCAGGCAGGATACTGATAATCGATGAAACCCCCATACACACCTAGCAGGATCCTGATGCACTGTGAAAGCCCCAGACACACCTGGCAGGATCCTGATGCACTGTGAAAGCCCCATACACACCTGGCAGGATCCTGATAAACTATGAAACCCCCATACACACCTGGCAGGATCCTGATAAACTGTGAAAATCCCATACACACCTGGCAGGATCCTGATCCACTGTGAAACCCCCATCCACACCTGGCAGGATCCTGATAAACTATGAATCCCCAAACACATCTGGCAGGATGCTGATAAACTGTGTAAATCCCATACACACCTGGCACTATCGTGATACACTGTGAAAACCCCATGCACAACTGGCAGGATCTTGATAAACTGTGAAACCCCCATACACACCTGGCAGGATCCTGATATACTGTGAAATCCCCAGACACACCTGGCAGGATCCTTATAAACTGTGAAAACCACATACACACAGGGCAGGATCCTGATAAACTATGAAAGCCCCATACACACCTGGCAGGATCTTGATAAATTGTGAAAATCTCATAAACACCTGGCAGGATCCTGATACACTGTGAAAACCCCATACACACCTGGCAGGATCCTGATAAACTGTGAAACGCCCATACACACCAGGCAGGATCCTGATAAACTATGAAAGCCCCATACACACCTGGCAGGATCTTGATAAATTGTGAAAATCTCATAAACACCTGGCAGGATCCTGATGCACTGTGAAAACCCCAGATACTCCTGGCAGGATCATGATAAACTGCGAAAACCCCATACACACCTAGCAGGATCCTGATGCACTGTGAAAACCCCAGATACACCTGGCAGGATCCTGATAAACTGTGAAAACCCCATACACTTTTGACAGGATCCTGATGTACTGTGAAAACCCCATACACACCTGGCAGGATCCTGATAATCTATGAAACCCCCATACACACCTGGCAGGATCCTGATAAACTGTGAAACCCCCATGCACACCAGGCAGGATACTGATAATCGATGAAACCCCCATACACACCCAGCAGGATCCTGATGCACTGTGAAATCCCCAGACACACCTGGCAGGATCCTGATGCACTGTGAAAGCCCCATACACACCTGGCAGGATCCTGATAAACTATGAAACCCCCATACACACCTGGCAGGATCCTGATAAACTGTGAAAATCCCATACACACCTGGCAGGATCCTGATCCACTGTGAAACCCCCATCCACACCTGGCAGGATCCTGATAAACTATGAAACCCCATACACACCTGGCAGGATGCTGATAAACTGTGTAAATCCCATACACACCTGGCAGGATCGTGATACACTGTGAAAACCCCATGCACAACTGGCAGGATCTGGATAAACTGTGAAACCCCCATACACACCTGGCAGGATCCTGATATACTGTGAAATCCCCAGACACACCTGGCAGGATCCTTATAAACTGTGAAAACCACATACACACAGGGCAGGATCCTGATAAACTATGAAAGCCCCATACACACCTGGCAGGATCCTGATAAATTGTGAAAACCCCATACACACCTGGCAGGATCCTGATAAACTGTGAAACGCCCATACACACCAGGCAGGATCCTGATAAACCGTGAAACCTCCATAGACACCTGCCAGGATCCTGAAAGACTGTGAAAACCCCATACATAACTGGCAGATTCCTGATACACAGTAAAACACCATTCACATCTGGCGGAATCCTGATACACTGTGAAACCCGATGCACACCTGGCAGGATCCTGATACTCTGTGACACCCCCATACACACCTGGAAGGATCCTGATACACTGTGAAACCCCATACACACCTGGCAGGATCATGATAAACTGCGAAAACCCCATACACACCTAGCAGGATCCTGATGCACTGTGAAAACCCCAGATACACCTGGCAGGATCATGATGCACTGTGAAAGCTCCATACACACCTGGCAGGATCCTGATTACTGTGAAAACCCCATACACACCTGGCAGGATCCAGATAATCTATGAAACCCCCATACACACCTGGCAGGATCCTGATAAACTGTGAAAACCCCATAGACAACAGGCAGGATTCTGATACACTGTGAAAACCCCATACACACCTGGCAGGATACTGATGCACTGTGAAAACCCCATACACACCTGGCAGGATCCTGATCCACTGTGAAAACCCCATACACACCTGGCAGGATCCGGATAATCTATGAAACCCCCATACTCACCTGGCAGGATCCTGATCCGCTGTGTATACCCCATACATACCGAGCAGGAACCTGATGCACTGTGAAAACCCCATACACACCTGGCAGGGTCCTGATACACTGTGAAAACCCCATTCACACCTGGCAGGATCCTGATACACTGTGAAACACCCATACACATCTGGCAGGATACTGATTCACTATGAAACCCCCATACACACCTGGCAGAATCCTGATAAACTATGAAACCCCCATACTCATCTGGCAGGTTCTTGATTCACTATGAAACCCCCATACACACCTGGCAGGATCCTGATAAACTATGAAACCCCCATACACACCTGGCAGGATACTGATCCACTGTGAAACCCCCATCCACACCTCGCAGGATCCTGATAATCTATGAAACCCCCATACACACCTGGCAGGATCCTGATAAACTGTGACAATCCCATACACACCTGGCAGGATCGTGATACACTGTGAAGAGCCCATATACACCTGGCAGGATCCTGATAAACTGTGAAACCCCCATACACACCTGGCAGGATCCTGATAAACTGTGAAAACCCCATACACACCTGGCAGGATCCTAATAAACTGTGAAACCCACATACACACCAGGCAGGATCCTGATAAACTGTGAAACCACCATAGACACATGGCAGGATCCTGATACACTGTGAAAAACCCATACACACCTGGCAGGATCCTGATCCACTGTGAAACCCCCATACACACCTGGCAGGATCCTGATAAACTATGAAACCCCCATACACACTTGGCAGGATCCTGATAAACTTTGAAACCCCCAAAGACACCTGACAGGATTCTGATACACTGTGAAAACCCATACATACCTGGCAGGATCCTGATACACAGTGAAACCCCATTCACACCTGGCAGGATCCTGATCCACTGTGAAACCCCCAGACACACCAGGCAGGATCCTGATAAACTGTGAAACCCCCATAGACACCTGACACAATCCTGATACACTGTGAAACCCCATTCACTTCTGGCGGGATCCTGATACACTGTGAAACCCCATACACACCTGGAAGGATACTGATGAACAGTGAAACCCCCATCCACACCTGGCAGGATCCTGATAAACTATGAAACTCCCATACACATCTGGCAGGATCCTGATAAACTCTGAAACCCCCATACACACCTGGCAGGATCCTGATAAATTGTGAAAATCCTGTACACAACTTGCAGGATCCTGATACACTGTGAAAACCCCATACACAACTGGCAGGATCCTGATAAACTGTGAAACCCCCATACACACCTGGCAGGATCCTAATATACTGTGAAAGCCCATACACATCTGGCGGGATCCTGATAAATTGTGAAACCCCATTCACACCTGGCAGGATCCTGATAAACTGTGAAACCCCCATAAACACCTGGCAGGATCCTGATAAACTGTGAAACCCACATACAGACCAGGCAGGATCCTGATAAACTGTGAAACCCCCATAGACACCTGACAGGATCCTGAAACGCTGTAAAAAGTCCATACACACCTGGCAGGATCCTGATAAACTATGAAACCCCCATACACACCTGGCAGGATCCTGATAAACTGTGAAACCCCATACACATCCGGCAGGATCCTGATACACTGTGAAAACCCCAAACACACCTGGCAGGATCCTGATACAATGTGAAACCCCCATACACACCTGGCAGGACCCTGATAAACTATGAAATCCCCATACACAACTGGCAGGATGCTGATAAACAGTGAAATCCCCATAGACACCTGACAGGATCCTGATGAACTGTGAAAACCCCAGACATACCTGGCAGGATCCTGATACACAGTGAAACCCCATTCACACCTGGCACGATCCTGATCCACTGTGAAACCCCCATACACACATGGAAGGATCCTGATACACTGTGAATCCCCATACACACTTGGCAGGATCCTGATACACTGTGAAACCCCCATACACACCTGGCAGGATCCTGATAAACTGTGAAACCCCCATACACACCAGGCAGGATCCTGATACACTGTAAAAACACCATACACACCTGGCAGGATCCTGATGCACTGTGAAAACCCCATACACACCTGGCAGGATCCTGATACACTGTGAAAACCCCATACACACCTGGCAGGATCCTGATGCACTGTGAAAACCCCATACACACTTGGCAGGATCCTGATCCACTGTGAAAACCCCATACACACCTGGCAGGATCCTGATAATCTATGAAAACCCCAGACACACCTGGCAGGATCCTGATAAACTGTGAATCCCCCATACATACCAGACAGGATCCTGATACACTGTGAAAACCCCATAGACACCTGACAGGATCCTGATGCACTGTGAAAACCCCCATACATACCTGGCAGGATCCTGATACAGAGTGAAACCCCATTCACATCTGGCGGTATCCTGATACACTGTGAAACCCCATACACACCTGACAGGTTGCTGATACACTGTGTAAACCCCATACACACCTAGCAGGATACTGATGCACTGTGAAAAACCTATACACACCTGGCAGTGTCCTGATACACTGTGAAAACCCCATTCACACCTGGCAGGATACTGATACACTGTGAAAACCCCATACACACCTGGCAGGATCCTGATACACTGTGAAACTCCCATACACATCTGGCAGGATCCTGATTCACTATGAAATCCCCATACACACCTGGCAGGATCCTGATAAACTATGAAACCCCCATCCACACCTGGCAGTATCCTGATAATGTATGAAACCCCCATACACACCTGGCAGGTTCCTGATAAACTGTGAAACCCCCAAACACACCTGGCAGGATCCTGATACACTGTGAAAACCCAATACGCACCTGGCAGGATCCTGAAACACTTTGAAAACCCCATACGCACCTGGCAGGATCCTGATGCACTGTGAAATCCCCATACACACCTGGCAGGATCCTGATCCACTGTGAAAACCACATACACACGTGGCAGGATCCTGATAATTTATGAAACACCATAAACACCTGGCAGGATCCGGATAAACTGTGAAACCCCCATAAACACCAGGCAGGCTCCTGACACTCTTTAAAACCCCCATAGACACCTGACAGGATCCTGATACACAGTGAAAACCCCATACATACCAGGCAGGATCCTGATACACAGTGAAACCCCATTAACAACTGGCGGGATCCTGATACACTGTGAAACCCCATAAACACCTGGCAGGTACCTGATCCACTGTGTAAACCCCATACACACCTAGCAGGATTCTGATGCTCTGTGAAAACCCCATACACACCTGGCAGGGTCCTGATACACCTTGGAAAACCCCATTCACACCTGGCTGGATCCTGATACACTGTGAAAACCCCATACACACCTGGCAGGTTACTGATACAGTGTGAAACCCCAAACTCATCTGGCAGGATCCTGATTCACTATGAAACCCCCATACACACCTGGCAGGATCCTGATAAACAATGAAACCCCCATACACACCTGGCAGGATACTGATCCACTGTGAAACTCCCATCCACACCTCGCAGGATCCTGATAAACTATGAAACCCCCATACACACCTGGCAGGATCCTGATAAACTGTGACAATCACATACACACCTTTCAGGATCGTGATACACTGTGAAAAGCCCATATACAACTGGCAGGATCCTGATAAACTGTGAAACTCGCATACACACCTGGCAGGATCCTGATCCACTGTGAAAACCCCATACAAACCTGGCAGTATCCTGATAATGTATGAAACCCCCATACACACCTGGCAGGATCCTGATAAACTGTGAAACCCCCAAACACACCAGGCAGGATCCTGATACACTGTGAAAACCCCATACACACCTGGCAGGATCCTGAAACACTTTGAAAACCCCATACGCACCTGGCAGGATCCTGATGCACGGTGAAAAACCCATACACACCTGGCAGGATCCTGATCCACTATGAAAACCACATACACACCTGGCAGGATCCTGATAATCTATGAAACACCATAAACACCTGGCAGGATCCGGATAAACTGTGAAACCCCCATAAACACCAGGCAGGCTCCTGACACTCTTTAAAACCCCCATAGACACCTGACAGGATCCTGATACACAGTGAAAACCCCATACATACCTGGCAGGATCCTGAAACACAGTGAAACCCCATTAACAACTGGCGGGATACTGATACAATGAGAAACCCCATAAACACCTGGCAGGTACCTGATCCACTGCGTAAACCCCATACACACCTAGCAGGATCCTGATGCACTGTGAAAACCCCATACACACATGGCAGGGTCCTGATACACCTTGGAAAACCCCATTCACACCTGGCTGGATCCTGATACACTGTGAAAACCCCATACACACCTGGCAGGTTACTGATACAGTGTGAAACCCCATACTCATCTGGCAGGATCCTGATCCACAGTGAAAAACCCATACACACCTGGCAGGATCCTGAGAAACAATGAAACCCCCATACACACCTGGCAGGATCCTGATAATCTTAGAAACCCCCACAGACACCTGACAGGATCCTGATACACTGTGAAAACCCATACATACCTGGCAGGATCCTGATACATAGTAAAACCCCATTCACACCTGGCAGGATCCTGATCCACTGTGAAACCCCCATACACACCTGGAAGGATCCTGATACACTGTGAAACCCCATACACACTTGGCAGGATCCTGATACACTGCGAAACCCCCATACACACCGGGAAGGATCCTGATAAACTGTGAAACCCCAAAGACACCTGGCAGGATCCTGATATATTTTGAAAACCCCATACACACCTGGCTGGATCCTGATAAACTGTGAAAACCCCATACACTTTTGACAGGATCCTGATGTACTGTGAAAACCCCATACACACCTGGCAGGATCCTGATAATCTATGAAACCCCCATACACACCTGGCAGTATCCTGATAAACAGTGAAACCCCCATGCACACCAGGCAGGATACTGATAATCGATGAAACCCCCATACACACCTCGCAGGATCCTGATGCACTATGAAAGCCCCAGACACACCTGGCACGATCCTGATGCACTGTGAAAGCCCCATACACACCTGGCAGGATGCGGATAAACTATGAAACCCCCATACACACCTGGCAGGATCCTGATAAACTGTGAAAATCACATACACACCTGGCAGGATCCTGATCCACTGTGAAACCCCCATCCACACCTGGCAGGATCCTGATAAACTATGAAACCCCCATACACACCTGGCAGGATGCTGATAAACTGTGTAAATCCCATACACACCTGGCAGGATCGTGATAAACTGTGAAAACCCCATGCACAACTGGCAGGATCTGGATAAACTGTGAAACCCCCATACACACCTGGCAGGATCCTGAAATACTGTGAAATCCCCAGACACACCTGGCAGGATATTTATAAACTGTGAAAACCACATACACACAGGGCAGGATTCTGATAAACTATGAAAGCCCCATACACACCTGGCAGGATCCTGATAAATTGTGAAAATCTCATACACACCTGGCAGGATCCTGATATACTGTGAAAACCCCATACAGACCTGGGAGGATCCTGATAAACTGTGAAACGCCCATGCACACCAGGCAGGATCCTGATAAACTGTGAAACCTCCATAGACACCTGACAGGATCCTGATACTCTGTGAAAACCCCATACATAACTGGCAGATTCCTGATACACAGTAAAACACCATTCACATCTGGCGGGATCCTGATACACTGTGAAACCCGATACACACCTGGCAGGATCCTGATACTCTGTGACACCCCATACACACCTGGAAGGATCCTGATACACTGTGAAACCCCATACACACCTGGCAGGATCATGATAAACTGCGAAAACCCTATACACACCCAGCAGGATCCTGATGCACTGTGAAAACCCCAGATACACCTGGCAGGATCCTGATGCACTGTGAAAGCTCCATACACACCTGGCAGGATCCCGATCCACTGTGAAAACCCCATACACACCTGGCAGGATCCTGATAATCTATGAAACCCCCATACACACCTGGCAGGATCCTGATAAACTGTGAAAACCCCATAGACAACAGGCAGGATTCTGATACACTGTGCAAACCCCATACACACCTGGCAGGATACTGATGCACTGTGAAAACCCCATACACACCTGGCAAGATCCTGATCCACTGTGAAAACCCCATACACACCTGGCAGGATCCTGATGAACAGTGAAAACCCCAGACATACCTGGCAGGATCCTGATACACAGTGAAACCCCATTCACACCTGGCAGGATCCTGATCCACTGTGAAACCCCCATACACACATGGAAGGATCCTGATACACTGTGAAAACCCATACACACTTGGCAGGATCCTGATACACTGTGAAACCCCCATACACACCTGGAAGGATCCTGATAAACGGTGAAACCCCAAACACACCTGGCAGGATTCTGATATATTTTGAAACCCCATACACTCCTGGCAGGATCCTGATACACTGTGAAAACCCCAGACACATCTGGCAGGATCCTGATGCACTGTGAAAACCCCAAACACACCTGGCAGGATCCTGATCCAATTTGAAAACCCCACACACACCTGGCAGGATCCTGATAATCTATTAAACCCCCATACACACCTGGCAGGGTCCTGATAAACTGTGAAATCCCCATACACACCTGGCAGGATCCTGACACACTGTAAAAACCCCATACACACCTGGCAGGATCCTGATGCACTGTGAAAAGCCCATACACGCCTGGCAGGATCCTGATGCACTGTGAAAACCCCATACACACTTGGCAGGATCCTGATCCACTGTAAAAACCCCATACACACCTGGCAGGATCCTGATAATCTATGAAACCCCCATACACACCTGGCAGGATCCTGATAAACTGTGAATTCCCCATACATACCAGGCAGGATCCTGATACAGAGTGAAACCCCATTCACATCTGGCGGTATCCTGATACACTGTGAAACCCCACACACACCTGGCAGGTTGCTGATACACTGTGTAAACCCCATACACACCTAGCAGGATACTGATGCACTGTGAAAAACCTATGCACTCCTGGCAGGGTCCTGATACACTGTGAAAACCCCATTCACACCTCTCAGGATACTGATACACTGTGAAAACCCCATACACACCTGGCAGGATCCTGATACACTGTGAAACCCCCATACACATCTGACAGGATCCTGATTCACTATGAAACCCCCATACACACCTGGCAGGATCCTGATAAACTATGAAACCCCCATCCACACCTCGCAGGATCCTGATAAACTATGAAACCCCCATACACACCTGGCAGGATCCTGATAAACTGTGAAAATCCCATTCACTCCTGGCAGGATCGTGATACACTGTGAAAACCCCATACACACCTGGCAGGATCCTGAGAAACTGTGAAACCCCCATACACACATGGCAGGATGCTGATAAACTGTGAAAACCCCATACACACCTGGCAGGATCCTGATAAACTGTGAAACCGACAGACACACCAGGCAGGATCCTGATAAACTGTGAAACCCCCATAGAAACCTGACAGGATCCTGATACGCTGTGAAAAACCCAGACACACCTGGCAGGATCCTGATCCACTGTGAAACCTCATAAACACGTAGCAGGATCCTGATAAACTATGAAATACCCATACACACCTGGCAGGATCCTGATAAACTTTGCAACACCCAAAGACACCTGACAGGATCCTGATACACTGTGAAAACCTCACACATACCTGGCAGGATCCTGATACACAGTGAAACCCCATTCACACCTGGCAGGATCCTGATCCACTGTGAAACCCCCATACACACCTGGAAGGATCCTGATACACTGTGAAACCCCATACACACTTAGCAGGATCCTGATGCACTGTGAAACCCCAAACACACCTGGCAGGATCCTGATATATTTTGAAAACCCCATACACACCTGGCAGGATCCTGATACACTGTGAAAACACCATACACAGCTGGCAGGATCCTGATGCACTGTGAAAACCCCATACAAACCTGGCAGTATCCGGATAATCTATGAAACCCCCATACACACCTGGCAGGATCCTGATAAACTGTGAAACCCCCAAACACACCAGGCAGGATCCTGATACACTGTGAAAACCCCATACACACCTGGCAGGATACTGATGCACTGTGAAAACCCCATACACACCTGGCAGGATCCTGATACACTGTGAAAACCCCATACGCACCTGGCAGGATCCTGATGCACTGTGAAAACCCCATACACACCTGGCAGGATCCGGATCCACTGTGAAAACCACATACACACCTGGCAGGATCCTGATAATCTATGAAACAACATAAACACCTGGCAGGATCCTGATACACTGTGAAACCCCATAAACACCTGGCAGGTTCCTGATCCACTGTGTAAGCCCCATACACACCTAGCAGGATCCTGATGCACTGTGAAAACCCCATACACACCTGGCAGGGTCCTGATACACCTTGGAAAACCCCATTCACACCTGGCTGGATCCTGATACACTGTGAAACCCCCATACTCATCTGGCAGGATCCTGATTCACTATGAAACCCCCATACACACCTGGCAGGATCCTGATAAACTATGAAACCCCCATACACACCTGGCAGTATACTGATCCACTGTGAAACCCCCATCCACACCTCGCAGGATCCTGATAAACTATGAAACCCCCATACACACCTGGCAGGATCCTGATAAAATGTGACAATCCCATACACACCTGGCAGGATCGTGATACACTGTGAAAAGCCCATATACACCTGGCAGGATCCTGATAAACTGTGAAACCCCCATACACACCTGGCAGGATCCTGATAAACTGTGAAAACCCCATACACACCTGGCAGGATCCGGATAAACTGTGAAACCCACATACGCACCAGGCATGATCCTGATAAACTGTGAAACCCCCACAGACACATGACAGGATCCTGATACACTGTGAAAAACCCATACACACCTGGCAGGATCCTGATAAACTATGGAAGCCCCCATACACACCTGGCAGGATCCTGATCCACAGTGAAACCCCCATACACACCTGGCAGGATCCTGATAAACTGTGAAACCCACATACACACCAGGCAGGATCCTGATGCACTGTGAATACCCCAAACACACCTGGCAGGATCCTGATGCACTGTGAAACCCCCATACACACCTGACAGGATCCTGATACACTGTGAAAACCCATACATACCTGGCAGGATCCTGATACACAGTGAAACCCCATAAACACCTGGCAGGTTCCTGATCCACTGTGTAAACCCCATACACACCTAGCATGATCCTGATAAACTGGGAAACCCACACAGACACCTGACAGGATCCTGATACACTATGAAAACCCATACATACCTGGCAGGATCCTGACACACAGTGAAACCCCATTCACGCCTGGCAGGATCCTGATCCACTGTGAAACTCCCATACACACCTGGAAGGATCCTGATACACTGTGAAACCCCATACACACTTGGCAGGATCCTGATACACTGCGAAACCCCCATACACACCTGGAAGGATCCTGATACACTGTGAAACCCCAAACACACCTGGCAGGATCCTGATAAATTTTGAAAAGCCCATACACACCTGGCTGGATCCTGATAAACTGTGAAAAACCCATACACTTTTGACAGGATCCTGATGTACTGTGAAAACCCCATACACACCTGGCAGGATCCTGATAATCTATGAAACCCCCATACACACCTGGCAGGATCCTGATAAACTGTGAAACCCCCATGCACACCAGGCAGTATAGTGATAATCTATGAAACCCCCATACACACCTGGCAGGATCCTGATAAACTATGAAACCCCCATACACACCTGGCAGGATCCTGTTAAACTGTGAAAATCCCATACACACCTGGCAGGATCCTGATCCACTGTGAAACCCCCATCCACACCTGGCAGGATCCTGATAAACTATGAAACCCCCATACACACCTGGCAGGATGCTGATAAACTGTGTAAATCCCATACACACCTGGCAGGATTGTGATACACTGTGAAAACCCCATGCACAACTGGCAGGATCTGGATAAACTGTGAAACCCCCAAACACACCTGGCATCATCCTGATATACTGTGAAATCCCCAGACACACCTGGCAGGATCCTTATAAACTGTGAAAACCACATACACACAGGGCAGGATCCTGATAATCTATGAAACAACATAAACACCTGGCAGGATCCTGATACACTGTGAAACCCCATAAACACCTGGCAGGTTCCTGATCCACTGTGTAAGCCCCATACACACCTAGCAGGATCCTGATGCACTGTGAAAACCCCATACACACCTGGCAGGGTCCTGATACACCTTGGAAAACCCCATTCACACCTGGCTGGATCCTGATACACTGTGAAACCCCCATACTCATCTGGCAGGATCCTGATTCACTATGAAACCCCCATACACACCTGGCAGGATCCTGATAAACTATGAAACCCCCATACACACCTGGCAGTATACTGATCCACTGTGAAACCCCCATCCACACCTCGCAGGATCCTGATAAACTATGAAACCCCCATACACACCTGGCAGGATCCTGATAAAATGTGACAATCCCATACACACCTGGCAGGATCGTGATACACTGTGAAAAGCCCATATACACCTGGCAGGATCCTGATAAACTGTGAAACCCCCATACACACCTGGCAGGATCCTGATAAACTGTGAAAACCCCATACACACCTGGCAGGATCCGGATAAACTGTGAAACCCACATACGCACCAGGCATGATCCTGATAAACTGTGAAACCCCCACAGACACATGACAGGATCCTGATACACTGTGAAAAACCCATACACACCTGGCAGGATCCTGATAAACTATGGAAGCCCCCATACACACCTGGCAGGATCCTGATCCACAGTGAAACCCCCATACACACCTGGCAGGATCCTGATAAACTGTGAAACCCACATACACACCAGGCAGGATCCTGATGCACTGTGAATACCCCAAACACACCTGGCAGGATCCTGATGCACTGTGAAACCCCCATACACACCTGACAGGATCCTGATACACTGTGAAAACCCATACATACCTGGCAGGATCCTGATACACAGTGAAACCCCATAAACACCTGGCAGGTTCCTGATCCACTGTGTAAACCCCATACACACCTAGCATGATCCTGATAAACTGGGAAACCCACACAGACACCTGACAGGATCCTGATACACTATGAAAACCCATACATACCTGGCAGGATCCTGACACACAGTGAAACCCCATTCACGCCTGGCAGGATCCTGATCCACTGTGAAACTCCCATACACACCTGGAAGGATCCTGATACACTGTGAAACCCCATACACACTTGGCAGGATCCTGATACACTGCGAAACCCCCATACACACCTGGAAGGATCCTGATACACTGTGAAACCCCAAACACACCTGGCAGGATCCTGATAAATTTTGAAAAGCCCATACACACCTGGCTGGATCCTGATAAACTGAGAAAAACCCATACACTTTTGACAGGATCCTGATGTACTGTGAAAACCCCATACACACCTGGCAGGATCCTGATAATCTATGAAACCCCCATACACACCTGGCAGGATCCTGATAAACTGTGAAACCCCCATGCACACCAGGCAGTATAGTGATAATCTATGAAACCCCCATACACACCTGGCAGGATCCTGATAAACTATGAAACCCCCATACACACCTGGCAGGATCCTGTTAAACTGTGAAAATCCCATACACACCTGGCAGGATCCTGATCCACTGTGAAACCCCCATCCACACCTGGCAGGATCCTGATAAACTATGAAACCCCCATACACACCTGGCAGGATGCTGATAAACTGTGTAAATCCCATACACACCTGGCAGGATTGTGATACACTGTGAAAACCCCATGCACAACTGGCAGGATCTGGATAAACTGTGAAACCCCCAAACACACCTGGCATCATCCTGATATACTGTGAAATCCCCAGACACACCTGGCAGGATCCTTATAAACTGTGAAAACCACATACACACAGGGCAGGATCCTGATAAACTATGAAAGCCCCATACACACCTGGCAGGATCCTGATACACTGTGAAAACCCCATACACACCTGGCAGGATCCTGATAAACTGTGAAACGCCCATACAACCTGGAAGGATCCTGATACACTGTGAAACCCCAAACACACCTGGCAGGATCCTGATAAATTTTGAAAATCCCATACACACCTGGCTGGATCCTGATAAACTGTGAAAACCCCATACACTTTTGACAGGATCCTGATGTACTGTGAAAACCCCATACACACCTGGCAGGATCCTGATAATCTATGAAACCCCCATACACACCTGGCAGGATCCTGATAAACTGTGAAACCCCCATGCACACCAGGCAGTATAGTGATAATCTATGAAACCCCCATACACACCTGGCAGGATCCTGATAAACTATGAAACCCCCATACACACCTGGCAGGATCCTGATAAACTGTGAAAATCCCATGCACACCTGGCAGGATCCTGATCCACTGTGAAACCCCCATCCACACCTGGCAGGATCCTGATAAACTATGAAACCCCCATACACACCTGGCAGGATGCTGATAAACTGTGTAAATCCCATACACACCTGGCAGGATTGTGATACACTGTGAAAACCCCATGCACAACTGGCAGGATCTGGATAAACTGTGAAACCCCCATACACACCTGGCATCATCCTGATATACTGTGAAATCACCAGACACACCTGGCAGGATCCTTATAAACTGTGAAAACCACATACCCACAGGGCAGGATCCTGATAAACTATGAAAGCCCCATACACACCTGGCAGGATCCTGATACACTGTGAAAACCCCATACACACCTGGCAGGATCCTGATAAACTGTGAAACGCCCAGACACACCAGGCAGGATCCTGATAAACTGTGAAACCTCCATAGACACCTGACAGGATCCTGATAGACTGTGAAAACCCCATACATAACTGGCAGATTCCTGATACACAGTAAAACACCATTCACATCTGGCGGGATCCTGATACACTGTGAAACCCGATACACACGTGGCAGGATCCTGATACTCTGTGACACCCCCATACACACCTGGAAGGATCGTGATACACTGTGAAACCCCATACACACCTGGCAGGATCATGATAAACTGCGAAAACCCCATACACACCCAGCAGGATCCTGATGCACTGTGAAAACCCCAGATACACCTGGCAGGATCCTGATGCACTGTGAAAGCTCCATACACACCTGGCAGCATCCTGATCCATTGTGAAAACCCCATACACACCTGGCAGGATCCTGATAATCTATGAAACCCCCATACACACCTGGCAGGATCCTGATGCACTGTGAAAACCCCATACACACCTGGCAGGATCCTTATCCACTGTGAAAACCCCATACACACCTGGCAGGATCCTGATAATCTATGAAACCCCCATACACACCTGGCAGGATCCTGATAAAATGTGAAACCCCCATTCACACCTGGCAGGATCCTGATAAACTATGAAACCCCCATACACACCTGGCAGGATCCTGATAAACTATGAAACCCCCATACACACCTGGCAGGATACTGATCCACTGTGAAACCCCCATCCACACCTTGCAGGATCCTGATAAACTATGAAACCCCCATACACACCTGGCAGGATCCTGATAAAATGTGACAATCCCATACACACCTGGCAGGATCGTGATACACTGTGAAAAGCCCATATACACCTGGCAGGATCCTGATAAACTATGAAACCCCCATACACACCTGGCAGGATCCTGATAAACTGTGAAAACCCCATACACACCTGGCAGGATCCTGATAAACTGTGAAACCCACATACACACCAGGCGTGATCCTGATAAACTGTGAAACCCCCACAGACACATGACAGGATCCTGATACACTGTGAAAAACCCATACACACCTGGCAGGATCCTGATAAACTATGGAAGCCCGCATACACACCTGGCAGGATCCTGATCCACAGTGAAACCCCCATACACACCTGGCAGGATCCTGATAAACTGTGAAACCCACATACACACCAGGCAGGATCCTGATAAACTATGGAAGCCCGCATACACACCTGGCAGGATCCTGATCCACAGTGAAACCCCCATACACACCTGGCAGGATCCTGATAAACTGTGAAACCCCATACACACCAGGCAGGATCCTGATGCACTGTGAATACCCCAAACACACCTGGCAGGATCCTGATGCACTGTGAAACCCCCATACACACCTGACAGGATCCTGATACACTGTGAAAACCCATACATACCTGGCAGGATCCTGATACACAGTGAAACCCCATTAACAACTGCCCTGATCCTGATACACTGTGAAACCCCATAAACACCTGGCAGGTTCCTGATCCACTGTGTAAACCCCATACACACCTGGCATGATCCTGATAAACTGTGAAACCCACACAGACACCTGACAGGATCCTGATACACTGTGAAAACCCATACATACCTGGCAGGATCCTGACACACAGTGAAATCCCATTCACACCTGGCAGGATCCTGATCCACTGTGAAACTCCCATACACACCTGCAAGGATCCTGATACACTGTGAAACCCCATATACACTTGGCAGGATCCTGATACACTGCGAAACCCCCATACACACCTGGAAGGATCCTGATACACTGTGAAACCCCAAACACACCTGGCAGGATCCTGATAAATTTTGAAAAGCCCATACACACCTGGCTGGATCCTGATAAACTGTGAAAAACCCATACACTTTTGACAGGATCCTGATGTACTGTGAAAACCCCATACACACCTGGCAGGATCCTGATAATCTATGAAACCCCCATACACACCTGGCAGGATCCTGATAAACTGTGAAACCCCCATGCACACCAGGCAGTATAGTGATAATCTATGAAACCCCCATACACACCTGGCAGGATCCTGATAAACTATGAAACCCCCATACACACCTGGCAGGATCCTGATAAACTGTGAAAATCCCATACACACCTGGCAGGATCCTGATCCACTGTGAAACCCCCATCCACACCTGGCAGGATCCTGATAAACTATGAAACCCCCATACACAACTGGCAGGGTGCTGATAAACTGTGTAAATCCCATACACACCTGGCAGGATTGTGATACACTGTGAAAACCCCATGCACAACTGGCAGGATCTGGATAAACTGTGAAACCCCCATCCACACCTGGCAGGATCCTGATAAACTATGAAACCCCCATACACACCTGGCAGGATGCTGATAAACTGTGTAAATCCCATACACACCTGGCAGGATTGTGATACACTGTGAAAACCCCATGCACAACTGGCAGGATCTGGATAAACTGTGAAACCCCCATACACACCTGGCATCATCCTGATATACTGTGAAATCCCCAGACACACCTGGCAGGATCCTTATAAACTGTGAAAACCACATACACACAGGGCAGGATCCTGATAAACTATGAAAGCCCCATACACACCTGGCAGGATCCTGATACACTGTGAAAACCCCATACACACCTGGCAGGATCCTGATAAACTGTGAAACGCCCATACACACCAGGCAGGATCCTGATAAACTGTGAAACCTCCAAAGACACCTGACAGGATCCTGATAGACTGTGAAAACCCCATACATAACTGGCAGATTCCTGATACACAGTAAAACACCATTCACATCTGGCGGGATCCTGATACACTGTGAAACCCGATAAACACGTGGCAGGATCCTGATACTCTGTGACACCCCCATACACACCTGGAAGGATCCTGATACACTGTGAAACCCCATACACACCTGGCAGGATCATGATAAACTGCGAAAACCCCATACACACCCAGCAGGATCCTGATGCACTGTGAAAACCCCAGATACACCTGGCAGGATCCTGATGCACTGTGAAAGCTCCATACACACCTGGCAGGATCCTGATCCACTGTGAAAACCCCATACACACCTGGCAGGATCCTGATAATCTATGAAACCCCCATACACACCTGGCAGGATCCTGATAAACTGTGAAAACCCCATAGACAACAGGCAGGATTCTGATACACTTTGAAAACCCCATACACACCTGGCAGGATACTGATGCACTGTGAAAACCCCATACACACCTGTCAGGATCCTGATCCACTGTGAAAACCCCATACACACCGGGCAGGATCCTGATAATCTATGAAACCCCCATACACACCTGGCAGGATCCTGATAAAATGTGAAACCCCCAATGCACACCTGGCAGGTTCCTGATCCACTGTGTAAACCACATACATACCGAGCAGGAACCGGATGCACTGTGAAAACGCCAAACACACCTGGCAGGCTCCTGATACACTGTGAAAACCCCATTCACACCTGGCAGGATCCTGATACACTGTGAAAACCCCATACACACATGGCAGGATCCTGATACACTGTGAAACACCCATACACATCTGGCAGGATACTGATTCACTATGAAACCCCCATACACACCTGGCAGGATCCTGATAAACTATGAAACCCCCATACTCATCTGGCAGGATCCTGATTCACTATGAAACCCCCATACACACCTGGCAGGATCCTGATAAACTATGAAACCCCCATACACACCTGGCAGGATACTGATCCACTGTGAAACCCCCATCCACACCTCCCAGGATCCTGATAAACTATGAATCCCCCATACACACCTGGCAGGATCCTGATAAACTGTGACAATCCCATACACACTTGGCAGGATCGTGATACACTGTGAAAAGCCCATATACACCTGGCAGGATCCTGATAAACTGTCAAACCCCCATACACACCTGGCAGGATCCTGATAAACTGTGAAAACCCCATACACACCTGGCAGGATCCTGATAAACTGTGAAACCCACATACACACCAGGCAGGATCCTGATAAACTGTGAAACCCCCATAGACACATGACAAGATCCTGATACACTGTGAAAAACCCATACACACCTGGCAGGATCCTGATAAACTATGGAAGACCCCATTCACACCTGGCAGGATCCTGATCCACGGTGAAACCCCCATAAACACCTGGCAGGATCCTGATAAACTATGAAACCCCCATACACACCTGGCAGGATCCTGATAAACTTTGAAACCCCATACATACCGAGCAGGAACCTGATGCACTGTGTAAACCCCATACATACCGAGCAGGAACCTGATGCACTGTGAAAACCCCAAACACCCCTGGCAGGGTCCTGATACACTGTAAAAACCCCATTCACACCTGGCAGGATCCTGATACACTGTGAAAACCCCATACACACATGGCAGGATCCTGATACACTGTTAAACACCCATACACATCTGGCAGGATACTGATTCGCTATGAAACCCCCATACACACCTGGCAGGATCCTGATAAACTATGAAACCCCCATACTCATCTGGCAGGATCCTGATTTACTATGAAACCCCCATACACACCTGGCAGGATCCTGATAAACTATGAAACCCCCATACATACCTGGCAGGATACTGATCCACTGTGAAACCCCCATCCACACCTCCCAGGATCCTGATAAACTATGAAACCCCCATACACACCTGGCAGGATCCTGATAAACTGTGACAATCCCATACACATCTGGCAGGATCGTGATACACTGTGAAAAGCCCATTAACACCTGGCAGGATCCTGATAAACTGTCAAACCCCCATACACACCTGGCAGGATCCTGATAAACTGTGAAAACCCCATACACACCTGGCAGGATCCTGATAAACTGTGAAACCCACATACACACCAGGCAGGATCCTGATAAACTGTGAAACCCCCGTAGACACATGACAAGATCCTGATACACTGTGAAAAACCCATACACACCTGGCAGGATCCTGATAAACTATGGAAGCCCCCATTCGCACCTAGCAGGATCCTGATCCACTTTGAAACCCCCATACACACCTGGCAGGATCCTGATAAACTATGAAACCCCCATACACACCTGGCAGGATCCTGATCCACAGTGAAACCCCCATACAGACCTGGCAGGATCCTGATAAACTGTGAAACCCACATACACACCAGGCAGGATCCTGATGCACTGTGAATTCCCCAAACACACCTGGCAGGATCCTGATGCACTGTGAAACCCCCATACACACCTGACAGGATCCTGATACACTGTGAAAACCCATACATAGCTGGCAGGATCCTGATACACAGTGAAACCCCATAAACAACTGCCCGGATCCTGATCCACTGTGTAAACCCCATACACACCTAGCATGATCCTGATAAACTGTGAAACCCACACAGACACCTGACAGGATCCTGATACACTGTGAAAACCCATACATACCTGGCAGGATCCTGACACACAGTGAAACCCCATTCACACCTGGCAGGATCCTGATCAACTGTGAAACTCCCATACACACCTGGCAGGATCCTGATACACTGTGAAACCCCCATACACACTTGTCAGGATCCTGATAAAATGCGAAACCCCCATACACACCTGGAAGGATCCTGATACACTGTGAAACCCCAAACACACCTGGAAGGTTCCTGATCCACTGCCAAACCCCCATACACACCTGGCAGGATCCTGATAAACTGTGAAAACCCCATACACACCTGGCAGGATCCTGATAAACTGTGAAACCCACATACACACCAGGCAGGATCCTGATAAACTGTGAAACCCCCATAGAAACATGACAAGATCCTGATACACTGTGAAAAACCGATACACACCTGGCAGGATCCTGATAAACTATGGAAGCCCCCATTCACACCTGGCAGGATCCTGATCCACAGTGAAATCCCCATACAAACCTGGCAGGATCCTGATAAGCTATGAAACCCCCATACACACCTGGCAGGATCCTGATAAACTTTGAAACCCCTACAGACACCTGGCAGGATCCTGATAATCTACGAAACCCCCATACACACCTGGCAGGATCCTGATAAAATGTGAAACCCCCATACACACCTGGCAGGTTCCTGATCCACTGTGTAAACCCCATACATACCGAGCAGGAACCTGATGCACTGTGAAAACCCCAAACACACCTGGCAGGGTCCTGATACACTGTGAAAACCCCATTCACACCTGGCAGGATCCTGATACACTGTGAAAACCCCATACACACATGGCAGGATCCTGATACACTGTGAAACACCCATACACATCTGGCAGGATACTGATTCTCTATGAAACCCCCATACACACCTGGCAGGATCCTGATAAACTATGAAACCCCCATACTCATCTGGCAGGATCCTGATTCACTATGAAACCCCCATACACACCTGGCAGGATCCTGATAAACTATGAAACCCCCATACACACCTGGCAGGATACTGATCCACTGTAAAACCCCCATCCACACCTCCCAGGATCCTGATAAACTATGAAACCCCCATACACACCTGGCAGGATCCTGATAAACTGTGACAATCCCAAACACACCTGGCAGGATCGTGATACACTGTGAAAAGCCCATATACACCTGGCAAGATCCTGATAAACTGTGAAAACCCCATACACACCTGGCAGGATCCTGATAAACTGTGAAACCCACATACACACCAGGCAGGATCCTGATACACTGTGAAAAACCCATACACACCTGGCAGGATCCTGATAAACTATGGAAGCCCCCATTCACACCTGGCAGGATCCTGATCCACTTTGAAACCCCCATACACACCTGGCAGGATCCTGATAAACTATGAAACCCCCATACACACCTGGCAGGATCCTGATAAACTTTGAAACCCCACAGACACCTGACAGGATCCTGATACACTGTGAAAACCCATACATACCTGGCAGGATCCTGATACACAGTGAAACCCCATTCACAGCTGGCAGCATCCTGATCCACTGTGAAACCCCCATACACACCTGGCAGTATCCTGATAAACTGTGAAACCCCCATGCACACCAGGCAGGATACTGATAATCTATGAAACCCCCATACACACCTCGCAGGATCCTGATGCACTGTAAAAACCCCATACACACATGGCAGGATCCTGATACACTGTGAAAGCCCCATACACACCTGGCAGGATCCTTATAAACTATGAAACCCCCATACACACCTGGCAGGATCCTGATAAAATGTGAAACCCCCATACACACCTGGCAGGTTCCTGATCCACTGTGTAAACCCCATACATACCGAGCAGGAACCTGATGCACTGTGAAAACCCCAAACACACCTGGCAGGGTCCTGATACACTGTGAAAACCCCATTCACACCTGGCAGGATACTGATACACTGTGAAAACCCCATACACACATGGCAGGATCCTGATACACTGTGAAACACCCATACACATCTGGCAGGATACTGATTCTCTATGAAACCCCCATACACACCTGGCAGGATCCTGATAAACTATGAAACCCCCATACTCATCTGGCAGGATCCTGATTCACTATGAAACCCCCATACACACCTGGCAGGATCCTGATAAACTATGAAACCCCCATACACACCTGGCAGGATACTGATCCACTGTGAAACCCCCATCCACACCTCCCAGGATCCTGATAAACTATGAAACCCCCATACACACCTGGCAGGATCCTGATAAACTGTGACAATCCCAAACACACCTGGCAGGATCGTGATACACTGTGAAAAGCCCATATACACCTGGCAAGATCCTGATAAACTGTGAAAACCCCATACACACCTGGCAGGATCCTGAAAAACTGTGAAACCCACATACACACCAGGCAGGATCCTGATACACTGTGAAAAACCCATACACACCTGGCAGGATCCTGATAAACTATGGAAGCCCCCATTCACACCTGGCAGGATCCTGATCCACTTTGAAACCCCCATACACACCTGGCAGGATCCTGATAAACTATGAAACCCCCATACACACCTGGCAGGATCCTGATAAACTTTGAAACCCCACAGACACCTGACAGGATCCTGATACACTGTGAAAACCCATACATACCTGGCAGGATTCTGATACACAGTGAAACCCCATTCACAGCTGGCAGCATCCTGATCCACTGTGAAACCCCCATACACACCTGGCAGTATCCTGATAAACTGTGAAAGCCCCATACACACCTGGCAGGATCCTTATAAACTATGAAACCCCCATACACACCTGGCAGGATGCTGATAAACTGTGTAAATCCCATACACACCTGGCAGGATCGTGATACACTGTGAAAACCCCATGCACAACTGGCAGGATCTGGATAAACTGTGAAACCCCCATACACACCTGGCAGGATCCTGATATACTGTGAAATCCCCAGACACACCTGGCAGGATCCCTATAAACTGTGAAAACCACATACACACAGGGCAGGATCCTGATAAACTATGAAAGCCCCATACACACCTGGCAGGATCCTGATAAATTGTGAAAATCTCATACACAACTGGCAGGATCCTGATAAACTATGGAAGCCCACATTCACACCTGGCAGGATCCTGATCCACAGTGAAACCCCCATACACACCTCGCAGGATCCTGATAAACTATGAAACCCCCATACACACCTGGCAGGATCCTGATAAACTTTGAAACCCCCACAGACACCTGGCAGGATCCTGATAATCTATGAAACTCCCATACACACCTGGCAGGATCCTGATAAAATGTGAAACCCCCATACACACCTGGCAGGTTCCTGATCCACTGTGTAAACCCCATACATACCGAGCAGGAACCTGATGCACTGTGAAAACCCCAAACACACCTGGCAGGGTCCTGATATACTGTGAAAACCCCATTCACACCTGGCAGGATCCTGATACACTGTGAAAACCCCATACACACATGGCAGGATCCTGATACACTGTGAAACACCCATACACATCTGGCAGGATCCTGATAAACTATGAAACCCCCATACTCATCTGGCAGGATCCTGATTCACTATGAAACCCCCATACACACCTGGCAGGATCCTGATAAACAATGAAACCCCCATACACACCTGGCAGGATACTGATCCACTCTGAAACCCCTAACCACACCTCGCAGGATCCTGATAAACTATGAAACCCCCATACACACCTGGCAGGATCCTGATAAACTGTGACAATCCCATACACACCTGGCAGGATCGTGATACACTGTGAAAAGCCCATATGCACCTGGCAGGATCCTGATAAACTGTCAAACCCCCATACACACCTGGCAGGATGCTGATAAACTGTGAAAACCCCATACACATCTGGCAGGATCCTGATAAACTGTGAAACCCACATACACACCAGGCAGGATCCTGATAAACTGTGAAACCCCCATAGACACATGACAAGATCCTGATACACTGTGAAAAACCCATACACACCTGGCAGGATCCTGATAAACTATGGAAGCCCCCATTCACACCTGGCAGGATCCTGATCCACTTTGAAACCCCCATACACACCTAGCAGGATCCTGATAAACTTTGAAACCCCACAGACACCTGACAGGATCCTGATACACTGTGAAAACCCATACATACCTGGCAGGATCCTGATACACAGTGAAACCCCATTCACAGCTGGCAGCATCCTGATCCACTGTGAAACCCCCATACACACCTGGCAGTATCCTGATAAACTGTGAAACCCCCATGCACACCAGGCAGGATACTGATAATCTATGAAACCCCCATACACACTTCGCAGGATCCTGATGCACTGTAAAAACCCCATACACACATGGCAGGATCCTGATACACTGTGAAAGCCCCATACACACCTGGCAGGATCCTTATAAACTATGAAACCCCCATACACACCTGGCAGGATCCTGATAAAATGTGAAACCCCCATACACACCTGGCAGGTTCCTGATCCACTGTGTAAACCCCATACATACCGAGCAGGAACCTGATGCACTGTGAAAACCCCAAACACACCTGGCAGGGTCCTGATACACTGTGAAAACCCCATTCACACCTGGCAGGATACTGATACACTGTGAAAACCCCATACACACATGGCAGGATCCTGATACACTGTGAAACACCCATACACATCTGGCAGGATACTGATTCTCTATGAAACCCCCATACACACCTGGCAGGATCCTGATAAACTATGAAACCCCCATACTCATCTGGCAGGATCCTGATTCACTATGAAACCCCCATACACACCTGGCAGGATCCTGATAAACTATGAAACCCCCATACACACCTGGCAGGATACTGATCCACTGTGAAACCCCCATCCACACCTCCCAGGATCCTGATAAACTATGAAACCCCCATACACACCTGGCAGGATCCTGATAAACTGTGACAATCCCAAACACACCTGGCAGGATCGTGATACACTGTGAAAAGCCCATATACACCTGGCAAGATCCTGATAAACTGTGAAAACCCCATACACACCTGGCAGGATCCTGAAAAACTGTGAAACCCACATACACACCAGGCAGGATCCTGATACACTGTGAAAAACCCATACACACCTGGCAGGATCCTGATAAACTATGGAAGCCCCCATTCACACCTGGCAGGATCCTGATCCACTTTGAAACCCCCATACACACCTGGCAGGATCCTGATAAACTATGAAACCCCCATACACACCTGGCAGGATCCTGATAAACTTTGAAACCCCACAGACACCTGACAGGATCCTGATACACTGTGAAAACCCATACATACCTGGCAGGATTCTGATACACAGTGAAACCCCATTCACAGCTGGCAGCATCCTGATCCACTGTGAAACCCCCATACACACCTGGCAGTATCCTGATAAACTGTGAAACCCCCATGCACACCAGGCAGGATACTGATAATCTATGAAACCCCCATACACACCTCGCAGGATCCTGATGCACTGTAAAAACCCCATACACACATGGCAGGATCCTGATACACTGTGAAAGCCCCATACACACCTGGCAGGATCCTTATAAACTATGAAACCCCCATACACACCTGGCAGGATGCTGATAAACTGTGTAAATCCCATACACACCTGGCAGGATCGTGATACACTGTGAAAACCCCATGCACAACTGGCAGGATCTGGATAAACTGTGAAACCCCCATACACACCTGGCAGGATCCTGATATACTGTGAAATCCCCAGACACACCTGGCAGGATCCCTATAAACTGTGAAAACCACATACACACAGGGCAGGATCCTGATAAACTATGAAAGCCCCATACACACCTGGCAGGATCCTGATAAATTGTGAAAATCTCATACACAACTGGCAGGATCCTGATAAACTATGGAAGCCCACATTCACACCTGGCAGGATCCTGATCCACAGTGAAACCCCCATACACACCTGGCAGGATCCTGATAAACTATGAAACCCCCATACACACCTGGCAGGATCCTGATAAACTTTGAAACCCCCACAGACACCTGGCAGGATCCTGATAATCTATGAAACTCCCATACACACCTGGCAGGATCCTGATAAAATGTGAAACCCCCATACACACCTGGCAGGTTCCTGATCCACTGTGTAAACCCCATACATACCGAGCAGGAACCTGATGCACTGTGAAAACCCCAAACACACCTGGCAGGGTCCTGATATACTGTGAAAACCCCATTCACACCTGGCAGGATCCTGATACACTGTGAAAACCCCATACACACATGGCAGGATCCTGATACACTGTGAAACACCCATACACATCTGGCAGGATCCTGATAAACTATGAAACCCCCATACTCATCTGGCAGGATCCTGATTCACTATGAAACCCCCATACACACCTGGCAGGATCCTGATAAACAATGAAACCCCCATACACACCTGGCAGGATACTGATCCACTCTGAAACCCCTATCCACACCTCGCAGGATCCTGATAAACTATGAAACCCCCATACACACCTGGCAGGATCCTGATAAACTGTGACAATCCCATACACACCTGGCAGGATCGTGATACACTGTGAAAAGCCCATATGCACCTGGCAGGATCCTGATAAACTGTCAAACACCCATACACACCTGGCAGGATGCTGATAAACTGTGAAAACCCCATACACATCTGGCAGGATCCTGATAAACTGTGAAACCCACATACACACCAGGCAGGATCCTGATAAACTGTGAAACCCCCATAGACACATGACAAGATCCTGATACACTGTGAAAAACCCATACACACCTGGCAGGATCCTGATAAACTATGGAAGCCCCCATTCACACCTGGCAGGATCCTGATCCACTTTGAAACCCCCATACACACCTAGCAGGATCCTGATAAACTATGAAACCCCCATACACACCTGGCAGGATCCTGATAAACTTTGAAACCCCCACAGACACCTGACAGGATCCTGATACACTGTGAAAAGCCATACATACCTGGCAGGATCCTGATACACAGTGAAACCCCATTCACACCTGGCAGGATCCTGATCCACTGTGAAACCCCCATACACACCTGGCAGGATCCTGATAAACTGTGAAACCCCCATGCACACCAGGCAGGATACTGATAATCTATGAAACCCCCATACACACCTAGCAGGATCCTGATGCACTGTGAAAGCCCCAGACACACCTGGCAGGATCCTGATGCACTGTGAAAACCCCATGCACAACTGGCAGGATCGTGATACACTGTGAAAACCCCATGCACAACTGGCAGGATCTGGATAAACTATAAAACCCCCATACACACCTGGCAGGATCCTGATATACTGTGAAATCACCAGACACACCTGGCAGGACCCTTATAAACTGTGAAAACCACATACACACAGGGCAGGATCCTGATAAACTATGAAAGCCCCATACACACCTGGCAGGATCCTGATAAATTGTGAAAATCTCATACACACCTGGCAGGATCCTGATACACTGTGAAAACCCCATACACAGCTGGCAGGATCCTGATAAACTGTGAAACGCCCATACACACCAGGCAGGATCCTGATAAACTGTGAAACCCCCATAGACACCTGACAGGATCCTGATTGACTGTGAAAACCCCATACATAACTGGCAGATTCCTGATACACAGTAAAACACCATTCACATCTGGCGGGATCCTGATAAAATGTGAAACCCCCATACACACCTGGCAGGATCCTGATACTCTGTGACACCCCCATACACACCTGGAAGGATCCTGATACACTGTGAAACCCCATACACACCTGGCAGGATCATGATAATCTGCGAAAACCCCATACACACCCAGCAGGATCCTGATGCACTGTGAAAACCCCAGGTACACCTGGCAGGATCCTGATGCACTGTGAAAGCTCCATACACACCTGGCAGAAACCTGATCCACTGTGAAAACCCCATACACACCTAGCAGGATCCTGATAATCTATGAAACCCCCATACACACCTGGCAGGATACTGATAAACTGTGAAAACCCCATAGGCAACAGGCAGGATTCTGATACACTGTGAAAACCCCATACACACCTGGCAGGATACTGATGCACTGTGAAAACCCCATACACACCTGGCAGGATCCTGATAATCTATGAAACCCACATACACACCTGGCAGGTTCCTGATCCACTGTGAAACCCCCATCCACACCTCGCAGGATCCTGATAAACTATGAAACCCCCATACACACCTGGCAGGATCCTGATAAACTGTGAAAATCCCATGCACAACTGTCAGGATCGTGATACACTGTGAAAAACCCATGCACACCTGGCAGGATCCTGATAAACTGTGAAACCCCCTACACACCTGGCAGGATCCTGATAAACTGTGAAAACCCCATACACACCTGGCAGGATCCTGATAATCTGTGAAACCCACATACACACCAGGCAGGATCCTGATAAACTGTGAAACCCCCAAGGACACCTGACAGGATCCTGATACACTGTGAAAAACCCATGCACACCTGGCAGGATCCTGATAATCTATGAAAAACCCATGCACACCTGGCAGGATCCTGATAAACTGTGAAACCCCCATACACACCTGGCAGGATCCTGATAAACTGTGAAAACCCCATACACACCTGGCAGGATCCTGATAATCTGTGAAACCCACATACACACCAGGCAGGATCCTGATAAACTGTGAAACCCCCAAGGACACCTGACAGGATCCTGATACACTGTGAAAAACCCATGCACACCTGGCAGGATCCTGATAATCTATGAAAGCCCCCATACACACCTGGCAGTATCCTGATAAACTGTGAAACCCCATACACATTTGGCAGGATTCTGATACACTGTGAAAACCCAACACACACCGGGCAGGATCCTGATCCACTGTGAAAACCCCATACACACCTGGCAGGATCCTGATAAACTATGAAACCCCCCAAACACACCTGGCAGGATCCTGATAAACTGTGAAACCCCCATAGACAACTGACAGGATCCTGATACACTGTGAAAACACCATACAAACCTGGCAGGATCCTGATACACAGTGAAAACCCTTTCACACCTGGCAGGATCCTGATCCACTGTGAAACCCCCATACACACCTGGAAGGATCCTGATACACTGTGAAACCCCATACACACTTGGCAGGATCCTGATACACTGTGAAACCCCCATGCACACCTGGCAGGATCCTGATACACTGTGAAACCCCAAACACACCTGGCAGGATCCTGATATATTTTGAAAACCCCATACATACCTGGCAGGATCCTGATGCACTGTGAAAACCCCATACACACCTGGCAGGATCCTGATGTACTGTGAAAACCCCATACACACCTGGCAGGATCCTGATAATCTATGAAACCCCCATACACACCTGGCAGGATCCTGATAAACTGTGAAAACCCCATACACACCAGGCAGGATACTGATGCACTGTGAAAACCCCACACACACCTGGCAGGATCCTGATAATCTATGAAACCCCCAAACACACCTGGAAGGATCCTGAGAAACTGTGAAACCCCCACACACACCAGGCAGGGTCCTGATAAACTATGAAACCCCCATACACACCTGGCAGGATCCTGATAAACTTTGAAACCCCATACATACCGAGCAGGAACCTGATGCACTGTGTAAACCCCATACATACCGAGCAGGAACCTGATGCACTGTGAAAACCCCAAACACCCCTGGCAGGGTCCTGATACACTGTAAAAAGCCCATTCACACCTGGCAGGATCCTGATACACTGTGAAAACCCCATACACACATGGCAGGATCCTGATACACTGTTAAACACCCATACACATCTGGCAGGATACTGATTCGCTATGAAACCCCCATACACACCTGGCAGGATCCTGATAAACTATGAAACCCCCATACTCATCTGGCAGGATCCTGATTTACTATGAAACCCCCATACACACCTGGCAGGATCCTGATAAACTATGAAACCCCCATACATACCTGGCAGGATACTGATCCACTGTGAAACCCCCATCCACACCTCCCAGGATCCTGATAAACTATGAAACCCCCATACACACCTGGCAGGATCCTGATAAACTGTGACAATCCCATACACATCTGGCAGGATCGTGATACAATGTGAAAAGCCCATTAACACCTGGCAGGATCCTGATAAACTGTCAAACCCCCATACACACCTGGCAGGATCCTGATAAACTGTGAAAACCCCATACACACCTGGCAGGATCCTGATAAACTGTGAAACCCACATACACACCAGGCAGGATCCTGATAAACTGTGAAACCCCCGTAGACACATGACAAGATCCTGATACACTGTGAAAAACCCATACACACCTGGCAGTTTCCTGATAAACTATGGAAGCCCCCATTCGCACCTGGTAGGATCCTGATCCACTTTGAAACCCCCATACACACCTGGCAGGATCCTGATAAACTATGAAACCCCCATACACACCTGGCAGGATCCTGATCCACAGTGAAACCCCCATACAGACCTGGCAGGATCCTGATAAACTGTGAAACCCACATACACACCAGGCAGGATCCTGATGCACTGTGAATTCCCCAAACACACCTGGCAGGATCCTGATGCACTGTGAAACCCCCATACACACCTGACAGGATCCTGATACACTGTGAAAACCCATACATAGCTGGCAGGATCCTGATACACAGTGAAACCCCATAAACAACTGCCCGGATCCTGATCCACTGTGTAAACCCCATACACACCTAGCATGATCCTGATAAACTGTGAAACCCACACAGACACCTGACAGGATCCTGATACACTGTGAAAACCCATACATACCTGGCAGGATCCTGACACACAGTGAAACCCCATTCACACCTGGCAGGATCCTGATTAACTGTGAAACTCCCATACACACCTGGCAGGATCCTGATACACTGTGAAACCCCCATACACACTTGTCAGGATCCTGATACAATGCGAAACCCCCATACACACCTGGAAGGATCCTGATACACTGTGAAACCCCAAACACACCTGGAAGGTTCCTGATCCACTGCCAAACCCCCATACACACCTGGCAGGATCCTGATAAACTGTGAAAACCCCATACACACCTGGCAGGATCCTGATAAACTGTGAAACCCACATACACACCAGGCAGGATCCTGATAAACTGTGAAACCCCCATAGAAACATGACAAGATCCTGATACACTGTGAAAAACCGATACACACCTGGCAGGATCCTGATAAACTATGGAAGCCCCCATTCACACCTGGCAGGATCCTGATCCACAGTGAAATCCCCATACACACCTGGCAGGATCCTGATAAGCTATGAAACCCCCATACACACCTGGCAGGATCCTGATAAACTTTGAAACCCCCACAGACACCTGGCAGGATCCTGATAATCTACGAAACCCCCATACACACCTGGCAGGATCCTGATAAAATGTGAAACCCCCATACACACCTGGCAGGTTCCTGATCCACTGTGTAAACCCCATACATACCGAGCAGGAACCTGATCCACTGTGAAAACCCCAAACACACCTGGCAGGGTCCTGATGCACTGTGAAAACCCCATTCACACCTGGCAGGATCCTGATACACTGTGAAAACCCCATACACACATGGCAGGATCCTGATACACTGTGAAACACCCATACACATCTGGCAGGATACTGATTCTCTATGAAACCCCCATACACACCTGGCAGGATCCTGATAAACTATGAAACCCCCATACTCATCTGGCAGGATCCTGATTCACTATGAAACCCCCATACACACCTGGCAGGATCCTGATAAACTATGAAACCCCCATACACACCTGGCAGGATACTGATCCACTGTGAAACCCCCATCCACACCTCCCAGGATCCTGATAAACTATGAAACCCCCATACACACCTGGCAGGATCCTGATAAACTGTGACAATCCCAAACACACCTGGCAGGATCGTGATACACTGTGAAAAGCCCATATACACCTGGCAAGATCCTGATAAACTGTGAAAACCCCATACACACCTGGCAGGATCCTGATAAACTGTGAAACCCACATACACACCAGGCAGGATCCTGATACACTGTGAAAAACCCATACACACCTGGCAGGATCCTGATAAACTATGGAAGCCCCCATTCACACCTGGCAGGATCCTGATCCACTTTGAAACCCCCATACACACCTGGCAGGATCCTGATAAACTATGAAACCCCCATACACACCTGGCAGGATCCTGATAAACTTTGAAACCCCACAGACACCTGACAGGATCCTGATACACTGTGAAAACCCATACATACCTGGCAGGATCCTGATACACAGTGAAACCCCATTCACAGCTGGCAGCATCCTGATCCACTGTGAAACCCCCATACACACCTGGCAGTATCCTGATAAACTGTGAAACCCCCATGCACACCAGGCAGGATACTGATAATCTATGAAACCCCCATACACACCTCGCAGGATCCTGATGCACTGTAAAAACCCCATACACACATGGCAGGATCCTGATACACTGTGAAAGCCCCATACACACCTGGCAGGATCCTTATAAACTATGAAACCCCCATACACACCTGGCAGGATCCTGATAAAATGTGAAACCCCCATACACACCTGGCAGGTTCCTGATCCACTGTGTAAACCCCATACATACCGAGCAGGAACCTGATGCACTGTGAAAACCCCAAACACACCTGGCAGGGTCCTGATACACTGTGAAAACCCCATTCACACCTGGCAGGATACTGATACACTGTGAAAACCCCATACACACATGGCAGGATCCTGATACACTGTGAAACACCCATACACATCTGGCAGGATACTGATTCTCTATGAAACCCCCATACACACCTGGCAGGATCCTGATAAACTATGAAACCCCCATACTCATCTGGCAGGATCCTGATTCACTATGAAACCCCCATACACACCTGGCAGGATCCTGATAAACTATGAAACCCCCATACACACCTGGCAGGATACTGATCCACTGTGAAACCCCCATCCACACCTCCCAGGATCCTGATAAACTATGAAACCCCCATACACACCTGGCAGGATCCTGATAAACTGTGACAATCCCAAACACACCTGGCAGGATCGTGATACACTGTGAAAAGCCCATATACACCTGGCAAGATCCTGATAAACTGTGAAAACCCCATACACACCTGGCAGGATCCTGATAAACTGTGAAACCCACATACACACCAGGCAGGATCCTGATACACTGTGAAAAACCCATACACACCTGGCAGGATCCTGATAAACTATGGAAGCCCCCATTCACACCTGGCAGGATCCTGATCCACTTTGAAACCCCCATACACACCTGGCAGGATCCTGATAAACTATGAAACCCCCATACACACCTGACAGGATCCTGATAAACTTTGAAACCCCACAGACACCTGACAGGATCCTGATACACTGTGAAAACCCATACATACCTGGCAGGATCCTGATACACAGTGAAACCCCATTCACAGCTGGCAGCATCCTGATCCACTGTGAAACCCCCATACACACCTGGCAGTATCCTGATAAACTGTGAAACCCCCATGCACACCAGGCAGGATACTGATAATCTATGAAACCCCCATACACACCTCGCAGGATCCTGATGCACTGTAAAAACCCCATACACACATGGCAGGATCCTGATACACTGTGAAAGCCCCATACACACCTGGCAGGATCCTTATAAACTATGAAACCCCCATACACACCTGGCAGGATGCTGATAAACTGTGTAAATCCCATACACACCTGGCAGGATCGTGATACACTGTGAAAACCCCATGCACAACTGGCAGGATCTGGATAAACTGTGAAACCCCCATACACACCTGGCAGGATCCTGATATACTGTGAAATCCCCAGACACACCTGGCAGGATCCCTATAAACTGTGAAAACCACATACACAGGGCAGGATCCTGATAAACTATGAAAGCCCCATACACACCTGGCAGGATCCTGATAAATTGTGAAAATCTCATACACAACTGGCAGGATCCTGATAAACTATGGAAGCCCACATTCACACCTGGCAGGATCCTGATCCACAGTGAAACCCCCATACACACCTGGCAGGATCCTGATAAACTATGAAACCCCCATACACACCTGGCAGGATCCTGATAAACTTTGAAACCCCCACAGACACCTGGCAGGATCCTGATAATCTATGAAACTCCCATACACACCTGGCAGGATCCTGATAAAATGTGAAACCCCCATACACACCTGGCAGGTTCCTGATCCACTGTGTAAACCCCATACATACCGAGCAGGAACCTGATGCACTGTGAAAACCCCAAACACACCTGGCAGGGTCCTGATATACTGTGAAAACCCCATTCACACCTGGCAGGATCCTGATACACTGTGAAAACCCCATACACACATGGCAGGATCCTGATACACTGTGAAACACCCATACACATCTGGCAGGATCCTGATAAACTATGAAACCCCCATACTCATCTGGCAGGATCCTGATTCACTATGAAACCCCCATACACACCTGGCAGGATCCTGATAAACAATGAAACCCCCATACACACCTGGCAGGATACTGATCCACTCTGAAACCCCTATCCACACCTCGCAGGATCCTGATAAACTATGAAACCCCCATACACACCTGGCAGGATCCTGATAAACTGTGACAATCCCATACACACCTGGCAGGATCGTGATACACTGTGAAAAGCCCATATGCACCTGGCAGGATCCTGATAAACTGTCAAACCCCCATACACACCTGGCAGGATGCTGATAAACTGTGAAAACCCCATACACATCTGGCAGGATCCTGATAAACTGTGAAACCCACATACACACCAGGCAGGATCCTGATAAACTGTGAAACCCCCATAGACACATGACAAGATCCTGATACACTGTGAAAAACCCATACACACCTGGCAGGATCCTGATAAACTATGGAAGCCCCCATTCACACCTGGCAGGATCCTGATCCACTTTGAAACCCCCATACACACCTAGCAGGATCCTGATAAACTATGAAACCCCCATACACACCTGGCAGGATCCTGATAAACTTTGAAACCCCCACAGACACCTGACAGGATCCTGATACACTGTGAAAAGCCATACATACCTGGCAGGATCCTGATACACAGTGAAACCCCATTCACACCTGGCAGGATCCTGATCCACTGTGAAACCCCCATACACACCTGGCAGGATCCTGATAAACTGTGAAACCCCCATGCACACCAGGCAGGATACTGATAATCTATGAAACCCCCATACACACCTAGCAGGATCCTGATGCACTGTGAAAGCCCCAGACACACCTGGCAGGATCCTGATGCACTGTGAAAACCCCATGCACAACTGGCAGGATCGTGATACACTGTGAAAACCCCATGCACAACTGGCAGGATCTGGATAAACTATAAAACCCCCATACACACCTGGCAGGATCCTGATATACTGTGAAATCACCAGACACACCTGGCAGGACCCTTATAAACTGTGAAAACCACATACACACAGGGCAGGATCCTGATAAACTATGAAAGCCCCATACACACCTGGCAGGATCCTGATAAATTGTGAAAATCTCATACACACCTGGCAGGATCCTGATACACTGTGAAAACCCCATACACAGCTGGCAGGATCCTGATAAACTGTGAAACGCCCATACACACCAGGCAGGATCCTGATAAACTGTGAAACCCCCATAGACACCTGACAGGATCCTGATTGACTGTGAAAACCCCATACATAACTGGCAGATTCCTGATACACAGTAAAACACCATTCACATCTGGCGGGATCCTGATAAAATGTGAAACCCCCATACACACCTGGCAGGATCCTGATACTCTGTGACACCCCCATACACACCTGGAAGGATCCTGATACACTGTGAAACCCCATACACACCTGGCAGGATCATGATAATCTGCGAAAACCCCATACACACCCAGCAGGATCCTGATGCACTGTGAAAACCCCAGGTACACCTGGCAGGATCCTGATGCACTGTGAAAGCTCCATACACACCTGGCAGAAACCTGATCCACTGTGAAAACCCCATACACACCTAGCAGGATCCTGATAATCTATGAAACCCCCATACACACCTGGCAGGATAATGATAAACTGTGAAAACCCCATAGGCAACAGGCAGGATTCTGATACACTGTGAAAACCCCATACACACCTGGCGGGATCCTGATCCACTGTGAAAACCCCATACACACCTGGCAGGATCCTGATAATCTATGAAACCCCCATACACACCTGGCAGGATCCTGATCCACTGTGAAACCCCCATCCACACCTCGCAGGATCCTGATAAACTATGAAACCCCCATACACACCTGGCAGGATCCTGATAAACTGTGAAAATCCCATGCACAACTGTCAGGATCGTGATACACTGTGAAAAACCCATGCACACCTGGCAGGATCCTGATAAACTGTGAAACCCCCTACACACCTGGCAGGATCCTGATAAACTGTGAAAACCCCATACACACCTGGCAGGATCCTGATAATCTGTGAAACCCACATACACACCAGGCAGGATCCTGATAAACTGTGAAACCCCCAAGGACACCTGACAGGATCCTGATACACTGTGAAAAACCCATGCACACCTGGCAGGATCCTGATAATCTATGAAAAACCCATGCACACCTGGCAGGATCCTGATAAACTGTGAAACCCCCATACACACCTGGCAGGATCCTGATAAACTGTGAAAACCCCATACACACCTGGCAGGATCCTGATAATCTGTGAAACCCACATACACACCAGGCAGGATCCTGATAAACTGTGAAACCCCCAAGGACACCTGACAGGATCCTGATACACTGTGAAAAACCCATGCACACCTGGCAGGATCCTGATAATCTATGAAAGCCCCCATACACACCTGGCAGTATCCTGATAAACTGTGAAACCCCATACACATTTGGCAGGATTCTGATACACTGTGAAAACCCAACACACACCGGGCAGGATCCTGATCCACTGTGAAAACCCCATACACACCTGGCAGGATCCTGATAAACTATGAAACCCCCCAAACACACCTGGCAGGATCCTGATAAACTGTGAAACCCCCATAGACAACTGACAGGATCCTGATACACTGTGAAAACACCATACAAACCTGGCAGGATCCTGATACACAGTGAAAACCCTTTCACACCTGGCAGGATCCTGATCCACTGTGAAACCCCCATACACACCTGGAAGGATCCTGATACACTGTGAAACCCCATACACACTTGGCAGGATCCTGATACACTGTGAAACCCCCATGCACACCTGGCAGGATCCTGATACACTGTGAAACCCCAAACACACCTGGCAGGATCCTGATATATTTTGAAAACCCCATACATACCTGGCAGGATCCTGATGCACTGTGAAAACCCCATACACACCTGGCAGGATCCTGATGTACTGTGAAAACCCCATACACACCTGGCAGGATCCTGATAATCTATGAAACCCCCATACACACCTGGCAGGATCCTGATAAACTGTGAAAACCCCATACACACCAGGCAGGATACTGATGCACTGTGAAAACCCCACACACACCTGGCAGGATCCTGATAATCTATGAAACCCCCAAACACACCTGGAAGGATCCTGAGAAACTGTGAAACCCCCACACACACCAGGCAGGGTCCTGATACACTGTGAAACCCCATACACACTTGGCAGGATCCTGATAATCTATGAAACCCCCAAACACACCTGGAAGGATCCTGAGAAACTGTGAAACCCCCACACACACCAGGCAGGATCCTGATACACTGTGAAACCCCATACACACTTGGCAGGATCATGATACACTGCAAAACCACCATACACACCTGGAAGGATCCTGATATATTTTGAAAACCCCATACACACCTGGCTGGATCCTGATAAACTGTGAAAACCCCATACACTTTTGACAGGATCCTGAAGTACTGTGAAAACCCCATACACACCTGGCAGGATCCTGATAATCTATGAAACTCCCATACACACCTGGCAGGATCCTGATAAACTGTGAAACCCCCATGCACACCAGGCAGGATACTGATAATCTATGAAACCCCCATACACACCTAGCAGGTTCCTGATGCACAGTGAAAGCCCCATACACACCTGGCAGGATCCTGATAAACTATGAAACCCCCATACACACCTGGCATGATCCTGATAAAATATGAAAATCCCATACACACCTGGCAGGATACTGATCCACTGTGAAACCCCCATCCACACCTCCCAGGATCCTGAAAAACTATGAAACCCCCATACACACCTGGCAGGATCCTGATAAACTGTGACAATCCCATGCACACCTGGCAGGATCCTGATAAACTGTGAAACCCCCTACACACCTGGCAGGATCCTGATAAACTGTGAAAACCCCATACACACCTGGTAGGATCCTGATAATCTGTGAAACCCACATACACACCAGGCAGGATCCTGATAAACTGTGAAACACCCAAGGACACCTGACAGGATCCTGATACACTGTGAAAAACCCATGCACACCTGGCAGGATCCTGATAATCTATGAAAAACCCATGCACACCTGGCAGGATCCTGATAAACTGTGAAACCCCCATACACACCTGGCAGTATCCTGATAAACTGTGAAAACCCCATACACACCTGGCAGGATCCTGATAATCTGTGAAACCCACATACACACCAGGCAGGATCCTGATAAACTGTGAAACCCACATACACACCTGGCAGGATCCTGATAAACTGTGAAAACCCCATACACACCTGGCAGGATCCTGATAATCTGTGAAACCCACATACACACCTGGCAGGATCCTGATAATCTGTGAAACCCACATACACACCTGACAGGATCCTGATACACTGTGAAAAACCCATGCACACCTGGCAGGATCCTGATAAACTGTGAAACCCCCATACACACCTGGCAGGATCCTGATAAACTGTGAAAATCCCATACACACCTGGCAGGATCCTGATAATCTGTGAAACCCACATACACACCTGGCAGGATCCTGATAATCTGTGAAACCCACATACACACCTGACAGGATCCTGATACACTGTGAAAAACCCATGCACACCTGGCAGGATCCTGATAATCTATGAAAAACCCATGCACACCTGGCAGGATCCTGATAAACTGTGAAACACCATACACATTTGGCAGGATCCTGATACACTGTGAAAACCCCACACACACCGGGCAGGATCCTGATCCACTGTGAAACCCCCATACACACCTGGCAGGATCCTGATAAACTATGAAACCCCCCAATCACACCTGGCAGGATCCTGATAAACTGTGAAACCCCCATAGACACCTGACAGGATCCTGATACACTGTGAAAACCCCATACAAACCTGGCAGGATCCTGATACACAGTGAAACCCCTTTCACACCTGGCAGGATCCTGATCCACTGTGAAACCCCCATACACACCTGGAAGGATCCTGATACACTGTGAAACCCCATACACACTTGGCAGGATCCTGATACACTGTGAAACCCCCATGCACACCTGGAAGGATCCTGATACACTGTGAAACCCCAAACACACCTGGCAGGATCCTGATATATTTTGAAAACCCCATACACACCTGGCAGGATCCTGATGCACTGTGAAAACCCCATACACACCTGACAAGATCCTGATGTACTGTGAAAACCCCATACACACCTGGCAGGATCCTGATAATCTATGAAACCCCCATACACACCTGGCAGGATCCTGATAAACTGTGAAAACCCCATACACTCCAGGCAGGATACTGATGCACTGTGAAAACCCCACACACACCTGGCAGGATCCTGATAATCTATGAAACCCCCAAACACACCTGGAAGGATCCTGAGAAACTGTGAAACCCCCACACACACCAGGCAGGGTCCTGATACACTGTGAAACCCCATACACACTTAGCAGGATCCTGATAATCTATGAAACCCCCAAACACACCTGGAAGGATCCTGAGAAACTGTGAAACCCCCACACACACCAGACAGGATCCTGATACACTGTGAAACCCCATACACACTTGGCAGGATCATGATACACTGCGAAACCACCATACACACCTGGAAGGATCCTGATATATTTTGAAAACCCCATACACACCTGGCTGGATCCTGATAAACTGTGAAAACCCCATACACTTTTGACAGGATCCTGATGTACTGTGAAAACCCCATACACACCTGGCAGGATCCTGATAATCTATGAAACCCCCATACACACCTGGCAGGATCCTGAAAAACTGTGAAACACCCATGCACACCAGGCAGGATACTGATAATCTATGAAACCCCCATACACACCTAGCAGGTTCCTGATGCACAGTGAAAGCCCCATACACACCTGGCAGGATCCTGATAAACTATGAAACCCCCATACACACCTGGCATGATCCTGATAAAATGTGAAAATCCCATACACACCTGGCAGGATCCTGATCCACTGTGAAACCCCCATCCACACCTGGCAGGATCCTGATAAACTATGAAACCCCCATACACACCTGGCAGGATGCTGATAAACTGTGTAAATCCCATACACACCTGGCAGGATCGTGATACACTGTGAAAACCCCATGCACAACTGGCAGGATCTGGAGAAACTGTGAAACCCCCATACACACCTGGCAGGATCCTGATATACAGTGAAAACCCCAGACACACCTGGCAGGATCCTTATAAACTGTGAAAACCACATCCACACAGGGCAGGATCCTGATAAACTATGAAAGCCCCATACACACCTGGCAGGATCCTGATAAATTGTGAACATCTCATACACACCTGGCAGGATCCTGATACACTGTGAAAACCCCATATACACCTGGCAGTATCCTGATAAACTGTGAAACGCCCATACACACCATGCAGGATCCTGATAAACTGTGAAACCCCCATAGACACCTGACAAGATCCTGATAGACTGTGAAAACCCCATATATAACTGGCAGATTCCTGATACACAGTAAAACACCATTCACATCTGGCGGGATCCTGATACACTGTGAAACCCGATACACACCTGGCAGAATCCTGATACTCTGTGACACCCCCATAGACACCTGACAAGATCCTGATAGACTGTGAAAACCCCATATATAACTGGCAGATTCCTGATACACAGTAAAACACCATTCACACCTGGCAGGATCATGATAAACTGCGAAAACCCTATACACAACCAGCAGGATCCTGATAAACTGTGAAACCCCCATAGACACCTGACAAGATCCTGATAGACTGTGAAAACCCCATATATAACTGGCAGATTCCTGATACACAGTAAAACACCATTCACACCTGGCAGGATCATGATAAACTGCGAAAACCCTATACACAACCAGCAGGATCCTGATGCACTGTGAAAACCCCACACACACCTGGCAGCATCCTGATAATCTATGAAACCCCCAAACACACCTGGAAGGAGCCTGAGAAACTGTGAAACCCCCACACACTCCAGGCAGGATCCTGATACACTGTGAAACCCCATACACACTTGGCAGGATCCTGATAATCTATGAAACCACCAAACACACCTGGAATGTTCCTGAGAAACTGTGAGACCCCCACACACACCAGGCAGGATCCTGATACACTGTGAAACCCCATACACACTTGGCAGGATCCTGATACACTGCGAAACCCCCATACACACCTGGAAGGATCCTGATATATTTTGAAAACCCCATACACACCTGGCTGGATCCTGATAAACTGTGAAAACCCCAGACACTTTTGACAGGATCCTGATGTACTGTGAAAACCCCATACACACCTGGCAGGATCCTGATCCACTGTGAAACCCCCATCCACACCTCGCAGGATCCTGATAAACTATGAAACCCCCATACACACCTGGCAGGATCCTGATAAACTGTGAAAATCCCATGCACAACTGTCAGGATCGTGATACACTGTGAAAAACCCATGCACACCTGGCAGGATCCTGATAAACTGTGAAACCCCCTACACACCTGGCAGGATCCTGATAAACTGTGAAAACCCCATACACACCTGGCAGGATCCTGATAATCTGTGAAACCCACATACACACCAGGCAGGATCCTGATAAACTGTGAAACCCCCAAGGACACCTGACAGGATCCTGATACACTGTGAAAAACCCATGCACACCTGGCAGGATCCTGATAATCTATGAAAAACCCATGCACACCTGGCAGGATCCTGATAAACTGTGAAACCCCCATACACACCTGGCAGGATCCTGATAAACTGTGAAAACCCCATACACACCTGGCAGGATCCTGATAATCTGTGAAACCCACATACACACCAGGCAGGATCCTGATAAACTGTGAAACCCCCAAGGACACCTGACAGGATCCTGATACACTGTGAAAAACCCATGCACACCTGGCAGGATCCTGATAATCTATGAAAGCCCCCATACACACCTGGCAGTATCCTGATAAACTGTGAAACCCCATACACATTTGGCAGGATTCTGATACACTGTGAAAACCCAACACACACCGGGCAGGATCCTGATCCACTGTGAAAACCCCATACACACCTGGCAGGATCCTGATAAACTATGAAACCCCCCAAACACACCTGGCAGGATCCTGATAAACTGTGAAACCCCCATAGACAACTGACAGGATCCTGATACACTGTGAAAACACCATACAAACCTGGCAGGATCCTGATACACAGTGAAAACCCTTTCACACCTGGCAGGATCCTGATCCACTGTGAAACCCCCATACACACCTGGAAGGATCCTGATACACTGTGAAACCCCATACACACTTGGCAGGATCCTGATACACTGTGAAACCCCCATGCACACCTGGCAGGATCCTGATACACTGTGAAACCCCAAACACACCTGGCAGGATCCTGATATATTTTGAAAACCCCATACATACCTGGCAGGATCCTGATGCACTGTGAAAACCCCATACACACCTGGCAGGATCCTGATGTACTGTGAAAACCCCATACACACCTGGCAGGATCCTGATAATCTATGAAACCCCCATACACACCTGGCAGGATCCTGATAAACTGTGAAAACCCCATACACACCAGGCAGGATACTGATGCACTGTGAAAACCCCACACACACCTGGCAGGATCCTGATAATCTATGAAACCCCCAAACACACCTGGAAGGATCCTGAGAAACTGTGAAACCCCCACACACACCAGGCAGGGTCCTGATACACTGTGAAACCCCATACACACTTGGCAGGATCCTGATAATCTATGAAACCCCCAAACACACCTGGAAGGATCCTGAGAAACTGTGAAACCCCCACACACACCAGGCAGGATCCTGATACACTGTGAAACCCCATACACACTTGGCAGGATCATGATACACTGCAAAACCACCATACACACCTGGAAGGATCCTGATATATTTTGAAAACCCCATACACACCTGGCTGGATCCTGATAAACTGTGAAAACCCCATACACTTTTGACAGGATCCTGAAGTACTGTGAAAACCCCATACACACCTGGCAGGATCCTGATAATCTATGAAACTCCCATACACACCTGGCAGGATCCTGATAAACTGTGAAACCCCCATGCACACCAGGCAGGATACTGATAATCTATGAAACCCCCATACACACCTAGCAGGTTCCTGATGCACAGTGAAAGCCCCATACACACCTGGCAGGATCCTGATAAACTATGAAACCCCCATACACACCTGGCATGATCCTGATAAAATATGAAAATCCCATACACACCTGGCAGGATACTGATCCACTGTGAAACCCCCATCCACACCTCCCAGGATCCTGAAAAACTATGAAACCCCCATACACACCTGGCAGGATCCTGATAAACTGTGACAATCCCATGCACACCTGGCAGGATCCTGATAAACTGTGAAACCCCCTACACACCTGGCAGGATCCTGATAAACTGTGAAAACCCCATACACACCTGGTAGGATCCTGATAATCTGTGAAACCCACATACACACCAGGCAGGATCCTGATAAACTGTGAAACACCCAAGGACACCTGACAGGATCCTGATACACTGTGAAAAACCCATGCACACCTGGCAGGATCCTGATAATCTATGAAAAACCCATGCACACCTGGCAGGATCCTGATAAACTGTGAAACCCCCATACACACCTGGCAGGATCCTGATAAACTGTGAAAACCCCATACACACCTGGCAGGATCCTGATAATCTGTGAAACCCACATACACACCAGGCAGGATCCTGATAAACTGTGAAACCCACATACACACCTGGCAGGATCCTGATAAACTGTGAAAACCCCATACACACCTGGCAGGATCCTGATAATCTGTGAAACCCACATACACACCTGGCAGGATCCTGATAATCTGTGAAACCCACATACACACCTGACAGGATCCTGATACACTGTGAAAAACCCATGCACACCTGGCAGGATCCTGATAAACTGTGAAACCCCCATACACACCTGGCAGGATCCTGATAAACTGTGAAAACCCCATACACACCTGGCAGGATCCTGATAATCTGTGAAACCCACATACACACCTGGCAGGATCCTGATAATCTGTGAAACCCACATACACACCTGACAGGATCCTGATACACTGTGAAAAACCCATGCACACCTGGCAGGATCCTGATAATCTATGAAAAACCCATGCACACCTGGCAGGATCCTGATAAACTGTGAAACACCATACACATTTGGCAGGATCCTGATACACTGTGAAAACCCCACACACACCGGGCAGGATCCTGATCCACTGTGAAACCCCCATACACACCTGGCAGGATCCTGATAAACTATGAAACCCCCCAATCACACCTGGCAGGATCCTGATAAACTGTGAAACCCCCATAGACACCTGACAGGATCCTGATACACTGTGAAAACCCCATACAAACCTGGCAGGATCCTGATACACAGTGAAACCCCTTTCACACCTGGCAGGATCCTGATCCACTGTGAAACCCCCATACACACCTGGAAGGATCCTGATACACTGTGAAACCCCAAACACACCTGGCAGGATCCTGATATATTTTGAAAACCCCATACACACCTGGCAGGATCCTGATGCACTGTGAAAACCCCATACACACCTGACAAGATCCTGATGTACTGTGAAAACCCCATACACACCTGGCAGGATCCTGATAATCTATGAAACCCCCATACACACCTGGCAGGATCCTGATAAACTGTGAAAACCCCATACACTCCAGGCAGGATACTGATGCACTGTGAAAACCCCACACACACCTGGCAGGATCCTGATAATCTATGAAACCCCCAAACACACCTGGAAGGATCCTGAGAAACTGTGAAACCCCCACACACACCAGGCAGGGTCCTGATACACTGTGAAACCCCATACACACTTAGCAGGATCCTGATAATCTATGAAACCCCCAAACACACCTGGAAGGATCCTGAGAAACTGTGAAACCCCCACACACACCAGACAGGATCCTGATACACTGTGAAACCCCATACACACTTGGCAGGATCATGATACACTGCGAAACCACCATACACACCTGGAAGGATCCTGATATATTTTGAAAACCCCATACACACCTGGCTGGATCCTGATAAACTGTGAAAACCCCATACACTTTTGACAGGATCCTGATGTACTGTGAAAACCCCATACACACCTGGCAGGATCCTGATAATCTATGAAACCCCCATACACACCTGGCAGGATCCTGAAAAACTGTGAAACACCCATGCACACCAGGCAGGATACTGATAATCTATGAAACCCCCATACACACCTAGCAGGTTCCTGATGCACAGTGAAAGCCCCATACACACCTGGCAGGATCCTGATAAACTATGAAACCCCCATACACACCTGGCATGATCCTGATAAAATGTGAAAATCCCATACACACCTGGCAGGATCCTGATCCACTGTGAAACCCCCATCCACACCTGGCAGGATCCTGATAAACTATGAAACCCCCATACACACCTGGCAGGATGCTGATAAACTGTGTAAATCCCATACACACCTGGCAGGATCGTGATACACTGTGAAAACCCCATGCACAACTGGCAGGATCTGGAGAAACTGTGAAACCCCCATACACACCTGGCAGGATCCTGATATACAGTGAAAACCCCAGACACACCTGGCAGGATCCTTATAAACTGTGAAAACCACATCCACACAGGGCAGGATCCTGATAAACTATGAAAGCCCCATACACACCTGGCAGGATCCTGATAAATTGTGAACATCTCATACACACCTGGCAGGATCCTGATACACTGTGAAAACCCCATACACACCTGGCAGTATCCTGATAAACTGTGAAACGCCCATACACACCATGCAGGATCCTGATAAACTGTGAAACCCCCATAGACACCTGACAAGATCCTGATAGACTGTGAAAACCCCATATATAACTGGCAGATTCCTGATACACAGTAAAACACCATTCACATCTGGCGGGATCCTGATACACTGTGAAACCCGATACACACCTGGCAGAATCCTGATACTCTGTGACACCCCCATAGACACCTGACAAGATCCTGATAGACTGTGAAAACCCCATATATAACTGGCAGATTCCTGATACACAGTAAAACACCATTCACACCTGGCAGGATCATGATAAACTGCGAAAACCCTATACACAACCAGCAGGATCCTGATAAACTGTGAAACCCCCATAGACACCTGACAAGATCCTGATAGACTGTGAAAACCCCATATATAACTGGCAGATTCCTGATACACAGTAAAACACCATTCACACCTGGCAGGATCATGATAAACTGCGAAAACCCTATATACAACCAGCAGGATCCTGATGCACTGTGAAAACCCCACACACACCTGGCAGCATCCTGATAATCTATGAAACCCCCAAACACACCTGGAAGGAGCCTGAGAAACTGTGAAACCCCCACACACTCCAGGCAGGATCCTGATACACTGTGAAACCCCATACACACTTGGCAGGATCCTGATAATCTATGAAACCACCAAACACACCTGGAAGGTTCCTGAGAAACTGTGAAACCCCCACACACACCAGGCAGGATCCTGATACACTGTGAAACCCCATACACACTTGGCAGGATCCTGATACACTGCGAAACCCCCATACACACCTGGAAGGATCCTGATATATTTTGAAAACCCCATACACACCTGGCTGGATCCTGATAAACTGTGAAAACCCCAGACACTTTTGACAGGATCCTGATGTACTGTGAAAACCCCATACACACCTGGCAGGATCCTGATAATCTATGAAACCGCCATACACACCTGGCAGGATCCTGATAAACTGTGAAACCCCCATGCACACCAGGCAGGATACTGATAATCTATGAAACCCCCATACACACTTAGCAGGATCCTGATGCACAGTGAAAGCCCCATACACACCTGGCAGGATCCTGATAAACTATGAAACCCCCATCCACACCTGGCATGATCCTGATAAAATGTGAAAATCCCATACACACCGGGCAGGATCCTGATCCACTGTGAAACCCCCATCCACACCTGGCAGGATCCTGATAAACTATGAAATCCCCATACACACCTGGCAGGATGCTGATAAACTGTGTAAATCCCATACACACCTGGCAGGATCGTGATACACTGTGAAAACCCCATGCACAACTGGCAAGATCTGAAGAAACTGTGAAACCCCCATACACACCTGGCAGGATCCTGATATACTGTGAAATCCCCAGACACACCTGGCAGGATCCTTATAAACTGTGAAAACCACATACACACAGGGCAGGATCCTGATAAACTATGAAAGCCCCATACACACCTGGAAGGATCCTGATAAATTGTGAACATCTCATACACACCTGGCAGGATCCTGATACACTGTGAAAACCCCATTCACACCTGGCAGGATCCTGATAAACTGTGAAACGCCCATACACACCATGCAGGATCCTGATAAACTGTGAAACCCGATACACACCTTGCAGAATCCTGATAGACTGTGAAAACCCCATACACACCTGGAAGGATCCTGATACACTGTGAAACCCCATACACACCTGGCAGGATCATGATAAACTGCGAAAACCCTATACACAGCCAGCAGGATCCTGATGCACTGTGAAAACCCCAGGTACACATGACAGGATACTGATGCACTGTGAAAGCTCCATACACACCTGGCAGGATCCTGATCCACTGTGAAAACCCCATACACACCTGGCAGGATCCTGATAATCTATGAAACCCCCATACACACCTGGCAGGATCCTGATATACTGTGAAAACCCCATAGACAACAGGCAGGATTCTGATACACTGTGAAAACCCCATACACACCTGGCAGGATACTGATGCACTGTGAAAACCCCATACACACCTGGCAGGATCCTGATCGACTGTGAAAACCCCATACACACCTGGCAGGATCCTGATAATCTATGAAACCCCCAGACACACCTGGCAGGATCCTGATAAAATGTGAAACCCCCATACACACCTGGCAGGTTCCTGATCCACTGTGTAAACCCCATACATACCGAGCAGGAACCTGATGCACTGTGAAAACCCCAAACACACCTGGCAGGGTCCTGATACACTGCGAAAACCCCATTCACACCTGGCAGGATCCTGATACACTGTGAAAACCCCATACACACATGGCAGGATCCTGATACACTGTGAAACAACCATACACATCTGGCAGGATACTGATTCACTATGAAACCCCCATACACACCTGGCAGGATCCTGATAAACTATGAAACCCCCATACTTATCTGGCAGGATCCTGATTCACTATGAAACCCCCATACACACCTGGCAGGATCCTGATAAACTATGAAACCCCCATACACACCTGGCAGGATACTGATCCACTGTGAAACCCCCATCCACACCTCGCAGGATCCTGATAAACTATGAAACCCCCATACACACCAGGCAGGATCCTGATAAACTGTGACAATCCCATACACACCTGGCAGGATCGTGATACACTGTGAAAAGCCCATATACACCTGGCAGGATCCTGATAAACTGTCAAACCCCCATACACACCTGGCAGGATCCTGATAAACTGTGAAAACCCCAGGTACACCTGACAGGATCCTGATGCTCTGTGAAAGCTCCATACACACCTGGCAGGATCCTGATCCACTGTGAAAACCCCATACACACCTGGCAGGATCCTGATAATCTATGAAACGCCCATACACACCTGGCAGGATCCTGATAAACTGTGAAAACCCCATACACACCTGGCAGGATACTGATGCACTGTGAAAACCCCATACACACCTGGCCGGATCCTGATACACTGTGAAAACCCCATACACTCCTGGCAGGATCCTGATAATCTATGAAACCCCCAGACACACCTGGCAGGATCCTGATAAAATGTGAAACCCCCATACACACATGGCAGGTTACTGATCCACTGTGTAAACCCCATACATAGCGAGCAGGAACCTGATGCACTGTGAAAACCCCAAACACACCTGGCAGGGTCCTGATACACTGTGAAAACCCCATTCACACCTGGCAGGATCCTGATACACTGTGAAAACCCCATACACACATGGCAGGATCCTGATACACTGTGAAACACCCATACACATCTGGCAGGATACTGATTCACTATGAAACCCCCATACACACCTGGCAGGATCCTGATAAACTATGAAACCCCCATACTAATCTGGCAGGATCCTGATTCACTATGAAACCCCCATACACACCTGGCAGGATCCTGATAAACTATGAAACCCCCATACACACCTGGCAGGATACTGATCCACTGTGAAACCCCCATCCACACCTCCCAGGATCCTGATAAACTATGAAACCCCCATACACACCTGGCAGGATCCTGATAAACTGTGACAATCCCATACACACCTGGCAGGATCGTGATACACTGTGAAAAGCCCATATACACCTGGCAGGATCCTGATAAACTGTCAAACCCCCATACACACCTGGCAGGATCCTGATAAACTGTGAAAACCCCATACACACCTGGCAGGATCCTGATAAACTGTGAAACCCCCATACACACCTGGAAGGATCCTGATAAACTGTGAAACCCCCATAGACACATGACAAGATCCTGATAGACTGTGAAAAACCCATACACACCTGGCAGGATCCTGATAAACTATGGAAGCCCCCATTCACACCTGGCAGGATCCTGATCCACTTTGAAAACCCCATACACACCTGGCAGGATCCTGATAAACTATGAAACCCCCATACACACCTGGCAGGATCCTGATAAACTTTGAAACCCCCACAGACACCTGACAGGATCCTGATACACTGTGAAAACCCATACATACCTGGCAGGATCTTGCTACACAGTGAAACCCCATTCACACCTGGCAGGATCCTGATCCACTGTGAAACCCCCATACACACCTGGCAGGATCCTGATAAACTGTGAAACCCCCATGCACACCAGGCAGGATACTGATAATCTATGAAACCCCCATACACACCTAGCAGGATCCTGATGCACTGTGAAAGCCCCAGACACACCTGGCAGGATCTTGATGCAATGTGAAAGCCCCATACACACCTGGCAGGATCCTGATAAACTATGAAACCCCCATACACACCTGGCAGGATGCTGATAAACTTCGTAAATCCCATACACACCTGGCAGGATCGTGATACACTGTGAAAACCCCATGCACAACTGGCAGGATCTGGATAAATTGTGAAACCCCCATACACACCTGGCAGGATCCTGATATACTGTGAAATCACCAGACACACCTGGCAGGATCCTTATAAACTGTGAAAACCACATACACATAGGGCAGGATCCTGATAAACTATGAAAGCCCCATACACACCTGGCAGGATCCTGATAAATTGTGAAAATCTCATACACACCTGGCAGGATCCTGATACACTGTGAAAACCCCATACACAGCTGGCAGGATCCTGATAAACTGTGAAACGCCCATACACACCAGGCAGGATCCTGATAAACTGTGAAACCCCCATAGACACCTGACAGGATCCTGATAGACTGTGAAAACCCCATACATAACTGGCAGATTCCTGATACACAGTAAAACACCATTCACATCTGGCGGGATCCTGATACACTGTGAAACCCGATGCACACCTGGCAGAATCCTGATACTCTGTGACACCCCCATACACACCTGGAAGGATCCTGATACACTGTGAAACCCCATACACACCTGGCAGGATCATGATAAACTGCGAAAACCCTATACACACCCAGCAGGATCCTGATGCACTGTGAAAACCCCAGGTACACCTGACAGGATCCTGATGCACTGTGAAAGCTCCATACACACCTGGCAGGATCCTGATCCACTGTGAAAACCCGATACACACCTGGCAGGATCCTGATAATCTATGAAACCCCCATACACACCTGGCAGGATCCTGATAAACTGTGAAAACTTCATAGACAACAGGCAGGATTCTGATAATCTATGAAACCCCCAGACACACCTGGCAGGATCCTGATAAAATGTGAAACCCCCATACACACCTGGCAGGTTCCTGATCCACTGTGTAAACCCCATACATACCGAGCAGGAACCTGATGCACTGTGAAAACCCCAAACACACCTGGCAGGGTCCTGATATACTGTGAAAACCCCATTCACACCTGGCAGGATCCTGATACACTGTGAAAACCCCATACACACATGGCAGGATCCTGATACACTGTGAAACACCCATACACATCTGGCAGGATCATGATAAACTGCGAAAACCCTATACGCACCCAGCAGGATCCTGATGCACTGTGAAAACCCCAGGTACACCTGACAGGATCCTGATGCACTGTGAAAGCTCCATACACACCTGGCAGGTTCCTGATCCACTGTGAAAATCCCATACACACCTGGCAGGATTCTGATAATCTATGAAACCCCCAGACACACCTGGCAGGATCCTGATAAAATGTGAAACCCCCATACACACCTGGCAGGTTCCCGATCCACTATGTAAACCCCATACATACCGAGCAGGAACCTGATGCACTGTGAAAACCCCAAACACACCTGGCAGGGTCCTGATATACTGTGAAAACCCCATTCACACCTGGCAGGATCCTGATACACTGTGAAAACCCCATACACACATGGCAGGATCCTGATACACTGTGAAACACCCATACACATCTGGCAGGATACTGATTCACTATGAAACCCCCATACACACCTGGCAGGATCCTGATAAACTATGAAACCCCCATACTCATCTGGCAGGATCCTGATTCACTATGAAACCCCCATACACACCTGGCAGGATCCTGATAAACTATGAAACCCCCATACACACCTGGCAGGATACTGATCCACTGTGAAACCCCCATCCACACCTCGCAGGATCCAGATAAACTATGAAACCCCCATACACACCTGGCAGGATCCTGATAAACTGTGACAATCCCATACACACCTGGCAGGATCGTGATACACTGTGAAAAGCCCATATACACCTGGCAGGATCCTGATAAACTGTCAAAGCCCCATACACACCTGGCAGGATCCTGATAAACTGTGAAAACCCCATACATACCTGGCAGGATCCTGATCAACTGTGAAACCCACATACACACCAGGCAGGATCCTGATAAACTGTGAAACCCCCATAGACACATGACAAGATCCTGATACACTGTGAAAAACCCATACACACCTGGCAGGATCCTGATAAACTATGGAAGCCCCCATTCACACCTGGCAGGATCCTGATCCACAGTGAAACCCCCATACACACCTGGCAGGATCCTGATAAACTTTGAAACCCCCACAGACACCTGGCAGGATCCTGATAATCTATGAAACCCCCATACACACCTGGCAGGATCCTGATAAAATGTGAAACCCCCATACACACCTGGCAGGTTCCTGATCCACTGTGTAAACCCCATACATACCGAGCAGGAACCTGATGCACTGTGAAAACCACAAACACACCTGGCAGGGTTATGATACACTGTGAAAACCCCATTCACACCTGGCAGGATCCTGATACACTGTGAAAACCCCATACACACATGGCAGGATCCTGATACACTGTGAAACACCCATACACATCTGGCAGGATACTGATTCACTATGAAACCCCCATACACACCTGGCAGGATCCTGATAAACTATGAAACCCCCATACACACCTGGCAGGTTGCTGATACACTGTGTAAAACCCATACACACATAGCAGGATACTGATGCACTGTGAAAAACCTATACCCACCTGGCAGTGTCCTGATACACTGTGAAACCCCCATCCACACCTCCCAGGATCCTGATAAACTATGAAACCCCCATACACACCTGGCAGGATCCTGATACACTGTGAAACTCCCATACACATCTGGCAGGATCCTGATACACTATGAAACCCCCATCCACACCTCGCAGGATCCTGATAAACTATGAAACCCCCATACACACATGGCAAGATGCTGATAAACTGTGAAAACCCCATACACACCTGGCAGGATCCTGATAAACTGTGAAACCCACATACACACCAGGCAGGTTCCTGATGAACTGTGAAACCCCCATAGACACCTGACAGGATCCTGATACGCTGTGAAAAACCCAGACACACCTGGCAGGATCCTGATCCACTGTGAAACCCCCATAAACACCTGGCAGGATCCTGCTAAACTATGAAATACCCATACACACCTGGCAGGATCCTGATAAACTTTGCAACCCCCATAGACACCTGACAGGATCCTGATACACTGTGAAAACCCCACACATACCTGGCAGGATCCTGATACACAGTGAAACCCCATTCACACCTGGCAGGATCCTGATCCTCCGTGAAACCCCCATACACACCTGGAAGGATCCTGATACACTGTGTAACCCCATACACACTTAGCAGGATCCTGATGCACAGTGAAACCCCAAACACACCTGACAGGATCCTGATGCACTGTGAAAACACCATACACAGCTTGCAGGATCCTGATGCACTGTGAAAAACCCATACACACTTGGCAGGATCCTGATCCACTGTGAAAACCCCATACAAACCTGGCAGTATCCTGATAATGTATGAAACCCCCATACACAGCTGGCAGGATCCTGATAAACTGTGAAACCCCCTAACACACCAGGCAGGATCCTGATACACTGTGAAAACCCCATACACACCTGGCAGGATACTGATGCACTGTGAAAACCCCATGCACACCTGACAGGATCCTGATGTACTGTGAAAACCCCATACACACCTGGCAGGATCCTGATCCACTGTGAAAACCACATACACACCTGGCAGGATCCTGATAATCTATGAAACACCATAAACACCTGGCAGGATCCTGATAAACTGTGAAACCCCCATAAACACCAGGCAGGCTCCTGACACTCTTTAAAACCCCCAAAGACACCTGACAGGATCCTGATACACAGTGTAAACCCCATACATACCTGGCAGGCTCCTGATACACAGTGAAACCCCATTAACAACTGGCGGGATCCTGATACACTTTGAAACCCCAAACACACCTGGCAGGTTCCTGATCCACTGTGTAAACCCCATACACACCTGGCAGGATCCTGATGCACTGTGAAAACCCCATACACACCTGGCAGGGTCCTGATACACCTTGGAAAACCCCATTCACACCTGGCTGGAGCCTGATACACTGTGAAAACCCCATACACACCTGGCAGGATACTGATACACTGTGAAACCCCCATACTCATCTGGCAGGATCCTGATTCACTATGAAACCCCCATACACACCTGGCAGGATCCTGATAAACAATGAAACCCCCATACACACCTGGCAGGATACTGATCCACTGTGAAACTCCCATCCACACCTCGCAGGATCCTGATAAACTATGAAAACCCCATTCACACCTGGCAGGATCCTGATAAACTGTGACAATCCCATACACACCTGGCAGGATCGTGATACACTGTGAAAAGCCCATATACACCTGGCAGGATCCTGATAAACTGTGAAACACCCATACACACCTGGCAGGATCCTGATAATCTGTGAAAACCCCATGCACACCTGGCAGGATCCTGATAAACTGTGAACCCCACATACACAACAGGCAGGATCCTGATAAACTGTGAAGCCCCCAGAGACACATGACAGGATCCTGATACACTGTGAAAAACCCATACACACCTGGCAGGATCCTGATACACTATGGAAGCCCCCATACACACCTGGCAGGATCCTGATCCACAGTGAAACCCCCATACACACCTGGCAGGATCCGGATAAACTATGAAACCCCCATAGACACCTGGCAGGATCCTGATAAACTTTGAAACCCCCACAGACACCTGACAGGATCCTGATACACTGTGAAAACCCATACATACCTGGCAGGATCCTGATACATAGTGAAACCCCATTCACAACTGGCAGGATCCTGATCCACTGTGAAACCCCCATACACACCTGGAAGGATCCTGATACACTGTGAAACCCCAAACACACCTGGCAGTATCTGGATATATTTTGAAAACCCCATACACACCTGGCTGGATCCTGATAAACTGTGAAAACCCCATACACTTTTGACAGGATCCTGATGTACTGTGAAAACCCCATACACACCTGGCAGGATCCTGATAATCTATGAAACCCCCATACACACCTGGCAGGATCCAGATAAACTGTGAAACCCCCATGCACACCAGGCAGGATACTGATAATCTATGAAACCCCCATATACACCTAGCAGGATCCTGATGCACTGGGAAAGCCCCAGACACACCTCGCAGGATCCTGATGCACTGTGAAAGCCCCATACACACCTGGCAGGATCCTGATAAACTATGAAACCCCCATACACACCTGGCAGGATCCTGATAAACTGTGAAAATCCCATACACACCTGGCAGGATCCTGATAAACTATGAAACCCCCATACACACCTGGCAGGATGCTGATAAACTGTGTAAATCCCATACACACCCAGCAGGATCCTGATGCACTGTGAAAATCCCAGATACACCTTTCAGGATCCTGATGCACTGTGAAATCTCCATACACACCTGGCAGGATCCTGATCCACTGTGAAAACCCCATACAAACCTGGAAGGATCCTGATAATCTATGAAACCCCCATACACACCTGGCAGGATCCTGATAAACTGTGAAAACCCCACAGACAACACGCAGGATTCGGATACACTGTGAAAACCCCATATACACCTGGCAGGATACTGATGCACTGTGAAAACCCCATACACACCTGGCAGGATCCTCATCCACTGTGAAAACCCCATACACACCTGGCAGGATCCTGATAATCTATGAAACCCCCATACACACCTGGCAGGCTCCTGATGAACTGTGAAAACCCCAGACATACCTGGCAGGATCCTGATACACAGTGAAACCCCATTCACAGCTGGCAGGATCCTGATCCACTGTGAAACCCCCATACACACATGGAAGGATCCTGATACACTGTGAAACCCCCATACACACTTGGCAGGATCCTGATACACTGTGAAACCCCCATACACACCTGGAAGTATCCTGATAAACTGTGGAACCCCAAACACACCTGGCAGGATCCTGATATATTTTGAAAACCCCATACACACCTGGCAGGATCCTGATACACTGTGAAAACCCCATACACATCTGGCAGGATACTGATGCACTGTGAAAACCCCATACACACCTGGCAGGATCCTGATCCAATTTGAAAACCCCATACACACCTGGCAGGATCCTGATAATCTATTAAACCCCCATACACACCTGGCAGGATCCTGATAAACTGTGAAACCCCCATACACACCTGGCAGGATCCTGATACACTGTAAAACACCATACACACCTGGCAGGATCCTGATGCACTGTGAAAACCCCATACACACGTGGCAGGATCCTGATCCACTGTAAAAACCCCATACACACCTGTCAGGATCCTGATGCACTGTGAAAACCCCACACACTTGGCAGGATCCTGATCCACTGTGAAAACCCCATACACACCTGGCAGGATCCGGATAATCTATGAAACCCCCAAACACACCTGGCAGGATCCTGATAAACTGTGAATCCCCCATACATACCAGGCAGGATCCTGATACACTGTGAAAACCCCATAGACACCTGACAGGATCCTGATGCACTGTGAAAACCCCCATACATACCTGGCAGGATCCTGATACAGAGTGAAACCCCATTCACATCTGGCGGTATCCTGATACACTGTGAAACCCCATACACACCTGGCAGGTTGCTGATACACTGTGTAAACCCCATACACACCAAGCAGGATACTGATGCACTGTGAAAAACCTATACACACCTGGCAGGGTCCTGATACACTGTGAAAACCCCGTACACACCTGGCAGATTCCTGATACACTGTGAAACCCCCATGCACATCTGACAGGATCCTGATTCACTATGAAACCCGCATACACACCTGGCAGGATCCTGATAAACTATGAAACCCCCATCCACACCACGCAGGATCCTGATAAACTATGAAACCCCCATGCACACCTGGCAGGATTCTGATAAACTGTGAAAATCCCATACACTCCTGGCAGGATCGTGATACACTGTGAAAACCCCATACACACCTGGCAGGATCCTGATAAACTGTGAAAACCCCATAAACACCTGGCAGGATCCTGATAAACTGTGAAACCCACATACACACCAGGCAGGGTCCTGATAAACTGTTAAACCCCCATAGACACCTGACAGGATCCTGATACGCTGTGAAAAACCCAGACACACCTGGCAGGATCCTGATCCACTGTGAAACCCCGATAAACACCTGGCAGGATCCTGATAAACTATGAAATACCCATACACAACTGGCAGGATCCTGATAAACTTTGCAACCCCCATAGACACCTGACAGGATCCTGATACACTGTGAAAACCCCACACATACCTGGCAGGATCCTGATACACAGTGAAACCCCATTCACACCTGGCAGGATCCTGATCCACTGTGAAACCCCATACACCCTTAGCAGTATCCTGATGCACTGTGAAACCCCAAACACACCTGGCAGGATCCTGATATATTTTGAATACCCCATACACACCTGGCAGGATCCTGATACACTGTGAAAACACCATACACAGCTGGCAGGATCCTGATGCAATTTGAAAACCCCATACACACCTGGCAGGATCCTGATCCACTGCGAAAACCCCATACAAACCTGGCAGTATCCTGATAATCTATGAAACCCCCATACACACCTGGCAGGATCCTGATAAACTGTGAAACCCCAAAGCACACCAGGCAGGATCCTGATACACTGTGAAAACCCCATACACACCTGGCCGGATACTGATGCACTGTGAAAACCCCAGACACACCTGGCAGTATCCTGATACACTGTGAAAACCCCATACGCACCTGGCAGGATCCTGATGCACTGTGAAAACCCCATACACACCTGGCAGGATCCTGATCCACTGTGAAAACCACATGCACACCGGGCAGGATCCTGATAATCTATGAAACACCATAAACACCTGGCAGGATCCCGATATACTGTGAAACCCCCATAAACACCAGGCAGGCTCCTGATACTCTGTAAAACACCCATAGACACCTGACAGGATCCTGATACACTGTGAAAAACCCATACACACCTGGCAGGATCCTGATAAACTATGGAAGCCCCCATACACACCTAGCAGGATCCTGATCCACAGTGAAACCCCCATACACACCTGGCACGTACCTGATAAACTATGAAACCCCCATACACACCAGGCAGGATCCTGATAAACTGTGAAACCCCCATAGACACATGACAGGATCCTGATACACTGTGAAAAACCCATACACACCTGGCAGGATCCTGATAAACTATGGAAGCCTCCATACACACCTGGCAGGATCCTGATCCACAGTGAAACCCCCATACACACCTGGCAGGATCCTGATAAACTATGAAACCCCATACACACCTGGCAGGATCCTGATAAACTTTGAAACCCACACAGACACCTGACAGGATCCTGATACACTGTGAAAACCCATACATACCTGGCAGGATCCTGATACACAGTGAAACCCCATTCACACCTGACAGGATCCTGATCCACTGTGAAACCCCCATACACACCTGGAAGGATCCTGATACACTGTGAAACCCCATACACACTTGGCAGGATCCTGATGCACAGCGAAACCCCCATACACACCTGGAAGGATCCTGATACACTGTGAAACCCCAAACACACCTGGCAGGATCCTGATAAATTTTGAAAACCCCATACACACCTGGCTGGATCCTGATAAACTGTGAAAACCCCATACACTTTTGACAGGATCCTGATGTACTGTGAAAACCCCATACACACCTGGCAGGATCCTGATAATCTATGAAACCCCCATACACACCTGGCAGGATCCTGATAAACTGTGAAACCCCCATGCACACCAGGCAGGATACTGATAATCGATGAAACACCCATACACACCTAGCAGGATCCTGATGCACTGTGAAAGCCCCAGACACACCTGGCAGGATCCTGATGCACTGTGAAAGCCCCATACACACCTGGCAGGATCCTGATAAACTATGAAACCACCATACACACCTGGCAGGATCCTGATAAACTGTGAAAATCCCATACACACCTGGCAGGATCCTGATCCACTGTGAAACCCCCATCCACACCTGGCAGGATCCTGATAAACTATGAAACCCCCAAACACATCTGGCAGGATGCTGATAAACTGTGTAAATCCCATACACACCTGGCACTATCGTGATACACTGTGAAAACCCCATGCACAACTGGCAGGATCTGGATAAACTGTGAAACCCCCATACACACCTGGCAGGATCCTGATATACTGTGAAATCCCCAGACACACCTGGCAGGATCCTTATAAACTGTGAAAACCACATGCACACAGGGCAGGATCCTGATAAACTGTGAAACGCCCATACACACCAGGCAGGATCCTGATAAACTGTGAAACCTCCATAGACACTGACAGGATCCTGATAGACTGTGAAAACCCCAAACATAACTTGCAGATTCCTGATACACAGTAAAGCACCATTCACATCTGGCGGGATCCTGATACACTGTGAAACCCGATACACACCTGGCAGGATCCTGATACTCTGTGACACCCCCATACACACCTGGAAGGATCCTAATACACTGTGAAACCCCAGACACACCTGGCAGGATCATGATAAACTGCGAAAACCCCATACACACCTAGCAGGATCCTGATGCACTGTGAAAACCCCAGATACACCTGGCAGGATCCTGATGCACTGTGAAAGCTCAATACACACCTGGCAGGATCCTGAACCACTGTGAAAACCCCTTACACACCTGGCAGGATCCTGATAATCTATGAAACCCCAATACACACCTGGCAGGATCCTGATAAACTGTGAAAACCCCATAGACAACAGGCAGGATTCTGATACACAGTGAAAACCCCATACACACCTGGCAGGATCCTGATCCACTGTGAAAACCCCATACACACCTGGCAGGATCCTGATCCACTGCGAAAACCCCATACACACCTGGCAGGATCCGGATAATCTATGAAACCCCCATACAAACCTGGCAGGATCCTGACAAAATGTGAAACCCCCATATACACCTGGCAGGATCCTGATCCGCTGTGTATACCCCATACATACCGAGCAGGATCCTGATGCACTGTGAAAACCCGAAACACACCTGGCAGGGTCCTGATACACTGCGAAAACCCCATTCACACCTGGAAGGATCCTGATACACTGTGAAACACCCATACACATCTGGCAGGATACTGATTCACTATGAAACCCCCATACACACCTGGCAATATCCTGATAAACTATGAAACCCCCATACACACCTGGCAGGATCCTGATAAACTATGAAACCCCCATACACACCTGGCAGGATACTGATCCACTGTGAAACCCCCATCCACACCTCGCAGGATCCTGATAAACTATGAAACCCCCATACACACCTGGCAGGATCCTGATAAACTGTGACAATCCCATACACACCTGGCAGGATCGTGATACACTGTGAAAAGCCCATATACACCTGGCAGGATCCTCATAAACTGTGAAACCCCCATACACACCTGGCAGGATCCTGATAAACTGTGAAAACCCCATACACACCTGGCAGGATCCTGATAAACTGTGAAACCCACATACACACCATGCAGGATCCTGATAAACTGTGAAACCCCCATAGACACATGACAGGATCCTGATACACTGTGAAAAACCCATACACACCTGGCAGGATCCTGATCCACTGCGAAAACCCCATGCACACCTGGCAGGATCCTGATAAACTTTGAAACCCCCAAAGACACCTGACAGTATCCTGATACACTGTGAAAACCCATACTTACCTGGCAGGATCGTGATACAAAGTGAAACCCCATTCACACCTGGCAGGATCCTGATCCACTGTGAAACCCCCATACACACCAGGCAGGATCCTGATAAACTGTGAAACCCCCATAGACACCTGACACCATCCTGATAAACTGTGAAACCCCATTCACATCTGGCGGGATCCTGATACACTGTGAAACCCCATACACACCTGGCAGGATCCTGATGAACAGTGAAATCCCCATCCACACCTGGCAGGATCCTGATAAACTATGAAACCCCCATACACACCTGGCAGGATCCTGATAAACTGTGAAAATCCCATACACACATGGCAGGATCCTGATTATCTGTGAAACCCCCATACACACCTGGCAGGATCCTGATAAACTATGAAACCCCCATACACACCTGGCAGGATCCTGATAAATTGTGAAAATCCTGTACACACCTGGCAGGATCCTGATATACTGTGAAAACCAACACTCATCTGGCGGGATCCTGATAGACTGTGAAACCCCATTCACACCTGGCAGGATCCTGATAAACTGTGAAACCCCCATAAACACCTGGCAGGATCCTGATAAACTGTGAAACCCACATACAGACCAGGCAGGATCCTGATAAACTATGAAACCCCCATACACACCTGGCAGGATCCTGATAAACTGTGAAAACCCCATAGACAACAGGCAGGATTCGGATACACTGTGAAAACCCCATACACACCTGGCAGGATACTGATGCACTGTGAAAACCCCATACACACCTGGCAGGATCCTAATCCACTGTGAAAACCCCATACACACCTGACAGGATCCTGATAATCTATGAAACCCCCATACACACCTGGCAGGCTCTTGATGAACTGTGAAAACCCCAGACATACCTGGCAGGATCTTGATACACAGTGAAACCCCATTCACACCTGGCAGGATCCGGATCCACTGTGAAACCCCCATACACACATGGAAGGATCCTGATACACTGTGAAACCCCATACACTCTTGGCAGGATCCTGATACACTGTGAAACCCCCATACACACCTGGAAGGATCCTGATAAACTGTGAAACCCCAAACACACCTGGCAGGATCCTGATATATTTTGAAAACCCCATACACACCTGGCAGGATCCTGATACACTGTGAAAACCCCATACACATCTGGGAGGATCCTGATGCACTGTGAAAACCCCATACACACCTGGCAGGATCCTGATCCAATTTGAAAACCCCATACACACCTGGCAGGATCCTGATAATCTTTTAAACCCCCATACACACCTGGAAGGATCCTGATAAACTGTGAAACCCCCATACACACCTGGCAGGATCCTGATACACTGTAAAACACCATACACACTTGGCAGGATCCTGATGTACTGTGAAAACCCCATACACACGTGGCAGGATCCTGATACACTGTGAAAACCCCATACACACCTGGCAGGATCCTGATGCACTGTGAAAACCCCACACACTTGGCAGGATCCTGATCCACTGTGAAAAGCCAATACACTCCTGGCAGGATCCTGATAATCTATGAAACCCCCATACACACCTGGCAGGATCCTGATAAACTGTGAATCCCCCATACATACCAGGCAGGATCCTGATACACTGTGAAAACCCCATAGACACCTGACAGGATCCTGATGCACTGTGAAAACCCCCATACATACCTGGCAGGATCCTGATACAGAGTGAAACCCCATTCACATCTGGCGGTATCCTGATACACTGTGAAACCCCATACACACCTGGCAGGTTGCTGATAAACTGTGAAACCCACATACACACCAGGCAGGATCCTGATAAACTGTGAAACCCCCATAGACACCTGACAGGATCCTGATACGCTGTGAAAAACCCAGACACACCTGGCAGGATCCTGATCCACTGTGAAACCCCCATGAACACCTGGCAGGATCCTGATAAACTATGAAATACCCATACACACCTGGCAGGATCCTGATAAACTTTGCAACCCCCATAGACACCTGACAGGATCCTGATACACTGTGAAAACCCCACACATACCTGGCAGGATCCTGATACACAGTGAAACCCCATTCACACCTGGCAGGATCCTTAACCACTGTGAAACCCCCATACACACCTGGAAGGATCCTGATACACTGTGAAACCCCATACACACTTAAAAGTATCCTGATGCACTGTGAAACCCCAAACACACCTGGCAGGATCCTGATATATTTTGAAAACCCCAGACACACCTGGCAGGATCCTGATAAACTGTTGAACCACAAAACACACCAGGCAGGATCCTGATACACTGTGAAAACCCCATACACACCTGGAAGGATACTGATGCACTGTGAAAACCCCATACACACCTGGCAGGATCCTGATACACTGTGAAAACCCCGTACGCACCTGGCAGGATCCTGATGCACTGTGAAAACCCCATACACACCTGGCAGGATCCTGATCCACTGTGAAAACCACATACACACCTGGCAGGATCCTGATAATCTATGAAAAACCATAAACACCTGACAGGATCCTGATACACAGTGAAAATCCCATACATACCTGGCAGGATCCTGATACACAGTGAAACCCCATTAACAACTGGCCGGATCCTGATACACTGTGAAACCCCATAAACATCTGGCAGGTTCCTGATCCACTGTGTAAACCCCATACACACCTAGCAGGATCCTGATGCACTGTGAAAACCCCATACACACCTGGTAGGGTCCTGATACACCTTGGAAAACCCCATTCACACCTGGCTGGATCCTGATACACTGTGAAAACCCCATACACACCTGGCAGGATCCTGATACACTGTGAAACCCCCATGCTCATCTGGCAGGATCCTGATTAACTATGAAACCCCCATACACACCTGCCAGGATCCTGATAAACTATGAAAGCCCCATACACACATGGCAGGACACTGATCCACTGTGAAACCCCCATCCACACCTCGCAGGATCCTGATAAACTATGAAACCCCCATACACACCTGGCAGGATCCTGATAAACTGTGACAATCCCATACACACCTGGCAGGATCCTGATAAACTGTGAAAACCCCATACACACCTGGCAGGATCCTGATAAACTGTGAAACCCACATACACACCAGGCAGGATCCTGATAAACTGTGAAACCCCCATAGACACATGACAGGATCCTGAGACACTGTGAAAAACCCATACACACCTGGCAGGATCCTGAAAAACTATGGAAGCCCCCATACACACCTGGCAGGATCCTGATCCACAGTGAAACCCCCATCCACACCTGGCAGGATCCTGATAAACTATGAAACCCCCATACACACCTGGCAGGATCCTGATAAACTGTGAAACCCCCATACAAACCTGGCAGGATCCTGATAAACTGTGAAAACCCCATACACACCTGACAGGATCCTGATAAACTGTGAAACCCACATACACACCAGGCAGGATCCTGATAAACTGTGAAACCCCCATAGACACATGACAGTATCCTGAGACACTGTGAAAAACCCATATACACCTGGCAGGATCCTGATAAACTATGGAAGCCCCCATACACACCTGGCTGGATCCTGATCCACAGTGAAACCCCCATACACACCTGGCAGGATCCTGATAAACTATGAAACCCCCATAGACACCTGGCAGGATCCTGATAAACTTTGAAACCCTCACAGACACCTGACAGGATCCTGATACACTGTGAAAACCCATGCATACCTGGCAGGATCCTGATACACAGTGAAACCCCATTCACACCTGGCAGGATCCTGATCCACTGTGAAACCCCCATACACACCTGGAAGGATCCTGATACACTGTGAAACCCCATACACACTTGGCAGGATCCTAATGCACTGCGAAACCCCCATACACACCTGGAAGGATCCTGATACACTGTGAAACCCCAAACACACCTGGCAGGATCCTGATAAATTTTGAAAACCCCATACACACCTGGCTGGATCCTGATAAACTGTGAAAACCCCATACACTTTTGACAGGATCCTGATGTACTGTGAAAACCCCATACACACCTGGCAGGATCCTGATAATCTATGAAACCCCCATACACACCTGGCAGGATCCTGATAAACTGTGAAACCCCCTTGCACACCAGGCAGGATACTGATAATCGATGAAACCCCCATACACACCTAGTAGGATCCTGATGCACTGTGAAAGCCCCAGACACACCTGGCAGGATCCTGATGCACTGTTAAAGCCCCATACACACCTGGCAGGATCCTGATAAACTATGAAACCCCCATACACACCTGGCAGGATGCTGATAAACTGTGTAAATCCCATACACACCTGGCAGGATCGTGATACACTGTGAAAACCCCATGCACAACTGGCAGGATCTGGAGAAACTGTGAAACCCCCATACACACCTGGCAGGATCCTGATATACTGTGAAATCCCCAGACACACCTGGCAGGATCCTTATAAACTGTGAAAACCACATACACACAGGGCAGGATCCTGATAAACTATGAAAGCCCCATACACACCTGGCAGGATCCTGAGAAATTGTGAACATCTCATACACACCTGGCAGGATCCTGATACACTGTGAAAACCCCATACACACCTGGCAGGATCCTGATAAACTGTGAAACGCCCATACACACCAGGCAGGATCCTGACAAACTGTGAAACCTCCATAGACACCTGTCAGGATCCTGAAAGACTGTGAAAACCCCATACATAACTGGCAGATTCCTGATACACAGTAAAACACCATTCACATCTGGCGGGATCCTGATACACTGTGAAACCCGATACATACCTGGCAGGATCCTGATACTCTGTGACACCCCCATACACACCTGGAAGGATCCTGATACACTGTGAAACCCCATACACACCTGGCAGGATCATGATAAACTGCGAAAACCCCATACACACCTAGCAGGATCCTGATGCACTGTGAAAACCCCAGATACACCTGGCAGGATCCTGATGCACTGTGAAAGCTCCATCCACACCTGGCAGGATCCTGATTACTGTGAAAACCCCATACACACCTGGCAGGATCCTGATAATCTATGAAACCCCCATACACACCTGGCAGGATCCTGATAAACTGTGAAAACCCCATAGACAACAGGCAGGATTCTGATACACTGTGAAAACCCCATACACACCTGGCAGGATACTGATGCACTGTGAAAACCCCATACACACCTGGCAGGATCCTGATCCACTGTGAAAACCCCATACACACCTGGCAGGATCCGGATAATCTATGAAACCCCCAGACTCACCTGGCAGGATCCTGACAAAATGTGAAACCCCCATATACACCTGGCAGGTTCCTGATCCGCTGTGTATACCCCATACATACCGAGCAGGAACCTGATGCACTGTGAAAACCCGAAACACACCTGGCAGGGTCCTGATACACTGTGAAAACCCCATTCACACCTGGCAGGATCCTGATACACTGTGAAACACCCATACACATCTGGCAGGATACTGATTCACTATGAAACCCCCATACACACCTGGCAGGATCCTGATAAACTATGAAACCCCCATACTCATATGGCAGGTTCCTGATTCACTATGAAACCCCCATACACACCTGGCAGGATCCTGATAAACTATGAAACCCCCATACACACCTGGCAGGATACTGATCCACTGTGAAACCCCCATACACACCAGGCAGGATCCTGATAAACTGTGAAACCCCCATAGACACCTGACACAATCCTGATACACTGTGAAACCCCATTCACTTCTGGCGGGATCCTGATACACTGTGAAACCCCATACACACCTGGAAGGATCCTGATGAACATTGAAACCCCCATCCACACCTGGCAGGATTCTGATACACTGTGAAAACCCATACATACCTGGCAGGATCCTGATACACAGTGAAACCCCATTCACACCTGGCAGGATCCTGATCCATTGTGAAACCCCCATACACACCAGGCAGGATCCTGATAAACTGTGAAACCCCCATAGACACCTGACACAATCCTGATACACTGTGAAACCCCATTCACTTCTGGCGGGATCCTGATACACTGTGAAACCCCATACACACCTGGAAGGATCCTGATGAACAGTGAAACCCCCATCCACACCTGGCAGGATCCTGATAAACTATGAAACCCCCATACACACCTGGCAGGATCCTGATGAACTGTGAAAATCCCATACACACATGGCAGGATCCTGATAATCTGTGAAACCCCCATACGCACCTGGCAGGACCTGATAAACTCTGAAACCCCCATACACACCTGGCAGGATCCTGATAAATTGTGAAATTCCAGTACACAACTGGCAGGATCCTGATACACTGTGAAAACCCCATACACAACTGGCAGGATCCTGATAAACTGTGAAACCCCCATACACACCTGGCAGGATCCTAATATACTGTGAAAGCCCATACACATCTGGCGGGATCCTGATAAATTGTGAAACCCCATTCACACCTGGCAGGATCCTGATAAACTGTGAAACCCCCATAAACACCTGGCAGGATTTGATAAACTGTGAAACCCACATACAGACCAGGCAGGATCCTGATAAACTGTGAAACCCCCATAGACACCTGACAGAATCCTGAAACGCTGTAAAAAGTCCATACACACCTGGCAGGATCCTGATAAACTATGAAACCCCCATACATACCTGGCAGGATCCTCATAAACTGTGAAACCCCATACACATCTGGCAGGATCCTGATACACTGTGAAAACCCCAAACACACCTGGCAGGATCCTGATACAATGTGAAACCCCCATACACACCTGGCAGGACCCTGATAAACTATGAAATCCCCATACACAACTGGCAGGATGCTGATAAACAGTGAATCCCCATAGACACCTGACAGGATCCTGATGAACTGTGAAAACCCCAGACATACCTGGCAGGATCCTGATACACAGTGAAACCCCATTCACACCTGGCAAGATCCTGATCCACTGTGAAACCCCCATACACACATGGAAGGATCCTGATACACTGTGAATCCCCATACACACTTGGCAGGATCCTGATACACTGTGAAACCCCCATACACACCTGGCAGGATCCTGATAAACTGTGAAACCCCCATACACACCAGGCAGGATCCTGATACACTGTAATAACACCATACACACCTGGCAGGATCCTGATGCACTGTGAAAACCCCATACACACCTGGCAGGATCCTGATACACTGTGAAAACCCCATACACACCTGGCAGGATCCTGATGCACTGTGAAAACCCCATACACACTTGGCAGGATCCTGATCCACTGTGAAAACCCCATACACACCTGGCAGGATCCTGATAATCTATGAAAACCCCATACACACCTGGCAGGATCCTGATAAACTGTGAATCCCCCATACATACCAGACAGGATCCTGATACACTGTGAAAACCCCATAGACACCTGACAGGATCCTGATGCACTGTGAAAACCCCCATACATACCTGGCAGGATCCTGATACAGAGTGAAACCCCATTCACATCTGGCGGTATCCTGATACAATGTGAAACCCCATACACACCTGACAGGTTGCTGATACACTGTGTAAACCCCATACACACCTAGCAGGATACTGATGCACTGTGAAAAACCTATACACACCTGGCAGTGTCCTGATACACTGTGAAAACCCCATTCACACCTGGCAGGATACTGATACACTGTGAAAACCCCATACACACCTGGCAGGATCCTGATACACTGTGAAACTCCCATACACATCTGGCAGGATCCTGATTCACTATGAAATCTCCATACACACCTGGCAGGATCCTGATAAACTATGAAACCCCCATCCACACCTCGCAGGATCCTGATAAACTATGAAACCCCCATACACACCTGGCAGGATCCTGATAAACTGTGAAAATCCCATACACTCCTGGCAGGATCGTGATACACTGGGAAAACCCCATACACACCTGGCAGGATCCTGAGAAACTGTGAAACCCCCATACACACCTGGCAGGATCCTGATGAACTGTGAAAACCCCATACACTCCTGGCAGGATCCTGATAAACTGTGAAACCCACATACACACCAGGCAGGATCCTGATAAGCTGTGAAACCCCCATAGACACCTGACAGGATCCTGATACGCTGTGAAAAACCCAGACACACCTGGCAGGATCCTGATAAACTATGAAATACCCATACACACCTGGCAGGATCCTGATAAACTTTGCAACCCCCATAGACACCTGACAGGATCCTGATACACTGTGAAAACCCCACACATACCTGGCAGGATCCTGATACACAGTGAAACCCCATTCACACCTGGCAGGATCCTGATCCACTGTGAAACCCCCATACACACCTGGAAGGATCCTGATACAGTGTGAAACCCCATACTCATCTGGCAGGATCCTGATTCACTATGAAACCCCCATACACACCTGGCAGGATCCTGATAAACAATGAAACCCCCATACACACCTGGCAGGATACTGATCCACTGTGAAACTCCCATCCACACCTCGCAGGATCCTGATAAACTATGAAACCCCCATACACACCTGGCAGGATCCTGATAAACTGTGACAATCACATACACACCTGGCAGGATCGTGATACACTGTGAAAAGCCCATATACACCTGGCAGCATCCTGATAAACTGTGAAACTCCCACACACCTGGCAGGATCCTGATAAACTGTGAAAACCCCATACACACCTGGCAGGATCCTGATCAACTGTGAAACCCACATACACACCAGGCAGGATACTGATAAACTGTGAAACCCCCAGAGACACATGACAGTATCCTGATCCACTGTGAAAAACCCATACACACCTGGCAGGATAATGATAAACTACGGAAGCCCCCATACACACCTGGCAGGATCCTGATCCACAGTGAAACCCCCATACACACCTGGCAGGATCCTGATACACAGTGAAACCCCATTCACACCTGGCAGGATCCTGATCCACTGTGAAACCCTCATACACACCTGGAAGGATCCTAATACACAGTGAAACCCCAAACACACTTAGCAGGATCCTGATGCACTGTGAAACCCCAAACACACCTGGCAGGATCCTGATAAACTGTGACAATCACATACACACCTGTCAGGATCGTGATACACTGTGAAAAGCCCATATACACCTGGCAGGATCCTGATAAACTGTGAAACTCGCATACACACCTGGCAGGATCCTGATCCACTGTGAAAACCCCAAACAAACCTGGAAGTATCCTGATAATGTATGAAACCCCCATACACACCTGGCAGGATCCTGATAAACAGTGAAACCCCCAAACACACCAGGCAGGATCCTGATACACTGTGAAAACCCAATACACACCTGGCAGGATCCTGAAACACTTTGAAAACCCCATACGCACCTAGCAGGATCCTGATGCACTGTGAAAACCCCATACACACCTGGCAGGATCCTGATCCACTGTGAAAACCACATACACACCTGGCAGGATCCTGATAATCTATGAAACACCATAAACACCTGGCAGGATCCGGATAAACTGTGAAACCCCCATAAACACCAGGCAGGCTCCTGACACTCTTTAAAACCCCCATAGACACCTGACAGGATCCTGATACACAGTGAAAACCCCATACATACCTGGCAGGATCCTGATACACTGTGAAACCCCATAAACACCTGGCAGGTACCTGATCCACTGTGTAAACCCCATACACACCTAGCAGGATTCTGATGCTCTGTGAAAACCCCATACACACCTGGCAGGGTCCTGATACACCTTGGAAAACCCCATTCACACCTGGCTGGATCCTGATACACTGTGAAAACCCCATACACACCTGGCAGGTTACTGATACAGTGTGAAACCCCATACTCATCTGGCAGGATCCTGATTCACTATGAAACCCCCATACACACCTGGCAGGATCCTGATAAACTGTGACAATCACATACACACCTGTCAGGATCGTGATACACTGTGAAAAGCCCATATACACCTGGCAGGATCCTGATAAACTGTGAAACTCGCATACACACCTGGCAGGATCCTGATCCACTGTGAAAACCCCATACAAACCTGGCAGTATCCTGATAATGTATGAAACCCCCATACACACCTGGCAGGATCCTGATAAACTGTGAAACCCCCAAACACACCAGGCAGGATCCTGATACACTGTGAAAACCCCATACACACCTGGCAGGATCCTGAAACACTTTGAAAACCCCATACGCACCTGGCAGGATCCTGATGCACGGTGAAAACCCCATACACACCTGGCAGGATCCTGATCCACTATGAAAACCCCATACACACTTGGCAGGATCCTGATAATCTATGAAACACCATAAACACCTGGCAGGATCCGGATAAACTGTGAAACCCCCATAAACACCAGGCAAGCTCCTGACACTCTTTAAAACCCCCATAGACACCTGACAGGATCCTGATACACAGTGAAAACCACATACATACCTGGCAGGATCCTGATACACAGTGAAACCCCATTAACAACTGGCGGGATCCTGATACACTGTGAAACCCCATAAACACCTGGCAGGTACCTGATCCACTGTGCAAACCCCATACACACCTAGCAGGATCCTGATGCACTGTGAAAACCCCATACACACATGGCAGGGTCCTGATACACCTTGGAAAACCCCATTCACACCTGGCTGGATCCTGATACACTGTAAAAACCCCATACACACCTGGCAGGTTACTGATACAGTGTGAAACCCCATACTCATCTGGCAGGATCCTGATTCACTATGAAACCCCCATACACACCTGGCAGGATCCTGATAAACAATGAAACCCCCATACACACCTGGCAGGATACTGATCCACTGTGAAACTCCCATCCACACCTCGCAGGATCCTGATAAACTATGAAACCCCCATACACACATGGCAGGATCCTGATAAACTGTGACAATCACATACACACCTGTCAGGATCGTGATACACTGTGAAAAGCCCATATACACCTGGCAGGATCCTGATAAACTGTGAAACTCGCATACACACCTGGCAGGATCCTGATAAACTGTGAAAACCCCATACACACCTGGCAGGATCCTGATCAACTGTGAAACCCACATACACACCAGGCAGGATCCTGATAAACTGTGAAACCCCCAGAGACACATGACAGTATCCTGATACACTGTGAAAAACCCATACACACCTGGCAGGATCCTGATAAACTATGGAAGCCCCCATACACACCTGGCAGGATCCTGATCCACAGTGAAACCCCCATACACACCTGGCAGGATCCTGAGAAACAATGAAACTCCCATACACACCTGGCAGGATCCTGATAATCTTTGAAACCCCCACAGACACCTGACAGGATCCTGATACACTGTGAAAACCCATACATACCTGGCAGGATCCTGATACATAGTGAAACCCCATTCACACCTGGCAGGATCCTGATCCACTGTGAAACCCCCATACACACCTGGAAGGATCCTGATACACTGTGAAACCCCATACACACTTGGCAGGATCCTGATACACTGCGAAACCCCCATACACACCGGGAAGGATCCTGATAAACTGTGAAACCCCAAACACACCTGGCAGGATCCTGATATATTTTGAAAACCCCATACACACCTGGCTGGATCCTGATAAACTGTGAAAACCCCATACACTTTTGACAGGATCCTGATGTACTGTGAAAACCCCAAACACACCTGGCAGGATCCTGATAATCTATGAAACCCCCATACACACCTGGCAGGATCCTGATAAACTGTGAAACCCCCATGCACACCAGGCAGGATACTGATAATCGATGAAACCCCCATACACACCTGGCAGGATCCTGATGCACTGTGAAAGCCCCAGACACACCTGGCAGGATCCTGATGCACAGTGAAAGACCCATACACACCTGGCAGGATCCTGATAAACTATGAAACCCCCATACACACCTGGCAGGATGCTGATAAACTGTGTAAATCCCATACACACCTGGCAGGATCGTGATACACTGTGAAAACCCCATGCACAACTGGCAGGATCTGGATAAACTGTGAAACCCCCATACACACCTGGCAGGATCCTGAAATACTGTGAAATCCCCAGACACACCTGGCAGGATATTTATAAACTGTGAAAACCACATACACACAGGGCAGGATTCTGATAAACTATGAAAGCCCCATACACACCTGGCAGGATCCTGATAAATTGTGAAAATCTCATACACACCTGGCAGGATCCTGATATACTGTGAAAACCCCATACAGACCTGGGAGGATCCTGATAAACTGTGAAAGGCCCATGCACACCAGGCAGGATCCTGATAAACTGTGAAACCCCCATAGACACCTGACAGGATCCTGATACTCTGTGAAAACCCCATACATAACTGGCAGATTCCTGATACACAGTAAAACACCATTCACATCTGGCGGGATCCTGATACACTGTGAAACCCGATACACACCTGGCAGGATCCTGATACTCTGTGACACCCCATACACACCTGGAAGGATCCTGATACACTGTGAAACCCCATACACAACTGGCAGGATCATGATAAACTGCGAAAACCCTATACACACCCAGCAGGATCCTGATGCACTGTGAAAACCCCAGATACGCCTGGCAGGATCCTGATGCACTGTGAAAGCTCCATACACACCTGGCAGGAACCTGATCCACTGTGAAAACCCCATACACACCTGGCAGAATCCTGATAATCTATGAAACCCCCATACACACCTGGCAGGATCCTGATAAACTGTGAAAACCCCATAGACAACAGGCAGGATTCTGATACACTGTGCAAACCCCATACACACCTGGCAGGATACTGATGCACTGTGAAAACCCCATACACACCTGGCAAGAGCCTGATCCACTGTGAAAAACCCATACACACCTGGCAGGATCCTGATGAACAGTGAAAACCCCAGACATACCTGGCAGGATCCTGATACACAGTGAAACCCCATTCACATCTGGCGGTATCCTGATACAATGTGAAACCCCATACACACCTGACAGGTTGCTGATACCCTGTGTAAACCCCATACACACCTAGCAGGATACTGATGCACTGTGAAAAACCTATACACACCTGGCAGTGTCCTGATACACTGTGAAAACCCCATTCACACCTGGCAGGATACTGATACACTGTGAAAACCCCATACACACCTGGCAGGATCCTGATACACTGTGAAACTCCAATACACATCTGGCAGGATCCTGATTCACTATGAAATCCCCATACACACCTGGCAGGATCCTGATAAACTATGAAACCCCCATCCACACCTCGCAGGATCCTGATAAACTATGAAAACCCCATACACACCTGGCAGGATCCTGATAAACTGTGAAAATCCCATACACTCCTGGCAGGATCGTGATACACTGGGAAAACCCCATACACACCTGGCAGGATCCTGAGAAACTGTGAAACCCCCATACACACCTGGCAGGATCCTGATGAACTGTGAAAACCCCATACACTCCTGGCAGGATCCTGATAAACTGTGAAACCCACATACACACCAGGCAGGATCCTGATAAGCTGTGAAACCCCCATAGACACCTGACAGGATCCTGATACGCTGTGAAAAACCCAGACACACCTGGCAGGATCCTGATAAACTATGAAATACCCATACACACCTGGCAGGATCCTGATAAACTTTGCAACCCCCATAGACACCTGACAGGATCCTGATACACTGTGAAAACCCCACACATACCTGGCAGGATCCTGATACACAGTGAAACCCCATTCACACCTGGCAGGATCCTGATCCACTGTGAAACCCCCATACACACCTGGAAGGATCCTGATACAGTGTGAAACCCCATACTCATCTGGCAGGATCCTGATTCACTATGAAACCCCCATACACACCTGGCAGGATCCTGATAAACAATGAAACCCCCATACACACCTGGCAGGATACTGATCCACTGTGAAACTCCCATCCACACCTCGCAGGATCCTGATAAACTATGAAACCCCCATACACACCTGGCAGGATCCTGATAAACTGTGACAATCACATACACACCTGGCAGGATCGTGATACACTGTGAAAAGCCCATATACACCTGGCAGCATCCTGATAAACTGTGAAACTCCCACACACCTGGCAGGATCCTGATAAACTGTGAAAACCCCATACACACCTGGCAGGATCCTGATCAACTGTGAAACCCACATACACACCAGGCAGGATACTGATAAACTGTGAAACCCCCAGAGACACATGACAGTATCCTGATCCACTGTGAAAAACCCATACACACCTGGCAGGATAATGATAAACTACGGAAGCCCCCATACACACCTGGCAGGATCCTGATCCACAGTGAAACCCCCATACACACCTGGCAGGATCCTGATACACAGTGAAACCCCATTCACACCTGGCAGGATCCTGATCCACTGTGAAACCCCCATACACACCTGGAAGGATCCTAATACACAGTGAAACCCCATACACACTTAGCAGGATCCTGATGCACTGTGAAACCCCAAACACACCTGGCAGGATCCTGATAAACTGTGACAATCACATACACACCTGTCAGGATCGTGATACACAGTGAAAAGCCCATATACACCTGAAAGGATCCTGATAAACTGTGAAACTCGCATACACACCTGGCAGGATCCTGATCCACTGTGAAAACCCCAAACAAACCTGGCAGTATCCTGATAATGTATGAAACCCCCATACACACCTGGCAGGATCCTGATAAACTGTGAAACCCCCAAACACACCAGGCAGGATCCTGATACACTGTGAAAACCCAATACACACCTGGCAGGATCCTGAAACACTTTGAAAACCCCATACGCACCTGGCCGGATCCTGATGCACTGTGAAAACCCCATACACACCTGGCAGGATCCTGATCCACTGTGAAAACCACATACACACCTGGCAGGATCCTGATAATCTATGAAACACCATAAACACCTGGCAGGATCCGGATAAACTGTGAAACCCCCATAAACACCAGGCATGCTCCTGACACTCTTTAAAACCCCCATAGACACCTGACAGGATCCTGATACACAGTGAAAACCCCATACATACCTGGCAGGATCCTGATACACTGTGAAACCCCATAAACACCTGGCAGGTACCTGATCCACTGTGTAAACCCCATACACACCTAGCAGGATTCTGATGCTCTGTGAAAACCCCATACACACCTGGCAGGGTCCTGATACACCTTGGAAAACCCCATTCACACCTGGCTGGATCCTGATACACTGTGAAAACCCCATACACACCTGGCAGGTTACTGATACAGTGTGAAACCCCATACTCATCTGGCAGGATACTGATCCACTGTGAAACTCCCATCCACACCTCGCAGGATCCTGATAAACTATGAAACTCCCATACACACCTGGCAGGATCCTGATAAACTGTGACAATCACATACACACCTGTCAGGATCGTGATACACTGTGAAAAGCCCATATACACCTGGCAGGATCCTGATAAACTGTGAAACTCGCATACACACCTGGCAGGATCCTGGTCCACTGTGAAAACCCCATACAAACCTGGCAGTATCCTGATAATGTATGAAACCCCCATACACACCTGGCAGGATCCTGATAAACTGTGAAACCCCCAAACACACCAGGCAGGATCCTGATACACTGTGAAAACCCCATACACACCTGGCAGGATCCTGAAACACTTTGAAAACCCCATACGCACCTGGCAGGATCCTGATGCACGGTGATAACCCCATACACACCTGGCAGGATCCTGATCCACTATGAAAACCACATACACACCTGGCAGGATCCTGATAATCTATGAAACACCATAAACACCTGGCAGGATCCGGATAAACTGTGAAACCCCCATAAACACCAGGCAGGCTCCTGACTCTCTTTAAAACCCCCATAGACACCTGACAGGATCCTGATACACAGTGAAAACCCCATACATACCTGGCAGGATCCTGATACACAGTGAAACCCCATTAACAACTGGCGGGATCCTGATACACTGTGAAACCCCATAAACACCTGGCAGGTACCTGATCCACTGTGCAAACCCCATACACACCTAGCAGGATCCTGATGCACTGTGAAAACCCCATATACACATGGCAGGGTTTTGATAAACCTTGGAAAACCCCATTCACACCTGGCTGGATCCTGATACACTGTAAAAACCCCATACACACCTGGCAGGTTACTGATACAGTGTGAAACCCCATACTCATCTGGCAGGATCCTGATTCACTATGAAACCCCCATACACACCTGGCAGGATCCTGATAAACAATGAAACCCCCATACACACCTGGCAGGATACTGATCCACTGTGAAACTCCCATCCACACCTCGCAGGATCCTGATAAACTATGAAACCCCCATACACAAATGGCAGGATCCTGATAAACTGTGACAATCACATACACACCTGTCAGGATCGTGATACACTGTGAAAAGCCCATATACACCTGGCAGGATCCTGATAAACTGTGAAACTCGCATACACACCTGGCAGGATCCTGATAAACTGTGAAAACCCCATACACACCTGGCAGGATCCTGATCAACTGTGAAACCCACATACACACCAGGCAGGATCCTGATAAACTGTGAAACCCCCAGAGACACATGACAGTATCCTGATACACTGTGAAAAACCCATACACACCTGGCAGGATCCTGATAAACTATGGAAGCCCCCATACACACCTGGCAGGATCCTGATCCACAGTGAAACCCCCATACACACCTGGCAGGATCCTGAGAAACAATGAAACCCCCATACACACCTGGCAGGATCCTGATAATCTTTGAAACCCCCACAGACACCTGACAGGATCCTGATACACTGTGAAAACCCATACATACCTGGCAGGATCCTGATACATAGTGAAACCCCATTCACACCTGGCAGGATCCTGATCCACTGTGAAACCCCCATACACACCTGGAAGGATCCTGATACACTGTGAAACCCCATACACACTTGGCAGGATCCTGATACACTGCGAAACCCCCATACACACCGGGAAGGATCCTGATAAACTGTGAAACCCCAAACACACCTGGCAGGATCCTGATATATTTTGAAAACCCCATACACACCTGGCTGGATCCTGATAAACTGTGAAAACCCCATACACTTTTGACAGGATCCTGATGTACTGTGAAAACCCCAAACACACCTGGCAGGATCCTGATAATCTATGAAACCCCCATACACACCTGGCAGGATCCTGATAAACTGTGAAACCCCCATGCACACCAGGCAGGATACTGATAATCGATGAAACCCCCATACACACCTCGCAGGATCCTGATGCACTGTGAAAGCCCCAGACACACCTGGCAGGATCCTGATGCACTGTGAAAGACCCATACACACCTGGCAGGATGCTGATAAACTATGAAACCCCCATACACACCTGGCAGGATCCTGATAAACTGTGAAAATCACATACACACCTGGCAGGATCCTGATCCACTGTGAAACCCCCATCCACACCTGGCAGGATCCTGATAAACTATGAAACCCCCATACACACCTGGCAGGATGCTGATAAACTGTGTAAATCCCATACACACCTGGCAGGATCGTGATACACTGTGAAAACCCCATGCACAACTGGCAGGATCTGGATAAACTGTGAAACCCCCATACACACCTGGCAGGATCCTGAAATACTGTGAAATCCCCAGACTCACCTGGCAGGATATTTATAAACTGTGAAAACCACATACACACAGGGCAGGATTCTGATAAACTATGAAAGCCCCATACACACCTGGCAGGATCCTGATAAATTGTGAAAATCTCATACACACCTGGCAGGATCCTGATATACTGTGAAAACCCCATACAGACCTGGGAGAATCCTGATAAACTGTGAAACGCCCATGCACACCAGGCAGGATCCTGATAAACTGTGAAACCCCCATAGACACCTGACAGGATCCTGATACTCTGTGAAAACCCCATACATAACTGGCAGATTCCTGATACACAGTAAAACACCATTCACATCTGGCGGGATCCTGATACACTGTGAAACCCGATACACACCTGGCAGGATCCTGATACTCTGTGACACCCCATACACACCTGGAAGGATCCTGATACACTGTGAAACCCCATACACACCTGGCAGGATCATGATAAACTGCGAAAACCCTATACACACCCAGCAGGATCCTGATGCACTGTGAAAACCCCAGATACGCCTGGCAGGATCCTGATGCACTGTGAAAGCTCCATACACACCTGGCAGGAACCTGATCCACTGTGAAAACCCCATACACACCTGGCAGGATCCTGATAATCTATGAAACCCCCAAACACACCTGGCAGGATCCTGATAAACTGTGAAAACCCCATAGACAACAGGCAGGATTCTGATACACTGTGCAAACCCCATACACACCTGGCAGGATACTGATGCACTGTGAAAACCCCATACACACCTGGCAAGATCCTGATCCACTGTGAAAAACCCATACACACCTGGCAGGATCCTGATGAACAGTGAAAACCCCAGACATACCTGGCAGGATCCTGATACACAGTGAAACCCCATTCACACCTGGCAGGATCCTGATCCACTGTGAAACCCCCATACACACATGGAAGGATCCTGATACACTGTGAAACCCCATACACACTTGGCAGCATCCTGATGCACTGTGAAACCCCCATACACACCTGGAAGGATCCTGATAAACTGTGAAACCCCAAACACACCTGGCAGGATTCTGATATATTTTGAAAACCCCATACACACCTGGTAGGATCCTGATACACTGTGAAAACCCCAGACACATCTGGCAGGATCCTGATGCACTGTGAAAACCCCATACACACCTGTCAGGATCCTGATCCAATTTGAAAACCCCACACACACCTGGCAGGATCCTGATAATCTATTAAACCCCCAAACACACCTGGCAGGGTCCTGATAAACTGTGTAATCCCCATACACACCTGGCAGGATTCTGATACACTGTAAAAACCCCATACACACCTGGCAGGATCCTGATGCACTGTGAAAACCCCATACACGCCTGGCAGGATCCTGATGCACTGTGAAAACCCCATACACACTTGGCAGGATCCTGATCCAGTGTAAAAACCCCATACACACCTGGCAGGATCCTGATAATCTATGAAACCCCCATACACACCTGGCAGGATCCTGATAAACTGTGAATCCCCCATACATACCAGGCAGGATCCTGATACAGAGTGAAACCCCATTCACATCTGGCGGTATCCTGATACACTGTGAAACCCCACACACACCTGGCAGGTTTCTGATACACTGTGTAAACCCCATACACACCTAGCAGGATACTGATGCACTGTGAAAAACCTATGCACTCCTGGCAGGGTCCTGATACACTGTGAAAACCCCATTCACACCTCTCAGGATACTGATACACTGTGAAAACCCCATACACACCTGGCAGGATCCTGATACACTGTGAAACCCCCATACACATCTGACAGGATCCTGATTCACTATGAAACCCCCATACACACCTGGCAGGATCCTGATAAACTATGAAACCCCCATCCACACCTCGCAGGATCCTGATAAACTATGAAACCCCCATACATATCTGGCAGGATCCTGATAAACTGTGAAAATCCCATACACTCCTGGCAGGATCGTGATACACTGTGAAAACCCCATACACACCTGGCAGGATCCTGAGAAACTGGGAAACCCCCATACACACATGGCAGGATCCTGATAAACTGTGAAACCGACAGACACACCAGGCAGGATCCTGATAAACTGTGAAACCCCCATAGAAACCTGACAGAATCCTGATACGCTGTGAAAAACCCAGACACACCTGGCAGGATCCTGATCCACTGTGAAACCCCATAAACACGTGGCAGGATCCTGATAAACTATGAAATACCCATACACACCTGGCAGGATCCTGATAAACTTTGCAACCCCCAAAGACACCTGACAGGATCCTGATACACTGTGAAAAACCCATACACACCTGGCAGGATCCTGATAAACTATGGAAGCCCCCATACACACCTGGCAGAATCCTGATCCACAGTGAAACCCCCATACACACCTGGCAGGATCCTGAGAAACAATGAAACCCCCATACACACCTGGCAGGATCCTGATAATCTTTGAAACCCCCACAGACACCTGACAGGATCCTGATACACTGTGAAAACCCATACATACCTGGCAGGATCCTGATACATAGTGAAACCCCATTCACACCTGGCAGGATCCTGATCCACTGTGAAACCCCCATACACACCTGGAAGGATCCTGATACACTGTGAAACCCCATACACACTTGGCAGGATCCTGATACACTGCGAAACCCCCATACACACCGGGAAGGATCCTGATAAACTGTGAAACCCCAAACACACCTGGCAGGATCCTGATATATTTTGAAAACCCCATACACACCTGGCTGGATCCTGATAAACTGTGAAAACCCCATACACTTTTGACAGGATCCTGATGTACTGTGAAAACCCCATACACACCTGGCAGGATCCTGATAATCTATGAAACCCCCATACACACCTGGCAGTATCCTGATAATCGATGAAACCCCAATACACACCTCGCCGGATCCTGATGCACTGTGAAAGCCCCAGACACACCTGGCAGGATCCTAATGCACTGTGAAAGCCCCATACACACCTGGCAGGATGCTGATAAACAATGAAACCCCCCTACACACCTGGCAGGATCCTGATAAACTGTGAAAATCACATACACACCTGGCAGGATCCTGATCCACTGTGAAACCCCCATCCACACCTGGCAGGATCCTGATAAACTATGAAACCCCCATACACACCTGGCAGGATGCTGATAAACTGTGTAAATCCCATACACACCTGGCAGGATCGTGATACACTGTGAAAAACCCATGCACAACTGGCAGGATCTGGATAAACTGTGAAACCCCCATACACACCTGGCAGGATCCTGATACACTGCGAAACCCCCATACACACCGGGAAGGATCCTGATAAACTGTGAAACCCCAAACACACCTGGCAGGATCCTGATATATTTTGAAAACCCCATACACACCTGGCTGGATCCTGATAAACTGTGAAAACCCCATACACTTTTGACAGGATCCTGATGTACTGTGAAAACCCCATACACACCTGGCAGGATCCTGATAATCTATGAAACCCCCATACACACCTGGCAGGATACTGATAATCGATGAAACCCCAATACACACCTCGCCGGATCCTGATGCACTGTGAAAGCCCCAGACACACCTGGCAGGATCCTAATGCACTGTGAAAGCCCCATACACACCTGGCAGGATCCTGATAAACTGTGAAAATCACATACACACCTGGCAGGATCCTGATCCACTGTGAAACCCCCATCCACACCTGGCAGGATCCTGATAAACTATGAAACCCCCATACACACCTGGCAGGATGCTGATAAACTGTGTAAATCCCATACACACCTGGCAGGATCGTGATACACTGTGAAAAACCCATGCACAACTGGCAGGATCTGGATAAACTGTGAAACCCCCATACACACCTGGCAGGATCCTGATACACTGCGAAACCCCCATACACACCGGGAAGGATCCTGATAAACTGTGAAACCCCAAACACACCTGGCAGGATCCTGATATATTTTGAAAACCCCATACACACCTGGCTGGATCCTGATAAACTGTGAAAACCCCATACACTTTTGACAGGATCCTGATGTACTGTGAAAACCCCATACACACCTGGCAGGATCCTGATAATCTATGAAACCCCCATACACACCTGGCAGGATACTGATAATCGATGAAACCCCAAGACACACCTCGCCGGATCCTGATGCACTGTGAAAGCCCCAGACACACCTGGCAGGATCCTAATGCACTGTGAAAGCCCCATACACACCTGGCAGGATGCTGATAAACTATGAAACCCCCCTACACACCTGGCAGGATCCTGATAAACTGTGAAAATCACATACACACCTGGCAGGATCCTGATCCACTGTGAAACCCCCATCCACACCTGGCAGGATCCTGATAAACTATGAAACCCCCATACACACCTGGCAGGATGCTGATAAACTGTGTAAATCCCATACACACCTGGCAGGATCGTGATACACTGTGAAAAACCCATGCACAACTGGCAGGATCTGGATAAACTGTGAAACCCCCATACACACCTGGCAGGATCCTGAAACACTGTGAAATCCCCAGACACACCTGGCAGGATATTTATAAACTGTGAAAACCACATACACACAGGGCAGGATTCTGATAAATTGTGAAAATCTCATACACACCTGGCAGGATCCTGATATACTGTGAAAACCCCATACAGACCTGGGAGGATCCTGATAAACTGTGAAACGCCCATGCACACCAGGCAGGATCCTGATAAACTGTGAAACCCCCATAGACACCTGACAGGATCCTGATACTCTGTGAAAACCCCATACATAACTGGCAGATTCCTGATACACAGTAAAACACCATTCACATCTGGCGGGATCCTGATACACTGTGAAACCCGATACAGACCTGGCAGGATCCTGATACTCTGTGACACCCCATACACACCTGGAAGGATCCTGATACACTGTGAAACCCCATACACACCTGGCAGGATCATGATAAACTGCGAAAACCCTATACACACCCAGCAGGATCCTGATGCACTGTGAAAACCCCAGATACACCTGGCAGGATCCTGATGCACTGTGAAAGCTCCATACACACCTGGCAGGATCCTGATCCACTGTGAAAACCCCATACACACCTGGCAGGATCCTGATAATCTATGAAACCCCCATACACACCTGGCAGGATCCTGATAAACTGTGAAAACCCCATAGACAACAGGCAGGATTCTGATACACTGTGCAAACCCCATACACACCTGGCAGGATACTGATGCACTGTGAAAACCCCATACACACCTGGCAAGATCCTGATCCACTGTGAAAACCCCATACACACCTGGCAGGATCCTGATGAACAGTGAAAACCCCAGACATACCTGGCAGGATCCTGATACACAGTGAAACCCCATTCACACCTGGCAGGATCCTGATCCACTGTGAAACCCCCATACACACATGGAAGGATCCTGATACACTGTGAAACCCCATACACACTTGGCAGGATCCTGATGCACTGTGAAACCCCCATACACACCTGGAAGGATCCTGATAAACTGTGAAACCCCAAACACACCTGGCAGGATTCTGATATATTTTGAAAACCCCATACACACCTGGCAGGATCCTGATACACTGTGAAAACCCCAGACACACCTGGCAGGATCCTGATCCAATTTGAAACCCCCACACACACCTGGCAGGATCCTGATAATCTATTAAACCCCCATACACACCTGGCAGGGTCCTGATAAACTGTGTAATCCCCATACACACCTGGCAGGATCCTGATACACAGTAAAAACCCCATACACACCTGGCAGGATCCTGATGCACTGTGAAAACCCCATACACGCCTGGCAGGATCCTGATGCACTGTGAAAACCCCATACACACTTGGCAGGATCCTGATCCAGTGTAAAAAACCCATACACACCTGGCAGGATCCTGATAATCTATGAAACCCCCATACACACCTGGCAGGATCCTGATAAACTGTGAATCCCCCATACATACCAGGCAGGATCCTGATACAGAGTGAAACCCCATTCACATCTGGCTGTATCCTGATACACTGTGAAACCCCACACACACCTGGCAGGATGCTGATAAACTGTGTAAATCCCATACACACCTGGCAGGATCGTGATACACTGTGAAAAACCCATGCACAACTGGCAGGATCTGGATAAACTGTGAAACCCCCATACACACCTGGCAGGATCCTGATCCACAGTGAAACCCCCATACACACCTGGCAGGATCCTGAGAAACAATGAAACCCCCATCCACACCTGGCAGGATCCTGATAATCTTTGAAACCCCCACAGACACCTGACAGGATCCTGATACACTGTGAAAACCCATACATACCTGGCAGGATCCTGATACATAGTGAAACCCCATTCACACCTGGCAGGATCCTGATCCACTGTGAAACCCCCATACACACCTGGAAGGATCCTGATACACTGTGAAACCCCATACACACTTGGCAGGATCCTGATACACTGCGAAACCCCCATACACACCGGGAAGGATCCTGATAAACTGTGAAACCCCAAACACACCTGGCAGGATCCTGATATATTTTGAAAACCCCATACACACCTGGCAGGATCCTGATAATCTATGAAACCCCCATACACACCTGGCAGGATCCTGATAAACTGTGAAACCCCCATGCACACCAGGCAGGATACTGATAATCGATGAAACCCCCATACACACCTCGCCGGATCCTGATGCACTGTGAAAGCCCCAGACACACCTGGCAGGATCCTAATGCACTGTGAAAGCCCCATACACACCTGGCAGGATGCTGATAAACTATGAAACCCCCCTACACACCTGGCAGGATCCTGATAAACTGTGAAAATCACATACACACCTGGCAGGATCCTGATCCACTGTGAAACCCCCATCCACACCTGGCAGGATCCTGATAAAATATGAAACCCCCATACACACCTGGCAGGATGCTGATAAACTGTGTAAATCCCATACACACCTGGCAGGATCGTGATACACTGTGAAAAACCCATGCACAACTGGCAGGATCTGGATAAACTGTGAAACCCCCATACACACCTGGCAGGATCCTGAAACACTGTGAAATCCCCAGACACACCTGGCAGGATATTTATAAACTGTGAAAACCACATACACACAGGGCAGGATTCTGATAAACTATGAAAGCCCCATACACACCTGGCAGGATCCTGATAAATTGTGAAAATCTCATACACACCTGGCAGGATCCTGATATACTGTGAAAACCCCATACAGACCTGGGAGGATCCTGATAAACTGTGAAACGCCCATGCACACCAGGCAGGATCCTGATAAACTGTGAAACCCCCATAGACACCTGACAGGATCCTGATACTCTGTGAAAACCCCATACATAACTGGCAGAATCCTGATACACAGTAAAACACCATTCACATCTGGCGGGATCCTGATACACTGTGAAACCCGATACACACCTGGCAGGATCCTGATACTCTGTGACACCCCATACACACCTGGAAGGATCCTGATACACTGTGAAACCCCATACACACCTGGCAGGATCATGATAAACTGCGAAAACCCTATACACACCCAGCAGGATCCTGATGCACTGTGAAAACCCCAGATACACCTGGCAGGATCCTGATGCACTGTGAAAGCTCCATACACACCTGGCAGGATCCTGATCCACTGTGAAAACCCCATACACACCTGGCAGGATCCTGATAAACTGTGAAAACCCCATAGACAACAGGCAGGATTCTGATACACTGTGCAAACCCCATACACACCTGGCAGGATACTGATGCACTGTGAAAACCCCATACACACCTGGCAAGATCCTGATCCACTGTGAAAACCCCATACACACCTGGCAGGATCCTGATGAACAGTGAAAACCCCAGACATACCTGGCAGGATCCTGATACACAGTGAAACCCCATTCACACCTGGCAGGATCCTGATCCACTGTGAAACCCCCATACACACATGGAAGGATCCTGATACACTGTGAAACCCCATACACACTTGGCAGGATCCTGATGCACTGCGAAACCCCCATACACACCTGGAAGGATCCTGATAAACTGTGAAACCCCAAACACACCTGGCAGGATTCTGATATATTTTGAAAACCCCATACACACCTGGCAGGATCCTGATACACTGTGAAAACCCCAGACACATCTGGCAGAATCCTGATGCACTGTGAAAACCCCATACACACCTGGCAGGATCATGATCCAATTTGAAAACCCCACACACACCTGGCAGGATCCTGATAATCTATTAAACCCCCATACACACCTGGCAGGGTCCTGATAAACTGTGTAATCCCCATACACACCTGGCAGGATCCTGATACACTGTAAAAACCCCATACACACCTGGCAGGATCCTGATGCACTGTGAAAACCCCATACACGCCTGGCAGGATCCTGATGCACTGTGAAAACCCCATACACACTTGGCAGGATCCTGATCCAGTGTAAAAAACCCATACACACCTGGCAGGATCCTGATAATCTATGAAACCCCCATACACACCTGGCAGGATCCTGATAAACTGTGAATCCCCCATACATACCAGGCAGGATCCTGATACGGAGTGAAACCCCATTCACATCTGGCGGTATCCTGATACACTGTGAAACCCCACACACACCTGGCAGGTTGCTGATACACTGTGTAAACCCCATACACACCTAGCAGGATACTGATGCACTGTGAAAAACCTATGCACTCCTGGCAGGGTCCTGATACACTGTGAAAACCCCATTCACACCTCTCAGGATACTGATACACTGTGAAAACCCCATACACACCTGGCAGGATCCTGATACACTGTGAAACCCCCATACACATCTGACAGGATCCTGATTCACTATGAAACCCCCATACACACCTGGCAGGATCCTGATAAACTATGAAACCCCCATCCACACCTCGCAGGATCCTGATAAACTATGAAACCCCCATAAACATCTGGCAGGATCCTGATAAACTGTGAAAATCCCATACACTCCTGGCAGGATCGTGATACACTGTGAAAACCCCATACACACCTGGCAGGATCCTGAGAAACTGTGAAACCCCCATACACACATGGCAGGATCCTGATAAACTGTGAAACCGACAGACACACCAGGCAGGATCCTGATAAACTGTGAAACCCCCATAGAAACCTGACAGGATCCTGATACGCTGTGAAAAACCCAGACACACCTGGCAGGATCCTGATCCACTGTGAAACCCCATAAACACGTGGCAGGATCCTGATAAACTATGAAATACCCATACACACCTGGCAGGATCCTGATAAACTTTGCAACCCCCAAAGACACCTGACAGGATCCTGATACACTGTGAAAACCTCACACATACCTGGCAGGATCCTGATACACAGTGAAACCCCATTCACACCTGGCAGGATCCTGATCCACTGTGAAACCCCCATACACACCTGGAAGGATCCTGATACACTGTGAAACCCCATACACACTTAGCAGGATCCTGATGCACTGTGAAACCCCAAACACACCTGGCAGGAATATGATATATTTTGAAAACCCCATACACACCTGGCAGGATCCTGATACACTGTGAAAACACCATACACAGCTGGCAGGATCCTGATGCACTGTGAAAACCCCACACACCTGGCAGGATCCTGATCCACCGTGAAAACCCCATACAAACCTGGCAGTATCCGGATAATCTATGAAACCCCCATACACACCTGGCAGGATCCTGATAAACTGTGAAACCCCCAAACACACCAGGCAGGATCCTGATACACTGTGAAAACCCCATACACACCTGGCAGGATACTGATGCACTGTGAAAACCCCATACACACCTGGCAGGATCCTGATACACTGTGAAAACCCCATACGCACCTGGCAGGATCCTGATGCACTGTGAAAACCCCATACACACCTGGCAGGATCCGGATCCACTGTGAAAACCACATACACACCTGGCAGGATCCTGATAATCTATGAAACAACATAAACACCTGGCAGGATCCTGATAAACTGTGAAACCCCCATAAACACCAGGCAGGCTCCTGATACTCTGTAAAACCCCCATAGACACCTGACAGGATCCTGATACACAGTGAAAACCCCATACATACCAGGCAGGATCCTGATACACAGTGAAACCCCATTAACAACTGCCCGGATCCTGATACACTGTGAAACCCCATAAACACCTGGCAGGTTCCTGATCCACTGTGTAAACCCCATACACACCTAGCAGGATCCTGATGCACTGTGAAAACCCCATACACACCTGGCAGGGTCCTGATACACCTTGGAAAACCCCATTCACACCTGGCTGGATCCTGATACACTGTGAAACCCCCATACTCATCTGGCAGGATCCTGATTCACTATGAAACCCCCATACACACCTGGCAGGATCCTGATAAACTATGAAACCCCCATACACACCTGGAAGTATACTGATCCACTGTGAAACCCCCATCCACACCTCGCAGGATCCTGATAAACTATGAAACCCCCATACACACCTGGCAGGATCCTGATAAAATGTGACAATCCCATACACACCTGGCAGGATCGTGATACACTGTGAAAAGCCCATATACACCTGGCAGGATCCTGATAAAATGTGAAACCCCCATACACACCTGGCAGGATCCTGATAAACTGTGAAAACCCCATACACACCTGGCAGGATCCTGATAAACTGTGAAACCCACATACACACCAGGCATGATCCTGATAAACTGTGAAACCCCCACAGACACATGACAGGATCCTGATACACTGTGAAAAACCCATACACACCTGGCAGGATCCTGATAAACTATGGAAGCCCCCATACACACCTGGCAGGATCCTGATCCACAGTGAAACCCCCATACACACCTGGCAGGATCCTGATAAACTGTGAAACCCACATACACACCAGGCAGGATCCTGATGCACTGTGAATACCCCAAACACACCTGGCAGGATCCTGATGCACTGTGAAACCCCCATACACACCTGACAGGATCCTGATACACTGTGAAAACCCATACATACCTGGCAGGATCCTGATACACAGTGAAACCCCATTAACAACTGCCCGGATCCTGATACACTGTGAAACCCCATAAACACCTGGCAGGTTCCTGATCCACTGTGTAAACCCCATACACACCTAGCATGATCCTGATAAACTGGGAAACCCACACAGACACCTGACAGGATCCTGATACACTGTGAAAACCCATACATACCTGGCAGGATCCTGACACACAGTGAAACCCCATTCACACCTGGCAGGATCCTGATCCACTGTGAAACTCCCATACACACCTGGAAGGATCCTGATACACTGTGAAACCCCATACACACTTGGCAGGATCCTGATACACTGCGAAACCCCCATACACACCTGGAAGGATCCTGATACACTGTGAAACCCCAAACACACCTGGCAGGATCCTGATAAATTTTGAAAACCCCATACACACCTGGCTGGATCCTGATAAACTGTGAAAAACCCATACACTTTTGACAGGATCATGATGTACTGTGAAAACCCCGTACACACCTGGCAGGATCCTGATAAACTATGAAACCCCCATACACACCTGGCAGGATCCTGATAAACTGTGAAACCCCCATGCACACCAGGCAGTATAGTGATAATCCATGAAACCCCCATACACACCTGGCAGGATCCTGATAAACTATGAAACCCCCATACACACCTGGCAGGATCCTGTTAAACTGTGAAAATCCCATACACACCTGGCAGGATCCTGATCCACTGTGAAACCCCCATCCACACCTGGCAGGATCCTGATAAACTATGAAACCCCCATACACACCTGGCAGGATGCTGATAAACTGTGTAAATCCCATACACACCTGGCAGGATTGTGATACACTGTGAAAACCCCATGCACAACTGGCAGGATCTGGATAAACTGTGAAACCCCCAAACACACCTGGCATCATCCTGATATACTGTGAAATCCCCAGACACACCTGGCAGGATCCTTATAAACTGTGAAAACCACATACACACAGGGCAGGATCCTGATAAACTATGAAAGCCCCATACACACCTGGCAGGATCCTGATACACTGTGAAAACCGCATACACACCTGGCAGGATCCTGATAAACTGTGAAACGCCCATACACACCTGGAAGGATCCTGATCCACTGTGAAACTCCCATACACACCTGGAAGGATCCTGATACACTGTGAAACCCCATACACACTTGGCAGGATCCTGATACACTGCGAAACCCCCATACACACCTGGAAGTTTCCTGATACACTGTGAAACCCCAAACACACCTGGCAGGATCCTGATAAATTTTGAAAACCCCATACACACCTGGCTGGATCCTGATAAACTGTGAAAAACCCATACACTTTTGACAGGATCCTGATGTACTGTGAAAACCCCATACACACCTGGCAGGATCCTGATAATCTATGAAACCCCCATACACACCTGGCAGGATCCTGATAAACTGTGAAACCCCCATGCACACCAGGCAGTATAGTGATAATCTATGAAACCCCCATACACACCTGGCAGGATCCTGATAAACTATGAAACCCCCATACACACCTGGCAGGATCCTGTTAAACTGTGAAAATCCCATACACACCTGGCAGGATGCTGATCCACTGTGAAACCCCCATCCACACCTGGCAGGATCCTGATAAACTATGAAACCCCCATACACACCTGGCAGGATGCTGATAAACTGTGTAAATCCCATACACACCTGGCAGGATTGTGATACACTGTGAAAACCCCATGCACAACTGGCAGGATCTGGATAAACTGTGAAACCCCCAAACACACCTGGCATCATCCTGATATACTGTGAAATCCCCAGACACACCTGGCAGGATTTTAAAAACTGTGAAAACCACATACACACAGGGCAGGATCCTGATAAACTATGAAAGCCCCATACACACCTGGCAGGATCCTGATACACTGTGAAATCCCCATGCACACCTGGCAGGATCCTGATAAACTGTGAAACGCCCATACACACCTGGAAGGATCCTGATACACTGTGAAAATCCCATACACACCTGGCAGGATCCTGATCCACTGTGAAACCCCCATCCACACCTGGCAGGATCCTGATAAACTATGAAACCCCCATACACACCTGGCAGGATGCTGATAAACTGTGTAAATCCCATACACACCTGGCAGGATTGTGATACACTGTGAAAACCCCATGCACAACTGGCAGGATCTGGATAAACTGTGAAACCCCCATACACACCTGGCATCATCCTGATATACTGTGAAATCCCCAGACACACCTGGCAGGATCCTTATAAACTGTGAAAACCACATACACACTGGGCAGGATCCTGATAAACTATGAAAGCCCCATACACACCTGGCAGGATCCTGATACACTGTGAAAACCCCATACACACCTGGCAGGATCCTGATAAACTGTGAAACGCCCATACACACCAGGCAGGATCCTGATAAACTGTGAAACCTCCATAGACACCTGACAGGATCCTGATAGACTGTGAAAACCCCATACATAACTGGCAGATTCCTGATACACAGTAAAACACCATTCACATCTGGCGGGATCCTGATAAATTTTGAAAACCCCATACACACCTGGCAGGATCCTGATGCACTGTGAAAGCTCCATACACACCTGGCAGGATCCTGATCCACTGTGAAAACCCCATACACACCTGGCAGGATCCTGATAATCTATGAAACCCCCATACACACCTGGCAGGATCCTGATAAACTGTGAAAACCCCATAGACAACAGGCAGGATTCTGATACACTGTGAAAACCCCATACACACCTGGCAGGATACTGATGCACTGTGAAAACCCCATACACACCTGGCAGGATCCTGATCCACTTGAAAACCCCATACACACCTGGCAGGATCCTGATAATCTATGAAACCCCCATACACACCTGGCAGGATCCTGATAAAATGTGAAACCCCCATACACACCTGGCAGGATCCTGATAAACTATGAAACCCCCATACACACCTGGCAGGATCCTGATAAACTATGAAACCCCCATACACACCTGGCAGGATACTGATCCACTGTGAAACCCCCATCCACACCTCGCAGGATCCTGATAAACTATGAAACCCCCATACACACCTGGCAGGATCCTGATAAAATGTGACAATCCCATACACACCTGGCAGTATCGTGATACACTGTGAAAAGCCCATATACACCTGGCAGGATCCTGATAAACTATGAAACCCCCATACACACCTGGCAGGATCCTGATAAACTGTGAAAACCCCATACACACCTGGCAGGATCCTGATAAACTGTGAAACCCACATACACACCAGGCATGATCCTGATAAACTGTGAAACCCCCACAGACACATGACAGGATCCTGATACGCTGTGAAAAACCCATACACACCTGGCAGGATCCTGATAAACTATGGAAGCCCCCATACACACCTGGCAGGATCCTGATCCACAGTGAAACCCCCATACACACCTGGCAGGATCCTGATAAACTGTGAAACCCACATACACACCAGGCAGGATCCTGATGCACTGTGAATACCCGAAACACACCTGGCAGGATCCTGATGCACTGTGAAAACCCATACACACCTGGCAGGATCCTGATAAACTGTGAAACCCCCATACACACCTGACAGGATCCTGATACACTGTGAAAACCCATACATACCTGGCAGGATCCTGATACACAGTGAAACCCCATTAACAACTGCCCGGATCCTGATACACTGTGAAACCCCATAAACACCTGGCAGGTTCCTGATCCACTGTGTAAACCCCATACACACCTAGCATGATCCTGATAAACTGTGAAACCCACACAGACACCTGACAGGATCCTGATACACTGTGAAAACCCATACATACCTGGCAGGATCCTGACACACAGTGAAACCCCATTCACACCTGGCAGGATCCTGATCCACTGTGAAACTCCCATACACACCTGGAAGGATCCTGATACACTGTGAAACCCCATACACACTTGGCAGGATCCTGATACAGTGCGAAACCCCCATACACACCTGGAAGGATCCTGATACACTGTGAAACCCCAAACACACCTGGCAGGATCCTGATAAATTTTGAAAACCCCATACACACCTGGCTGGATCCTGATAAACTGTGAAAACCCCATACACTTTTGACAGGATCCTGATGTACTGTGAAAACCCCATACACACCTGGCAGGATCCTGATAATCTATGAAACCCCCATACACACCTGGCAGGATCCTGATAAACTGTGAAACCCCCATGCACACCAGGCAGTATAGTGATAATCTATGAAACCCCCATACACACCTGGCAGGATCCTGATAAACTATGAAACCCCCATACACACCTGGCAGGATCCTGATAAACTGTGAAAATCCCATACACACCTGGCAGGATCCAGATCCACTGTGAAACCCCCATCCACACCTGGCAGGATCCTGATAAACTATGAAACCCCCATACACACCTGGCAGGATGCTGATAAACTGTGTAAATCCCATACACACCTGGCAGGATTGTGATACACTGTGAAAACCCCATGCACAACTGGCAGGATCTGGATAAACTGTGAAACCCCCATACACACCTGGCATCATCCTGATATAGTGTGAAATCCCCAGACACACCTGGCAGGATCCTGATACACTGTGAAAACCCCATACACACCTGGCAGGATCCTGATAAACTGTGAAACGCCCATACACACCAGGCAGGATCCTGATAAACTGTGAAACCTCCATAGACACCTGACAGGATCCTGATAGACTGTGAAAACCCCATACATAACTGGCAGATTCCTGATACACAGTAAAACACCATTCACATCTGGCGGGATCCTGATACACTGTGAAACCCGATACACACGTGGCAGGATCCTGATACTCTGTGACACCCCCATACACACCTGGAAGGATCCTGATACACTGTGAAACCCCATACACACCAGGCAGGATCATGATAAACTGCAAAAACCCCATACACACCCAGCAGGATCCTGATGCACTGTGAAAACCCCAGATAAACCTGGCAGGATCCTGATGCACTGTGAAAGCTCCATACACACCTGGCAGGATCCTGATCCACTGTGAAAACCCCATACACACCTGGCAGGATCCTGATAATCTATGAAACCCCCATACACACCTGGCAGGATCCTGATAAACTGTGAAAACCCCATAGACAACAGGCAGGATTCTGATACACTGTGAAAACCCCATACACACCTGGCAGGATACTGATGCACTGTGAAAACCCCATACACACCTGGCAGGATCCTGATCCACTGTGAAAACCCCATACACACCTGGAAGGATCCTGATAATCTATGAAACCCCCATACACACCTGGCAGGATCCTGATAAAATGTGAAACCCCCATACACACCTGGCAGGATCCTGATAAACTATGAAACCCCCATACACACCTGGCAGGATCCTGATAAACTATGAAACCCCCATGCACACCTGGCAGGATACTGATCCACTGTGAAACCCCCATCCACACCTCGCAGGATCCTGATAAACTATGAAACCCCCATACACACCTGGCAGGATCCTGATAAAATGTGACAATCCCATACACACCTGGCAGTATCGTGATACACTGTGAAAAGCCCATATACACCTGGCAGGATCCTGATAAACTATGAAACCCCCATACACACCTGGCAGGATCCTGATAAACTGTGAAAACCCCATACACACCTGGCAGGATCCTGATAAACTGTGAAACCCACATACACACCAGGCATGATCCTGATAAACTGTGAAACCCCCACAGACACATGACAGGATCCTGATACACTGTGAAAAACCCATACACACCTGGCAGGATCCTGATAAACTATGGAAGCCCCCATACACACCTGGCAGGATCCTGATCCACAGTGAAACCCCCATACACACCTGGCAGGATCCTGATAAACTGTGAAACCCACATACACACCAGGCAGGATCCTGATGCACTGTGAATACCCCAAACACACCTGGCAGGATCCTGATGCACTGTGAAACCCCCATACACACCTGACAGGATCCTGATACACTGTGAAAACCCATACATACCTGGCAGGATCCTGATACACAGTGAAACCCCATTAACAACTGCCCGGATCCTGATACACTGTGAAACACCATAAACACCTGGCAGGTTCCTGATCCACTGTGTAAACCCCATACACACCTAGCATGATCCTGATAAACTGTGAAACCCACACAGACACCTGACAGGATCCTGATACACTGTGAAAACCCATACATACCTGGCAGGATCCTGACACACAGTGAAACCCCATTCACACCTGGCAGGATCCTGATCCACTGTGAAACTCCCATACACACCTGGAAGGATCCTGATACACTGTGAAACCCCATACACACTTGGCAGGATCCTGATACACTGCGAAACCCCCATACACACCTGGAAGAATCCTGATACACTGTGAAACCCCAAACACACCTGGCAGGATCCTGATAAATTTTGAAAACCCCATACACACCTGGCTGGATCCTGATAAACTGTGAAAACCCCATACACTTTTGACAGGATCCTGATGTACTGTGAAAACCCCATACCCACCTGGCAGGATCCTGATAATCTATGAAACCCCCATACACACCTGGCAGGATCCTGATAAACTGTGAAACCCCCATGCACACCAGGCAGTATAGTGACAATCTATGAAACCCCCATAAACACCTGGCAGGATCCTGATAAACTATGAAACCCCCATACACACCTGGCAGGATCCTGATAAACTGTGAAAATCCCATACACACCTGGCAGGATCCTGATCCACTGTGAAACCCCCATCCACACCTGGCAGGATCCTGATAAACTATGAAACCCCCATACACACCTGGCAGGATGCTGATAAACTGTGTAAATCCCATACACACCTGGCAGGATTGTGATACACTGTGAAAACCCCATGCACAACTGGCAGGATCTGGATAAACTGTGAAACCCCCATACACACCTGGCATCATCCTGATATAGTGTGAAAACCCCAGACACACCTGGCAGGATCCTGATACACTGTGAAAACCCCATACACACCTGGCAGGATCCTGATAAACTGTGAAACGCCCATACACACCAGGCAGGATCCTGATAAACTGTGAAACCTCCATAGACACCTGACAGGATCCTGATAGACTGTGAAAACCCCATACATAACTGGCAGATTCCTGATACACAGTAAAACACCATTCACATCTGGCGGGATCCTGATAAACTGTGAAAATCCCATACACACCTGGCAGGATCCTGATCCACTGTGAAACCCCCATCCACACCTGGCAGGATCCTGATAAACTATGAAACCCCCATACACACCTGGCAGGATGCTGATAAACTGTGTAAATCCCATACACACCTGGCAGGATTGTGATACACTGTGAAAACCCCATGCACAACTGGCAGGATCTGGATAAACTGTGAAACCCCCATACACACCTGGCATCATCCTGATATAGTGTGAAAACCCCAGACACACCTGGCAGGATCCTGATACACTGTGAAAACCCCATACACACCTGGCAGGATCCTGATAAACTGTGAAACGCCCATATACACCAGGCAGGATCCTGATAAACTGTGAAACCTCCATAGACACCTGACAGGATCCTGATAGACTGTGAAAACCCCATACATAACTGGCAGATTCCTGATACACAGTAAAACACCATTCACATCTGGCGGGATCCTGATACACTGTGAAACCCGATACACACGTGGCAGGATCCTGATACTCTGTGACACCCCCATACACACCTGGAAGGATCCTGATACACTGTGAAACCCCATACACACCTGGCAGGATCATGATAAACTGCGAAAACCCCATACACACCCAGCAGGATCCTGATGCACTGTGAAAACCCCAGATACACCTGGCAGGATCCTGATGCACTGTGAAAGCTCCATACACACCTGGCAGGATCCTGATCCACTGTGAAAACCCCATACACACCTGGCAGGATCCTGATAATCTATGAAACCCCCATACACACCTGGCAGGATCCTGATAAACTGTGAAAACCCCATAGACAACAGGCAGGATTCTGATACACTTTGAAAACCCCATACACACCTGGCAGGATACTGATGCACTGTGAAAACCCCATATACACCTGGCAGGATCCTGATCCACTGTGAAAACCCCATACACACCTGGCAGGATCCTGATAATCTATGAAACCCCCATACACACCTGGCAGGTTCCTGATCCACTGTGTAAACCCCATACATACCGAGCAGGAACCTGATGCACTGTGAAAACCCCAAACACACCTGGCAGGGTCCTGATACACTGTGGAAACCCCATTCACACCTGGCAGGATCCTGATACACTGTGAAAACCCCATACACACATGGCAGGATCCTGATACACTGTGAAACACCCATACACATCTGGCAGGATACTGATTCACTATGACACCCCCATACACACCTGGCAGGATCCTGACAAACTATGAAACCCCCATACTCATCTGGCAGGTTCCTGATTCACTATGAAACCCCCATACACACCTGGCAGGATCCTGATAAACTATGAAACCCCCATACACACCTGGCAGGATCCTGATAAACTGTGACAATCCCATACACATCTGGCAGGATCTTGATACACTGTGAAAAGCCCATTAACACCTGGCAGGATCCTGATAAACTGTCAAACCCCCATACACACCTGGCAGGATCCTGATAAACTGTGAAAACCCCATACACACCTGGCAGGATCCTGATAAACTGTGAAACCCACATACACACCAGGCAGGATCCTGATAAACTGTGAAACCCCCATAGACACATGACAAGATCCTGATACACTGTGAAAAACCCATACACACCTGGCAGGATCCTGATAAACTATGGAAGCCCCCATTCGCACCTGGCAGGATCCTGATCCACTTTGAAACCCCCATACACACCTGGCAGGATCCTGATAAACTATGAAACCCCCATACACACCTGGCAGGATCCTGATCCACAGTGAAACCCCCATACAGACCTGGCAGGATCCTGATAAACTGTGAAACCCACATACACACCAGGCAGGATCCTGATGCACTGTGAATTCCCCAAACACTCCTGGCAGGATCCTGATGCACTGTGAAACCCCCATACATATCTGGCAGGATCCTGATACACAGTGAAACCCCATTAACAACTGCCCGGATCCTGATACACTGTGAAACCCCATAAACACCTGGCAGGTTCCTGATCCACTGTGTAAACCCCATACACACCTAGCATGATCCTGATATACTGTGAAACCCACACAGACACCTGACAGGATCCTGATACACTGTGAAAACCCATACATACCTGGCAGGATCCTGACACACAGTGAAACCCCATTCACACCTGGCAGGATCCTGATCCACTGTGAAACTCCCATACACACCTGGAAGGATCCTGATACACTGTGAAACCCCACACACACTTGTCAGGATCCTGATACACTGCGAAACCCCCATACACACCTGGAAGGATCCTGATACACTGTGAAATCCCAAACACACCTGGCAGGTTCCTGATCCACTGTCAAACCCCCATACACACCTGGCAGGATCCTGATAAACTGTGAAAACCCCATACACACCTGGCAGGATCCTGATAAACTGTGAAACCCACATACACACCAGGCAGGATCCTGATAAACTGTGAAACCCCCATAGAAACATGAAAAGATCCTGATACACTGTGAAAAACCCATACACACCTGGCAGGATCCTGATAAACTATGGAAGCCCCCATTCACACCTGGCAGGATCCTGATCCACAGTGAAACCCCCATACACACCTGGCAGGATCCTGATAAACTATGAAACCCCCATACACACCTGGCAGGATCCTGATAAACTTTGAAACCCCCACAGACACCTGGCAGGATCCTGATAATCTATGAAACCCCCATACACACCTGGCAGGATCCTGATAAAATGTGAAACCCCCATACACACCTGGCAGGTTCCTGATCCACTGTGTAAACCCCATACATACCGAGCAGGAACCTGATGCACTGTGAAAACCCCAAACACACCTGGCAGGGTCCTGATACACTGTGAAAACCCCATTCACACCTGGCAGGATCCTGACACACTGTGAAAACCCCATACACACATGGCAGGATCCTGATAAACTGTGAAACACCCATACACATCTGGCAGGATACTGATTCTCTATGAAACCCCCAGACACACCTGGCAGGATCCTGATAAACTATGAAACCCCCATACTCATCTGGCAGGATCCTGATTCACTATGAAACCCCCATACACACCTGGCAGGATCCTGATAAACTATGAAACCCCCATACACACCTGGCAGGATACTGATCCACTGTGAAACCCCCATCCACACCTCGCAGGATCCTGATAAACTATGAAAACCCCATACACACCTGGCAGGATCCTGATAAACTGTGACAATCCCATACACACCTGGCAGGATCGTGATACACTGTGAAAAACCCATATACACCTGGCAGGATCCTGATAAACTGTCAAACCCCCATACACACCTGGCAAGATCCTGATAAACTGTGAAAACCCCATACACACCTGGCAGGATCCTGATAAACTGTGAAACCCACATACACACCAGGCAGGATCCTGATAAACTGTGAAACCCCCATAGACACATGACCAGATCCTGATACATTGTGAAAAACCCATACACACCTGGCAGGATCCTGATAAACTATGGAAGCCCCCATTCACACCTGGCAGGATCCTGATCCACTTTGAAACCCCCATACACACCTGGCAGGATCCTGATAAACTATGAAACCCCCATACACACCTGGCAGGATCCTGATAAACTTTGAAACCCCCACAGACACCTGGCAGGATCCTGATACACTGTGAAAACCCATACATACCTGGCAGGATCCTGATACACAGTGAAACCCCATTCACAGCTGGCAGCATCCTGATCCACTGTGAAACCCCCATACACACCTGGCAGTATCCTGATAAACTGTGAAACCCCCATGCACACCAGGCAGGATACTGATAATCTAAGAATCCCCCATACACACCTGGCAGGATCCTGATGCACTGTGAAAACCCCATACACACATGGCAGGATCCTGATACACTGTGAAAGCCCCATACACACCTGGCAGGATCCTGATCCACAGTGAAACCCCCATACACACCTGGCAGGATCCTGATAAACTATGCAACCCCCACACACCTGGCAGGATCCTGATAAACTTTGAAACCCCCACAGACACCTGGAAGGATCCTGATAATCTATGAAACCCCCATACACACCTGGCAGGATCCTGATAAAATGTGAAACCCCCATACACACCTGGCAGGTTCCTGATCCACTGTGTAAACCCCATACATACCGAGCAGGAACCTGATGCACTGTGAAAACCCCAAACACACCTGGCAGGGTCATGATATACTGTGAAAACCCCATTCACACCTGGCAGGATCCTGATACACTGTGAAAACCCCATACACACATGGCAGGATCCTGATACACTGTGAAACACCCATACACATCTGGCAGGATACTGATTCACTACGAAACCCCCATACACACCTGGCAGGATCCTGATAAACTATGAAACCCCCATACTCATCTGGCAGGATCCTGATTCACTATGAAACCCCCATACACACCTGGCAGGATCCTGATAAACAATGAAACCCCCATACACACCTGGCAGGATACTGATCCACTGTGAAACCCCTATCCACACCTCGCAGGATCCTGATAAACTATGAAACCCCCATACACACCTGGCAGGATCCTGATAAACTGTGACAATCCCATACACACCTGGCAGGATCGTGATACACTGTGAAAAGCCCATATACACCTGGCAGGATCCTGATAAACTGTCAAACCCCCATACACACCTGGCAGGATGCTGATAAACTGTGAAAACCCCATACACATCTGGCAGGATCCTGATAAACTGTGAAACCCACATACACACCAGGCAGGATCCTGATAAACTGTGAAACCCCCATGGACACATGACAAGATCCTGATACACTGTGAAAAACCCATACACACCTGGCAGGATCCTGATAAACTATGGAAGCCCCCATTCACACCTGGCAGGATCCTGATCCACTTTGAAACCCCCATACACACCTAGCAGGATCCTGATAAACTATGAAACCCCCATACACACCTGGCAGGATCCTGATAAACTTTGAAACCCCCACAGACACCTGACAGGATCCTGATACACTGTGAAAAGCCATACATACCTGGCAGGATCCTGATACACAGTGAAACCCCATTCACACCTGGCAGGATCCTGATCCACTGTGAAACCCCCATACACACCTGGCAGGATCCTGATAAACTGTGAAACCCCCATGCACACCAGGCAGGATACTGATAATCTATGAAACCCCCATACACACCTAGCAGGATCGTGATGCACTGTGAAAGCCCCAGACACACCTGGCAGGATCCTGATGCACTGTGAAAACCCCATGCACAACTGGCAGGATCGTGATACACTGTGAAAACCCCATGCACAACTGGCAGGATCTGGATAAACTGTGAAACCCCCATACACACCTGGCAGGATCCTGATATACTGTGAAATCACCAGACACACCTGGCAGGATCCTTATAAACTGTGAAAACCACATACACACAGGGCAGGATCCTGATAAACTATGAAAGCCCCATACACATCTGGCAGGATCCTGATAAATTGTGAAAATCTCATACACACCTGGCAGGATCCTGATACACTGTGAAAACCCCAGACACAGCTGGCAGGATCCATTTAAACTGTGAAACGCCCATACACACCAGGCAGGATCCTGATAAACTGTGAAACCCCCATAGACACCTGACAGGATCCTGATAGACTGTGAAAACCCCATACATAACTGGCAGATTCCTGATACACAGTAAAACACCATTCACATCTGGCGGGATCCTGATAAAATGTGAAACCCCCATACACACCTGGCAGGATCCTGATACTCTGTGACACCCCCATACACACCTGGAAGGATCCTGATACACTGTGAAACCCCATGCACACCTGGCAGGATCATGATAAACTGCGAAAACCCCATACACACCCAGCAGAATCCTGATGCACTGTGAAAACACCAGGTACACCTGGCAGGATCCTGATGCACTGTGAAAGCTCCATACACACCTGGCAGGAACCTGATCCACTGTGAAAACCCCATACACACCTGGCAGGATCCTGATAATCTATGAAACCCCCATACACACCTGACAGGATAGTGATAAACTGTGAAAACCCCATAGGCAACAGGCAGGATTCTGATACACTGTGAAAACCCCATACACACCTGGCAGGATACTGATGCACTGTGAAAACCCCATACGCACCTGGCGGGATCCTGATCCACTGTGAAAACCCCATACACACCTGGCAGGATCTTGATAATCTATGAAACCCCCATACACACCTGGCAGGATCCTGATCCACTGTGAAACCCCCATCCACACCTCGCAGGATCCTGATAAACTATGAAACCCCCATACACACCTGGCAGGATCCTGATAAACTGTGAAAATCCCATGCACAACTGTCAGGATCGTGATACACTGTGAAAAACCCATGCACACCTGGCAGGATCCTGATAAACTGTGAAACCCCCTACACACCTGGCAGGATCCTGATAAACTGTGAAAACCCCATACACACCTGGCAGGATACTGATAATCTGTGAAACCCACATACACACCAGGCAGGATCCTGATAAACTGTGAAACCCCCAAGGACACCTGACAGGATCCTGATACACTGTGAAAAACCCATGCACACCTGGCAGGATCCTGATAATCTATGAAAAACCCATGCACACCTGGTAGGATCCTGATAAACTGTGAAACCCCATACACACCTGGCAGGATCCTGATAAATTGTGAAAACCCCATACACACCTGGCAGGATCCTGACAATCTGTGAAACCCACATACACACCAGGCAGGATCCTGATAAACTGTGAAACACCCAAGGACACCTGACAGGATCCTGATACACTGTGAAAAACCCATGCACACCTGGCAGGATCCAGATAATCTATGAAAGCCCCCATACACACCTGGCAGGATCCTGATAAACTGTGAAACCCCATACACATTTGGCAGGATCCTGATACACTGTGAAAACCCCATACAAACCTGGCAGGATCCTGATACACAGTGAAACCCCTTTCACACCTGGCAGGATCCTGATCCACTGTGAAACCCCCATACACACCTGGAAGGATCCTGATACACTGTGAAACCCCATACACACTTGGCAGGATCCTGATACACTGTGAAACCCCCATGCACACCTGGAAGGATCCTGATACACTGTGAAACCCCAAACACACCTGGCAGGATCCTGATATATTTTGAAAACCCCATACACACCTGGCAGGATCCTGATAAACTGTGAAAACCCCATACACACCTGGCAGGATCCTGATGTACTGTGAAAACCCCATACACACCTGGCAGGATCCTGATAATCTATGAAACCCCCATACACACCTGGCAGGATCCTGATAAACTGTGAAAACCCCATACACACCAGGCAGGATACTGATGCACTGTGAAAACCCCACACACACCTGGCAGGATCCTGATAATCTATGAAACCCCCAAACACACCTGGAAGGATCCTGAGAAACTGTGAAACCCCCACACACACCAGGCAGGGTCCTGACACACTGTGAAACCCCATACACACTTGGCAGGATCCTGTTAATCTATGAAACCCCCAAACACACCTGGAAGGATCCTGAGAAACTGTGAAACCCCCACACACACCAGGCAGGATCCTGATAATCTATGAAACCCCCATACACACCTGGCAGGATCCTGATAAACTGTGAAAACCCCATACACACCAGGCAGGATACTGATGCACTGTGAAAACCCCACACACACCTGGCAGGATCCTGATAATCTATGAAACCCCCAAACACACCTGGAAGGATCCTGAGAAACTGTGAAACCCCCACACACACCAGGCAGGGTCCTGACACACTGTGAAACCCCATACACACTTGGCAGGATCCTGATAATCTATGAAACCCCCATACACACCTGGCAGGATCCTGATAAACTGTGAAAATCCCATGCACAACTGTCAGGATCGTGATACACTGTGAAAAACCCATGCACACCTGGCAGGATCCTGATAAACTGTGAAACCCCCTACACACCTGGCAGGATCCTGATAAACTGTGAAAACCCCATACACACCTGGCAGGATACTGATAATCTGTGAAACCCACATACACACCAGGCAGGATCCTGATAAACTGTGAAACCCCCAAGGACACCTGACAGGATCCTGATACACTGTGAAAAACCCATGCACACCTGGCAGGATCCTGATAATCTATGAAAAACCCATGCACACCTGGTAGGATCCTGATAAACTGTGAAACCCCATACACACCTGGCAGGATCCTGATAAATTGTGAAAACCCCATACACACCTGGCAGGATCCTGACAATCTGTGAAACCCACATACACACCAGGCAGGATCCTGATAAACTGTGAAACACCCAAGGACACCTGACAGGATCCTGATACACTGTGAAAAACCCATGCACACCTGGCAGGATCCAGATAATCTATGAAAGCCCCCATACACACCTGGCAGGATCCTGATAAACTGTGAAACCCCATACACATTTGGCAGGATCCTGATACACTGTGAAAACCCCATACAAACCTGGCAGGATCCTGATACACAGTGAAACCCCTTTCACACCTGGCAGGATCCTGATCCACTGTGAAACCCCCATACACACCTGGAAGGATCCTGATACACTGTGAAACCCCATACACACTTGGCAGGATCCTGATACACTGTGAAACCCCCATGCACACCTGGAAGGATCCTGATACACTGTGAAACCCCAAACACACCTGGCAGGATCCTGATATATTTTGAAAACCCCATACACACCTGGCAGGATCCTGATAAACTGTGAAAACCCCATACACACCTGGCAGGATCCTGATGTACTGTGAAAACCCCATACACACCTGGCAGGATCCTGATAATCTATGAAACCCCCATACACACCTGGCAGGATCCTGATAAACTGTGAAAACCCCATACACACCAGGCAGGATACTGATGCACTGTGAAAACCCCACACACACCTGGCAGGATCCTGATAATCTATGAAACCCCCAAACACACCTGGAAGGATCCTGAGAAACTGTGAAACCCCCACACACACCAGGCAGGGTCCTGACACACTGTGAAACCCCATACACACTTGGCAGGATCCTGTTAATCTATGAAACCCCCAAACACACCTGGAAGGATCCTGAGAAACTGTGAAACCCCCACACACACCAGGCAGGATCCTGATACACTGTGAAACCCCATACACACTTGGCAGGATCATGATACACTGCGAAACCACCATACACACCTGGAAGGATCCTGATATATTTTGAAAACCCCATACACACCTGGCTGGATCCTGATAAACTGTGAAAACCCCATACACTTTTGACAGGATCCTGATGTACTATGAAAACCCCATACACACCTGGCAGGATCCAGATAATCTATGAAACCCCCATACACACCTGGCAGGATCCTGATAAACTGTGAAACCCCCATGCACACCAGGCAGGATACTGATAATCTATGAAACCCCCATACACACCTAGCAGGTTCCTGATCCACAGTGAAAGCCCCATACACACAAGGCAGGATCCTGATAAACTATGAAACCCCCATACACACCTGGCATGATCCTGATAAAATGTGAAAATCCCATACACACCTGGCAGGATACTGATCCACTGTGAAACCCCCATCCACACCTCCCTGGATCCTGATAAACTATGAAACCCCCATACACACCTGGCAGGATCCTGATAAACTGTGACAATCCCATGCACACCTGGCAGGATCCTGATAAACTGTGAAAACCCCATACACACCTGGCAGGATCCTGATAATCTGTGAAACCCACATACACACCAGGCAGGATCCTGATAAACTGTGAAACCCCCAAGGACACCTGACAGGATCCTGATACACTGTGAAAAACCCATGCACACCTGGCAGGATCCTGACAATCTATGAAAAACCCATGCACACCTGGCAGGATCCTGAGAAACTGTGAAACCCCCATACACACCTGGCAGGATCCTGATAAACTGTGAAAACCCCATACACACCTGGCAGGATCCTGATAATCTGTGAAACCCACATACACACCAGGCAGGATCCTGATAAACTGTGTAACCCCCAAGGGCACCTGACAGGATCCTGATACACTGTGAAAAACCCATGCACACCTGGCAGGATCCTGATAATCTATGAAAGCCCCCATACACACCTGGCAGGATCCTGATAAACTGTGAAACCCCATACACATTTGGCAGGATCCTGATACACTGTGAAAACCCCACACACACCGGGCAGGATCCTGATCCACTGTGAAACCCCCATACACACCTGGCAGGATCCTGATAAACTATGAAACCCCCCATACACACCTGGCAGGATCCTGATAAACTGTGAAACCCCCATAGACACCTGACAGGATCCTGATACACTGTGAAAACCCCATACAAACCTGGCAGGATCCTGATACACAGTGAAATCCCTTTCACACCTGGCAGGATCCTGATCCTCTGTGAAACCCCCATACACACCTGGAAGGATCCTGATACACTGTGAAACCCCATACACACTTGGCAGGATCCTGATACACTGTGAAACTCCCATGCACACCTGGAAGGATCCTGATACACTGTGAAACCCCAAACACACCTGGCAGGATCCTGATATATTTTGAAAACCCCATACACACCTGGCAGGATCCTGATGCACTGTGAAAACCCCATACACACCTGGCAGGATCCTGATGTACTGTGAAAACCCCATACACACCTGGCAGGATCCTGATAATCTATGAAACCCCCATACACACCTGGCAGGATCCTGATAAACTGTGAAAACCCCATACACACCAGGCAGGATACTGATGCACTGTGAAATCCCCACACACACCTGGCAGGATCCTGATAATCTATGAAACCCCCAAACACACCTGGAAGGATCCTGAGAAACTGTGAAACCCCCACACACACCAGGCAGGGTCCTGATACACTGTGAAACCCCATACACACTTGGCAGGATCCTGATAATCTATGAAACCCCCAAACACACCTGGAAGGATCCTGAGAAACTGTGAAACCCCCACACACACCAGGCAGGATCCTGATACACTGTGAAACCCCATACACACTTGGCAGGATCATGATACACTGCGAAACCACCATACACACCTGGAAGGATCCTGATATATTTTGAAAACCCCATACACACCTGGCTGGATCCTGATAAACTGTGAAAACCACATACACTTTTGACAGGATCCTGATGTACTGTGAAAACCCCATACACACCTGGAAGGATCCTGATAATCTATGAAACCCCCATACACACCTGGCAGGATCCTGATAAACTGTGAAACCCCCATGCACACCAGGCAGGATACTGATAATCTATGAAACCCCCATACACACCTAGCAGGTTCCTGATGCACAGTGAAAGCCCCATACACACCTGGCAGGATCCTGATAAACTATGAAACCCCCATACACACCTGGCATGATCCTGATAAAATGTGAAAATCCCATACACACCTGGCAGGATACTGATCCACTGTGAAACCCCCATCCACACCTCCCAGGATCCTGATAAACTATGAAACCCCCATACACACCTGGCAGGATCCTGATAAACTGTGACAATCCCATGCACACCTGGCAGGATCCTGATAAACTGTGAAACCCCCTACACACCTGGCAGGATCCTGATAAACTGTGAAAACCCCATACACACCTGGCAGGATCCTGATAATCTGTGAAACCCACATACACACCAGGCAGGATCCTGATAAACTGTGAAACCCCCAAGGACACCTGACAGGATCCTGATACACTGTGAAAAACCCATGCACACCTGGCAGGATCCTGACAATCTATGAAAAACCCATGCACACCTGGCAGGATCCTGAGAAACTGTGAAACCCCCATACACACCTGGCAGGATCCTGATAAACTGTGAAAACCCCATACACACCTGGCAGGATCCTGATAATCTGTGAAACCCACATACACACCAGGCAGGATCCTGATAAACTGTGAAACCCCCAAGGGCACCTGACAGGATCCTGATACACTGTGAAAAACCCATGCACACCTGGCAGGATCCTGATAATCTATGAAAGCCCCCATACACACCTGGCAGGATCCTGATAAACTGTGAAACCCCATACACATTTGGCAGGATCCTGATACACTGTGAAAACCCCACACACACCGGGCAGGATCCTGATCCACTGTGAAACCCCCATACACACCTGGCAGGATCCTGATAAACTATGAAACCCCCCATACACACCTGGCAGGATCCTGATAAACTGTGAAACCCCCATAGACACCTGACAGGATCCTGATACACTGTGAAAACCCCATACAAACCTGGCAGGATCCTGATACACAGTGAAACCCCTTTCACACCTGGCAGGATCCTGATCCTCTGTGAAACCCCCATACACACCTGGAAGGATCCTGATACACTGTGAAACCCCATACACACTTGGCAGGATCCTGATACACTATGAAACCCCCATGCACACCTGGAAGGATCCTGATACACTGTGAAACCCCAAACACACCTGGCAGGATCCTGATATATTTTGAAAACCCCATACACACCTGGCAGGATCCTGATGCACTGTGAAAACCCCATACACACCTGGCAGTATCCTGATGTACTGTGAAAACCCCATACACACCTGGCAGGATCCTGATAATCTATGAAACCCCCATACACACCTGGCAGGATCCTGATAAACTGTGAAAACCCCATACACACCAGGCAGGATACTGATGCACTGTGAAATCCCCACACACACCTGGCAGGATCCTGATAATCTATGAAACCCCCAAACACACCTGGAAGGATCCTGAGAAACTGTGAAACCCCCACACATACCAGGCAGGGTCCTGATACACTATGAAACCCCATACACACTTGGCAGGATCCTGATAATCTATGAAACCCCCAAACATACCTGGAAGGATCCTGAGAAACTGTGAAACCCCCACACACACCAGGCAGGATCCTGATACACTGTGAAACCCCATACACACTTGGCAGGATCATGATACACTGCGAAACCACCATACACACCTGGAAGGATCCTGATATATTTTGAAAACCCCATACACACCTGGCTGGATCCTGATAAACTGTGAAAACCCCATACACTTTTGACAGGATCCTGATGTACTGTGAAAACCCCATACACACCTGGCAGGATCCTGATAATCTATGAAACCCCCATACACACCTGGCAGGATCCTGATAAACTGTGAAACCCCCATGCACACCAGGCAGGATACTGATAATCTATGAAACCCCCATACACACCTAGCAGGTTCCTGATGCACAGTGAAAGCCCCATACACACCTGGCAGGATCCTGATAAACTATGAAACCCCCATACACACCTGGCATGATCCTGATAAAATGTGAAAATCCCATACACACCTGGCAGGATACTGATCCACTGTGAAACCCCCATCCACACCTCCCAGGATCCTGATAAACTATGAAACCCCCATACACACCTGGCAGGATCCTGATAAACTGTGACAATCCCATGCACACCTGGCAGGATCCTGATAAACTGTGAAACCCCATACACACCTGGCAGGATCCTGATAAACTGTGAAAACCCCATACACACCTGGCAGGATCCTGATAATCTGTGAAACCCACATACACACCAGGCAGGATCCTGATAAACTGTGAACCCCCCAAGGAAATCTGACAGGATCCTGATACACTGTGAAAAACCCATGCACAACTGGCAGGATCCTGATAATCTATGAAAAACCCATGCACACCTGGCAGGATCCTGATAAACTGTGAAACCCCCATACACACCTGGCAGGATCCTGATATATTTTGAAAACCCCATACACACCTGGCAGGATCCTGATGCACTGTGAAAACCCCATACACACCTGGCAGGATCCTGATGTACTGTGAAAACCCCATACACACCTGGCAGGATCCTGATAATCTATGAAACCCCCATACACACCTGGCAGGATCCTGATAAACTGTGAAAACCCCATACACACCAGGCAGGATACTGATGCACTGTGAAAACCCCACACACACCTGGCAGGATCCTGATAATCTATGAAACCCCCAAACACACCTGGAAGGATCCTGAGAAACTGTGAAACCCCCACACACACCAGGCAGGGTCCTGATACACTGTGAAACCCCATACACACTTGGCAGGATCCTGATAATCTATGAAACCCCCAAACACACCTGGAAGGATCCTGAGAAACTGTGAAACCCCCACACACACCAGGCAGGATCCTGATACACTGTGAAACCCCATACACACTTGGCAGGATCATGATACACTGCGAAACCACCATACACACCTGGAAGGATCCTGATATATTTTGAAAACCCCATACACACATGGCTGTATCCTGATAAACTGTGAAAACCCCATACACTTTTGACAGGATCCTGATGTACTGTGAAAACCCCATACACACCTGGCAGGATCCTGATAATCTATGAAACCCCCATACACACCTGGCAGGATCCTGATAAACTGTGAAACCCCCATGCACACCAGGCAGGATACTGATAATCTATGAAACCCCCATACATACCTAGCAGGTTCCTGATGCACAGTGAAAGCCCCATACACACCTGGCAGGATCCTGATAAACTATGAAACCCCCATACACACCTGGCATGATCCTGATAAAATGTGAAAATCCCATACACACCGGGCAGGATACTGATCCACTGTGAAACCCCCATCCACACCTGGCAGGATCCCGATAAACTGTGAAACCCCCATACACACCTGGCAGGATGCTGATAAACTGTGTAAATCCCATACACACCTGGCAGGATCGTGATACACTGTGAAAACCCCATGCACAACTGGCAGGATCTGGAGAAACTGTGAAACCCCCATACACACCTGGCAGGATCCTGATATACAGTGAAATCCCCAGACACACCTGGCAGGATCCTTATAAACTGTGAAAACCCCATACACACCTGGCAGGATCCTGATAATCTGTGAAACCCACATACACACCAGGCAGGATCCTGATAAACTGTGAAACCCCCAAGGACACCTGACAGGATCCTGATACACTGTGAAAAACCCATGCACACCTGGCAGGATCCTGATTATCTATGAAAGCCCCCAAACACACCTGGCAGGATCCTGATAAACTGTGAAACCCCATACACATTTGGCAGGATCCTGATACACTGTGAAAACCCCACACACACCGGGCAGGATCCTGATCCACTGTGAAACCCCCATACACACCAGGCAGGATCCTGATAAACTGTGAAACCCCCAAGGACACCTGACAGGATCCTGATACACTGTGAAAAACCCATGCACACCTGGCAGGATCCTGATAATCTATGAAAAACCCATGCACACCTGGCAGGATCCTGATAAACTGTGAAACCCCCATACACACCTGGCAGGATCCTGATAAACTGTGAAAACCCCATACACACCTGGCAGGATCCTGATAATCTGTGAAACCCACATACACACCAGGCAGGATCCTGATAAACTGTGAAACCCCCAAGGACACCTGACAGGATCCTGATACACTGTGAAAAACCCATGCACACCTGGCAGGATCCTGATAATCTATGAAAGCCCCCATACACACCTGGCAGGATCCTGATAAACTGTGAAACCCCATACACATTTGGCAGGATCCTGATACACTGTGAAAACCCCACACACACCGGGCAGGATCCTGATCCACTGTGAAACCCCCATACACACCTGGCAGGATCCTGATAAACTATGAAACCCCCCATACACACCTGGCAGGATCCTGATAAACTGTGAAACCCCCATAGACACCTGACAGGATCCTGATACACTGTGAAAACCCCATACAAACCTGGCAGGATCCTGATACACAGTGAAACCCCTTTCACACCTGGCAGGATCCTGATCCACTGTGAAACCCCCATACACACCTGGAAGGATCCTGATACACTGTGAAACCCCATACACACTTGGCAGGATCCTGATACACTGTGAAACCCCCATGCACACCTGGAAGGATCCTGAGAAACTGTGAAACCCCCACACACACCAGGCAGGGTCCTGATACACTGTGAAACCCCATACACACTTGGCAGGATCCTGATAATCTATGAAACCCCCAAACACACCTGGAAGGATCCTGAGAAACTGTGAAACCCCCACACACACCAGGCAGGATCCTGATACACTGTGAAACCCCATACACACTTGGCAGGATCATGATACACTGCGAAACCACCATACACACCTGGAAGGATCCTGATATATTTTGAAAACCCCATACACACCTGGCTGGATCCTGATAAACTGTGAAAACCCCATACACTTTTGACAGGATCCTGATGTACTGTGAAAACCCCATACACACCTGGCAGGATCCTGATAATCTATGAAACCCCCATACACACCTGGCAGGATCCTGATAAACTGTGAAACCCCCATGCACACCAGGCAGGATACTGATAATCTATGAAACCCCCATACACACCTAGCAGGTTCCTGATGCACAGTGAAAGCCCCATACACACCTGGCAGGATCCTGATAAACTATGAAACCCCCATACACACCTGGCATGATCCTGATAAAATGTGAAAATCCCATACACACCGGGCAGGATCCTGATCCACTGTGAAACCCCCATACACACCTGGCAGGATCCTGATAAACTATGAAACCCCCCATTCACACCTGGCAGGATCCTGATAAACTGTGAAACCCCCATAGACACCTGACAGGATCCTGATACACTGTGAAAACCCCATACAAACCTGGCAGGATCCTGATACACAGTGAAACCCCTTTCACACCAGGCAGGATCCTGATCCTCTGTGAAACCCCCATACACACCTGGAAGGATCCTGATACACTGTGAAACCCCATACACACTTGGCAGGATCCTGATACACTGTGAAACCCCCATGCACACCTGGCAGGATCCTGATACACTGTGAAACCCCAAACACACCTGGCAGGATCCTGATATATTTTGAAAACCCAATACACACCTGGCAGGATCCTGATGCACTGTGAAAACCCCATACGCACCTGGCAGGATCCTGATGTACTGTGAAAACCCCATACACACCTGGCAGGATCCTGATAATCTATGAAACCCCCATACACACCTGGCAGGATCCTGATAAACTGTGAAAACCCCATACACACCAGGCAGGATACTGATGCACTGTGAAATCCCCACACACACTGGCAGGATCCTGATAATCTATGAAACCCCCAAACACACCTGGAAGGATCCTGAGAAACTGTGAAACCCCCACACATACCAGGCAGGGTCCTGATACACTGTGAAACCCCATACACACTTGGCAGGATCCTGATAATCTATGAAACCCCCAAACACACCTGGAAGGATCCTGAGAAACTGTGAAACCCCCACACACACCAGGCAGGATCCTGATACACTGTGAAACCCCATACACACTTGGCAGGATCATGATACACTGCGAAACCACCATACACACCTGGAAGGATCCTGATATATTTTGAAAACCCCATACACACCTGGCTGGATCCTGATAAACTGTGAAAACCCCATACACTTTTGACAGGATCCTGATGTACTGTGAAAACCCCATACACACCTGGCAGGATCCTGATAATCTATGAAACCCCCATACACACCTGGCAGGATCCTGATAAACTGTGAAACCCCCATGCACACCAGGCAGGATACTGATAATCTATGAAACCCCCATACACACCTAGCAGGTTCCTGATGCACAGTGAAAGCCCCATACACACCTGGCAGGATACTGATAAACTATGAAACCCCCATACACACCTGGCATGATCCTGATAAAATGTGAAAATCCCATACACACCTGGCAGGATACTGATCCACTGTGAAACCCCCATCCACACCTCCCAGGATCCTGATAAACTATGAAACCCCCATACACACCTGGCAGGATCCTGATAAACTGTGACAATCCCATGCACACCTGGCAGGATCCTGATAAACTGTGAAACCCCCTACACACCTGGCAGGATCCTGATAAACTGTGAAAACCCCATACACACCTGGCAGGATCCTGATAATCTGTGAAACCCACATACACACCAGGCAGGATCCTGATAAACTGTGAAACCCCCAAGGACACCTGACAGGATCCTGATACACTGTGAAAAACCCATGCACACCTGGCAGGATCCTGACAATCTATGAAAAACCCATGCACACCTGGCAGGATCCTGAGAAACTGTGAAACCCCCATACACACCTGGCAGGATCCTGATAAACTGTGAAAACCCCATACACACCTGGCAGGATCCTGATAATCTGTGAAACCCACATACACACCAGGCAGGATCCTGATAAACTGTGTAACCCCCAAGGGCACCTGACAGGATCCTGATACACTGTGAAAAACCCATGCACACCTGGCAGGATCCTGATAATCTATGAAAGCCCCCATACACACCTGGCAGGATCCTGATAAACTGTGAAACCCCATACACATTTGGCAGGATCCTGATACACTGTGAAAACCCCACACACACCGGGCAGGATCCTGATCCACTGTGAAACCCCCATACACACCTGGCAGGATCCTGATAAACTATGAAACCCCCCATACACACCTGGCAGGATCCTGATAAACTGTGAAACCCCCATAGACACCTGACAGGATCCTGATACACTGTGAAAACCCCATACAAACCTGGCAGGATCCTGATACACAGTGAAACCCCTTTCACACCTGGCAGGATCCTGATCCTCTGTGAAACCCCCATACACACCTGGAAGGATCCTGATACACTGTGAAACCCCATACACACTTGGCAGGATCCTGATACACTGTGAAACCCCCATGCACACCTGGAAGGATCCTGATACACTGTGAAACCCCAAACACACCTGGCAGGATCCTGATATATTTTGAAAACCCCATACACACCTGGCAGGATCCTGATGCACTGTGAAAACCCCATACACACCTGGCAAGATCCTGATGTACTGTGAAAACCCCATACACACTTGGCAGGATCCTGATAATCTATGAAACCCCCATACACACCTGGCAGGATCCTGATAAACTGTGAAAACCCCATACACACCAGGCAGGATACTGATGCACTGTGAAATCCCCACACACACCTGGCAGGATCCTGATAATCTATGAAACCCCCAAACACACCTGGAAGGATCCTGAGAAACTGTGAAACCCCCACACATACCAGGCAGGTTCCTGATACACTGTGAAACCCCATACACACTTGGCAGGATCCTGATAATCTATGAAACCCCCAAACACACCTGGAAGGATCCGGAGAAACTGTGAAACCCCCACACACACCAGGCAGGATCCTGATACACTGTGAAACCCCATACACACTTGGCAGGATCATGATACACTGCGAAACCACCATACACACCTGGAAGGATCCTGATATATTTTGAAAACCCCATACACACCTGGCTGGATCCTGATAAACTGTGAAAACCCCATACACTTTTGACAGGATCCTGATGTACTGTGAAAACCCCATACACACCTGGCAGGATCCTGACAATCTATGAAACCCCCATACACACCTGGCAGGATCCTGATAAACTGTGAAACCCCCATGCACACCAGGCAGGATACTGATAATCTATGAAACCCCCATACACACCTAGCAGGTTCCTGATGCACAGTGAAAGCCCCATACACACCTGGCAGGATTCTGATAAACTATGAAACTCCCATACACACCTGGCATGATCCTGATAAAATGTGAAAATCCCATACACACCTGGCAGGATACTGATCCACTGTGAAACCCCCATCCACACCTCCCAGGATCCTGATAAACTATGAAACCCCCATACACACCTGGCAGGATCCTGATAAACTGTGACAATCCCATGCACACCTGGCAGGATCCTGATAAACTGTGAAACACCCTACACACCTGGCAGGATCCTGATAAACTGTGAAAACCCCATACACACCTGGCAGGATCCTGATAATCTGTGAAACCCACATACACACCAGGCAGGATCCTGATAAACTGTGAAACCCCCAAGGAAATCTGACAGGATCCTGATACACTGTGAAAAACCCATGCACACCTGGCAGGATCCTGATAATCTATGAAAAACCCATGCACACCTGGCAGGATCCTGATAAACTGTGAAACCCCCATACACACCTGGCAGGATCCTGATAAACTGTGAAAACCCCATACACACCTGGCAGGATCCTGATAATCTGTGAAACCCACATACACACCAGGCAGGATCCTGATAAACTGTGAAACCCCCAAGGACACCTGACAGGATCCTGATACACTGTGAAAAACCCATGCACACCTGGCAGGATCCTGATAATCTATGAAAGCCCCCAAACACACCTGGCAGGATCCTGATAAACTGTGAAACCCCATACACATTTGGCAGGATCCTGATACACTGTGAAAACCCCACACACACCGGGCAGGATCCTGATCCACTGTGAAACCCCCATACACACCTGGCAGGATCCTGATAAACTATGAAACCCCCCATACACACCTGGCAGGATCCTGATAAACTGTGAAACCCCCATAGACACCTGACAGGATCCTGATACACTGTGAAAACCCCATACAAACCTGGCAGGATCCTGATACACAGTGAAACCCCTTTCACACCTGGCAGGATCCTGATCCTCTGTGAAACCCCCATACACACCTGGAAGGATCCTGATACACTGTGAAACCCCATACACACTTGGCAGGATCCTGATACACTGTGAAACCCCCATGCACACCTGGAAGGATCCTGAAACACTGTGAAACCCCAAACACACCTGGCAGGATCCTGATATATTTTGAAAACCCCATACACACCTGGCAGGATCCTGATGCACTGTGAAAACCCCATACACACCTGGCAGGATCCTGATGTACTGTGAAAACCCCATACACACCTGGCAGGATCCTGATAATCTATGAAACCCCCATACACACCTGGCAGGATCCTGATAAACTGTGAAAACCCCATACACACCAGGCAGGATACTGATGCACTGTGAAAACCCCACACACACCTGGCAGGATCCTGATAATCTATGAAACCCCCAAACACACCTGGAAGGATCCTGAGAAACTGTGAAACCCCCACACACACCAGGCAGGGTCCTGATACACTGTGAAACCCCATACACACTTGGCAGGATCCTGATAATCTATGAAACCCCCAAACACACCTGGAAGGATCCTGAGAAACTGTGAAACCCCCACACACACCAGGCAGTATCCTGATACACTGTAAAACCCCATACACACTTGGCAGGATCATGATACACTGCGAAACCACCATACACACCTGGAAGGATCCTGATATATTTTGAAAACCCCATACACACATGGCTGGATCCTGATAAACTGTGAAAACCCCATACACTTTTGACAGGATCCTGATGTACTGTGAAAACCCCATACACACCTGGCAGGATCCTGATAATCTATGAAACCCCCATACACACCTGGCAGGATCCTGATAAACTGTGAAACCCCCATGCACACCAGGCAGGATACTGATAATCTATGAAACCCCCATACATACCTAGCAGGTTCCTGATGCACAGTGAAAGCCCCATACACACCTGGCAGGATCCTGATAAACTATGAAACCCCCATACACACCTGGCATGATCCTGATAAAATGTGAAAATCCCATACACACCGGGCAGGATCCTGATCCACTGTGAAACCCCCATCCACACCTGGCAGGATCCTGATAAACTGTGAAACCCCCATACACACCTGGCAGGATGCTGATAAACTGTGTAAATCCCATACACACCTGGCAGGATCGTGATACACTGTGAAAACCCCATGCACAACTGGCAGGATCTGGAGAAACTGTGAAACCCCCATACACACCTGGCAGGATCCTGATATACAGTGAAATCCCCAGACACACCTGGCAGGATCCTTATAAACTGTGAAAACCCCATACACACCTGGCAGGATCCTGATAATCTGTGAAACCCACATACACACCAGGCAGGATCCTGATAAAATGTGAAACCCCCAAGGACACCTGACAGGATCCTGATACACTGTGAAAAACCCATGCACACCTGGCAGGATCCTGATAATCTATGAAAGCCCCCAAACACACCTGGCAGGATCCTGATAAACTGTGAAACCCCATACACATTTGGCAGGATCCTGATACACTGTGAAAACCCCACACACATCGGGCAGGATCCTGATCCACTGTGAAACCCCCATACACACCTGGCAGGATCCTGATAAACTATGAAACCCCCCATACACACCTGGCAGGATCCTGATAAACTGTGAAACCCCCATAGACACCTGACAGGATCCTGATACACTGTGAAAACCCCATACAAACATGGCAGGATCCTGATACACAGTGAAACCCCTTTCACACCTGGCAGGATCCTGATCCACTGTGAAACCCCCATACACACCTGGAAGGATCCTGATACACTGTGAAACCCCATACACACTTGGCAGGATCCTGATACACTGTGAAACCCCCATGCACACCTGGAAGGATCCTGAGAAACTGTGAAACCCCCACACACACCAGGCAGGGTCCTGATACACTGTGAAACCCCATACACACTTGGCAGGATCCTGATAATCTATGAAACCCCCAAACACACCTGGAAGGATCCTGAGAAACTGTGAAACCCCCACACACACCAGGCAGGATCCTGATACACTGTGAAACCCCATACACACTTGGCAGGATCATGATACACTGCGAAACCACCATACACACCTGGAAGGATCCTGATATATTTTGAAAACCCCATACACACCTGGCTGGATCCTGATAAACTGTGAAAACCCCATACACTTTTGACAGGATCCTGATGTACTGTGAAAACCCCATACACACCTGGCAGGATCCTGATAATCTATGAAACCCCCATACACACCTGGCAGGATCCTGATAAACTGTGAAACCCCCATGCACACCAGGCAGGATACTGATAATCTATGAAACCCCCATACACACCTAGCAGGTTCCTGATGCACAGTGAAAGCCCCATACACACCTGGCAGGATCCTGATAAACTATGAAACCCCCATACACACCTGGCAGGATCCTGATAATCTATGAAACCCCCATACACACCTGGCAGGATCCTGATAAACTGTGAAACCCCCATGCACACCAGGCAGGATACTGATAATCTATGAAACCCATATACATACCTAGCAGGTTCCTGATGCACAGTGAAAGCCCCATACACACCTGGCAGGATCCTGATAAACTATGAAACCCCCATACACACCTGGCATGATCCTGATAAAATGTGAAAATCCCATACACACCGGGCAGGATCCTGATCCACTGTGAAACCCCCATCCACACCTGGCAGGATCCTGATAAACTGTGAAACCCCCATACACACCTGGCAGGATGCTGATAAACTGTGTAAATCCCATACACACCTGGCAGGATCGTGATACACTGTGAAAACCCCATGCACAACTGGCAGGATCTGGAGAAACTGTGAAACCCCCATACACACCTGGCAGGATCCTGATATACAGTGAAATCCCCAGACACACCTGGCAGGATCCTTATAAACTGTGAAAACCCCATACACACCTGGCAGGATCCTGATAATCTGTGAAACCCACATACACACCAGGCAGGATCCTGATAAAATGTGAAACCCCCAAGGACACCTGACAGGATCCTGATACACTGTGAAAAACCCATGCACACCTGGCAGGATCCTGATAATCTATGAAAGCCCCCAAACACACCTGGCAGGATCCTGATAAACTGTGAAACCCCATACACATTTGGCAGGATCCTGATACACTGTGAAAACCCCACACACATCGGGCAGGATCCTGATCCACTGTGAAACCCCCATACACACCTGGCAGGATCCTGATAAACTATGAAACCCCCCATACACACCTGGCAGGATCCTGATAAACTGTGAAACCCCCATAGACACCTGACAGGATCCTGATACACTGTGAAAACCCCATACAAACATGGCAGGATCCTGATACACAGTGAAACCCCTTTCACACCTGGCAGGATCCTGATCCACTGTGAAACCCCCATACACACCTGGAAGGATCCTGATACACTGTGAAACCCCATACACACTTGGCAGGATCCTGATACACTGTGAAACCCCCATGCACACCTGGAAGGATCCTGAGAAACTGTGAAACCCCCACACACACCAGGCAGGGTCCTGATACACTGTGAAACCCCATACACACTTGGCAGGATCCTGATAATCTATGAAACCCCCAAACACACCTGGAAGGATCCTGAGAAACTGTGAAACCCCCACACACACCAGGCAGGATCCTGATACACTGTGAAACCCCATACACACTTGGCAGGATCATGATACACTGCGAAACCACCATACACACCTGGAAGGATCCTGATATATTTTGAAAACCCCATACACACCTGGCTGGATCCTGATAAACTGTGAAAACCCCATACACTTTTGACAGGATCCTGATGTACTGTGAAAACCCCATACACACCTGGCAGGATCCTGATAATCTATGAAACCCCCATACACACCTGGCAGGATCCTGATAAACTGTGAAACCCCCATGCACACCAGGCAGGATACTGATAATCTATGAAACCCCCATACACACCTAGCAGGTTCCTGATGCACAGTGAAAGCCCCATACACACCTGGCAGGATCCTGATAAACTATGAAACCCCCATACACACCTGGCATGATCCTGATAAAATGTGAAAATCCTATACACACCGGGCAGGATCCTGATCCACTGTGAAACCCACATCCACACCTGGCAGGATCCTGATAAACTGTGAAACCCCCATACACACCTGGCAGGATGCTGATAAACTGTGTAAATCCCATACACACCTGGCAGGATCGTGATACACTGTGAAAACCCCATGCACAACTGGCAGGATCTGGAGAAACTGTGAAACCCCCATACACACCTGGCAGGATCCTGATATACAGTGAAATCCCCAGACACACCTGGCAGGATCCTTATAAACTGTGAAAACCACATACACACAGGGCAGGATCCTGATAAACTATGAAAGCCCCATACACACCTGGCAGGATCCTGATAAATTGTGAACATCTCATACACACCTGGCAGGATCCTGATACACTGTGAAAACCCCATACACACCTGGCAGGATCCTGATAAACTGTGAAACGCCCATACACACCATGCAGGATCCTGATAAACTGTGAAACCCCCATACACACCTGGCAGGATCCTGATAATCTATGAAACCCCCATACACACCTGGCAGGATCCTGATAAACTGTGAAAACCCCATACACACCAGGCAGGATACTGATGCACTGCGAAAACCCCACACACACCTGGCAGGATCCTGATAATCTATTAAACCCCCAAACACACCTGGAAGGATCCTGAGAAACTGTGAAACCCCCACACACACCAGGCAGGGTCCTGATACACTGTGAAACCCCATACACACTTGGCAGGATCCTGATAATCTATGAAACCCCCAAACACACCTGGAAGGATCCTGAGAAACTGTGAAACCCCCACACACACCAGGCAGGATCCTGATACACTGTGAAACCCCATACACACTTGGCAGGATCATGATACACTGCGAAACCACCATACACACCTGGAAGGATCCTGATATATTTTGAAAACCCCATACACACCTGGCTGGATCCTGATAAACTGTGAAAACCCCATACACTTTTGACAGGATCCTGATGTACTGTGAAAACCCCATACACACCTGGCAGGATCCTGATAATCTATGAAACCCCCATACACACCTGGCAGGATCCTGATAAACTGTGACACCCCCATGCACACCAGGCAGGATACTGATAATCTATGAAACCCCCATACACACCTAGCAGGTTCCTGATGCACAGTGAAAGCCCCATACACACCTGGCAGGATCCTGATAAACTATGAAACCCCCATACACACCTGGCATGATCCTGATAAAATGTGAAAATCCCATACACACCGGGCAGGATCCTGATCCACTGTGAAACCCCCATCCACACCTGGCAGGATCCTGATAAACTGTGAAACCCCCATACACACCTGGAAGGATGCTGATAAACTGTGTAAATCCCATACACACCTGGCAGGATCGTGATACACTGTGAAAACCCCATGCACAACTGGCAGGAACTGGAGAAACTGTGAAACCCCCATACACACCTGGCAGGATCCTGATATACAGTGAAATCCCCAGACACACCTGGCAGGATCCTTATAAACTGTGAAAACCACATACACACAGGGCAGGATCCTGATAAACTATGAAAGCCCCATACACACCTGGCAGGATCCTGATAAATTGTGAACATCTCATACACACCTGGCAGGATCCTGATACACTGTGAAAACCCAAACACACCTGGCAGGATCCTGATATATTTTGAAAACCCCATACACACCTGGCAGGATCCTGATGCACTGTGAAAACCCCATACACACCTGGCAGGGTCCTGATGTACTGTGAAAACCCCATACACACCTGGCAGGATCCTGATAATCTATGAAACCCCCATACACACCTGGCAGGATCCTGATAAACTGTGAAAACCCCATACACACCAGGCAGGATACTGATGCACTGTGAAAACCCCACACACACCTGGCAGGATCCTGATAATCTATGAAACCCCCAAACACACCTGGAAGGATCCTGAGAAACTGTGAAACCCCCACACACACCAGGCAGGGTCCTGATACACTGTGAAACCCCATACACACTTGGCAGGATCCTGATAATCTATGAAACCCCCAAACACACCTGGAAGGATCCTGAGAAACTGTGAAACCCCCACACACACCAGGCAGGATCCTGATACACTGTAAAACCCCATACACACTTGGCAGGATCATGATACACTGCGAAACCACCATACACACCTGGAAGGATCCTGATATATTTTGAAAACCCCATACACACATGGCTGGATCCTGATAAACTGTGAAAACCCCATACACTTTTGACAGGATCCTGATGTACTGTGAATACCCCATACACACCTGGCAGGATCCTGATAATCTATGAAACCCCCATACACACCTGGCAGGATCCTGATAAACTGTGAAACCCCCATGCACACCAGGCAGGATACTGATAATCTATGAAACCCCCATACATACCTAGCAGGTTCCTGATGCACAGTGAAAGCCCCATACACACCTGGCAGGATCCTGATAAACTATGAAACCCCCATACACACCTGGCATGATCCTGATAAAATGTGAAAATCCCATACACACCGGGCAGGATCCTGATCCACTGTGAAACCCCCATCCACACCTGGCAGGATCCTGATAAACTGTGAAACCCCCATACACACCTGGCAGGATGCTGATAAACTGTGTAAATCCCATACACACCTGGCAGGATCGTGATACACTGTGAAAACCCCATGCACAACTGGCAGGATCTGGAGAAACTGTGAAACCCCCATACACACCTGGCAGGTTCCTGATATACAGTGAAATCCCCAGACACACCTGGCAGGATCCTTATAAACTGTGAAAACCCCATACACACCTGGCAGGATCCTGATAATCTGTGAAACCCACATACACACCAGGCAGGATCCTGATAAACTGTGAAACCCCCAAGGACACCTGACAGGATCCTGATACACTGTGAAAAACCCATGCACACCTGGCAGGATCCTGATAATCTATGAAAGCCCCCAAACACACCTGGCAGGATCCTGATAAACTGTGAAACCCCATACACATTTGGCAGGATCCTGATACACTGTGAAAACCCCACACACACCGGGCAGGATCCTGATCCACTGTGAAACCCCCATACACACCAGGCAGGATCCTGATAAACTGTGAAACCCCCAAGGACACCTGACAGGATCCTGATACACTGTGAAAAACCCATGCACACCTGGCAGGATCCTGATAATCTATGAAAAACCCATGCACACCTGGCAGGATCCTGATAAACTGTGAAACCCCCATACACACCTGGCAGGATCCTGATAAACTGTGAAAACCCCATACACACCTGGCAGGATCCTGATAATCTGTGAAACCCACATACACACCAGGCAGGATCCTGATAAACTGTGAAACCCCCAAGGACACCTGACAGGATCCTGATACACTGTGAAAAACCCATGCACACCTGGCAGGATCCTGATAATCTATGAAAGCCCCCAAACACACCTGGCAGGATCCTGATAAACTGTGAAACCCCATACACATTTGGCAGGATCCTGATACACTGTGAAAACCCCACACACACCGGGCAGGATCCTGATCCACTGTGAAACCCCCATACACACCTGGCAGGATCCTGATAAACTATGAAACCCCCCATACACACCTGGCAGGATCCTGATAAACTGTGAAACCCCCATAGACACCTGACAGGATCCTGATACACTGTGAAAACCCCATACAAACCTGGCAGGATCCTGATACACAGTGAAACCCCTTTCACACCTGGCAGGATCCTGATCCACTGTGAAACCCCCATACACACCTGGAAGGATCCTGATACACTGTGAAACCCCATACACACTTGGCAGGATCCTGATACACTGTGAAACCCCCATGCACACCTGGAAGGATCCTGAGAAACTGTGAAACCCCCACACACACCAGGCAGGGTCCTGATACACTGTGAAACCCCATACACACTTGGCAGGATCCTGATAATCTATGAAACCCCCAAACACACCTGGAAGGATCCTGAGAAACTGTGAAACCCCCACACACACCAGGCAGGATCCTGATACACTGTGAAACCCCATACACACTTGGCAGGATCATGATACACTGCGAAACCACAATACACACCTGGAAGGATCCTGATATATTTTGAAAACCCCATACACACCTGGCTGGATCCTGATAAACTGTGAAAACCCCATACACTTTTGACAGGATCCTGATGTACTGTGAAAACCCCATACACACCTGGCAGGATCCTGATAATCTATGAAACCCCCATACACACCTGGCAGGATCCTGATAAACTGTGAAACCCCCATGCACACCAGGCAGGATACTGATAATCTATGAAACCCCCATACACACCTAGCAGGTTCCTGATGCACAGTGAAAGCCCCATACACACCTGGCAGGATCCTGATAAACTATGAAACCCCCATACACACCTGGCATGATCCTGATAAAATGTGAAAATCCTATACACACCGGGCAGGATCCTGATCCACTGTGAAACCCCCATCCACATCTGGCAGGATCCTGATAAACTGTGAAACCCCCATACACACCTGGCAGGATGCTGATAAACTGTGTAAATCCCATACACACCTGGCAGGATCGTGATACACTGTGAAAACCCCATGCACAACTGGCAGGATCTGGAGAAACTGTGAAACCCCCATACACACCTGGCAGGATCCTGATATACAGTGAAATCCCCAGACACACCTGGCAGGATCCTTATAAACTGTGAAAACCACATACACACAGGGCAGGATCCTGATAAACTATGAAAGCCCCATACACACCTGGCAGGATCCTGATAAATTGTGAACATCTCATACACACCTGGCAGGATCCTGATACACTGTGAAAACCCCATACACACCTGGCAGGATCCTGATAAACTGTGAAACGCCCATACACACCATGCAGGATCCTGATTAACTGTGAAACCCCCATACACACCTGGCAGGATCCTGATAATCTATGAAACCCCCATACACACCTGGCAGGATCCTGATAAACTGTGAAAACCCCATACACACCAGGCAGGATACTGATGCACTGCGAAAACCCCACACACACCTGGCAGGATCCTGATAATCTATGAAACCCCCAAACACACCTGGAAGGATCCTGAGAAACTGTGAAACCCCCACACACACCAGGCAGGGTCCTGATACACTGTGAAACCCCATACACACTTGGCAGGATCCTGATAATCTATGAAACCCCCAAACACACCTGGAAGGATCCTGAGAAACTGTGAAACCCCCACACACACCAGGCAGGATCCTGATACACTGTGAAACCCCATACACACTTGGCAGGATCATGATACACTGCGAAACCACCATACACACCTGGAAGGATCCTGATATATTTTGAAAACCCCATACACACCTGGCTGGATCCTGATAAACTGTGAAAACCCCATACACTTTTGACAGGATCCTGATGTACTGTGAAAACCCCATACACACCTGGCAGGATCCTGATAATCTATGAAACCCCCATACACACCTGGCAGGATCCTGATAAACTGTGAAACCCCCATGCACACCAGGCAGGATACTGATAATCTATGAAACCCCCATACACACCTAGCAGGTTCCTGATGCACAGTGAAAGCCCCATACACACCTGGCAGGATCCTGATAAACTATGAAACCCCCATACACACCTGGCATGATCCTGATAAAATGTGAAAATCCCATACACACCGGGCAGGATCCTGATCCACTGTGAAAACCCCATCCACACCTGGCAGGATCCTGGTAAACTGTGAAACCCCCATACACACCTGGAAGGATGCTGATAAACTGTGTAAATCCCATACACACCTGGCAGGATCGTGATACACTGTGAAAACCCCATGCACAACTGGCAGGATCTGGAGAAACTGTGAAACCCCCATACACACCTGGCAGGATCCTGATATACAGTGAAATCCCCAGACACACCTGGCAGGATCCTTATAAACTGTGAAAACCACATACACACAGGGCAGGATCCTGATAAACTATGAAAGCCCCATACACACCTGGCAGGATCCTGATAAATTGTGAACATCTCATACACACCTGGCAGGATCCTGATACACTGTGAAAAGCCCATACACACCTGGCAGGATCCTGATAAACTGTGAAACGCCCATACACACCATGCAGGATCCTGATAAACTATGAAACCCCCATAGACACCTGACAAGATCCTGATAGACTGTGAAAACCCCATATATAACTGGCAGATTCCTGATACACAGTAAAACACCATTCACATCTGGCGGGATCCTGATACACTGTGAAACCCGATACACACCTGGCAGAATCCTGATACTCTGTGACACCCCCATACACACCTGGCAGGATCATGATAAACTGCGAAAACCCTATACACAACCAGCAGGATCCTGATGCACTGTGAAAACCCCAGGTACACCTGACAGGATCCTGATGCACTGTGAAAGCTCCATACACACCTGGCAGGATCCTGATCCACTGTGAAAACCCCATACACACCTGGCAGGATCCTGATAATCTATGAAACCCCCATACACACCTGGCAGGATCCTGATAAACTGTGAAAATCCCATAGACAACAGGCAGGATTCTGATACACTGTGAAAACCCCATACACACCTGGCAGGATACTGATGCACTGTGAAAACCCCATACACACCTGGCCGGATCCTGATCCACTGTGAAAACCCCATACACACCTGGCAGGATCCTGATAATCTATGAAACCCCCAGACACACCTGGCAGGATCCTGATAAAATGTGAAACCCCCATACACACCTGGCAGGTTACTGATCCTCTGTGTAAACCCCATACATACCGAGCAGGAACCTGATGCACTGTGAAAACCCCAAACACACCTGGCAGGCTCCTGATACACTGTGAAAACCCCATTCACACCTGGCAGGATCCTGATACACTGTGAAAACCCCATACACACATGGCAGGATCCTGATACACTGTGAAACACCCATACACATCTGGCAGGATACTGATTCACTATGAAACCCCCATACACACCTGGCAGGATCCTGATAAACTATGAAACCCCCATACTCATCTGGCAGGATCCTGATTCACTATGAAACCCACATACACACCTGGCAGGATCCTGATAAACTATGAAACCCCCATACACACCTGGCAGGATACTGATCCACTGTGAAACCCCCATCCACACCTCCCAGGATCCTGATAAACTATGAAACCCCCATACACACCTGGCAGGATCCTGATAAACTGTGACAATCCCATACACACCTGGCAGGATCGTGATACACTGTGAAAAGCCCATATACACCTGGCAGGATCCTGATAAACTGTCAAACCCCCATACACACCTGGCAGGATCCTGATAAACTGTGAAAACCCCATACACACCTGGCAGGATCCTGATAAACTGTGAAACCCCCATACACACCTGGAAGGATCCTGATACACTGTGAAACCCCATACACACTTGGCAGGATCCTGATACACTGTGAAGCCCCCATGCACACCTGGAAGGATCCTGATACACTGTGAAACCCCAAACACACCTGGCAGGATCCTGATATATTTTGAAAACCCCATACACACCTGGCAGGATCCTGATGCACTGTGAAAACCCCATACACACCTGGCAGGATCCTGATGTACTGTGAAAACCCCATACACACCTGGCAGGAGCCTGATAATCTATGAAACCCCCATACACACCTGGCAGGATCTTGATAAACTGTGAAAACCCCATACACACCAGGCAGGATACTGATGCACTGTGAAAACCCCACACACACCTGGCAGGATCCTGATAATCTATGAAACCCCCAAACACACCTGGAAGGATCCTGAGAAACTGAGAAACCCCCACACACACCAGGCAGGATCCTGATACACTGTGAAACCCCATACACACTTGGCAGGATCCTGATAATCTATGAAACCCCCAAACACACCTGGAAGGATCCTGAGAAACTGTGAAACCCCCACACACACCAGGCAGGATCCTGATACACTGTGAAACCCCATACACACTTGGCAGGATCCTGATACACTGCGAAACCCCCATACACACCTGGAAGGATCCTGATATATTTTGAAAACCCCATACACACCTGGCTGGATCCTGATAAACTGTGAAAACCCCATAGACATTTGACAGTATCCTGATGTACTGTGAAAACCCCAGACACACCTGGCAGGATCCTGATAATCTATGAAACCGCCATACACACCTGGCAGGATCCTGATAAACTGTGAAACCCCCATGCACACCAGGCAGGATACTGATAATCTATGAAACCCCCATACACACCTAGCAGGTTCCTGATGCACAGTGAAAGCCCCATACACACCTGGCAGGATCCTGATAAACTATGAAACCCCCATACACACCTGGCATGATCCTGATAAAATGTGAAAATTCCATACACACCGGGCAGGATCCTGATCCACTGTGAAACCCCCATCCACACCTGGCAGGATCCTGATAAACTATGAAACCCCCATACACACCTGGCAGGATGCTGATAAACTGTGTAAATCCCATACACACCTGGCAGGATCGTGATACACTGTGAAAACCCCATGCACAACTGGCAGGATCTGGAGAAACTGTGAAACCCCCATACACACCTGGCAGGATCCTGATATACTGTGAAATCCCCAGACACACCTGGCAGGATCCTTATAAACTGTGAAAACCACATACACACAGGGCAGGATCCTGATAAACTATGAAAGCCCCATACACACCTGGCAGGATCCTGATAAATTGTGAACATCTCATACACACCTGGCAGGATCCTGATACACTGTGAAAACCCCACACACACCTGGCAGGATCCTGATAAACTGTGAAACGCCCATACACACCATGCAGGATCCTGATAAACTGTGAAACCCCCATAGACACCTGACAGGATCCTGATAGACTGTGAAAACCCCATACATAACTGACAGATTCCTGATACACAGTAAAACACCATTCGCATCTGGCGGGATCCTGATACACTGTGAAACCCGATACACACCTTGCAGAATCCTGATACTCTGTGACACCCCCATACACACCTGGAAGGATCCTGATACACTGTGAAACCCCATACACACCTGGCAGGATCATGATAAACTGCGAAAACCCTATACACAACCAGCAGGATCCTGATGCACTGTGAAAACCCCAGGTACACCTGACAGGATCCCGATGCACTGCGAAAGCTCCATACACACCTGGCAGGATCCTGATCCACTGTGAAAACCCCATACACACCTGGCAGGATCCTGATAATCTATGAAACCCCCATACACACCTGGCAGGATCCTGATAAACTGTGAAAACCCCATAGACAACAGGCAGGATTCTGATACACTGTGAAAACCCCATACACACCTGGCAGGATCCTGATGCACTGTGAAAACCCCATACACACCTGGCAGGTTCCTGATCCACTGTGTAAACCCCATACATACCGAGCAGGAACCTGATGCACTGTGAAAACCCCATACACACCTGGCAGGGTCCTGATACACTGTGAAAACCCCATTCACACCTGGCAGGATCCTGATACACTGTGAAAACCCCATACACACATGGCAGGATCCTGATACACTGTGAAACAACCATACACATCTGGCAGGATACTGATTCACTATGAAAACCCCATACACACCTGGCAGGATCCTGATAAACTATGAAACCCCCATACTCATCTGGCAGGATCCTGATTCACTATGAAACCCCCATACACACCTGGCAGGAACCTGATAAACTATGAAACCCCCATACACACCTGGCAGGATACTGATCCACTGTGAAACCCCCATCCACACCTCGCAGGATCCTGATAAACTATGAAACCCCCATACACACCTGGCAGGATCCTGATAAACTGTGACAATCCCATACACACCTGGCAGGATCGTGATACACTGTGAAAAGCCCATATACACCTGGCAGGATCCTGATAAACTGTCAAACCCCCATACACACCTGGCAGGATCCTGATAAACTGTGAAAACCCCATACACACCTGGCAGGATCCTGATAAACTGTGAAACCCACATACACACCAGGCAGGATCCTGATAAACTGTGAAACCCCCATAGACACATGACAAGATCCTGATACACTGTGAAAAACCCATACACACCTGGCAGGATCCTGATAAACTATGGAAGCCCCCATTCACACCTGGCAGGATCCTGATCCACAGTGAAACCCCCATACACACCTGGCAGGATCCTGATAAACTATGAAACCCCCATACACACCTGGCAGGTTCCTGATCCACTGTGTAAACCCCCACAGACACCTGGCAGGAACCTGATAATCTATGAAACCCCCATACACACCTGGTGGGATCCTGATAAAATGTGAAACCCCCATACACACCTGGCAGGTTCCTGATCCACTGTGTAAACCCCATACATACCGAGCAGGAACCTGATGCACTGTGAAAACCCTAAACACACCTGGCAGGGTCCTGATACACTGTGAAAACCCCATTCACACCTGGCAGGATCCTGATACACTGTGAAAACCCCATACACACATGGCAGGATCCTGATACACTGTGAAACACCCATACACATCTGGCAGGATACTGATTCACTATGAAAACCCCATACACACCTGGCAGGATCCTGATAAACTATGAAACCCCCATACTCATCTGGCAGGATCCTGATTCACTATGAAACCCCCATACACACCTGGCAGGATCCTGATAAACTATGAAATCCCCATACACACCTGGCAGGATACTGATCCACTGTGAAACCCCCATCCACACCTCCCAGGATCCTGATAAACTATGAAACCCCCATACACACCTGGCAGGATCCTGATAAACTGTGAAAACCCCATAGACATTTGACAGGATCCTGATGTACTGTGAAAACCCCAGACACACCTGGCAGGATCCTGATAATCTATGAAACCGCCATACACACCTGGCAGGATCCTGATAAACTGTGAAACCCCCATGCACACCAGGCAGGATACTGATAATCTATGAAACCCCCATACACACCTAGCAGGTTCCTGATGCACAGTGAAAGCCCCATACACACCTGGCAGGATCCTGATAAACTATGAAACCCCCATACACACCTGGCATGATCCTGATAAAATGTGAAAATCCCATACACACCGGGCAGGATCCTGATCCACTGTGAAACCCCCATCCACACCTGGCAGGATCCTGATAAACTATGAAACCCCCATACACACCTGGCAGGATGCTGATAAACTGTGTAAATCCCATACACACCTGGCAGGATCGTGATACACTGTGAAAACCCCATGCACAACTGGCAGGATCTGGAGAAACTGTGAAACCCCCATACACACCTGGCAGGATCCTGATATACTGTGAAATCCCCAGACACACCTGGCAGGATCCTTATAAACTGTGAAAACCACATACACACAGGGCAGGATCCTGATAAACTATGAAAGCCCCATACACACCTGGCAGGATCCTGATAAATTGTGAACATCTCATACACACCTGGCAGGATCCTGATACACTGTGAAAACCCCACACACACCTGGCAGGATCCTGATAAACTGTGAAACGCCCATACACACCATGCAGGATCCTGATAAACTGTGAAACCCCCATAGACACCTGACAGGATCCTGATAGACTGTGAAAACCCCATACATAACTGACAGATTCCTGATACACAGTAAAACACCATTCGCATCTGGCGGGATCCTGATACACTGTGAAACCCGATACACACCTTGCAGAATCCTGATACTCTGTGACACCCCCATACACACCTGGAAGGATCCTGATACACTGTGAAACCCCATACACACCTGGCAGAATCATGATAAACTGCGAAAACCCTATACACAACCAGCAGGATCCTGATGCACTGTGAAAACCCCAGGTACACCTGACAGGATCCCGATGCACTGCGAAAGCTCCATACACACCTGGCAGGATCCTGATCCACTGTGAAAACCCCATACACACCTGGCAGGATCCTGATAATCTATGAAACCCCCATACACACCTGGCAGGATCCTGATAAACTGTGAAAACCCCATAGACAACAGGCAGGATTCTGATACTCTGTGAAAACCCCATACACACCTGGCAGGATCCTGATGCACTGTGAAAACCCCATACACACCTGGCAGGTTCCTGATCCACTGTGTAAACCCCATACATACCGAGCAGGAACCTGATGCACTGTGAAAACCCCATACACACCTGGCAGGGTCCTGATACACTGTGAAAACCCCATTCACACCTGGCAGGATCCTGATACACTGTGAAAACCCCATACACACATGGCAGGATCCTGATACACTGTGAAACAACCATACACATCTGGCAGGATACTGATTCACTATGAAAACCCCATACACACCTGGCAGGATCCTGATAAACTATGAAACCCCCATACTCATCTGCAGGATCCTGATTCACTATGAAACCCCCATACACACCTGGCAGGAACCTGATAAACTATGAAACCCCCATACACACCTGGCAGGATACTGATCCACTGTGAAACCCCCATCCACACCTCGCAGGATCCTGATAAACTATGAAACCCCCATACACACCTGGCAGGATCCTGATAAACTGTGACAATCCCATACACACCTGGCAGGATCGTGATACACTGTGAAAAGCCCATATACACCTGGCAGGATCCTGATAAACTGTCAAACCCCCATACACACCTGGCAGGATCCTGATAAACTGTGAAAACCCCATACACACCTGGCAGGATCCTGATAAACTGTGAAACCCACATACACACCAGGCAGGATCCTGATAAACTGTGAAACCCCCATAGACACATGACAAGATCCTGATACACTGTGAAAAACCCATACACACCTGGCAGGATCCTGATAAACTATGGAAGCCCCCATTCACACCTGGCAGGATCCTGATCCACAGTGAAACCCCCATACACACCTGGCAGGATCCTGATAAACTATGAAACCCCCATACACACCTGGCAGGTTCCTGATCCACTGTGTAAACCCCCACAGACACCTGGCAGGAACCTGATAATCTATGAAACCCCCATACACACCTGGTGGGATCCTGATAAAATGTGAAACCCCCATACACACCTGGCAGGTTCCTGATCCACTGTGTAAACCCCATACATACCGAGCAGGAACCTGATGCACTGTGAAAACCCTAAACACACCTGGCAGGGTCCTGATACACTGTGAAAACCCCATTCACACCTGGCAGGATCCTGATACACTGTGAAAACCCCATACACACATGGCAGGATCCTGATACACTGTGAAACACCCATACACATCTGGCAGGATACTGATTCACTATGAAAACCCCATACACACCTGGCAGGATCCTGATAAACTATGAAACCCCCATACTCATCTGGCAGGATCCTGATTCACTATGAAACCCCCATACACACCTGGCAGGATCCTGATAAACTATGAAATCCCCATACACACCTGGCAGGATACTGATCCACTGTGAAACCCCCATCCACACCTCCCAGGATCCTGATAAACTATGAAACCCCCATACACACCTGGCAGGATCCTGATAAACTGTGACAATCCCATACACACCTGGCAGGATCGTGATACATTGTGAAAAGCCCATATACACCTGGCAGGATCCTGATAAACTCTCAAACCCCATACACACCTGGCAGGATCCTGATAAACTGTGAAAACCCCATACACACCTGGCAGGATCCTGATAAACTGTGAAACCCACATACACACCAGGCAGGATCCTGATAAACTGTGAAACCCCCATAGACACATGACAAGATCCTGATAGACTGTGAAAAACCCATACACACCTGGCAGGATCCTGATAAACTATGGAAGCCCCCATTCACACCTGGCAGGATCCTGATCCACTTTGAAACCCCCATACACACCTGGCAGGATCCTGATAAACTATGAAACCCCCATACACACCTGGCAGGATCCTGATAAACTTTGAAACCCCACAGACACCTGACAGGATCCTGATACACTGTGAAAACCCATACATACCTGGCAGGATCTTGCTACACAGTGAAACCCCATTCACACCTGGCAGGATCCTGATCCACTGTGAAACCCCCATACACACCTGGCAGGATCCTGATAAACTGTGAAACCCCCATGCACACCAGGCAGGATACTGATAATCTATGAAACCCCCATACACACCTAGCAGGATCCTGATGCACTGTGAAAGCCCCAGACACACCTGGCAGGATCCTGATGCACTGTGAAAGCCCCATACACACCTGGCAGGATCCTGATAAACTATGAAACCCCCATACACACCTGGCAGGATGCTGATAAACTGTGTAAATCCCATACACACCTGGCAGGATCGTGATACACTGTGAAAACCCCATGCACAACTGGCAGGATCTGGATAAATTGTGAAACCCCCATACACACCTGGCAGGATCCTGATATACTGTGAAATCACCAGACACACCTGGCAGGATCCTTATAAACTGTGAAAACCACATACACACAGGGCAGGATCCTGATAAACTATGAAAGCCCCATACACACCTGGCAGGATCCTGATAAATTGTGAAAATCTCATACACACCTGGCAGGATCCTGATACACTGTGAAAACCCCATACACAGCTGGCAGGATCCTGATAAACTGTGAAACGCCCATACACACCAGGCAGGATCCTGATAAACTGTGAAACCCCCATGCACACCAGGCAGGATACTGATAATCTATGAAACCCCCATACACACCTAGCAGGTTCCTGATGCACAGTGAAAGCCCCATACACACCTGGCAGGATCCTGATAAACTATGAAACCCCCATACACACCTGGCATGATCCTGATAAAATGTGAAAATCCCATACACACCGGGCAGGATCCTGATCCACTGTGAAACCCCCATCCACACCTGGCAGGATCCTGATAAACTATGAAACCCCCATACACACCTGGCAGGATGCTGATAAACTGTGTAAATCCCATACACACCTGGCAGGATCGTGATACACTGTGAAAACCCCATGCACAACTGGCAGGATCTGGAGAAACTGTGAAACCCCCATACACACCTGGCAGGATCCTGATATACTGTGAAATCCCCAGACACACCTGGCAGGATCCTTATAAACTGTGAAAACCACATACACACAGGGCAGGATCCTGATAAACTATGAAAGCCCCATACACACCTGGCAGGATCCTGATAAATTGTGAACATCTCATACACACCTGGCAGGATCCTGATACACTGTGAAAACCCCACACACACCTGGCAGGATCCTGATAAACTGTGAAACGCCCATACACACCATGCAGGATCCTGATAAACTGTGAAACCCCCATAGACACCTGACAGGATCCTGATAGACTGTGAAAACCCCATACATAACTGACAGATTCCAGATACACAGTAAAACACCATTCGCATCTGGCGGGATCCTGATACACTGTGAAACCCGATACACACCTTGCAGAATCCTGATACTCTGTGACACCCCCATACACACCTGGAAGGATCCTGATACACTGTGAAACCCCATACACAAATGGCAGGATCATGATAAACTGCGAAAACCCTATACACAACCAGCAGGATCCTGATGCACTGTGAAAACCCCAGGTACACCTGACAGGATCCCGATGCACTGCGAAAGCTCCATACACACCTGGCAGGATCCTGATCCACTGTGAAAACCCCATACACACCTGGCAGGATCCTGATAATCTATGAAACCCCCATACACACCTGGCAGGATCCTGATAAACTGTGAAAACCCCATAGACAACAGGCAGGATTCTGATACACTGTGAAAACCCCATACACACCTGGCAGGATACTGATGCACTGTGAAAACCCCATACACACCTGGCAGGATCCTGATCCACTGTGAAAACCCCATACACACCTGGCAGGATCCGGATAATCTATGAAACCCCCAGACACACCTGGCAGGATCCTGATAAAATGTGAAAACCCCATACACACCTGGCAGGTTCCTGATCCACTGTGTAAACCCCATACATACCGAGCAGGAACCTGATGCACTGTGAAAACCCCATACACACCTGGCAGGGTCCTGATACACTGTGAAAACCCCATTCACACCTGGCAGGATCCTGATACACTGTGAAAACCCCATACACACATAGCAGGATCCTGATACACTGTGAAACAACCATACACATCTGGCAGGATACTGATTCACTATGAAAACCCCATACACACCTGGCAGGATCCTGATAAACTATGAAACCCCCATACTCATCTGGCAGGATCCTGATTCACTATGAAACCCCCATACACACCTGGCAGGAACCTGATAAACTATGAAACCCCCATACACACCTGGCAGGATACTGATCCACTGTGAAACCCCCATTCACACCTCGCAGGATCCTGATAAACTATGAAACCCCCATACACACCTGGCAGGATCCTGATAAACTGTGACAATCCCATACACACCTGGCAGGATCGTGATACACTGTGAAAAGCCCATATACACCTGGCAGGATCCTGATAAACTGTCAAACCCCCATACACACCTGGCAGGATCCTGATAAACTGTGAAAACCCCATACACACCTGGCAGGATCCTGATAAACTGTGAAACCCACATACACACCAGGCAGGATCCTGATAAACTGTGAAACCCCCATAGACACATGACAAGATCCTGATACACTGTGAAAAACCCATACACACCTGGCAGGATCCTGATAAACTATGGAAGCCCCCATTCACACCTGGCAGGATCCTGATCCACAGTGAAACCCCCTTACACACCTGGCAGGATCCTGATAAAATATGAAACCCCCATACACACCTGGCAGGTTCCTGATCCACTGTGTAAACCCCCACAGACACCTGGCAGGAACCTGATAATCTATGAAACCCCCATACACACCTGGTGGGATCCTGATAAAATGTGAAACCCCCATACACACCTGGCAGGTTCCTGATCCACTGTGTAAACCCCATAAATACCGAGCAGGAACCTGATGCACTGTGAAAACCCCAAACACACCTGGCAGGGTCCTGATACACTGTGAAAACCCCATTCACACCTGGCAGGATCCTGATACACTGTGAAAACCCCATACACACATGGCAGGATCCTGATACACTGTGAAACACCCATACACATCTGGCAGGATACTGATTCACTATGAAACCCCCATACACACCTGGCAGGATCCTGATAAACTATGAAACCCCCATACTCATCTGGCAGGATCCTGATTCACTATGAAACCCCCATACACACCTGGCAGGATCCTGATAAACTATGAAATCCCCATACACACCTGGCAGGATACTGATCCACTGTGAAACCCCCATCCACACCTCCCAGGATCCTGATAAACTATGAAACCCCCATACACACCTGGCAGGATCCTGATAAACTGTGACAATCCCATACACACCTGGCAGGATCGTGATACATTGTGAAAAGCCCATATACACCTGGCAGGATCCTGATAAACTCTCAAACCCCATACACACCTGGCAGGATCCTGATAAACTGTGAAAACCCCATACACACCTGGCAGGATCCTGATAAACTGTGAAACCCACATACACACCAGGCAGGATCCTGATAAACTGTGAAACCCCCATAGACACATGACAAGATCCTGATAGACTGTGAAAAACCCATACACACCTGGCAGGATCCTGATAAACTATGGAAGCCCCCATTCACACCTGGCAGGATCCTGATCCACTTTGAAACCCCCATACACACCTGGCAGGATCCTGATAATCTATGAAACCCCCATACACACCTGGCAGGATCCTGATAAACTTTGAAACCCCCACAGACACCTGACAGGATCCTGATACACTGTGAAAACCCATACATACCCTGCAGGATCTTGCTACACAGTGAAACCCCATTCACACCTGGCAGGATCCTGATCCACTGTGAAACCCCCATACACACCTGGCAGGATCCTGATAAACTGTGAAACCCCCATGCACACCAGGCAGGATACTGATAATCTATGAAACCCCCATACACACCTAGCAGGATCCTGATGCACTGTGAAAGCCCCAGACACACCTGGCAGGATCCTGATGCACTGTGAAAGCCCCATACACACCTGGCAGGATCCTGATAAACTATGAAACCCCCATACACACCTGGCAGGATGCTGATAAACTGTGTAAATCCCATACACACCTGGCAGGATCGTGATACACTGTGAAAACCCCATGCACAACTGGCAGGATCTGGATAAATTGTGAAACCCCCATACACACCTGGCAGGATCCTGATATACTGTGAAATCACCAGACACACCTGGCAGGATCCTTATAAACTGTGAAAACCACATACACACAGGGCAGGATCCTGATAAACTATGAAAGCCCCATACACACCTGGCAGGATCCTGATAAATTGTGAAAATCTCATACACACCTGGCAGGATCCTGATACACTGTGAAAACCCCATACACAGCTGGCAGGATCCTGATAAACTGTGAAACGCCCATACACACCAGGCAGGATCCTGATAAACTGTGAAACCCCCATAGACACCTGACAGGATCCTGATAGACTGTGAAAACCCCATACATAACTGGCAGATTCCTGATACACAGTAAAACACCATTCACATCTGGCGGGATCCTGATACACTGTGAAACCCGATGCACACCTGGCAGAATCCTGATACTCTGTGACACCCCCATACACACCTGGAAGGATCCTGATACACTGTGAAACCCCATACACACCTGGCAGGATCATGATAAACTGCGAAAACCCTATACACACCCAGCAGGATCCTGATGCACTGTGAAAACCCCAGGTACACCTGACAGGATCCTGATGCACTGTGAAAGCTCCATACACACCTGGCAGGATCCTGATCCACTGTGAAAACCCGATACACACCTGGCAGGATCATGACAATCTATGAAACCCCCATACACACCTGGCAGGATCCTGATAAACTGTGAAAACTTCATAGACAACAGGCAGGATTCTGATAATCTATGAAACCCCCAGACACACCTGGCAGGATCCTGATAAAATGTGAAACCCCCATACACACCTGGCAGGTTCCTGATCCACTGTGTAAACCCCATACATACCGAGCAGGAACCTGATGCACTGTGAAAACCCCAAACACACCTGTCATGTCCTGATATACTGTGAAAACCCCATTCACACCTGGCAGGATCCTGATACACTGTGAAAACCCCATACACACATGGCAGGATCCTGATACACTGTGAAACACCCATACACATCTGGCAGGATCATGATAAACTGCGAAAACCCTATACACACCCAGCAGGATCCTGATGCACTGTGAAAACCCCAGGTACACCTGACAGGATCCTGATGCACTGTGAAAGCTCCATACACACCTGGCAGGTTCCTGATCCACTGTGAAAATCCCATACACACCTGGCAGGATTCTGATAATCTATGAAACCCCCAGACACACCTGGCAGGATCCTGATAAAATGTGAAACCCCCATACACACCTGGCAGATTCCTGATCCACTGTGTAAACCCCATACATACCGAGCAGGAACCTGATGCACTGTGAAACCCCCAAACACACCTGGCAGGGTCCTGATATACTGTGAAAACCCCATTCACACCTGGCAGGATCCTGATACACTGTGAAAACCCCATACACACATGGCAGGATCCTGATACACTGTGAAACACCCATACACATCTGGCAGGATACTGATTCACTATGAAACCCCCATACACACCTGGCAGGATCCTGATAAACTATGAAACCCCCATACTCATCTGGCAGGATCCTGATTCACTATGAAACCCCCATACACACCTGGCAGGATCCTGATAAACTATGAAACCCCCATACACACCTGGCAGGATACTGATCCACTGTGAAACCCCCATCCACACCTCGCAGGATCCTGATAAACTATGAAACCCCCATACACACCTGGCAGTATCCTGATAAACTGCGACAATCCCATACACACCTGGCAGGATCGTGATACACTGTGAAAAGCCCATATACACCTGGCAGGATCCTGATGAACTGTCAAACCCCCATACACACCTGGCAGGATCCTGATAAACTGTGAAAACCCCATACACACCTGGCAGGATCCTGATAATCTGTGAAACCCACATACACACCAGGCAGGATCCTGATAAACTGTGAAACCCCCATAGACACATGACAAGATCCTGATACACTGTGAAAAACCCATACACACCTGGCAGGATCCTGATAAACTATGGAAGCCCCCATTCACACCTGGCAGGATCCTGATAAACTGTGAAACCCCCATACACACCTGGCAGGATCCTGATAAACTATGAAACACCCATACACACCTGGCAGGATCCTGATAAACTTTGAAACCCCCACAGACACCTGGCAGGATCCTGATAATCTATGAAACCCCCATACACACCTGGCAGGATCCTGATAAAATGTGAAACCCCCATACACACCTGGCAGGTTCCTGATCCACTGTGTAAACCCCATACATACCGAGCAGGAACCTGATGCACTGTGAAAACCACAAACACACCTGGCAGGGTTATGATACACTGTGAAAACCCCATTCACACCTGGCAGGATCCTGATACACTGTGAAAACACCATACACACATGGCAGGATCCTGATACACTGTGAAACACCCATACACATCTGGCAGGATACTGATTCACTATGAAACCCCCATACACACCTGGCAGGATCCTGATAAACTATGAAACCCCCATACTCATCTGGCAGGATCCTGATTCACTATGAAACCCCCATGCACACCTGGCAGGATCCTGATAAAATATGAAACCCCCATACACACCTGGCAGGATACTGATCCACTGTGAAACCCCCATTCACACCTCCCAGGATCCTGATAAACTATGAAACCCCCATACACACCTGGCAGGATCCTGATAAACAGTGACAATCCCATACACACCTGGCAGGATCGTGATACACTGTGAAAAGCCCATATACACCTGGCAGGAACCTGATAAACTGTCAAACCCCCATACACACCTGGCAGGATCCTGATAAACTGTGAAAACCCCATACACACCTGGCAGGATCCAGATAAACTGTGAAACCCACATACACACCAGGCAGGATCCTGATAAACTGTGAAACACCCATAGACACATGACAAGATCCTGATACACTGTGAAAAACCCATACACACCTGGCAGGATCCTGATAAACTATGGAAGCCCCCATTCACACCTGGCAGGATCCTGATCCACTTTGAAACCCCCATACACACCTGGCAGGAGCCTGATAAACTATGAAACCCCCATGCACACCTGGCAGGATCCTGATAAACTTTGAAACCCCCACAGACACCTGACAGGATCCTGATAAACTGTGAAAACCCCATAGGCAACAGGCCGGATTCTGATACACTGTGAAAACCCCATACACACCCAGCAGGATTCTGATGCACTGTGAAAACCCCAGATACACCTGGCAGGATCCTGATGCACTGTGAAAGCTCCATACACACCTGGCAGGATCCTGATCCACTATGAAATCCCCATACACACCTGGCAGGATCCTGATAATCTATGAAACCCCCATACACACCTGGCAGGATACTGATAAACTGTGAAAACCCCATAGGCAACAGGCCGGATTCTGATACACTGTGAAAACCCCATACACACCTGGCAGGATACTGATCCACTGTGTAAACCCCATACATACCGAGCAGGAACCTGATGCACTGTGAAAACCCCAAACACACCTGGCAGGGTCCTGATACACTGTGAAGACCCAATTCGTACATGGCAGGATCCTGACACACTGTGAAAACCCCATACACACATGGCAGGATCCTGATACACTGTGAAACAACCATACACATCTGGCAGGATACCGATTCACTATGAAACCCCCAAACACACCTGGCAGGATCCTGATAAACTATGAAACCCCCATACACTCCTGGCAGGATCCTGATCCACTGTGAAACCCCCATCCACACCTCGCAGGATCCTGATGAACTATGAAACCCCCATACACACCTGGCAGGATCCTGATAAACTGTGAAAATCCCATGCACACCTGTCAGGATCGTGATACACTGTGAAAAACCCATGCACACCTGGCAGGATCCTGATAAACTGTGAAACCCCCATACACACCTGGCAGGATCCTGATAAACTGTGAAAACCCCATACACACCTGGCAGGATACTGATAAACTGTGAAACCCACATACACACCAGGCAGGATCCTGATAAACTGTGAAACCCCCAAGGACACCTGACAGGATCCTGATACACTGTGAAAAACCCATGCACACCTGGCAGGATCCTGATAATCTATGAAAGCCCCCATACACACCTGGCAGGATCCTGATAAACTGTGAAACCCCATACACATTTGGCAGGATCCTGATACACAGTGAAAACCCCACACACACCTGGCAGGATCCTGATCCACTGTGAAACCCCCAAACACACCTGGCAGGATCCTGATAAACTATGAAACCCCCATACACACCTGGCAGGATCCTGATAAACTGTGAAACCCCCATAGACACCTGACAGGATCCTGATACACTGTGAAAACCCCATACAAACCTGGCAGAATCCTGATACACAGTGAAACCCCTTTCACACCTGGCAGGATCCTGATCCACTGTGAAACCACATTACACACCTGGAAGGATCCTGATACACTTTGAAACCCCATACACACTTGGCAGGATCCTGATACACTGTGAAACCCCCATGCACACCTGGAAGGATCCTGATACACTGTGAAACCCCAAACACACCTGGCAGGATCCTGATATATTTTGAAAACCCCATACACAGCTGGCAGGATCCTGATGCACTGTGAAAACCCCATACACACCTGGCAGGATCCTGATGTACTGTGAAAACTCCATACACACCTGGCAGGATCCTGAAAATCTATGAAACCCCCATACACACCTGGCAGGATCCTGATAAACTGTGAAAAACCCATACACACCAGGCAGTATACTGATGCACTGTGAAAACCCCACACACACCTGGCAGGATCCTGATAATCTATGAAACCCCCAAACACACCTGGAAGGATCCTGAGAAACTGTGAAACCCCCACACACACCAGGCAGGATCCTGATACACTGTGAAACCCCATACACACTTGGCAGGATCCTGATACACTGCGAAACCCCCATACACACCTGGAAGGATCCTGATATATTTTGAAAACCCCATACACACCTGGCTGGATCCTGATAAACTGTGAAAACCCCATACACTTTTGACAGGATCCTGATGTACTGTGAAAACCCCATACACTCCTGGCATGATCCTGATAATCTATGAAACCCCCATACACACCTGGCAGGATCCTGATAAACTGTGAAACCCCCATGCACACCAGGCAGGATACTGATAATCTATGAAACCCCCATACACATCTAGCAGGATCCTGATGCACAGTGAAAGGCCCATACACACCTGGCAGTATCCTGATAAACTATGAAACCCCCATACACACCTGGCATGATCCTGATAAAATGTGAAAAACCCATACATACCGGGCAGGATCCTGATCCACTGTGAAACCCCCATCCACACCTGGCAGGATCCTGATAAACTATGAAACCCCCATACACACCTGGCAGGATGCTGATAAACTGTATAAATCCCATACACACCTGGCAGGATCGTGATACACTGTGAAAACCCCATGCACAACTGGCAGGATCTGGAGAAACTGTGAAACCCCCATACACACCTGGCAGGATCCTGATTTCCTGTGAAATCCCCAGACACACCTGGCAGGATCCTTATAAACTGTGAAAACCACATACACACAGGGCAGGATCCTGATAAACTATGAAAGCCCCATACACACCTGGCAGGATCCTGATAAATTGTGAAAATCTCATACACACCTGGCAGGATCCTGATACACTGTGAAAACCCCATACACACCTGGCAGGATCCTGATAAACTGTGAAACGCCCATACACACCATGCAGAATCCTGATAAACTGTGAAACCCCCATAGACACCTGACAGGATCCTGATAGACTGTGAAAACCCCGTACATAACTGGCAGATTCCTGATACACAGTAAAACACCATTCACATCTGGCGGGATCCTGATACACTGTGAAACCCGATACACACCTGGCAGATTCCTGATACTCTGTGACACCCCCATACACACCTGGAAGGATCCTGATACACTGTGAAACCCCATACACACCTGGCAGGATCCTGATCCACTGTGAAAACCCCATACACACCTGGCAGGATCCTGATAATCTATGAAACCACCATACACACCTGGCAGGATCCTGATCCACTGTGAAAACCCCATAGACAACAGGCAGGATTCCGATACACTGTGAAAACTCCATACACACCTGGCAGGATACTGATGCACTGTGAAAACCCCATACACACCTGGCAGGATCCTGATCCACTGTGAAAACCCCATACACACCTGGCAGGATCCTGATAATCTATGAAACCCCCATACACACCTGGCAGGATCCTGATAAAATGTGAAACCCCCATACACGCCTGGCAGGTTCCTGATCCACTGTGTAAACCCCATACACACCGAGCAGGGTCCTGATACACTGTGGAAACCCCATACACACCTGGCAGATCCTGATCCACTGTGAAAACCCCATACACACCTGTCAGGGCCCTGATACACTGTGAAAACTCAATACACACCTGGCAGGATATGATCCACTGTGAAAACCCAATACACACCTGGCAGGGTCCTGATCGACTGTGAAACCCCATACACATCTGGAAGGATCCTGATAGACTGTAAAAGCCCCATACACACCTGGCAGTTTCCTGATAAACTATGAAACGCCCACACTCAACTGGCAGGTTCCTGATAAACTGTGAAAATCCCATACAAACCTGGCAGGATCCTGATAAACTATGAAACCCCCATGCACACCTGGCAGGATCCTGATAAATTGTGAAAATGCCATACACACCTGGCAGGATTCTGATACACTGTGAAAACCCCCATACACACCTGGCAGGATCCTGACAAACTGTGAAACCCCCATCAACACCAGGCAGGATCCTGAAAACTGTGAAACCCCCATAGACACCTGACAGGATCCTGATAGACTGTGAAAACCCCATACATAACTGGCAGGATCCTGATACACAGTAAAACCCCATTCACATCTGGCGGGATCCTGACACACTGTGAAACCCCATACACACATGGCAGGATCCTGATACACTGTGAAACCCCCATATACAACTGGAAGGATCCTGATACACTGTGAAACCCCATACACACCTGGCAGGATCCTGATACACTGTGAAAGCCCCATACACACCTGGCAGGATTCTGATAATCTATGAAACCCTCATCCACACCTGGCAGGATGCTGTTAAACTGTGAAAATCCCATACACACCTGGCAGGATCCTGATCCACTTTGAAACCCCCATCCACACCTGGCAGGATCCTGATAAACTATGAAAACCCCATACACACCTGGCAGGATCCTGATAAACTGTATAAATCCCACACACACCTGGCAGGATCGTGATACACTGTGAAAACCCCATACACACCTGGCAGGATCCTGATAAACTGTGAAACCCCCATACACACCTGGCAGGATCCTGATATACTAAGAAAACCCCATACACAACTGGCAGGATCCTGATAAACTGTGAAACCCCATACACACCTGGCAGGATCCTGATAAACTATGAAACATCCATACACACCTGGCAGGATCCTGATAAACTGTGAAACCCCATACACATCTGGCAGGATCCTGATAGACTGTGAAATCCTATTCTCACCTGGCAGGATCTTGACAAACAGTGAAAACCCCATACACATCTGGCAGGATCCTGATAGACTGTGAAAACCCCATACACACCAGGCAGGATCTTGATAAACTGTGAAACCCCCAATAACACCAGGCAGGATCCTGATAAACTGTGAAACCCCCATAGATACCTGACAAGATCCTGATAGACTGTGAAAACCCCATACATACCTGGCTGGTTCCTGATACACAGTAAAACCCCATTCACATCTGGCGGGATCCTGATACGCTGTGAAACCCCATACACACCTGGCAGGATCCTGATACACTGTGAAATCCCAACACACCTGGCAGGATATAGATACACTTTGAAACCCCCATGCTGGCCTGGAAGGATCCTGATACTCTGTGAAACCCCATACACACCTGGCAGGATCCTGATCCACTGTGAAATCCCCATAGACAACAGGCAGGATTCCGATACACTGTGAAAACTCCATACACACCTGGCAGGATACTGATGCACTGTGAAAACCCAATACACACCTGGCAGGATCCTGATCCACTGTGAAAACCCCATAAACACCTGGCAGGATCCTGATAATCTATGAAACCCCCATACACACCTGGCAGGATCCTGATAAAATGTGAAACCCCCATACACGCCTGGTAGGTTCCTGATCCACTGTGTAAACCCCATACACACCGAGCAGGGTCCTGATACACTGTGAAAACCCCATACACACCTGGCAGATCCTGATCCACTGTGAAAACCCCATACACACCTGTCAGGGCCCTGATACACTGTGAAAACTCAATACACACCTGGCAGGATATGATCCACTGTGAAAACCCCATACACACCTGGCAGGATCCTGATCCACTGTGAAACCCCATACACATCTGGCAGGATCCTGATAGACTGTAAAAGCCCCATACACACCTGGCAGTTTCCTGATAAACTATGAAACGCCCACACTCACCTGGCAGGTTCCTGATAAACTGTGAAAATCCCATACAAACCTGGCAGGATCCTGATAAACTATGAAATCCCCATGCACACCTGGCAGGATCCTGATAAATTGTGAAAATGCCATACACACCTGGCAGGATTCTGATACACTGTGAAAACCCCCATACACACCTGGCAGGATCCTGACAAACTGTGAAACCCCCATCAACACCAGGCAGGATCCTGAAAACTGTGAAACCCCCATAGACACCTGACAGGATCCTGATAGACTGTGAAAACCCCATACATAACTGGCAGGATCCTGATACACAGTAAAACCCCATTCACATCTGGCGGGATCCTGACACACTGTGAAACCCCATACACACATGGCAGGATCCTGATACACTGTGAAACCCCCATATACAACTGGAAGGATCCTGATACACTGTGAAACCCCATACACACCTGGCAGGATCCTGATACACTGTGAAAGCCCCATACACACCTGGCAGGATTCTGAAAGTCTATGAAACCCTCATCCACACCTGGCAGGATGCTGATAAACTGTGAAAATCCCATACACACCTGGCAGGATCCTGATCCACTTTGAAACCCCCATCCACACCTGGCAGGATCCTGATAAACTATGAAAACCCCATACACACCTGGCAGGATCCTGATAAACTGTATAAATCCCACACACACCTGGCAGGATCGTGATACACTGTGAAAACCCCATACACACCTGGCAGGATCCTGATAAACTGTGAAACCCCCATACACACCTGGCAGGATCCTGATATACTAAGAAAACCCCATACACAACTGGCAGGATCCTGATAAACTGTGAAACCCCATACACACCTGGCAGGATCCTGATAAACTATGAAACATCCATACACACCTGGCAGGATCCTGATAAACTGTGAAACCCCATACACATCTGGCAGGATCCTGATAGACTGTGAAATCCTATTCTCACCTGGCAGGATCTTGACAAACAGTGAAAACCCCATACACATCTGGCAGGATCCTGATAGACTGTGAAAACCCCATACACACCAGGCAGGATCTTGATAAACTGTGAAACCCCCAATAACACCAGGCAGGATCCTGATAAACTGTGAAACCCCCATAGATACCTGACAAGATCCTGATAGACTGTGAAAACCCCATACATACCTGGCAGGTTCCTGATACACAGTAAAACCCCATTCACATCTGGCGGGATCCTGATACGCTGTGAAACCCCATACACACCTGGCAGGATCCTGATACACTGTGAAATCCCAACACACCTGGCAGGATATAGATACACTTTGAAACCCCCATGCACGCCTGGAAGGATCCTGATACTCTGTGAAACCCCATACACACCTGGCAGGATCCTGATAAACTTTGAAAACCACACACACACCTAGCAGGATCCTGATGCACTGTGAAAACCCCAGACACACCTGGCAGGATCCTGATGCACTGTGAAAACCCCATACACACCTGGCAGGATCGTGATCCACTGTGAAAACCCCAGACACACCTGGCAGGATCCTGATAATCTATGTCACCCCCATACACACCTGGCAGGATCCAGATCCACAGTGAAAACCCCATTCACACCTGGCAGGATCCTGATCCACTGTGAAAAGACCATATACACCTGGCAGGATCCTGATACACTGTGAAAACCACATACACACCATGCAGGATCCAGATCCACTGTGAAACCCCCATACACACCTGGCAGGATCCTGATAAACTGTGAAAATCCCACGCACACCTGGCAGGATCGTGATACACTGTGAAAACCCCACACACACCTGGCAGGACCCTGATAAACTGTGAAACCCCCATACACACCTGGCAGGATCCTGATATACTGTGAAAACCCCATCCACACCTGGCAGGATCCTGATAAACTATGAAACCCCCATACACACCTGGCAGGATCCTGATAAATTGTGAAAATACCATCCACACATGGCAGGATCCTGATACACTGTGAAAACCCCATACACACCTGGCAGGAACCTGATAAACTGTGAAACCCCCTGACACACAAGGCAGGATCCTGATAAACTGTGAAACCCCATACACATCTGGCAGGATCCTGATAGACTGTGCAACCCCAGTCACACCTGGCAGGATCTTGATAAACTGTGAAACCCCCACACACACCTGGCAGGATCCTGATAAACTTTGAAAACCCCATATACACCTGGCAGGATCCTGATAAACTGTGAAACCCCCAAACACACCAGGCAGGATCCTGCTTAACTGTGAAACCCCCATAGACACCTGGCAGGATCCTGATAAACTGTATAAATCCCACACACACCTGGCAGGATCGTGATACACTGTGAAAACCCCATACACACCTGGCAGGATCCTGATAAAGTGTGAAACCCCCAAACACACGGCAAGATCCTGATATACTAAGAAAACCCCATACACAACTGGCAGGATCCTGATAAAGTGTGAAACCCCATACACACCTGGCAGGATCCTGATAAACTATGAAACACCCATACACACCTGGCAGGGTCCTGATACACTGTGAAACCCCATACACACTTGGCAGGATCCTGATAATCTATGAAACCCCCAAACAAACCTGGCAGGATCCTGATAAACTATGAAACAACCATACACACCTGGCAGGATCCTGATAAACTGTGAAACCCCATACACATCTGGCAGGATCCTGATAGACTGTGAAATCCTATTCTCACCTGGCAGGATCTTGACAAACAGTGAAACCCCCATACACATCTGGCAGGATCCTGATAGACTGTGAAAACCCCATACACACCAGGCAGGATCTTGAAAAACTGTGAAACCCCCAATAACACCAGGCATGATCCTGATAAACTGTGAAACCCCCATAGATACCTGACAAGATCCTGATAGACTGTGAAAACCCCATACATACCTGGCAGGTTCCTGATACACAGTAAAACCCCATTCACATCTGGCGGGATCCTGATACGCTGTGAAACCCCATACACACCTGGCAGGATCCTGATACACTGTGAAATCCCAACACACCTGGCAGGATATAGATACACTTTGAAACCCCCATGCACGCCTGGAAGGATCCTGATACTCTGTGAAACCCCATACACACCTGGCAGGAGCCTGATAAACTTTGAAAACCACACACACACCTAGCAGGATCCTGATGCACTGTGAAAACCCCAGACACACCTGGCAGGATCCTGATGCACTGTGAAAACCCCATACACACCTGGCAGGATCGTGATCCACTGTGAAAACCCCAGACACACCTGGCAGGATCATGATAATCTATGTAACCCCCATACACACCTGGCAGGATCCAGATCCACAGTGAAAACCCCATTCACACCTGGCAGGATCCTGATCCACTGTGAAAACACCAAATACACCTGGCAGGATCCTGATACACTGTGAAAACCACATACACACCATGCAGGATCCAGATCCACTGTGAAACCCCCATACACACCTGGCAGGATCCTGATAAACTGTGAAAATCCCACGCACACCTGGCAGGATCGTGATACACTGTGAAAACCCCATCCACACCTGGCAGGATCCTGATAAACTATGAAACCCCGATACACACCTGGCAGGATCCTGATAAATTGTGAAAATACCATCCACACATGGCAGGATCCTGATACACTGTGAAAACCCCATACACACCTGGCAGGAACCTGATAAACTGTGAAACCCCCAGACACACATGGCAGGATCCTGATAAACTGTGAAACCCCATACACATCTGGCAGGATCCTGATAGACTGTGCAACCCCAGTCACACCTGGCAGGATCCTGATAAACTGTGAAACCCCCAAACACACCAGGCAGGATCCTGAATAACTGTGAAACCCCCATAGACACCTGGCAGGATCCTGATAAACTGTATAAATCCCACACACACCTGGCAGGATCGTGATACACTGTGAAAACCCCATACACACCTGGCAGGATCCTGATAAAGTGTGAAACCCCCAAACACACGGCAGGATCCTGATTTCTAAGAAAACCCCATACACAACTGGCAGGATCCTGATAAACTGTGAAACCCCATACACACCTGGCAGGATCCTGATAAACTATGAAACACCCATACACACCTGGCAGGATCCTGATACACTGTGAAATCCCATACACACTTGGCAGGATCCTGATAAACTATGAAACCCCCAAACACACCTGGAAGGATCCTGAGAAACTGTGAAACCCCCACAAACACCAGGCAGGATCCTGATACACTGTGAAACCCCATACACACTTGGCAGGATCCTGATACACTGCGAAACCCCCATACACACCTGGAAGGATCCTGATATATTTTGAAAACCCCATACAAACCTGGCTGGATCCTGATAAACTGTAAAAACCCCATACACTTTTGACAGGATCCTGATGTACTGTGAAAACCCCATACACACCTGGCAGGATCCTGATAATCTATGAAACCGCCATACACACCTGGCAGGATCCTGATAAACTGTGAAACCCCCATGCACACCAGGCAGGATACTGATAATCTATGAAACCCCCATACACACCTAGCAGGATCCTGATGCACAGTGAAAGCCCCATACACACCTGGCAGGATCCTGATAAACGATGAAACCCCCATACACACCTGGCATGATCCTGATAAAATGTGAAAATCCCATACACACCGAGCAGGAACCTGATCCACTGTGAAACCCCCATCCACACGTGGCAGGATCCTGATAAACTATGAAACCCCCATACACACCTGGCAGGATGCTGATAAACTGTGTAAATCCCATACACACCTGGCAGGATCGTGATTCACTGTGAAAACCCCATGCACAACTGGCAGGATCTGGAGAAACTGTGAAACCCCCATACACACCTGGCAGGATCCTGATATACTGTGAAATCCCCAGACACACCTGGCAGGATCCTGATAAACTGTGAAAACCACATACACACAGGTCAGGATCCTGATAAACTATGAAATCCCCATACACACCTGGCAGGATCCTGATAACTTGTGAAAATCTCATACACACCTGGCAGGATCCTGATACACTGTGAAAACCCCATACACACCTGGCAGGATCCTGATAAACTGTGAAACGCCCATACACACCATGCAGGATCCTGATAAACTGTGACACCCCCATAGACACCTGGCAGGATCCTGATAGACTGTGAAAACCCCATACACAACTGGCAGATTCCTGATACACTGTGAAACCCGATACACACCTGGCAGAATCCTGATACTCTGTGACACCCCCATACACACCTGGAAGGATCCTGATACATTGTGAAACCCCATACACACCTGGCAGGATCATGATAAACTGCGAAAACCCTATACACACCCAGCATTATCCTGATGCACTGTGAAAACCCGAGGTACACCTGGCAGGATCCTGATGCACTGTGAAAGATCCATACACACCTGGCAGGATCCTGATCCACTGTGAAAACCCCATACACACCTGGCAGGATCCTGATAATCTATGAAACCCCCATACTCACCTGGCAGGATCCTGATCCACTGTGAAAACCCCATAGACAACAGGAAGGATTCTGATACACTGTGAAAACCCCATACACACCTGGCAGGATACTGATGCACTGTGAAAACCCCATACACACCTGGCAGGATCCTGATCCACTGTGAAAACCCCATACACACCTGGCAGGATCCTGATAATCTATGAAACCCCCATACACACCTGGCAGGATCCTGATAAAATGTGAAACCCCCATACACGCCTGGCAGGTTCCTGATCCACTGTGTAAACCTCATACACACCGAGCAGGAACCTGATGCACTGTGAAAACCCCAAACACACCTGGCAGGGTCCTGATACACTGTGAAAACCCCTACACACCTGGCAGATCCTGATCCACTGTGAAAACCCCATACACATCTGGCAGGACCCTGATACACTGTGAAAACTCAATACACACCTGGCAGGATCCTGATCCACTCTGAAAACCCCATACACACCTGGCAGTGTCCTGATAGACTGTGAAAGCCCCATACACACCTGGCAGGATCCTGATAAACTATGAAACGCCCACACTCACCTGGCAGGTTCCTGATAAACTGTGAAAATCCCATACACACCTGGCAGGATCCTGATAAACTATGAAACCCCCATGCACACCTGGCAGGATCCTGATAAATTGTGAAAATGCCATACACACATGGCAGGATTCTGAGACACTGTGAAAACCCCCATACACACATGGCAGGATCCTGATAAACTGTGAAACCCCCATCAACACCAGGCAGGATCCTGAAAACTGTGAAACCCCCATAGACACCTGACAGGATCCTGATAGACTGTGAAAACCCCATAAATAACTGGCAGGATCCTGATACACAGTAAAACACCATTCACATCTGGCGGGATCCTGACACACTGTGAAACCCCATACACACATGGCAGGATCCTGATACACTGTGAAACCCCCATATACACATGGAAGGATCCTGATACACTGTGAAACCCCATACACACCTGGCAGGATCCTGATAGACTGTGAAAGCCCCATACACACCTGGCAGGATTCTGATAATCTATAAAACCCCCATCCACACCTGGCAGGATGCTGATAAACTGTGAAAATCCCATACACACCTGGCAGGAACCTGATCCACTTTGAAACCCCCATCCACACCTGGCAGGATCCTGATAAACTATGAAAACCCCATACACAACTGGCAGGATCCTGATAAACTGTATAAATCCCACACACACCTGGCAGGATCGTGATACACTGTGAAAACCCCATACACACCTGGCATGATCCTGATAAACTGTGAAACCCCCATACACACCTGGCAGGATCCTGATATACTAAGAAAACCCCATACACAACTGGCACGATCCTGATAAACTGTGAAACCCCATACACACCTGGCAGGATCCTGATAAACTATGAAACAACCATACACACCTGGCAGGATCCTGATAAACTGTGAAACCCCATACACATCTGGCAGGATCCTGATAGACTGTGAAATCCTATTCTCACCTGGCAGGATTTTGACAAACAGTGAAACCCCCATACACATCTGGCAGGATCCTGATAGACTGTGAAAACCCCATACACACCAGGCAGGATCTTGATAAACTGTGAAACCCCCAATAACACCAGGCAGGATCCTGATAAACTGTGAAACCCCCATAGATACCTGACAAGATCCTGATAGACTGTGAAAACCCCATACATACCTGGCAGGTTCCTGATACACAGTAAAACCCCATTCACATCTGGCGGGTTCCTGATACACTGTGAAACCCCATACACACCTGGCAGGATCCTGATACACTGTGAAATCCCATATACACCTGGCAGGATACAGATACACTTTGAAACCTCCATGCACGCCTGGAAGGATCCTGATACTCTGTGAAACCCCATAAACACCTGGCAGGATCCTGATAAACTTTGAAAACCACATACACACCTAGCAGGATCCTGATGCACTGTGAAAACCCCAGACACACCTGGCAGGATCCTGATGCACTGTGAAAACCCCATACACACCTGGCAGGATCGTGATCCACTGTGAAAACCCCAGACACACCTGGCAGGATCCTGATAATCTATGAAACCCCCAGACACACCTGGCAGGATCCTGATCCACAGTGAAAACCCCATTCACACCTGGCAGGATCCTGATCCACTGTGAAAACACCAGAAACACCTGGCAGGATCCTGATCCACTGTGAAAACCACATACACACCATGCAGGAACCAGATCCACTGTGAAACCCCCATACACACCTGGCAGGATCCTGATAAACTGTGAAAATCCCACGCACACCTGGCAGGATCGTGATACACTGTGAAAACCCCATACACACCTGGCAGGACCCTGATAAACTGTGAAACCCCCATACACACCTGGCAGGATCCTGATATACTGTGAAAACCCCATCCACACCTGGCAGGATCCTGATAAACTATGAAACCCCCATACACACCTGGCAGGATCCTGAAAAATTGTGAAAATACCATCCACACATGGCAGGATCCTGATACACTGTGAAAACCCCATACACACCTGGCAGGAACCTGATAAACTGTGAAACCCCCAGACACACATGGCAGGATCCTGATAAACTGTGAAACCCCATACACATCTGGCAGGATCCTGATAGACTGTGCAACCCCAGTCACACCTGGCAGGATCCTGATAAACTGTGAAACCCCCATACACACCTGGCAGGATCCTGATAAACTTTGAAAACCCCATATACACCTGGCAGGATCCTGATAAACTGTGAAACCCCCAAACACACCAGGCAGGAACCTGATTAACTGTGAAACCCCCATAGACACCTGGCAGGATCCTGATAAACTTTATAAATCCCACACACACCTGGCAGGATCGTGATACACTGTGAAGACCCCATACACACCTGGCAGGATCCTGATAAACTGTGAAACCCCCAAACACACGGCAGGATCCTGATATACTAAGAAAACCCCATACACAACTGGCAGGATCCTGATAAACTGTGAAACCCCATACACACCTGGCAGGATCCTGATAAACTATGAAACACCCATACAGACCTGGCAGGATCCTGATAAACTGTGAAACCCCATACACATCTGGCAGGATCCTGATAGACTGTGAAATCCTATTCTCAACTGGCAGGATCTTGATAAACAGTGAAACCCCCATACACATCTGGCAGGATCCTGATAGACTGTGAAAACCCCATACACACCTGGCAGGATCTTGATAAAATGTGAAACCCCCATAAACACCAGGCAGGATCCTGATAAACTGTGAAACCCCAATAGATACCTGGCAGGATCCTGATATACTGTGAAAACCCCATCCACACCTGGCAGGATCCTGATAAACTGTGAAACCCCCATACACACCTGGCAGGATCCTGATAAACTATGAAACCCCCATGCACGCCTGGAAGGATCCTGATACACTGTGAAACCCCATACACACCTGGCAGGATCCTGATAAACTTTGAAAACCACATACACACCGAGCAGGATCCTGATGCACTGTGAAAACCCCAGACAGCACTGGCAGGATACTGATGCACTGTGAAAACCCCATGCACACCTGGCAGGATCCTGATAGACTGTGAAAACCCCAGACACACCTGGCAGGATCCTGATAATCTATGAAACCCCCATACACACCTGGCAGGATCCTGATCCACAGCGAAAACCCCATTTAAACCTGGCAGGATCCTGATCCACTGTGAAAACACCATACACACCTGGCAGGATCCTGATACACTGTGAAAAACCCATAGACACCTGGCAGGATCCAGATCCACTGTGAAACCCCATACACACCTGGCAGGAACCTGATAAACTGTGAAACCCCCAGACACACATGGCAGGATCCTGATAAACTGTGAAACCCCATACACATCTGGCAGGATCCTGATAGACCGTGAAACCCCAGTCACACCTGGCAGGATCTTGATAAACTGTGAAACCCCCAAACACACCAGGCAGGATTCTGATTAACTGTGAAACCCCCATAGACACCTGACAGGATCCTGATAGACTGCGAAAACCCCATACATACCTAGCAGGATCCTGATACACAGTAAAACCCCATTCACATCTGGCGGGATGCTGATACACTGTGAAACCCCATACACACCTGGCAGGATCCTGATACACTGTGAAACCTCATACACACCTGGCAGGATCCTGATAAACTGTGAAAACCCCATACACACCTAGCAGGATCCTGATGCACTGTGAAAACCCCAGACACACCTGGCAGGATCCTGATGCACTGTGAAAACTCCATACACACCTGGCATGATCCTTATCCACTGTGAAAACCCCACACACACCTGGCAGGATCCTGATAATATATGAAACCCCCATACACGCCTGGCAGGATCCTGATAAACTGTGAAACCCCCATACACACCAGACAGGATCCTGATACACTGTGAAACCCCCATAGACCCCTGACAGGATCCCTATACACTGTGAAAACTCCATACATACCTGGAAGGATCCTGATCCACTGTGAAAACCCCATGCACACCTGGCAGGATCCTGATACACTGTGAATCCCAATACACACGTGGCAGGATCCTGATGCACTGTGAAACCCCATACGCACCTGGCAGTTTCCTGATCCACTGTGAAAGCCCCATACACACCTTGAAGGATCCTGACACACTGTGAAACCCCATACACACCTGGCAGGATCCTGATACACAGTGAAAAGCTGATACACACCTGGCAGGATCCTGATACGCTGTGAAAAGCCCATACACAACTGGCAGGATCCTGATACACTGTGAAACCCCATGCACACCTCGCCGGATCCTGATAGACTTTGAAATCCCCAGACTCTCCTGGCAGGATCCTGATACACTGTGAAAACCACATTCACACCTGGCAGGACCCTGATACACTGTGAAACCCCATACGCACCTGGCAGGATCCTGATGCACTGTGAAAACCCCATACACACCTGGCAGAATCCTGATCCACTGTGAAACCCCCATACACACCTGGCAGTATCCTGATAAATTATGAAACCCCCACACACACCTGGCAGGATCCTGATACACTGTGAAAACACCAGACACACCTGGCAGGATCCTGATAAACTGTCAAACCTCATACACATCTGGCAGGATCCTGATAGACTGTGAAAACCCCAAACACATCTGGCAGGATCCTGATACACTGTGAAACCCCATGCAAACCTGGCAGGATACTGATACACTGTGTAACTGCCACACACATCTGGCAGGATCCTGATTCACTGTGAAACCCCCAAACACACCTGGCAGGATCCTGATCCGGTGTGAAGCCCCATACGCATCTAGCAGGATCCTGATAGACTGTGAAACCCCATTCACACCTGGCTGGATTCTGATACACAGTAAAACCCCATTCACATCTGGCAGGATCCTGATACACTGTGAAACCTCATACACACCTGGCAGGATCCTGATAAACTGTGAAAAACCCATACACACCTAGCAGGATCCTGATGCACTGTGAAAACCCCAGACACACCTGGCAGGATCCTGATGCACTGTGAAGACTCCATAAACACCTGGCATGATACTGATCCACTGTGAAAACCCCATACACACCTGGCAGGATCCTGATAATATATGAAACCCCCATACACACCTGGCAGGATACTGATAAACTGTGAAACCCCCATACACACCAGTCAGGATCCTGATACACTGTGAAACCCCCATAGACCCCTGACTGGATCCTGATACACTGTGAAAACCCCATACATACCTGGCAGGATCCCGATTCACAGTGAAAACCCCATACACACCTGGAAGGATTCTGATACACTGTGAAACCCCATACACACCTGGCAGGATCCTGATCAACTGTGAAGCCCCATACACACGTGGCAGGATCCTGAGACACTGTGAAATCCCATACGCACCTGGCAGTTTCCTGATACACTGTGAAAGCCCCACACACCTGGAAGGATCCTGATACACTGTGAAACCCCATAAACACCTGGCAGGATCCTGATACGCTGTGAAAAGCCCATACACACCTGGCAGGATCCTGATACACTGTGAAACCCCATACACACCTAGCAGGATCCTGATAGACTTTGAAATCCCCAGACTCTCCTGGCACGATCCTGATACACTGTGCAAACCACATACACACCTGGAAGGACCCTGATACACTGTGAAACCCCATACGCACCTGGCAGGATCCTGATGCACAGTGGAAACCCCATACACACCTAGCAGGATCCTGATACACTGTGAAACACCCATACCCATCTGGCAGGATCCTGATTCACGGTGAATCCCCCATACACACCTGGCAGGATCCTGATCCACTGTGAAACCCCCATACACACCTGGCAGTATCCTGATAAATTATGAAACCCCACACACACCTGGCAGGATCCTGATACACTGTGAAAACCCCATACACACCTGGCAGGATCCTGATAAACTGTGAAACCCCATACACATCTGGCAGGATCCTGACAGACTGTGAAAACCACAAACACATCTGGCAGGATCCTGATACACTGTGAAACCCCATACAAACCTGGCAGGATACTGACACACTGTGTAACTGCCATACACATCTGGCAGGATCCTGATTCACTGTGAAACCCCCACACACACCTGGCAGGATCCTGATCCAGTGTGAAACCCCATACGCATCTAGCAGGATCCTGATAGACTGTGAAACCCCATTCACACGTGGCAGGATCCTGATAAACTGTGAAAACCCCATACACACCTGGCAGGGTCCTGATCCACTGTGAAACCCCCATACACACCTGGCAGGATCCTGATAAACTATGAAACCCCAATACAGACCTGGCAGGATCCTGATAAACTGTGAAAACCCCATACACACCTGGCAGTATCCTGATTCACTGTGAATACCCCCAAACAGAACTGGCAGGATCCTCATCCACTGTGAAACACCCAAACACACCTGGCAGGATCCTGATAAATGATGAAACCCCCATACACACCTGGCAGGATCCTGATAAATTGTGAAACCCCCATACACACCAGGCAGAATCCTGATACAGTGTGAAACCCCCATAGACACCTGGCAGGAGCCTGATCCACTGTGAAACCCCATTCACACCTGGCAGGAACCTGATACACTGTGAAAACCCCAAGCACATCTGGCAGGATCCAGATCCACTGTGAAAACCCATACACACCTGGCAGGTTCCTGATCCACTGTGACAACCCCATTCACACCTTGCAGGATCCTGATCCACTGTGAAAACCTTATACACACATTGGCAGGATCCTGATACGCTGTGAAAAGCCCATACACACCTGGCAGGATCCTGATAAATGATGAAACCCCCATACACACCTGGCAGGATCCTGATAAACTGCGAAACCCCCATACACACCAGGCAGGATCCTGATACAGTGTGAAACCCCCATAGACACCTGGCAGGAGCCTGATCCACTGTGAAACCCCATTCACACCTGGCAGGAACCTGATACACTGTGAAAGCCCCATACACACCTGGAAGGATCCTGATACACTGTGAAACCCCATAAACACCTCGCAGGATCCTGATACGCTGTGAAAAGCCCATACACACCTGGCAGGATCCTGATACACTGTGAAACCCCATACACACCTAGCAGGATCCTGATAGACTTTGAAATCCCCAGACTCTCCTGGCAGGATCCTGATACACTGTGCAAACCACATACACACCTGGCAGGACCCTGATACACTGTGAAACCCCATACGCACCTGGCAGGATCCTGATGCACAGTGAAAACCCCATACACACCTGGCAGGATCCTGATGCACTGTGAAACACTCATACCCATCTGGCAGGATCCTGATTCACTGTGAAACCCCCATACACTACTGGCAGGATCCTGATAAATTATGAAACCCCACACACACCTGGCAGGTTCCTGATACACTGTGAAAACCCCATACACACCTGGCAGGATCCTGATAAACTGTGAAACCACATACACATCTGGCAGGATCCTGATAGACTGTGAAAACCACAAACACATCTGGCAGGATCCTGATACACTGTGAAACCCCATACAAACCTGGCAGGATACTGATACACTGTGTAACTGCCATACACATCTGGCAGGATCCTGATTCACTGTGAAACCCCCACACACACCTGGCAGGATCCTGATCCAGTGTGAAACCCCATACGCATCTAGCAGGAAACTGATCGACTGTGAAACCCCATTCACACCTGGCAGGATCCTGATAAACTGTGAAAACCCCATACACACCTGGCAGGGTCCTGATCCACTGTGAAACCCCCATACACACCTGGCAGGATCCTGATAAACTATGAAACCCCAATACAGACCTGGCATGATCCTGATAAACTGTGAAAACCCCATACACACCTGGCAGTATCCTGATTCACTGTGAATACCCCCAAACAGAACTGGCAGGATCCTCATCCACTGTGAAACACCCATACACACCTGGCAGGATCCTGATAAATGATGAAACCCCCATACACACCTGGCAGGATCCTGATAAACTGTGAAACCCCCATACACACCAGGCAGGTTCCTGATACACTGTGAAACCCCACTCACACCTGGCAGGATCCTGTTCCACTGTGAAACCCCATTCACATCTGGCAGGTTCCTGATACACTGTGAAACCCCACTCACACCTGGCAGGATCCTGATCCACTGTGAAACCCCATTCTCATCTGGCAGGATCCTGATCCACTGTGAAACCCCATTCACATCTGGCAGGATCCTGATACACTGTGAAACCCCACTCACACCTGGCTGGATTCTGATCCACTGTGAAAGCCCGATAGACACCTGGCAGGATCCTGATGCACTGTGAAATCCCCATGCACACCTGGCAGCATCCTGATGCACTGTGAAAACCCCAAACACACCTGGCAGGATCCAGATACACTGTGAAAACCCCAAACACACCTGGCAGGATCCTGATACACTGTGAATCCCCAAACAGACCTGGCAGGATCCTGATACACTGTGGAACCCCCATATACACCTGGCAGGAGCCTGATCCACTGTGAAACCCCATTCACACCTGGCAGGAACCTGATACACTGTGAAAACCTCATACACATCTGGCAGGATCCAGATCCACTGTGAAAACCCATACACGCCTGGCAGGATCCTGATCCACTGTGACAACCCCATTCACACCTGGCAGGATCCTGATCCACTGTGAAAACCCCATACACACCTGGCAGGATCCTGATACACTGCGAAAGCCCCATACACACCTGGCAGGATCCTGATACACTGTTAAAGGACCAGACACACCTGGCAGGATCCTGATGCACTGTGAAAACCCCAAACACACCTGGCAGGATCCAGATACACTGTGAAAACCCCAAACACACCTGGCAGGATCCTGATACACTGTGAATCCCCAAACAGACCTGGCAGGATCCTGATACACTGTGGAACCCCCATATACACCTGGCAGGAGCCTGATCCACTGTGAAACCCCATTCACACCTGGCAGGAACCTGATACACTGTGAAAACCTCATACACATCTGGCAGGATCCAGATCCACTGTGAAAACCCATACACGCCTGGCAGGATCCTGATCCACTGTGACAACCCCATTCACACCTGGCAGGATCCTGATCCACTGTGAAAACCCCATACACACCTGGCAGGATCCTGATACACTGCGAAAGCCCCATACACACCTGGCAGGATCCTGATACACTGTTAAAAGACCAGACACACCTGGCAGGATCCTGATCCACTATGAAAACCCCATACACACCTGGCAGGATCCTGATAAACTGTGAAAACCCCATACACACCTGGCAGGATTCTGATACACTGTTAAAAGCCCAGACACACCTGGCAGGATGCTGATACACTGTGAAAACCCCACACACACCTGGCAGGATCCTGATACACTGTGAAAAGCCCAAACGCACCTGGCAGGATCCTGATACACTGTGAAAACCCATACACACCTGGCGGGATCCTGATCCACTGTGAAACCCCATTCACATCTGGCAGGATCCTGATACACTGTGAATCCCCATACACACCTGGCAGGATCCTGATCAACTGTGAAACCCCCATACACACCTGGCAGGATCCTGAACCACTGTTATAACCCCATTCACGCCTGGCAGAATCCTGTTCCACTGTGAAACCCCATTCACATCTGGCAGGTTCCTGATACACTGTGAAACCCCACTCACACCTGGCAGGATCCTGATCCACTGTGAAACCCCATTCTCATCTGGCAGGATCCTGATCCACTGTGAAACCCCATTCACATCTGGCAGGATCCTGATACACTGTGAAACCCCACTCACACCTGGCAGGATCCTGAAACACTGTGAAACCCCCATAGACCCCTGACAGGATCCCTATACACTGTGAAAACCCCATACATACCTGGCAGGATCCTGATCCACTGTGAAAACCCCACACACACCTGGAAGGATCCTGATACACTGTGAAACCCCATGCACACCTGGCAGGATCCTGATACACTGTGAATCCCAATACACACGTGGCAGGATCCTGATGCACTGTGAAACCCCATACGCACCTGGCAGTTTCCTGATCCACTGTGAAAGCCCCATACACACCTTGAAGGATCCTGACACACTGTGAAACCCCATACACACCTGGCAGGATCCTGATACACAGTGAAAAGCTGATACAGACCTGGCAGGATCCTGATACGCTGTGAAAAGCCCATACACAACTGGCAGGATCCTGATACACTGTGAAACCCCATGCACACCTAGCCGGATCCTGATAGACTTTGAAATCCCCAGACTCTCCTGGCAGGATCCTGATACACTGTGAAAACCACATACACACCTGGCAGGACCCTGATACACTGTGAAACCCCATACGCACCTGGCAGGATCCTGATGCTCTGTGAAAACCCCATACACACCTGGCAGAATCCTGATCCACTGTGAAACCCCCATACACACCTGGCAGTATCCTGATAAATTATGAAACCCCCACACACACCTGGCAGGATCCTGATACACTGTGAAACCTCATACACATCTGGCAGGATCCTGATAGACTGTGAAAACCCCAAACACATCTGGCAGGATCCTGATACACTGTGAAACCCCATGCAAACCTGGCAGGATACTGATACACTGTGTAACTGCCACACACATCTGGCAGGATCCTGATTCACTGTGAAACCCCCAAACACACCTGGCAGGATCCTGATCCAGTGTGAAGACCCATACGCATCTAGCAGGATCCTGATAGACTGTGAAACCCCATTCACACCTGGCTGGATTTTGATACACAGTAAAACCCCATTCACATCTGGCGGAATCCTGATACACTGTGAAAGCCCAGACACACCTGGCAGGATCCTGATACACTGTGAAACCTCATACACACCTGGCAGGATCCTGATAAACTGTGAAAAACCCATACACACCTAGCAGGATCCTGATGCACTGTGAAAACCCCATACACACCTGGCAGGATCCTGATGCACTGTGAAGACTCCATAAACACCTGGCATGATACTGATCCACTGTGAAAACCCCATACACACCTGGCAGGATCCTGATAATATATGAAACCCCCATACACACCTGGCAGGATTCTGATAAACTGTGAAACCCCCATACACACCAGTCAGGATCCTGATACACTGTGAAACCCCCATAGACCCCTGACAGGATCCTGATACACTGTGAAAACCCCATACATACCTGGCAGGATCCCGATTCACAGTGAAAACCCCATACACACCTGGAAGGATTCTGATACACTGTGAAAACCCATACACACCTGGCAGGATCCTGATTAACTGTGAAGCCCCATATACACGTGGCAGGATCCTGAGACACTGTGAAACCCCATGCGCACCTGGCAGTTTCCTGATACACTGTGAAAGCCCCATACACACCTGGAAGGATCCTGATACACTGTGAAACCCCATTCACACCTGGCAGGAACCTGATACACTGTGAAAGCCCCATACACACCTGGAAGGATCCTGATACACTGTGAAACCCCATAAACACCTGGCAGGATCCTGATACGCTGTGAAAAGCCCATACACACCTGGCAGGATCCTGATACACTGTGAAACCCCACTCACACCTGGCAGGATCCTGATCCACTGTGAAACCCCATTCTCATCTGGCAGGATCCTGATCCAATGTGAAACCCCATTCACATCTGGCAGGATCCTGATACACTGTGAAACCCCACTCACACCTGGCAGGATCCTGAAACACTGTGAAACCCCCATAGACCCCTGACAGGATCGCTATACACTGTGAAAACCCCATACATACCTGGCAGGATCCTGATCCACTGTGAAAACCGCACACACACCTGGAAGGATCCTGATACACTGTGAAACCCCATGCACACCTGGCAGGATCCTGATACACTGTGAATCCCAATACACACGTGGCAGGATCCTGATGCACTGTGAAACCCCATACGCACCTGGCAGTTTCCTGATCCACTGTGAAAGCCCCATACACACCTTGAAGGATCCTGACACACTGTGAAACCCCATACACACCTGGCAGGATACTGATACACAGTGAAAAGCTGATACAGACCTGGCAGGATCCTGATACGCTGTGAAAAGCCCATACACAACTGGCAGGATCCTGATACACTGTGAAACCCCATGCACACCTAGCCGGATCCTGATAGACTTTGAAATCCCCAGACTCTCCTGGCAGGATCCTGATACACTGTGAAAACCACATACACACCTGGCAGGACCCTGATACACTGTGAAACCCCATACGCACCTGGCAGGATCCTGATGCACTGTGAAAACCCCATACACACCTGGCAGAATCCTGATCCACTGTGAAACCCCCATACACACCTGGCAGTATCCTGATAAATTATGAAACCCCCACACACACCTGGCAGGATCCTGATACACTGTGAAACCTCATACACATCTGGCAGGATCCTGATAGACTGTGAAAACCCCAAACACATCTGGCAGGATCCTGATACACTGTGAAACCCCATGCAAACCTGGCAGGATACTGATACACTGTGTAACTGCCACACACATCTGGCAGGATCCTGATTCACTGTGAAACCCCCAAACACACCTGGCAGGATCCTGATCCAGTGTGAAGACCCATACGCATCTAGCAGGATCCTGATAGACTGTGAAACCCCATTCACACCTGGCTGGATTTTGATACACAGTAAAACCCCATTCACATCTGGCGGAATCCTGATACACTGTGAAAGCCCAGACACACCTGGCAGGATCCTGATACACTGTGAAACCTCATACACACCTGGCAGGATCCTGATAAACTGTGAAAAACCCATACAAACCTAGCAGGATCCTGATGCACTGTGAAAACCCCATACACACCTGGCAGGATCCTGATGCACTGTGAAGACTCCATAAACACCTGGCATGATACTGATCCACTGTGAAAACCCCATACACACCTGGCAGGATCCTGATAATATATGAAACCCCCATACACACCTGGCAGGATTCTGATAAACTGTGAAACCCCCATACACACCAGTCAGGATCCTGATACACTGTGAAACCCCCATAGACCCCTGACAGGATCCTGATACACTGTGAAAACCCCATACATACCTGGCAGGATCCCGATTCACAGTGAAAACCCCATACACACCTGGAAGGATTCTGATACACTGTGAAAACCCATACACACCTGGCAGGATCCTGATTAACTGTGAAGCCCCATACACACGTGGCAGGATCCTGAGACACTGTGAAACCCCATGCGCACCTGGCAGTTTCCTGATACACTGTGAAAGCCCCATACACACCTGGAAGGATCCTGATACACTGTGAAACCCCATTCACACCTGGCAGGAACCTGATACACTGTGAAAGCCCCATACACACCTGGAAGGATCCTGATACACTGTGAAACCCCATAAACACCTGGCAGGATCCTGATACGCTGTGAAAAGCCCATACACACCTGGCAGGATCCTGATACACTGTGAAACCCCACTCACACCTGGCAGGATCCTGATCCACTGTGAAACCCCATTCTCATCTGGCAGGATCCTGATCCAATGTGAAACCCCATTCACATCTGGCAGGATCCTGATACACTGTGAAACCCCACTCACACCTGGCAGGATCCTGAAACACTGTGAAACCCCCATAGACCCCTGACAGGATCCCTATACACTGTGAAAACCCCATACATACCTGGCAGGATCCTGATCCACTGTGAAAACCGCACACACACCTGGAAGGATCCTGATACACTGTGAAACCCCATGCACACCTGGCAGGATCCTGATACACTGTGAATCCCAATACACACGTGGCAGGATCCTGATGCACTGTGAAACCCCATACGCACCTGGCAGTTTCCTGATCCACTGTGAAAGCCCCATACACACCTTGAAGGATCCTGACACACTGTGAAACCCCATACACACCTGGCAGGATCCTGATACACAGTGAAAAGCTGATACACACCTGGCAGGATCCTGATACGCTGTGAAAAGCCCATACACAACTGGCAGGATCCTGATACACTGTGAAACCCCATGCACACCTAGCCGGATCCTGATAGACTTTGAAATCCCCAGACTCTCCTGGCAGGATCCTGATACACTGTGAAAACCACATACACACCTGGCAGGACCCTGATACACTGTGAAACCCCATACGCACCTGGCAGGATCCTGATGCACTGTGAAAACCCCATACACACCTGGCAGAATCCTGATCCACTGTGAAACCCCCATACACACCTGGCAGTATCCTGATAAATTATGAAACCCCCACACACACCTGGCAGGATCCTGATACACTGTGAAACCTCATACACATCTGGCAGGATCCTGATAGACTGTGAAAACCCCAAACACATCTGGCAGGATCCTGATACACTGTGAAACCCCATGCAAACCTGGCAGGATACTGATACACTGTGTAACTGCCACACACATCTGGCAGGATCCTGATTCACTGTGAAACCCCCAAACACACCTGGCAGGATCCTGATCCAGTGTGAAGACCCATACGCATCTAGCAGGATCCTGATAGACTGTGAAACCCCATTCACACCTGGCTGGATTTTGATACACAGTAAAACCCCATTCACATCTGGCGGGATCCTGATACACTGTGAAAGCCCAGACACACCTGGCAGGATCCTGATACACTGTGAAACCTCATACACACCTGGCAGGATCCTGATAAACTGTGAAAAACCCATACAAACCTAGCAGGATCCTGATGCACTGTGAAAACCCCAGACACACCTGGCAGGATCCTGATGCACTGTGAAGACTCCATAAACACCTGGCATGATACTGATCCACTGTGAAAACCCCATACACACCTGGCAGGATCCTGATAATATATGAAACCCCCATACACACCTGGCAGGATTCTGATAAACTGTGAAACCCCCATACACACCAGTCAGGATCCTGATACACTGTGAAACCCCCATAGACCCCTGACAGGATCCTGATACACTGTGAAAACCCCATACATACCTGGCAGGATCCCGATTCACAGTGAAAACCCCATACACACCTGGAAGGATTCTGATACACTGTGAAAACCCATACACACCTGGCAGGATCCTGATTAACTGTGAAGCCCCATACACACGTGGCAGGATCCTGAGACACTGTGAAACCCCATGCGCACCTGGCAGTTTCCTGATACACTGTGAAAGCCCCATACACACCTGGAAGGATCCTGATACACTGTGAAACCCCATTCACACCTGGCAGGAACCTGATACACTGTGAAAGCCCCATACACACCTGGAAGGATCCTGATACACTGTGAAACCCCATAAACACCTGGCAGGATCCTGATACGCTGTGAAAAGCCCGTACACACCTGGCAGGATCCTGATACACTGTGAAACCCCATACACACCTAGCAGGATCCTGATAGACTTTGAAATCCCCAGACTCTCCTGGCAGGATCCTGATACACTGTGCAAACCACATACACACCTGGCAGGACCCTGATACACTGTGAAACCCCATACGCACCTGGCAGGATCCTGATGCACAGTGAAAACCCCATACACACCTGGCAGGATCCTGATACACTGTGAAACACCCATACCCATCTGGCAGGATCCTGATTCACTGTGAAACCCCCATACACTACTGGCAGGATCCTGATAAATTATGAAACCCCACACACACCTGGCAGGTTCCTGATACACTGTGAAAACCCCATACACACCTGGCAGGATCCTGATAAACTGTGAAACCACATACACATCTGGCAGGATCCTGATACACTGTGAAACCCATACAAACCTGGCAGATTACTGATACACTGTGTAACTGCCATACACATCTGGCAGGATCCTGATTCACTGTGAAACCCCCGCACACACCTGGCAGGATCCTGATCCAGTGTGAAACCCCATACGCATCTAGCAGGAACATGATCGACTGTGAAACCCCATTCACACGTGGCAGGATCCTGATAAACTGTGAAAACCCCATACACACCTGGCAGGGTCCTGATCCACTGTGAAACCCCCATACGCACCTGGCAGGATCCTGATGCACTATGAAACCCCAATACAGACCTGGCATGATCCTGATAAACTGTGAAAACCCCATACACACCTGGCAGTATCCTGATTCACTGTGAATACCCCCAAACAGAACTGGCAGGATCCTCATCCACTGTGAAACACCCATACACACCTGGCAGGATCCTGATAAATGATGAAACCCCCATACACACCTGGCAGGATCCTGATAAACTGTGAAACCCCCATACACACCAGGCAGGTTCCTGATACACTGTGAAACCCCACTCACACCTGGCAGGATCCTGTTCCACTGTGAAACCCCATTCTCATCTGGCATGATCCTGATCCACTGTGAAACCCCATTCACATCTGGCAGGATCCTGATACACTGTGAAACCCCACTCACACCTGGCTGGATTCTGATCCACTGTGAAAGCCCCATAGACACCTGGCAGGATCCTGATGCACTGTGAAATCCCCATGCACACCTGGCAGCATCCTGATGCAATGTGAAAACCCGAAACACACCTGGCAGGATCCAGATACACTGTGAAAACCCCATAAACACCTGGCAGGATCCTGATCCACTGTGAAACCCCATACACACCTGGCAGGATCCTGATACACTGTGAAAATCCCATACACACCTGGCAGGATCCTGATGCACTGTGAAAACCCCAAACACACCTGGCAGGATCCTGATACACTGTGAATCCCCAAACAGACCTGGCAGGATCCTGATACACTGTGGAACCCCCATATACACCTGGCAGGAGCCTGATCCACTGTGAAACCCCATTCACACCTGGCAGGAACCTGATACACTGTGAAAACCTCATACACATCTGGCAGGATCCAGATCCACTGTGAAAACCCATACACGCCTGGCAGGATCCTGATCCACTGTGACAACCCCATTCACACCTGGCAGGATCCTGATCCACTGTGAAAACCCCATACACACCTGGCAGGATCCTGATACACTGCGAAAGCCCCATACACACCTGGCAGGATCCTGATACACTGTTAAAAGACCAGACACACCTGGCAGGATCCTGATCCACTGTGAAAACCCCATACACACCTGGCAGGATCCTGATAAACTGTGAAAACCCCATACACACCTGGCAGGATTCTGATACACTGTTAAAAGCCCAGACACACCTGGCAGGATGCTGATACACTGTGAAAACCCCACACACACCTGGCAGGATCCTGATACACTGTGAAAAGCCCAAACGCACCTGGCAGGATCCTGATACACTGTGAAAACCCATACACACCTGGCGGGATCCTGATACACAGTGAAACCCCATTCACATCTGGCAGGATCCTGATACACTGTGAATCCCCATACACACCTGGCAGGATCCTGATCCACTGTGAAACCCCCATACACACCTGGCAGGATCCTGAACCACTGTTATAACCCCATTCACGCCTGGCAGAATCCTGTTCCACTGTGAAACCCCATTCACATCTGGCAGGTTCCTGATACACTGTGAAACCCCACTCACACCTGGCAGGATCCTGATCCACTGTGAAACCCCATTCTCATCTGGCAGGATCCTGATCCACTGTGAAACCCCATTCACATCTGGCAGGATCCTGATACACTGTGAAACCCCACTCACACCTGGCAGGATCCTGATACACTGTGAAACCCCCATAGACCCCTGACAGGATCCCTATACACTGTGAAAACCCCATACATACCTGGCAGGATCCTGATCCACTGTGAAAACCCCACACACACCTGGAAGGATCCTGATACACTGTGAAACCCCATGCACACCTGGCAGGATCCTGATACACTGTGAATCCCAATACACACGTGGCAGGATCCTGATGCACTGTGAAACCCCATACGCACCTGGCAGTTTCCTGATCCACTGTGAAAGCCTCATACACACCTTGAAGGATCCTGACACACTGTGAAACCCCATACACACCTGGCAGGATCCTGATACACAGTGAAAAGCTGATACACACCTGGCAGGATCCTGATACGCTGTGAAAAGCCCATACACACCTGGCAGGATCCTGATACACTGTGAAACACCATGCACACCTAGCCGGATCCTGATAGACTTTGAAATCCCCAGACTCTCCTGGCAGGATCCTGAAACACTGTGAAAACCACATACACACCTGGCAGAACCCTGATACACTGTGAAACCCCATACGCACCTGGCAGGATCCTGATGCACAGTGAAAACCCCATACACACCTGGCAGAATCCTGATCCACTGTGAAACCCCCATACACACCTGGCAGTATCCTGATAAATTATGAAACCCCCACTCACACCTGGCAGGATCCTGATACACTGTGAAACCTCATACACATCTGGCAGGATCCTGATAGACTGTGAAAACCCCAAACACATCTGGCAGGATCCTGATACACTGTGAAACCCCATGCAAACCTGGCAGGATACTGATACACTGTGTAACTGCCACACACATCTGGCAGGATCCTGATTCACTGTGAAACCCCCAAACACACCTGGCAGGATCCTGATCCAGTGTGAAGCCCCATACGCATCTAGCAGGATCCTGATAGACTGTGAAACCCCATTCACACCTGGCTGGATTTTGATACACAGTAATACCCCATTCACATCTGGCGGGATCCTGATACACTGTGAAAGCCCATACACACCTAGCAGGATCCTGATACACTGTGAAACCTCATACACACCTGGCAGGATCCTGATAAACTGTGAAAAACCCATACACACCTAGCAGGATCCTGATGCACTGTGAAAACCCCAGACACACCTGGCAGGATCCTGATGCACTGTGAAGACTCCATAAACACCTGGCATGATACTGATCCACTGTGAAAACCCCATACACACCTGGCAGGATCCTGATAATATATGAAACCCCCATACACACCTGGCAGGATCCTGATAAACTGTGAAACCCCCATACACACCAGTCAGGATCCTGCTACACTGTGAAACCCCCATAGACCCCTGACAGGATCCTGATACACTGTGAAAACCCCATACATACCTGGCAGGATCCCGATTCACAGTGAAAACCCCATACACACCTGGAAGGATTCTGATACACTGTGAAACCCCATACACACCTGGCAGGATCCTGATTAACTGTGAAGCCCCATACACACGTGGCAGGATCCTGAGACACTGTGAAACCCCACGCGCACCTGGCAGTTTCCTGATACACTGTGAAAGCCCCATACACACCTGGAAGGATCCTGATACACTGTGAAACCCCATAAACACCTGGCAGGATCCTGATACACTGTGAAAAGCCCATACACACCTGGCAGGATCCTGATACGCTGTGAAAAGCCCATACGCACCTGGCAGGATCCTGATACACTGTGAAAACCCCATACAAACCTAGCAGGATCCTGATAGACTTTGAAATCCCCAGACTCTCCTGGCACGATCCCGATACACTGTGCAAACCACATACACACCTGGAAGGACCCTGATACACTGTGAAACCCCATACGCACCTGGCAGGATTCTGATGCACAGTGAAAACCCCATACACATCTGGCAGGATCCTGATACACTGTGAAACACCCATACCCATCTGGCAGGATCCTGATTCACGGTGAAACCCCCATACACACCTGGCAGTATCCTGATAAATTATGAAACCCCACACACACCTGGCAGGATCCTGATACACTGTGAAAACCACAAACACATCTGGCAGGATCCTGATACACTGTGAAACCCCATACAAACCTGGCAGGATACTGATACACTGTGTAACTGCCATACACATCTGGCAGGATCCTGATTCACTGTGAAACACCCACACACACCTGGCAGGATCCTGATCCAGTGTGAAACCCCATACGCATCTAGCAGGATCCTGATAGACTGTGAAACCCCATTCACACGTGGCAGGATCCTGATAAACTGTGAAAACCCCATACACACCTGGCAGGGGCCTGATCCACTGTGAAACCCCCATAAACACCTGGCAGGATCCTGATAAACTATGAAACCCCAATACAGACCTGGCAGGATCCTGATAAACTGTGAAAATCCCATAAACACCTGGCAGTATCCTGATTCACTGTGAATACCCCCAAACAGAACTGGCAGGATCCTCATCCACTGTGAAACACCCATACACACCTGGCAGGATCCTGATAAATGCTGAAACCCCCATACACACCTGGCAGGATCCTGATAAACTGTGAAACCCCCATACACACCAGGCAGGATCCTGATACAGTGTGAATCCCCCATAGACACCTGGCAGAGCCTGATCCACTGTGAAACCCCATTCACACCTGGCAGGAACCTGATACACTGTGAAAACCCCAAGCACATCTGGCAGGATCCAGATCCACTGTGAAAACCCATACACACCTGCAGGTTCCTGATCCACTGTGACAACCCCATTCACACCTTGCAGGATCCTGATCCACTGTGAAAACCCCATACACACATTGGCAGGATCCTGATACGCTGTGAAAAGCCCATACACACCTGGCAGGATCCTGATAAATGATGAAACCCCCATATACACCTGGCAGGATCCTGATAAACTGCGAAACCCCCAGACACACCAGGCAGGATCCTGATACAGTGTGAAACCCCCATAGATACCTGGCAGGAGCCTGATCCACTGTGAAACCCCATTCACACCTGGCAGGAACCTGATACACTGTGAAAGCCCCATACACACCTGGAAGGATCCTGATACACTGTGAAACCCCATAAACACCTGGCAGGATCCTGATACGCTGTGAAAAGCCCATACACACCTGGCAGGATCCTGATACACTGTGAAACCCCATACACACCTAGCAGGATCCTGATAGACTTTGAAATCCCCAGACTCTCCTGGCAGGATCCTGATACACTGTGCAAACCACATACACACCTGGCAGGACCCTGATACACTGTGAAACCCCATACGCACCTGGCAGGATCCTGATGCACAGTGAAAACCCCATACACACCTGGCAGGATCCTGATACACTGTGAAACACCCATACCCATCTGGCAGGATCCTGATTCACTGTGAAACCCCCATACACTACTGGCAGGATCCTGATCCACTGCGAAACCCCCATACACACCTGGCAGTATCCTGATAAATTATGAAACCCCACACACACCTGGCAGGTTCCTGATACACTGTGAAAACCCCATACACACCTGGCAGGATCCTGATAAACTGTGAAACCCCATACACATCTGGCAGGATCCTGATAGACTGTGAAAACCACAAACACATCTGGCAGGATCCTGATGCACTGTGAAACCCCATACAAACCTGGCAGGATACTGATACACTGTGTAACTGCCATACACATCTGGCAGGATCCTGATTCACTGTGAAACCCCCACACACACCTGGCAGGATCCTGATCCAGTGTGAAACCCCATACGCATCTAGCAGGATCCTGATCGACTGTGAAACCCCATTCACACGTGGCAGGATCCTGATAAACTGTGAAAACCCCATGCACACCTGGCAGGGTCCTGATCCACTGTGAAACCCCCATACACACCTGGCAGGATCCTGATAAACTATGAAACCCCAATACAGACCTGGCATGATCCTGATAAACTGTGAAAACCCCATACACACCTGGCAGTATCCTGATTCACTGTGAATACCCCCAAACAGATCTGGCAGGATCTTCATCCACTGTGAAACACCCATACACACCTGGCAGGATCCTGATAAATGATGAAACCCCCATACACACCTGGCAGGATCCTGATAAACTGTGAAACCCCCATACACACCAGGCAGGTTCCTGATACACTGTGAAACCCCACTCACACCTGGCAGGATCCTGTTCCACTGTGAAACCCCATTCACATCTGGCAGGTTCCTGATACACTGTGAAACCCCACTCACACCTGGCAGGATCCTGATCCACTGTGAAACCCCATTCTCATCTGGCAGGATCCTGATCCACTGTGAATCCCCATTCACATCTGGCAGGATCCTGATACACTGTGAAACCCCACTCACACCTGGCTGGATTCTGATCCACTGTGAAAGCCCCATAGACACCTGGCAGGATCCTGATGAACTGTGAAATCCCCATGCATACCTGGCAGCATCCTGATGCACTGTGAAAACCCCAAACACACCTGGCAGGATCCAGATACACTGTGAAAACCCCATAAACACCTGGCAGGATCCAGATACACTGTGAAAACCCCATAAACACCTGGCAGGATCCTGATCCACTGTGAAACCCCATAAACACCTGGCAGGATCCTGATCCACTGTGAAACCCCATACACACCTGGCAGGATCCTGATACACTGTGAAAACCCCAAACACACCTGGCAGGATCCTGATACACTGTGAATCCCCAAACAGACCTGGCAGGATCCTGATACACTGTGGAACCCCCATATACACCTGGCAGGAGCCTGATCCCTGTGAAACCCCATTCACACCTGGCAGGAACCTGATACACTGTGAAAACCTCATACACATCTGGCAGGATCCAGATCCAATGTGAAAACCCATACACGCCTGGCAGGATCCTGATCCACTGTGACAACCCCATTCACACCTGGCAGGATCCTGATCCACTGTGAAAACCCCATACACACCTGGCAGGATCCTGATACACTGCGAAAGCCCCATACACACCTGGCAGGATCCTGATACACTGTTAAAAGACCAGACACACCTGGCAGGATCCTGATCCACTGTGAAAACCCCATACACACCTGGCAGGATCCTGATAAACTGTGAAAACCCCATACACACCTGGCAGGATTCTGATACACTGTTAAAAGCCCAGACACACCTGGCAGGATGCTGATACACTGTGAAAACCCCACACACACCTGGCAGGATCCTGATACACTGTGAAAAGCCCAAACGCACCTGGCAGGATCCTGATACACTGTGAAAACCCATACACACCTGGCGGGATCCTGATACACAGTGAAACCCCATTCACATCTGGCAGGATCCTGATACACTGTGAATCCCCATACACACCTGGCAGGATCCTGATCCACTGTGAAACCCCCATACACACCTGGCAGGATCCTGAACCACTGTTATAACCCCATTCACACCTGGCAGAATCCTGTTCCACTGTGAAACCCCACTCACACCTGGCAGGATCCTGATCCACTGTGAAACCCCATTCTCATCTGGCAGGATCCTGATCCACTGTGAAACCCCATTCACATCTGGCAGGATCCTGATACACTGTGAAACCCCACTCACACCTGGCAGGATCCTGATACACTGTGAAAACCCATACGCACCTGGCAGGATCCTGATGCACTGTGAAAACCCCATACACATTGCAGTTTCCTGATCCACTGTGAAACCCCATACACACCTGTCAGGATCCTGATACACTGTGAAAACCCATACGCACCTGGCAGGATCCTGATGCACTGTGAAAACCCCATACACACCTGGCAGGATCCTGATATACTGTGAAACTCCCATACACATCTGGCAGGAGCCTGATCCGCTGTGAAACCCCATTCACACCTGGCAGGAACCTGATCCAATGTGAAACCCCATTCTCATCTGGCAGGATCCTGATCCACTGTGAAACCCCATTCACATCTGGCAGGATCCTGATACACTGTGAAACCCGACTCACACCTGGCTGGATTCTGATCCACTGTGAAAGCCCCATAGACACCTGGCAGGATCCTGATCCACGGTGAAATCCCCATGCACACCTGGCAGCATCCTGATGCACTGTGAAAACCCCAAACACACCTGGCAGGATCCAGATACACTGTGAAAACCCCATAAACACCTGGCAGGATCCTGATCCACTGTGAAACCCCATACACACCTGGCAGGATCCTGATACACTGTGAAAACCCCATACACACCTGGCAGGATCCTGATGCACTGTGAAAACCCCAAACACACCTGGCAGGATCCTGATACACTGTGAATCCCCATACACACCTGGCAGGATCCTGATCCACTGTGAAACCCCCATAATCACCTGGCAGGATCCTGATCCACTGTGAAACCCCATACACACCTGGCAGGATCCTGATACACTGTGAAAACCCCATACACACCTGGCAGGATCCTGATGCACTGTGAAAACCCCAAACACACCTGGCAGGATCCTGATACACTGTGAATCCCCATACACACCTGGCAGGATTCTGATGCACTGTGAAACCCTCATACACACTTGGCAAAATCATGATACACTTTTGAAACCCATACACCCCTGGCAAGATCATGATGCACTGTGAAAACCCATACACACCTGGCAGGATTCTGATGCACTGTGAAACCCTCATACACACTTGGCAAAATCATGATACACTTTTGAAACCCATACACCCCTGGCAAGATCATGATGCACTGTGAAAACCCATACACACCTGGCAGGATCCTGATAAACTATGAAACCCCAATACAGACCTGGCATGATCCTGATAAACTGTGAAAACCCCATACACACCTGGCAGTATCCTGATTCACTGTGAATACCCCCAAACAGAACTGGCAGGATCCTCATCCACTGTGAAACACCCATACACACCTGGCAGGATCCTGATAAATGATGAAACCCCCATACACACCTGGCAGGATCCTGATAAACTGTGAAACCCCCATACACACCAGGCAGGTTCCTGATACACTGTGAAACCCCACTCACACCTGGCAGGATCCTGTTCCACTGTGAAACCCCATTCACATCTGGCAGGTTCCTGATACACTGTGAAACCCCACTCACACCTGGCAGGATCCTGATCCACTGTGAAACCCCATTCTCATCTGGCAGGATCCTGATCCACTGTGAAACCCCATTCACATCTGGCAGGATCCTGATACACTGTGAAACCCCACTCACACCTGGCTGGATTCTGATCCACTGTGAAAGCCCCATAGACACCTGGCAGGATCCTGATGAACTGTGAAATCCCCATTCACACCTGGCAGCATCCTGATGCACTGTGAAAACCCCAAACACACCTGGCAGGATCCAGATACACTGTGAAAACCCCATAAACACCTGGCAGGATCCAGATACACTGTGAAAACCCCATAAACACCTGGCAGGATCCTGATCCACTGTGAAACCCCATAAACACCTGGCAGGATCCTGATCCACTGTGAAACCCCATACACACCTGGCAGGATCCTGATACACTGTGAAAACCCCAAACACACCTGGCAGGATCCTGATACACTGTGAATCCCCAAACAGACCTGGCAGGATCCTGATACACTGTGGAACCCCCATATACACCTGGCAGGAGCCTGATCCCTGTGAAACCCCATTCACACCTGGCAGGAACCTGATACACTGTGAAAACCTCATACACATCTGGCAGAGCCAGATCCAATGTGAAAACCCATACACGCCTGGCAGGATCCTGATCCACTGTGACAACCCCATTCACACCTGGCAGGATCCTGATCCACTGTGAAAACCCCATACACACCTGGCAGGATCCTGATACACTGCGAAAGCCCCATACACACCTGGCAGGATCCTGATACACTGTTAAAAGACCAGACACACCTGGCAGGATCCTGATCCACTGTGAAAACCCCATACACACCTGGCAGGATCCTGATAAACTGTGAAAACCCCATACACACCTGGCAGGATTCTGATACACTGTTAAAAGCCCAGACACACCTGGCAGGATGCTGATACACTGTGAAAACCCCACACACACCTGGCAGGATCCTGATACACTGTGAAAAGCCCAAACGCACCTGGCAGGATCCTGATACACTGTGAAAACCCATACACACCTGGCGGGATCCTGATACACAGTGAAACCCCATTCACATCTGGCAGGATCCTGATCCACTGTGAAACCCCCATACACACCTGGCAGGATCCTGAACCACTGTTATAACCCCATTCACACCTGGCAGAATCCTGTTCCACTGTGAAAACCCCATACACACCTGGCAGGATTCTGATACACTGTTAAAAGCCCAGACACACCTGGCAGGATGCTGATACACTGTGAAAACCCCACACACACCTGGCAGGATCCTGATACACTGTGAAACCCCACTCACACCTGGCAGGATCCTGATACACTGTGAAAACCCATACGCACCTGGCAGGATCCTGATGCACTGTGAAAACCCCATACACATTGCAGTTTCCTGATCCACTGTGAAACCCCATACACACCTGGCAGGATCCTGATACACTGTGAAAACCCATACGCACCTGGCAGGATCCTGATGCACTGTGAAAACCCCATACACACCTGGCAGGATCCTGATATACTGTGAAACTCCCATACACATCTGGCAGGAGCCTGATCCGCTGTGAAACCCCATTCACACCTGGCAGGAACCTGATCCACTGTGAAACCCCATTCTCATCTGGCAGGATCCTGATCCACTGTGAAACCCCATTCACATCTGGCAGGATCCTGATACACTGTGAAACCCCACTCACACCTGGCTGGATTCTGATCCACTGTGAAAGCCCCATAGACACCTGGCAGGATCCTGATCCACGGTGAAATCCCCATGCACACCTGGCAGCATCCTGATGCACTGTGAAAACCCCAAACACACCTGGCAGGATCCAGATACACTGTGAAAACCCCATAAACACCTGGCAGGATCCTGATCCACTGTGAAACCCCATACACACCTGGCAGGATCCTGATACACTGTGAAAACCCCATACACACCTGGCAGGATCCTGATGCACTGTGAAAACCCCAAACACACCTGGCAGGATCCTGATACACTGTGAATCCCCATACACACCTGGCAGGATCCTGATCCACTGTGAAACCCCCATAATCACCTGGCAGGATCCTGATCCACTGTGAAACCCCATACACACCTGGCAGGATCCTGATGCACTGTGAAAACCCCAAACACACCTGGCAGGATCCTGATACACTGTGAATCCCCATACACACCTGGCAGGATTCTGATGCACTGTGAAACCCTCATACACACTTGGCAAAATCATGATACACTTTTGAAACCCATACACCCCTGGCAAGATCATGATGCACTGTGAAAACCCATACACACGTGGCAGGATCCTGATACACTGTCAAAACCCATGCACACTTGGCAGGATCCTGATAAACTGTGAAGCCCCCATAGACACCTGACAGGATTCTGATACACTGTGAAATCCCCTTACACACCTGGCAGGATCCTGACAAACTGTGAAACCCCTTTCACATCTGACAGGATCCTGATACACTGTGAAAACCCCATACATACCTGGCCTGCTCCTGAAACACTGTGAAACTCCACACACATTGCAGTTTCCTGATCCACTGTGAAACCCCATACACACCTGGCAGGATCCTGATACACTGTGAAAACCCATACGCACCTGGCAAAATCCTGATGCACTGTGAAAACCCCATACATACCTGGCCTGCTCTTGAAGCACTGTGAAACCCCACACACATTGCAGTTTCCTGATCCACTGTGAAACCCCATACACACCTGGCAGGATCCTGATACTCTGTGAAAACCCATACGCACCTGGCAGGATCCTGATGCACTGTGAAAACCCCATACACACCTGGCAGGATCCTGATATACTGTGAAACTCCCATACACATCTGGCAGGAGCCTGATCCACTGTGAAACCCCATTCACACCTGGCAGGAACCTGATACACTGTGAAAACCTCATACACATCTGGCAGGATCCAGACCCACTGTGAAAACCCATACACACCTGGCAGGATCCTGATCCACTGTGACAACCCCATTCACACCTGGCAGGATCCTGATCCACTGTGAAAACCCCATACACACCTGGCAGGATCCTGATGCACTGCGAAAGCCCCATACACACCTGGCAGGATCCTGATACACTGTTAAAAGACCAGACACACCTGGCAGGATCCTGATCCACTGTGAAAACCCCATACACACCTGGCAGGATCCTGATAAACTGTGAAAACCCCATACACACCTGGCAGGATCCTGATACACTGTGAAAACCCATACAGACCTGGCGGGATCCTGATACACAGTGAAACCCCATTCACATCTGGCAGGATCCTGATACACTGTGAATCCCCATACACACCTGGCAGGATCCTGATCCACTGTGAAACCCCCATACACACCTGGCAGGTTCCTGAACCACTGTTATAACCCCATTCACACCTGGCAGAATCCTGTTCCACTGTGAAACCTCATTCACATCTGGCAGGTTCCTGATACACTGTGAAACCCCACTCACACCTGGCAGGAACCTGATCCACTGTGAAACCCCATTCTCATCTGGCAGGATCCTGATCCACTGTGAAACCCCATTCACATCGGGCAGGATCCTGATACACTGTGAAACCCCACTCACACCTGGCTGGATTCTGATCCACTGTGAAAGCCCCATAGACACCTGGCAGGTTCCTGATGCACTGTGAAATCCCCATGCACACCTGGCAGCATCCTGATGCACTGTGAAAACCCCAAACACACCTGGCAGGATCCAGATACACTGTGAAAACCCCATAAACACCTGGCAGGATCCTGATCCACTGTGAAACCCCATGCACACCTGGCAGGATCCTGATACACTGTGAAAACCCCATACAAACCTGGCAGGATCCTGATGCACTGTGAAAACCCCAAACACACCTGGCAGGATCCTGATACACTGTGAATCCCCATACACACCTGGCAGGATCCTGATACACTGTGAAAACCCCATACATACCTGGCATGCTCCTGATACACAGTGAAACCCCATTCACATCTGGCAGGATCCTGAAACACTGTGAAACCCCACACACATTGCAGTTTCCTGATCCACTCTGAAACCCCATACACACCTGGCAGGATCCTGATACACTGTGAAAAGCGATACGCACCTGGCAGGATCCTGATGCACTGTGAAAACCCCATAAACACCTGGCAGGATCCTGATATACTGTGAAACTCCTAGACACATCTGGCAGGATCCTGATTCACTGTGAAACACCCATACACACCTGGCAGGATCCTGATCAACTGTGAAACCCCCATACACACCTGGCAGGATCCTGATAAACTATGAAACCCCATACACATCTGACAGGATCCTGATGGACTGTGAAAACCCCACACACCTGGTAGGACCCTGATACACTGTGAAAACCCCATACACACCTGGCAGGAACCTGATACACTGTGAAACCCCATACACACCTGGCAGGATCCTGATGCACTGTGAAACTCCCATACACACCTGGCAGGATACTGATAAACGATGAAACCCCCATACACACCTGGCAGGTTCCTGATAAACTGTGAAACCCCCTTACACACCAGGCAGGATCCTGATACACTGTGAAACCCCCACAGACACCTGGCAGGAGCCTGATCCACTGTGAAAACCCCATACACACCTGGCAGGATCCTGATACACTGTGAAACCCCATACGCACCTGGCAGGATCCTGATGCGCTGTGAAAACCCCATACACACCTGGCAGGATCCTGATGCACCGTGAAACTCCCATACACATCTGGCAGGATCCTGATTCACTGTGAAACCCCCATACACACCTGGCAGGATCCTGATCCTCTGTGAAACCCCCATACACACCTGGCAGGATCCTGATAAACTATGGAACCCCCATACACACCTGGCAGGATCCTGATAGACTGTGAAAACCCCAAACACATCTGGCAGGATCCTGATACACTGTGAAACTCCCATACACATCTGGCAGGACCCTGATTCACTGTGAAACCCCCATTCACATCTGGCAGGATCCTGATCCACTGTGAAACCCCATACACATAAAGCAGGATCCTGATAGACTGTGAAACCCCATTCACCCCTGGCAGGATCCTGATAAACTGTGAAAACCCCATACACACCTGGCAGGGTCCTGATCCACTGTGAAACCCCTATCCACACCTGGCAGGATCCTGATAAACTATGAAATCCCAATACACATCTGGCAGGATCCTGATAAACTGTGAAAACCCTATACACACCTGGCAGGATCCTGACCAACTGTGAATACCTTATTCACACCTGGCAGGAAACTGATCCACTGTGAAAACCCCACACACACCTGGCAGGATCCTGATGCACTGTGAAAACCCCAAACACACCTGGCAGGATCCAGATACACTGTGAAAACCCCATAAACACCTGGCAGGATCCTGATCCACTGTGAAACCCCATACACACCTGGCAGGATCATGAAACCCTGCGAAAACCCCATACACACCTGGCAGGATCCTGATGCACTGTCAAAACTCCAAACACACCTGGCAGGATTCTGATGCACTGTGAAACCCCCATACACACCTGGTAAAATCATGATACTCTTTTAAAACACATACACACCTAGCATGATCATGATGTACTGTGAAACCCCCATACACACCTGGCAGCATCGTGATCCACTGTGAAACCCCCATACACACCTGGCAGGATCCTGATAAACTGTGAAACCCCCAAACACACCATGCAGGATCCTGATAAACTGTGAAACCCCCATAGACACCTGAAAGGATCCTGATAAACTGTGAAAACCCCATTCACATCTGGCATGATCCTGATCCACAGTGAAACCCCATTCACATCTCGCGGGATCCTGATACACTGTGAAACCCCACACACATGGCAGGTTCCTGATCCACTGTGAAACCCCCATACACACCTGGAAGGATCCTGATACACTGTGAAACCCCATACACACCTGGCAGGATCCTGATCGACTGTGAAACCCCATTCACACCTGGCAGGATGCTGATGAACTGTGAAAACCCCAATACACACCTGGCTGGATCCTGAAAAACTGTGAAAACCCCATAAACACCTGGCAGGATCCTGATCCACTGTGAATACACCCAAACACACCTGGCAGGATCCTGATAGACTGTGAAACCCCCAAACACACCTGGCAGGATCCTGATAAACGATGGAACACACATACAGACCTGGCAGGATCCTGATAAACTGTGAAATCCCCATAGACACCTGGCAAGAGCCTGATCCACTTTGAAACCCCCATCCACACCTGGCAGGATCCTGATAAACTATGAAACCCCAATACACACCTGGCAGGATCCTGAAAAACTGTGAAAAACCCATACACACCTGGCAGGATCCTGATCCACTGTGAATACACCCAAACACACCTGGCAGGATCCTGATCCACTGTGAAACCCCCATTCACACCTGGCAGGATCCTGATAAACGATGAAACACCCATACACACCTGGCATGATCCTGATAAACTGTGAAACCCCCATACACACCAGTCAGTACCCTGATACACAGTGAAACCCCCATAGACACCTGGCAGGAGCCTGATCCACTGTGAAACCCCATTCACACCTGGCAGGAACCTGATACACTGTGAAAACCCCATGCACACCTGGCAGGATCCTGATCCACTGTGAAAACCCATACACACCGGGTAGGTTCCTGATACACTGTTAAAACCCCATTCACACCTGGCAGGAACCTGATCCAATGTGAAAACCCCATGCACAACTTGCAGGATCCTGACAAACTGTGAAACACCCAAAGACACCTGACAGGATCCTGATACACTGTGAAAACCCCTTACATACCTGGCATGATCCTGATCAACTATGAAACCCCCATATACACCTGGCAGGATCCTGATAAACTGTGAAACCCCATTCACATCATGCAGGATTCTGATACACTGTGAAAAGCCCAGACACAACTGGCAGGATCCTGATACATTGTGAAACCCCCATACACACCTGGCAGGATCCTGATAAACTATGAAACCCCCACACACACGGCAGGATCCTGATAAACAGTGAAAACCCCATGCACACCAGGCAGGATCCTGATAAACTGTGAAACACCCAAAGACACCTGACAGAATCCTGATACACTGTGAAAACCCCTTACACACCTGGCATGATCCTGATAAACTATGAAACCCCCATATACACCTGGCAGGATCCTGATAAACTGTGAAACCCCATTCACATCTGGCAGGATCCTGATACACTGTGAAATCCCCATACATACCTGGCAGGATCCTGATACACAGTGAAACCCCATTCACACCTGGCGGAATCCTGATACACTGTGAAACCCCACACACATGGCAGGTTCCTGATCCACTGTGAAACCACCAAAAACACCTGGAAGGATCCTGATAAACTGTGAAACTCCATACACACCTGGCAGGATCCTGATGATACACTGTGAAACCCCATACACAACTGGCAGGATCCTGATACACTGTGAAACCCCCATACACACCTGGAAGGATCCTGATACACTGTGAAACCCCATACACAACTGGCAGGATCCTGAAGCACTGTGAAAACCCCATACACACCTGGCAGGATCCTGATACACTGTGAAACTCCCATACGCAACTGGCAGGATTCTGATTCACTGTGAAACCCCCATACACACCTGGCAGGAACCTGATCCACTGTGAAACCCCCATACACACCTGGCAGGAACCTGATAAACTCTGAAACCCCCATACACACCTGGCAGGATCCTGATAAACTGTGAAAATCCCATACACACCTGGCAGGATCCTGATACACTGTGAAAACCCCATACACACCTGGCAGGATCCTGATAAACTGTGATGCCCCATACACATCTGGCAGGATCCTGATAGACTGTGAAAACCCCATACACACCTGGCAGGATCCTGATACACTGTGAAAACCCCATACACACCTGGCAGGATCCTGATACACTGTGAAACCCCATACACACCTGGCAGGATCCTGATGCACTGTGAAACTCCCATACACATCTGGCAGGATCCTGATACACTGTGAAACCCCCATACACACCTGGCAGGATCCTGATAAGCGATGAAACCCCCATACACACCTGGCAGGATCCTGATAAACTGTGAAACCCCCATACACATCAGGCAGGATCCTGATCCACTGTGAATACCACCGAGTCACCTGGCATAATCCTGATGCACTGTGAGAACCCCATACACACTTGGCAGGATCCTGATCCACTGTGAAAACCCCATACACACCTGGCAGGATCCTGATACACTGTGAAACCCCATACACACCTGGCAGGATCCTGATGCACTGTGAAAACCCCATACACACCTGGCAGGATCCTGATACACTGTGAGACTCCCATACACATCTGGCAGGAACCTGATTCACTGTGAAACCCCCATACACACCTGGCAGGATCCTGATGCACAGTGAGACCCCCATAAACACCTGACAGGATTCTGATAAACTATGAAACCCCCATACACACCTGGCAGGATCCTGATACACTGTGAAAACCCCATACACATGGCAGGATCCTGATAAACTGTGAAAACCCCAAACACATCTGGCAGGATCCTGATACACTGTGAAACACCCATACACATCTGGCAGGATCCTGATTCACTGAGAAACCCCCATACACACCTGGCAGGATCCTGATACACTGTGAAAACCCCATACACACCTGGCAGGAGCCTGATCCACTGTGAAACCCCATTCACACCTGGCAGGAACCTGATACACTGTGAAAACCCCATACACACCTGGCAGGATCCTGATACACTGTGAAACCCCCATACACACCTGGCAGGATCCTGATAAGCGATGAAACCCCCATACACACCTGGCAGGATCCTGATAAACTGTGAAACCCCCATACACATCAGGCAGGATCCTGATCCACTGTGAATACCACCGAGTCACCTGGCATAATCCTGATGCACTGTGAGAACCCCATACACACTTGGCAGGATCCTGATCCACTGTGAAAACCCCATACACACCTGGCAGGATCCTGATACACTGTGAAACCCCATACACACCTGGCCGGATCCTGATGCACTGTGAAAACCCCATACACACCTGGCAGGATCCTGATACACTGTGAGACTCCCATACACATCTGGCAGGAACCTGATTCACTGTGAAACCCCCATACACACCTGGCAGGATCCTGATGCACAGTGAGACCCCCATAAACACCTGGCAGGATTCTGATAAACTATGAAACCCCCATACACACCTGGCAGGATCCTGATACACTGTGAAAACCCCATACACATGGCAGGATCCTGATAAACTGTGAAAACCCCAAACACATCTGGCAGGATCCTGATACACTGTGAAACACCCATACACATCTGGCAGGATCCTGATTCACTGTGAAACCCCCATACACACCTGGCAGGATCCTGATACACTGTGAAAACCCCATACACACCTGGCAGGAGCCTGATCCACTGTGAAACCCCATTCACACCTGGCAGGAACCTGATACACTGTGAAAACCCCATACACACCTGGCAGGATCCTGATCCACTGTGAAAACCCATACACACCGGGTAGGTTCCTGATACACTGTTAAATCCCCATTCACACCTGGCAGGATCCTGATCCAATGTGAAAACCCTATGCACAACTTGCAGGATCCTGACAAACTGTGAAACACCCAAAGACACCTGACAGGATCCTGATACACTGTGAAAACCCCTTACATACCTGGCATGATCCTGATCAACTATGAAACCCCCATATACACCTGGCAGGATCCTGATATACTGTGAAACCCCATTCACATCTGGCAGGATTCTGATACACTGTGAAAAGCCCAGACACAACTGTCAGGATCCTGATACATTGTGAAACCCCCATACACACCTGGCAGGATCCTGATAAACTATGAAACCCCCATACACACCTGGCAGGATCCTGATAAACTGTGCAAATCCCATACACACCTGGCAGGATCCTGACACACTGTGAAAACCCCATACACACCTGGCAGGATACTGATAAACTGTGAAATCCCATACACACCTGGCAGGATCCTGATAAACAGTGAAACCCCCATGCACACCAGGCAGGATCCTGATAAACTGTGAAACACCCAAAGACACCTGACAGGATCCTGATACACTGTGAAAACCCCTTACACACCTGGCATGATCCTGATAAACTATGAAACCCCCATATACACCTGGCAGGATCCTGATAAACTGTGAAACCCCATTCACATCTGGCAGGATCCTGATACACTGTGAAATCCCCATACATACCTGGCAGGATCCTGATACACAGTGAAACCCCATTCACATCTGGCGGAATCCTGACACACTGTGAAACCCCACACACATGGCAGGTTCCTGATCCACTGTGAAACCACCAAAAACACCTGGAAGGATCCTGATCAACTGTGAAACTCCATACACACCTGGCAGGATCCTGATGATACACTGTGAAACCCCATACACACCTGGCAGGATCCTGATACACTGTGAAACACCCATACACACCTGGAAGGATCCTGATACACTGTGAAACCCCATACACCACTGGCAGGATCCTGAAGCACTGTGAAAACCCCATACACACCTGGCAGGATCCTGATACACTGTGAATCTCCCATACGCAACTGGCAGGATACTGATTCACTGTGAAAGCCCCATACACACCTGGCAGGAACCTGATAAACTCTGAAACCCCCATACACACCTGGCAGGATCCTGATAAACTGTGAAAATCCCATACACACCTGGCAGGATCCTGATACACTGTGAAAACCCCATACACACCTGGCAGGATCCTGATAAACTGTGATGCCCCATACACATCTGGCAGGATCCTGATAGACTGTGAAAACCCCATACACACCTGGCAGGATCCTGATACACTGTGAAAACCCCATACACACCTGGCAGGATCCTGATACACTGTGAAACCCCATACACACCTGGCAGGATCCTGATGCACTGTGAAACTCCCATACACATCTGGCAGGATCCTGATACACTGTGAAACCCCCTTACACACCTGGCAGGATCCTGATAAGCGATGAAACCCCCATACACACCTGGCAGGATCCTGGTAAACTGTGAAACCCCCATACACATCAGGCAGGATCCTGATCCACTGTGAAAACCACCGAGTCACCTGGCATAATCCTGATGCACTGTGAGAACCCCATACACACTTGGCAGGATCCTGATCCACTGTGAAAACCCCATACACACCTGGCAGGATCCTGATACACTGTGAAACCCCATACGCACCTGGCAGGATCCTGATGCACTGTGAAAACCCCATACACACCTGGCAGGATCCTGATACACTGTGAGACTCCCATACACATCTGGCAGGAACCTGATTCACTTTGAAACCCCCATACACATCAGGCAGGATCCTGATCCACTGTGAAAACCACCGAGTCACCTGGCATAATCCTGATGCACTGTGAGAACCCCATACACACTTGGCAGGATCCTGATCCACTGTGAAAACCCCATACACACCTGGCAGGATCCTGATACACTGTGAAACCCCATACGCACCTGGCAGGATCCTGATGCACTGTGAAAACCCCATACACACCTGGCAGGATCCTGATACACTGTGAGACTCCCATACACATCTGGCAGGAACCTGATTCACTTTGAAACCCCCATACACACCTGGCAGGATCCTGATGCACAGTGAGACCCCCATAAACACTAGGCAGGATTCTGATAAACTATGAAACCCCCATACACACCTGGCAGGATCCTGATACACTGTGAAACTCCCATACACATCTGGCAGGATCCTGATTCACTGTGAAACCCCCATACACACCTGGCAGGATCCTGATACACTGTGAAACCCCCATACACACCTGGCAGGATCCTGATAAACTGTGAAACCCCATACACATCTGGCAGGATCCTGATTGACTGTGAAAACCCCAAACACATCTGGCAGGATCCTGATACACTGTGAAACTCCCATACAGATCTCGCAGGATCCTGATCGACTGTGAAACCCCATACACACCTGGCAGGATGCTGATACACTGTGAAACTCCCATACACATCTGGCAGGATCCTGATTCACTGTGAAAACCCCATACACACCTGGCAGGGTCCTGATCCACTTTGAAACTCCCATTCACACCTGGCAGGATCCTGATAAACTATGAAACCCCAATACACACCTGGCAGGATCCTGATAAACTGTGAACACCCCATACACACCTGGCAGGATCCTGACCCACTGTGAAAACACCCAAACACACCTGGCAGGATCCTGATCCACTGTGAAACCCCCATACACACTTGGCAGGATCCTGATAAACGATGAAACCCCCATACACACCTGGCAGGATCCAGATAAACTGTGAAACCCCCAAACACACCAGTCAGTACCCTGATACACTGTGAAACCCCCATAGACACCTGACAGGAGCCTGATCCACTGTGAAACCCCTTTCACACCTGGCAGGAACCAGATACACTGTGAAAACCCCATACACACCTGGTAGGATCCTGATCCACTGTGAAAACCCATGCACACCGGGTAGGATCCTGATACACTGTGTAAACCCCATTCACACCTGGCAGGATCCTGATCCAATGTGAAAACCCCATACACAACTTGCAGGATCCTGATACACTGTGAAAGCCCCATACACACCTGGCAGGATCCTGATAAACTGTGAAAACCCCATACACACCTGGCAGGATTCTGATACACTGTGAAAAGCCCAGACACACCTGGCAGGATCCTGATGCACTGTGAAAACCCCAGACACACCTGGCAGGATACTGATACACTGTGAAAACCCCAAACACACCTGGCAGGATCCGGAAACACTGTGAAAACCCATACACATCTGGCGGGATCCTGATAAACAATGAATCCCCATTCACATCTGGCAGGATCCTGATACACTGTGAAACCCCATACACACCTGGCAGGATCCTGATCCACTGTGAAACCCCCACACACACCTGGCAGGATCCTGATCCACTGTGAAAACCCGATTCACACCTGGCAGAATCCTGATCCACTGTGAAACCCCATTCACATCTGGCAGGATCATGATCCACTGTGAAACCACATTCGCATCTGGCAGGATCCTGATACATTGTGAAAACCCGATTCACACCTGGCAGGATCCTGATACACTGTGAAACCCCACTCACACATGGCAGGATCCTGATCCACTGTAAAACCCCATTCACATCTGGCAGGATCCTGATCCACTGTGAAACCCCCACACACACCTGGCAGGATCCTGATCCACTGTGAAATCCCCATTCACATCTGGCAGGAACCTGATTCACTGTGAAACCCCCATACACACCTGACAGGATCCTGATGCACAGTGAAACCCCCATAAACACCTGGCAGGATTCTGATAAACTATGAAACCCCCATACACACCTGGCAGGATCCTGATACACTGTGAAAACCCCATACACACCTGGCAGGATCCTGATAAACTGTGAAACCCCATACACATCTGGCAGGATCCTGATTGACTGTGAAAACCCCAAACACATCTGGCAGGATCCTGATACACTGTGAAACTCCCATACAGATCTCGCAGGATCCTGATCGACTGTGAAACCCCATACACACCTGGCAGGATGCTGATACACTGTGGAACTCCCATACACATCTGGCAGGATCCTGATTCACTGTGAAAACCCCATACACACCTGGCAGGGTCCTGATCCACTTTGAAACTCCCATTCACACCTGGCAGGATCCTGATAAACTATGAAACCCCAATACACACCTGGCAGGATCCTGATAAACTGTGAACACCCCATACACACCTGGCAGGATCCTGACCCACTGTGAAAACACCCAAACACCCCTGGCAGGATCCTGATCCACTGTGAAACCCCCATACACACTTGGCAGGATCCTGATAAACGATGAAACCCCCATACACACCTGGCAGGATCCAGATAAACTGTGAAACCCCCAAACACACCAGTCAGTACCCTGATACACTGTGAAACCCCCATAGACACCTGACAGGAGCCTGATCCACTGTGAAACCCCATTCACACCTGGCAGGAACCAGATACACTGTGAAAACCCCATACACACCTGGTAGGATCCTGATCCACTGTGAAAACCCATGCACACCGGGTAGGATCCTGATACACTGTGTAAACCCCATTCACACCTGGCAGGATCCTGATCCAATGTGAAAACCCCATACACAACTTGCAGGATCCTGATACACTGTGAAAGCCCCATACACACCTGGCAGGATCCTGATAAACTGTGAAAACCCCATACACACCTGGCAGGATTCTGATACACTGTGAAAAGCCCAGACACACCTGGCAGGATCCTGATGCACTGTGAAAACCCCAGACACACCTGGCAGGATACTGATACACTGTGAAAACCCCAAACACACCTGGCAGGATCCGGAAACACTGTGAAAACCCATACACATCTGGCGGGATCCTGATAAACAATGAATCCCCATTCACATCTGGCAGGATCCTGATACACTGTGAAACCCCATACACACCTGGCAGGATCCTGATCCACTGTGAAACCCCCACACACACCTGGCAGGATCCTGATCCACTGTGAAAACCCGATTCACACCTGGCAGAATCCTGATCCACTGTGAAACCCCATTCACATCTGGCAGGATCATGATCCACTGTGAAACCACATTCGCATCTGGCAGGATCCTGATACATTGTGAAAACCCGATTCACACCTGGCAGGATCCTGATACACTGTGAAACCCCACTCACACATGGCAGGATCCTGATCCACTGTAAAACCCCATTCACATCTGGCAGGATCCTGATCCACTGTGAAACCCCCACACACACCTGGCAGGATCCTGATCCACTGTGAAATCCCCATTCACATCTGGCAGGAACCTGATTCACTGTGAAACCCCCATACACACCTGACAGGATCCTGATGCACAGTGAAACCCCCATAAACACCTGGCAGGATTCTGATAAACTATGAAACCCCCATACACACCTGGCAGGATCCTGATACACTGTGAAAACCCCATACACACCTGGCAGGATCCTGATAAACTGTGAAACCCCATACACATCTGGCAGGATCCTGATTGACTGTGAAAAGCCCAAACACATCTGGCAGGATCCTGATACACTGTGAAACTCCCATACACATCTGGCAGGATCCTGATTCACTGTGAAACCCCCATACACACCTGGCAGGATCCTGATACACTGTGAAAACCCCATACACACCTGGCAGGATCCTGATAAACTGTGAAACCCCATACACATCTGGCAGGATCCTGATTGACTGTGAAAACCCCAAACACATCTGGCAGGATCCTGATACACTGTGAAACTCCCATACAGATCTAGCAGGATCCTGATCGACTGTGAAACCCCATTCACACCTGGCAGGATGCTGATAAACTGTGAAAACCCCGTACACACCTGGCAGGGTCCTGATCCACTTTGAAACTCCCATGCACACCTGGCAGGATCCTGATAAACTATGAAACCCCAATACACACCTGGCAGGATCCTGATAAACTGTGAAAACCCCATACACACCTGGCAGGATCCTGATCCACTGTGAATACACCCAAACACACCTGGCAGGATCCTGATCCACTGTGAAACCCCCATACACAATTGGCAGGATCCTGATAAACGATGAAACCCCCATACACACCTGGCAGGATCCTGATAAACTGTGAAAACCCCATACACACCTGGCAGGATCCTGATACACTGTGAAACCCCATACAAACCTGGCAGGATCCTGATACACTGCGAAAACCCCATACACACCTGGCAGGATCCTGATACAATGTGAAACCCCATACACACCTGGCAGGAACCTGATGCACTGTGAAACTACCATACACATCTGGCAGGATCCTGATACACTGTGAAACCCCCATACACACCTGGCAGGATCCTGATAAGCGATGAAACCCCCATACACACCTGGCAGGATCCTGATAAACTGTGAAACCCCCATACACATCAGGCAGGATCCTGATCCACTGTGAAAACCACCGAGTCACCTGGCATAATCCTGATGCACTGTGAGAACCCCATACACACTTGGCAGGATCCTGATCCACTGTGAAAACCCCATACACACCTGGCAGGATCCTGATACACCGTGAAACCCCATACGCACCTGGCAGGATCCTGATGCACTGTGAAAACCCCATACACACCTGGCAGGATCCTGATACACTGTGAGACTCCCATACACATCTGGCAGGAACCTGATTCACTGTGAAACCCCCATACACTCCTGGCAGGATCCTGATGCACAGTGAGACCCCATAAACACCTGGCAGGATTCTGATAAACTATGAAAACCCCATACACACCTGGCAGGATCCTGATACACTGTGAAAACCCCATACACACCTGGCAGGATCCTGATAAACTGTGAAACCCCATACACATCTGGCAGGATCCTGATTGACAGTGAAAACCCCAAACACATCTGGCAGGATCCTGATACACTGTGAAACTCCCATACACATCTGGCAGGATCCTGATTCAATGTGAAACCCCCATACACACCTGGCAGGATCCTGATACACTGTGAAAACCCCATACACACCTGGCAGGATCCTGATAAACTGTGAAAGCTCATACACATCTGGCAGGATCCTGATTGACTGTGAAAACCCCAAACACATCTGGCAGGATCCTGATACACTGTGAAACTCCCATACAGATCTAGCAGGATCCTGATCGACTGTGAAACCCCATACACACCTGGCAGGATGCTGATAAACTGTGAAAACCCCATACACACCTGACAGGGTCCTGATCCACTTTGAAACTCCCATTCACACCTGGCAGGATCCTGATAAACTATGAAACCCCAATACACACCTGGCAGGATCCTGATGAACTGTGAAAACCCCATACACACCTGGCAGGATCCTGACCCACTGTGAATACACCCAAACACACCTGGCAGGATCCTGATGCACTGTGAAACCCCCATACACACTTGGCAGGATCCTGATAAACGATGAAACCCCCATACACACCTGGCAGGATCCTGATAAACTGTGAAACCACCAAACACACCAGTCAGTACCCTGATACACTGTGAAACCCCCATAGACACCTGACAGGAGCCTGATCCACTGTGAAACCCCATTCACACCTGGCAGGAACCTGATACACTGTTAAAACCCCATACACACCTGGTAGGATCCTGATCCACTGTGAAAACCCATGCACACCGGGTAGGATCCTGATACACTGTGTAAACCCCATTCACACCTGGCAGGATCCTGATCCAATGTGAAAACCCCATACACAACTTGCAGGATCCTGATACACTGTGAAAGCCCCATACACACCTGGCAGGATCCTGATAAACTGTGAAAACCCCATACACACCTGGCAGGATTCTGACACACTGTGAAAAGCCCAGACACACCTGGCAGGATCCTGATACACTGTGAAAACCCCAGACACACCTGGCAGGATCCTGATACACTGTGAAAACCCCAAACACACCTGGCAGGATCCTGAAACACTGTGAAAACCCATACACATCTGGCGGGTTCCTGATAAACAGTGAAACCCCATTCACATCTGGCAGGATCCTGATACACTGTGAAACCCCATACACACCTGGCAGGATCCTGATCCACTGTGAAACCCCCACACACACCTGGCAGGATCCTGATCCACTGTGAAAACCCCATTCACACCTGGCAGAACCCTGATCCACTGCGGAACCCCATTCACATCTGGCAGGATCATGATCCACTGTGAAACCCCACTCACACCTGGCAGGATCCTGATCCACTGTGAAACCCCATTCACATCTGGCAGTATCGTGATCCACTGTGAAAACTCATTCACATCTGGCAGGATCCTGATCCACTGTGAAACCGCATTCACATCTGGCAGGATCCTGATACACTGTGAAACCGCACTCACACCTGGCTGGATTCTGATGCACTGTGAAACCCCATAAACACCTGGCAGGATCCTGATCCACTGTGAAACCCCATACACACCTGGCAGGATCCTGATCCACTGTGAAAACCCCATACACACCTGGCAGGATCCTGATCCACAGTGAAAACCCCATTCACACCTGGCAGGATCCTGATACACTCTGAAAACTCCATACACACCTGGCAGGATCCTGATGCACTGTGAAAAGCCCAAACACACCTGGCCGGATCCAGATACACTGTGAAAACCCCATAAACACCTGGCAGGATCCTGATCCACTGTGAAAGCCCATACACACCTGGCAGGAGACTGATACACTGTGAAAACCCCATACACATCTGGCAGGATCCTGATGCACTGTGAAAACACCAAACACACCTGGCAGGATTCTGATGCACTGTGAAACCCCATACACACCTGGCAGGATCCTGATACATCGTGAAAACCCCATACACACCTGGCAGGATCCTGATACACTTTTAAAACCCATACACAACTGGCAAGATCATGATACACTGTGAAAACCCATACACACCTGACAGGATCCTGATAAACTATGAAACCCCCATACACACCGGGCAGGATCCTGATGAACTGTGAAAATCCCATACACACCTGGCAGGATCCTGATACACTGTGAAAACCCCATACACACCTGGCAGGATCCTGAGAAACTGTGAAACCCCATGCACATCTGGCAGGATCCTGATACACTTTGAAATCCCCATACACACCTGGCAGGATCCTGATAATCTATGAAACCCCCATACACACCTGGCAGGATCCTGATGTACTATGAAAAACCCATACACACCTGGCAGGATCCTGATAAAATGTGAAACCCCCATACACCCCAGGCAGGATCCTGATAAACTGTGAAACCCCCATAGACCCCTGACAGGATCCTGATACACTGTGAAAACGCCATACATATCTAGCAGGATCCTGATACACAGTGAAACCCCAGTCACATCTGGCGGCATCCTGATACACTGTGAAACCCCACACACATGGCAGGTTCCTGATCCACTGTGAAACCCCCATACACACCTGGAAGGATCCTGATACACTGCGAAACCCCATACACACCTGGCAGGATCCTGATGATACACTGTGAAACCCTATACACACCTGGCAGGATCCTGATGCACATTGAATCCCCCATACACACCTGGAAATATCCTGATACACTGTGAAACCCCATGCGCACCTGGCAGGATCCTGATAAACTGTGAAAACCCCATACACACCTTGCAGGATTCTGATACACTGTGAAAAGCCCAGACGCACCTGGCAGGATCCTGATACACTGTGAAAGCCCCATACACACCTGGCAGGATCCTGATAAACTGTGAAAACCCCATACACACCTGGCAGGATTCTGATACACTGTGAAAAGCCCTGACACACCTGGCAGGATCCTGATACATTGTGAAGCCCCCATAGACACCTGGCAGGATCCTGATAAACTATGAAACCCCCAAACACACCTGGCAGGATCCTGATAAACTGTGCAAATCCCATACACACCTGGCAGGATCCTGACACACTGTGAAAACCCCATACACACCTGGCAGGATACTGATAAACTGTGAAACCCCATACACACCTGGCAGGATCCTGAAATACAGTGAAACCCCCATGCACACCAGGCAGGATCCTGATAAACTGTGAAACACCCAAAGACACCTGACAGGATCCTGATACACTGTGAAAACCCCTTTCACACATGGCATGATCCTGATAAACTATGAAACCCCCATATACACCTGGCAGGATCCTGATAAACTGTGAAACCCCATTCACATCTGGCAGGATCCTGATACACTGTTAAATCCCCATACATACCTGGCAGGATCCTGATACACAGTGAAACCCCATTCACATCTGGCGGAATCCTGATACACTGTGAAACCCCACACACATGGCAGGTTCCTGATCGACTGTGAAACCACCAAAAACACCTGGAAGGATCCGGATACACTGTGAAACTCCATACACACCTGGCAGGATCCTGATGATACACTGTGAAACCCCATACACACCTGGCAGGATCCTGACACAGTGTGAAACCCCCATCCACACCTGGAAGGATCCTGATACACTGTGAAACCCCATACACAACTGGCAGGATCCTGAAGCACTGTGAAAACCCCATACACACCTGGCAGGATCCTGATACACTGTGAAACTCCCATACGCATCTGGCAGGATACTGATTCACTGTGAAACCCCCATACACACCTGGCAGGAACCTGATCCACTGTGAAACCCCCATACACACCTGGCAGGATCCTGATAAACTCTGAAACCCCCATACACACCTGGCAGTATCCTGATAAACTGTGAAAATCCCATACACACCTGGCAGGATCCTGATACACTGTGAAAACCCCATACACACCTGGCAGGATCCTGATCCACTGTGAAAACCCATACACACCGGGTAGGTTCCTGATACACTGTTAAATCCCCATTCACACCTGGCAGGATCCTGATCCAATGTGAAAACCCTATGCACAACTTGCAGGATCCTGACAAACTGTGAAACACCCAAAGACACCTGACAGGATCCTGATACACTGTGAAAACCCCTTACATACCTGGCATGATCCTGATCAACTATGAAACCCCCATATACACCTGGCAGGATCCTGATATACTGTGAAACCCCATTCACATCTGGCAGGATTCTGATACACTGTGAAAAGCCCAGACACAACTGTCAGGATCCTGATACATTGTGAAACCCCCATACACACCTGGCAGGATCCTGATAAACTATGAAACCCCCATACACACCTGGCAGGATCCTGATAAACTGTGCAAATCCCATACACACCTGGCAGGATCCTGACACACTGTGAAAACCCCATACACACCTGGCAGGATACTGATAAACTGTGAAATCCCATACACACCTGGCAGGATCCTGATAAACAGTGAAACCCCCATGCACACCAGGCAGGATCCTGATAAACTGTGAAAATCCCATACACACCTGACAGGATCCTGATACACTGTGAAAACCCCTTACACACCTGGCATGATCCTGATAAACTATGAAACCCCCATATACACCTGGCAGGATCCTGATAAACTGTGAAACCCCATTCACATCTGGCAGGATCCTGATACACTGTGAAATCCCCATACATACCTGGCAGGATCCTGATACACAGTGAAACCCCATTCACATCTGGCGGAATCCTGACACACTGTGAAACCCCACACACATGGCAGGTTCCTGATCCACTGTGAAACCACCAAAAACACCTGGAAGGATCCTGATCAACTGTGAAACTCCATACACACCTGGCAGGATCCTGATGATACACTGTGAAACCCCATACACACCTGGCAGGATCCTGATACACTGTGAAACACCCATACACACCTGGAAGGATCCTGATACACTGTGAAACCCCATACACCACTGGCAGGATCCTGAAGCACTGTGAAAACCCCATACACACCTGGCAGGATCCTGATACACTGTGAATCTCCCATACGCAACTGGCAGGATACTGATTCACTGTGAAAGCCCCATACACACCTGGCAGGAACCTGATAAACTCTGAAACCCCCATACACACCTGGCAGGATCCTGATAAACTGTGAAAATCCCATACACACCTGGCAGGATCCTGATACACTGTGAAAACCCCATACACACCTGGCAGGATCCTGATAAACTGTGATGCCCCATACACATCTGGCAGGATCCTGATAGACTGTGAAAACCCCATACACACCTGGCAGGATCCTGATACACTGTGAAAACCCCATACACACCTGGCAGGATCCTGATACACTGTGAAACCCCATACACACCTGGCAGGATCCTGATGCACTGTGAAACTCCCATACACATCTGGCAGGATCCTGATACACTGTGAAACCCCCTTACACACCTGGCAGGATCCTGATAAGCGATGAAACCCCCATACACACCTGGCAGGATCCTGGTAAACTGTGAAACCCCCATACACATCAGGCAGGATCCTGATCCACTGTGAAAACCACCGAGTCACCTGGCATAATCCTGATGCACTGTGAGAACCCCATACACACTTGGCAGGATCCTGATCCACTGTGAAAACCCCATACACACCTGGCAGGATCCTGATACACTGTGAAACCCCATACGCACCTGGCAGGATCCTGATGCACTGTGAAAACCCCATACACACCTGGCAGGATCCTGATACACTGTGAGACTCCCATACACATCTGGCAGGAACCTGATTCACTGTGAAACCCCCATACACACCTGGCAGGATCCTGATGCACAGTGAGACCCCCATAAACACCAGGCAGGATTCTGATAAACTATGAAACCCCCATACACACCTGGCAGGATCCTGATACACTGTGAAACTCCCATACACATCTGGCAGGATCCTGATTCACTGTGAAACCCCCATACACACCTGGCAGGATCCTGATACACTGTGAAACCCCCATACACACCTGGCAGGATCCTGATAAACTGTGAAACCCCATACACATCTGGCAGGATCCTGATTGACTGTGAAAACCCCAAACACATCTGGCAGGATCCTGATACACTGTGAAACTCCCATACAGATCTCGCAGGATCCTGATCGACTGTGAAACCCCATACACACCTGGCAGGATGCTGATACACTGTGAAACTCCCATACACATCTGGCAGGATCCTGATTCACTGTGAAAACCCCATACACACCTGGCAGGGTCCTGATCCACTTTGAAACTCCCATTCACACCTGGCAGGATCCTGATAAACTATGAAACCCCAATACACACCTGGCAGGATCCTGATAAACTGTGAACACCCCATACACACCTGGCAGGATCCTGACCCACTGTGAAAACACCCAAACACACCTGGCAGGATCCTGATCCACTGTGAAACCCCCATACACACTTGGCAGGATCCTGATAAACGATGAAACCCCCATACACACCTGGCAGGATCCAGATAAACTGTGAAACCCCCAAACACACCAGTCAGTACCCTGATACACTGTGAAACCCCCATAGACACCTGACAGGAGCCTGATCCACTGTGAAACCCCATTCACACCTGGCAGGAACCAGATACACTGTGAAAACCCCATACACACCTGGTAGGATCCTGATCCACTGTGAAAACCCATGCACACCGGGTAGGATCCTGATACACTGTGTAAACCCCATTCACACCTGGCAGGATCCTGATCCAATGTGAAAACCCCATACACAACTTGCAGGATCCTGATACACTGTGAAAGCCCCATACACACCTGGCAGGATCCTGATAAACTGTGAAAACCCCATACACACCTGGCAGGATTCTGATACACTGTGAAAAGCCCAGACACACCTGGCAGGATCCTGATGCACTGTGAAACCCCATACACAACTGGCAGGATCCTGAAGCACTGTGAAAACCCCATACACACCTGGCAGGATCCTGATACACTGTGAAACTCCCATACGCATCTGGCAGGATACTGATTCACTGTGAAACCCCCATACACACCTGGCAGGAACCTGATCCACTGTGAAACCCCCATACACACCTGGCAGGATCCTGATAAACTCTGAAACCCCCATACACACCTGGCAGTATCCTGATAAACTGTGAAAATCCCATACACACCTGGCAGGATCCTGATACACTGTGAAAACCCCATACACACCTGGCAGGATCCTGATCCACTGTGAAAACCCATACACACCGGGTAGGTTCCTGATACACTGTTAAATCCCCATTCACACCTGGCAGGATCCTGATCCAATGTGAAAACCCTATGCACAACTTGCAGGATCCTGACAAACTGTGAAACACCCAAAGACACCTGACAGGATCCTGATACACTGTGAAAACCCCTTACATACCTGGCATGATCCTGATCAACTATGAAACCCCCATATACACCTGGCAGGATCCTGATATACTGTGAAACCCCATTCACATCTGGCAGGATTCTGATACACTGTGAAAAGCCCAGACACAACTGTCAGGATCCTGATACATTGTGAAACCCCCATACACACCTGGCAGGATCCTGATAAACTATGAAACCCCCATACACACCTGGCAGGATCCTGATAAACTGTGCAAATCCCATACACACCTGGCAGGATCCTGACACACTGTGAAAACCCCATACACACCTGGCAGGATACTGATAAACTGTGAAATCCCATACACACCTGGCAGGATCCTGATAAACAGTGAAACCCCCATGCACACCAGGCAGGATCCTGATAAACTGTGAAACACCCAAAGACACCTGACAGGATCCTGATACACTGTGAAAACCCCTTACACACCTGGCATGATCCTGATAAACTATGAAACCCCCATATACACCTGGCAGGATCCTGATAAACTGTGAAACCCCATTCACATCTGGCAGGATCCTGATACACTGTGAAATCCCCATACATACCTGGCAGGATCCTGATACACAGTGAAACCCCATTCACATCTGGCGGAATCCTGACACACTGTGAAACCCCACACACATGGCAGGTTCCTGATCCACTGTGAAACCACCAAAAACACCTGGAAGGATCCTGATCAACTGTGAAACTCCATACACACCTGGCAGGATCCTGATGATACACTGTGAAACCCCATACACACCTGGCAGGATCCTGATACACTGTGAAACACCCATACACACCTGGAAGGATCCTGATACACTGTGAAACCCCATACACCACTGGCAGGATCCTGAAGCACTGTGAAAACCCCATACACACCTGGCAGGATCCTGATACACTGTGAATCTCCCATACGCAACTGGCAGGATACTGATTCACTGTGAAAGCCCCATACACACCTGGCAGGAACCTGATAAACTCTGAAACCCCCATACACACCTGGCAGGATCCTGATAAACTGTGAAAATCCCATACACACCTGGCAGGATCCTGATACACTGTGAAAACCCCATACACACCTGGCAGGATCCTGATAAACTGTGATGCCCCATACACATCTGGCAGGATCCTGATAGACTGTGAAAACCCCATACACACCTGGCAGGATCCTGATACACTGTGAAAACCCCATACACACCTGGCAGGATCCTGATACACTGTGAAACCCCATACACACCTGGCAGGATCCTGATGCACTGTGAAACTCCCATACACATCTGGCAGGATCCTGATACACTGTGAAACCCCCTTACACACCTGGCAGGATCCTGATAAGCGATGAAACCCCCATACACACCTGGCAGGATCCTGGTAAACTGTGAAACCCCCATACACATCAGGCAGGATCCTGATCCACTGTGAAAACCACCGAGTCACCTGGCATAATCCTGATGCACTGTGAGAACCCCATACACACTTGGCAGGATCCTGATCCACTGTGAAAACCCCATACACACCTGGCAGGATCCTGATACACTGTGAAACCCCATACGCACCTGGCAGGATCCTGATGCACTGTGAAAACCCCATACACACCTGGCAGGATCCTGATACACTGTGAGACTCCCATACACATCTGGCAGGAACCTGATTCACTGTGAAACCCCCATACACACCTGGCAGGATCCTGATGCACAGTGAGACCCCCATAAACACCAGGCAGGATTCTGATAAACTATGAAACCCCCATACACACCTGGCAGGATCCTGATACACTGTGAAACTCCCATACACATCTGGCAGGATCCTGATTCACTGTGAAACCCCCATACACACCTGGCAGGATCCTGATACACTGTGAAACCCCCATACACACCTGGCAGGATCCTGATAAACTGTGAAACCCCATACACATCTGGCAGGATCCTGATTGACTGTGAAAACCCCAAACACATCTGGCAGGATCCTGATACACTGTGAAACTCCCATACAGATCTCGCAGGATCCTGATCGACTGTGAAACCCCATACACACCTGGCAGGATGCTGATACACTGTGAAACTCCCATACACATCTGGCAGGATCCTGATTCACTGTGAAAACCCCATACACACCTGGCAGGGTCCTGATCCACTTTGAAACTCCCATTCACACCTGGCAGGATCCTGATAAACTATGAAACCCCAATACACACCTGGCAGGATCCTGATAAACTGTGAACACCCCATACACACCTGGCAGGATCCTGACCCACTGTGAAAACACCCAAACACACCTGGCAGGATCCTGATCCACTGTGAAACCCCCATACACACTTGGCAGGATCCTGATAAACGATGAAACCCCCATACACACCTGGCAGGATCCAGATAAACTGTGAAACCCCCAAACACACCAGTCAGTACCCTGATACACTGTGAAACCCCCATAGACACCTGACAGGAGCCTGATCCACTGTGAAACCCCATTCACACCTGGCAGGAACCAGATACACTGTGAAAACCCCATACACACCTGGTAGGATCCTGATCCACTGTGAAAACCCATGCACACCGGGTAGGATCCTGATACACTGTGTAAACCCCATTCACACCTGGCAGGATCCTGATCCAATGTGAAAACCCCATACACAACTTGCAGGATCCTGATACACTGTGAAAGCCCCATACACACCTGGCAGGATCCTGATAAACTGTGAAAACCCCATACACACCTGGCAGGATTCTGATACACTGTGAAAAGCCCAGACACACCTGGCAGGATCCTGATGCACTGTGAAAACCCCAGACACACCTGGCAGGATACTGATACACTGTGAAAACCCCAAACACACCTGGCAGGATCCGGAAACACTGTGAAAACCCATACACATCTGGCGGGATCCTGATAAACAATGAATCCCCATTCACATCTGGCAGGATCCTGATACACTGTGAAACCCCATACACACCTGGCAGGATCCTGATCCACTGTGAAACCCCCACACACACCTGGCAGGATCCTGATCCACTGTGAAAACCCGATTCACACCTGGCAGAATCCTGATCCACTGTGAAACCCCATTCACATCTGGCAGGATCATGATCCACTGTGAAACCACATTCGCATCTGGCAGGATCCTGATACATTGTGAAAACCCGATTCACACCTGGCAGGATCCTGATACACTGTGAAACCCCACTCACACATGGCAGGATCCTGATCCACTGTAAAACCCCATTCACATCTGGCAGGATCCTGATCCACTGTGAAACCCCCACACACACCTGGCAGGATCCTGATCCACTGTGAAATCCCCATTCACATCTGGCAGGAACCTGATTCACTGTGAAACCCCCATACACACCTGACAGGATCCTGATGCACAGTGAAACCCCCATAAACACCTGGCAGGATTCTGATAAACTATGAAACCCCCATACACACCTGGCAGGATCCTGATACACTGTGAAAACCCCATACACACCTGGCAGGATCCTGATAAACTGTGAAACCCCATACACATCTGGCAGGATCCTGATTGACTGTGAAAAGCCCAAACACATCTGGCAGGATCCTGATACACTGTGAAACTCCCATACACATCTGGCAGGATCCTGATTCACTGTGAAACCCCCATACACACCTGGCAGGATCCTGATACACTGTGAAAACCCCATACACACCTGGCAGGATCCTGATAAACTGTGAAACCCCATACACATCTGGCAGGATCCTGATTGACTGTGAAAACCCCAAACACATCTGGCAGGATCCTGATACACTGTGAAACTCCCATACAGATCTAGCAGGATCCTGATCGACTGTGAAACCCCATTCACACCTGGCAGGATGCTGATAAACTGTGAAAACCCCATACACACCTGGCAGGGTCCTGATCCACTTTGAAACTCCCATGCACACCTGGCAGGATCCTGATAAACTATGAAACCCCAATACACACCTGGCAGGATCCTGATAAACTGTGAAAACCCCATACACACCTGGCAGGATCCTGATCCACTGTGAATACACCCAAACACACCTGGCAGGATCCTGATCCACTGTGAAACCCCCATACACAATTGGCAGGATCCTGATAAACGATGAAACCCCCATACACACCTGGCAGGATCCTGATAAACTGTGAAAACCCCATACACACCTGGCAGGATCCTGATACACTGTGAAACCCCATACAAACCTGGCAGGATCCTGATACACTGCGAAAACCCCATACACACCTGGCAGGATCCTGATACAATGTGAAACCCCATACACACCTGGCAGGAACCTGATGCACTGTGAAACTACCATACACATCTGGCAGGATCCTGATACACTGTGAAACCCCCATACACACCTGGCAGGATCCTGATAAGCGATGAAACCCCCATACACACCTGGCAGGATCCTGATAAACTGTGAAACCCCCATACACATCAGGCAGGATCCTGATCCACTGTGAAAACCACCGAGTCACCTGGCATAATCCTGATGCACTGTGAGAACCCCATACACACTTGGCAGGATCCTGATCCACTGTGAAAACCCCATACACACCTGGCAGGATCCTGATACACCGTGAAACCCCATACGCACCTGGCAGGATCCTGATGCACTGTGAAAACCCCATACACACCTGGCAGGATCCTGATACACTGTGAGACTCCCATACACATCTGGCAGGAACCTGATTCACTGTGAAACCCCCATACACTCCTGGCAGGATCCTGATGCACAGTGAGACCCCATAAACACCTGGCAGGATTCTGATAAACTATGAAAACCCCATACACACCTGGCAGGATCCTGATACACTGTGAAAACCCCATACACACCTGGCAGGATCCTGATAAACTGTGAAACCCCATACACATCTGGCAGGATCCTGATTGACAGTGAAAACCCCAAACACATCTGGCAGGATCCTGATACACTGTGAAACTCCCATACACATCTGGCAGGATCCTGATTCAATGTGAAACCCCCATACACACCTGGCAGGATCCTGATACACTGTGAAAACCCCATACACACCTGGCAGGATCCTGATAAACTGTGAAAGCTCATACACATCTGGCAGGATCCTGATTGACTGTGAAAACCCCAAACACATCTGGCAGGATCCTGATACACTGTGAAACTCCCATACAGATCTAGCAGGATCCTGATCGACTGTGAAACCCCATACACACCTGGCAGGATGCTGATAAACTGTGAAAACCCCATACACACCTGACAGGGTCCTGATCCACTTTGAAACTCCCATTCACACCTGGCAGGATCCTGATAAACTATGAAACCCCAATACACACCTGGCAGGATCCTGATGAACTGTGAAAACCCCATACACACCTGGCAGGATCCTGACCCACTGTGAATACACCCAAACACACCTGGCAGGATCCTGATGCACTGTGAAACCCCCATACACACTTGGCAGGATCCTGATAAACGATGAAACCCCCATACACACCTGGCAGGATCCTGATAAACTGTGAAACCACCAAACACACCAGTCAGTACCCTGATACACTGTGAAACCCCCATAGACACCTGACAGGAGCCTGATCCACTGTGAAACCCCATTCACACCTGGCAGGAACCTGATACACTGTTAAAACCCCATACACACCTGGTAGGATCCTGATCCACTGTGAAAACCCATGCACACCGGGTAGGATCCTGATACACTGTGTAAACCCCATTCACACCTGGCAGGATCCTGATCCAATGTGAAAACCCCATACACAACTTGCAGGATCCTGATACACTGTGAAAGCCCCATACACACCTGGCAGGATCCTGATAAACTGTGAAAACCCCATACACACCTGGCAGGATTCTGACACACTGTGAAAAGCCCAGACACACCTGGCAGGATCCTGATACACTGTGAAAACCCCAGACACACCTGGCAGGATCCTGATACACTGTGAAAACCCCAAACACACCTGGCAGGATCCTGAAACACTGTGAAAACCCATACACATCTGGCGGGTTCCTGATAAACAGTGAAACCCCATTCACATCTGGCAGGATCCTGATACACTGTGAAACCCCATACACACCTGGCAGGATCCTGATCCACTGTGAAACCCCCACACACACCTGGCAGGATCCTGATCCACTGTGAAAACCCCATTCACACCTGGCAGAACCCAGATCCACTGCGGAACCCCATTCACATCTGGCAGGATCATGATCCACTGTGAAACCCCACTCACACCTGGCAGGATCCTGATCCACTGTGAAACCCCATTCACATCTGGCAGTATCGTGATCCACTGTGAAAACTCATTCACATCTGGCAGGATCCTGATCCACTGTGAAACCGCATTCACATCTGGCAGGATCCTGATACACTGTGAAACCGCACTCACACCTGGCTGGATTCTGATGCACTGTGAAACCCCATAAACACCTGGCAGGATCCTGATCCACTGTGAAACCCCATACACACCTGGCAGGATCCTGATCCACTGTGAAAACCCCATACACACCTGGCAGGATCCTGATCCACAGTGAAAACCCCATTCACACCTGGCAGGATCCTGATACACTCTGAAAACTCCATACACACCTGGCAGGATCCTGATGCACTGTGAAAAGCCCAAACACACCTGGCCGGATCCAGATACACTGTGAAAACCCCATAAACACCTGGCAGGATCCTGATCCACTGTGAAAGCCCATACACACCTGGCAGGAGACTGATACACTGTGAAAACCCCATACACATCTGGAAGGATCCTGATGCACTGTGAAAACACCAAACACACCTGGCAGGATTCTGATGCACTGTGAAACCCCATACACACCTGGCAGGATCCTGATACATCGTGAAAACCCCATACACACCTGGCAGGATCCTGATACACTTTTAAAACCCATACACAACTGGCAAGATCATGATACACTGTGAAAACCCATACACACCTGACAGGATCCTGATAAACTATGAAACCCCCATACACACCGGGCAGGATCCTGATGAACTGTGAAAATCCCATACACACCTGGCAGGATCCTGATACACTGGGAAAACCCCATACACACCTGGCAGGATCCTGAGAAACTGTGAAACCCCATGCACATCTGGCAGGATCCTGATACACTTTGAAATCCCCATACACACCTGGCAGGATCCTGATAAACTATGAAACCCCCATACACACCTGGCAGGATCCTGATGTACTATGAAAAACCCATACACACCTGGCAGGATCCTGATAAAATGTGAAACCCCCATACACCCCAGGCAGGATCCTGATAAACTGTGAAACCCCCATAGACCCCTGACAGGATCCTGATACACTGTGAAAACGCCATACATATCTAGCAAGATCCTGATACACAGTGAAACCCCAGTCACATCTGGCGGCATCCTGATACACTGTGAAACCCCACACACATGGCAGGTTCCTGATCCACTGTGAAACCCCCATACACACCTGGAAGGATCCTGATACACTGCGAAACCCCATACACACCTGGCAGGATCCTGATGATACACTGTGAAACCCTATACACACCTGGCAGGATCCTGATGCACATTGAATCCCCCATACACACCTGGAAATATCCTGATACACTGTGAAACCCCATGCGCACCTGGCAGGATCCTGATAAACTGTGAAAACCCCATACACACCTTGCAGGATTCTGATACACTGTGAAAAGCCCAGACGCACCTGGCAGGATCCTGATACACTGTGAAAGCCCCATACACACCTGGCAGGATCCTGATAAACTGTGAAAACCCCATACACACCTGGCAGGATTCTGATACACTGTGAAAAGCCCTGACACACCTGGCAGGATCCTGATACATTGTGAAGCCCCCATAGACACCTGGCAGGATCCTGATAAACTATGAAACCCCCAAACACACCTGGCAGGATCCTGATAAACTGTGCAAATCCCATACACACCTGGCAGGATCCTGACACACTGTGAAAACCCCATACACACCTGGCAGGATACTGATAAACTGTGAAACCCCATACACACCTGGCAGGATCCTGAAATACAGTGAAACCCCCATGCACACCAGGCAGGATCCTGATAAACTGTGAAACACCCAAAGACACCTGACAGGATCCTGATACACTGTGAAAACCCCTTTCACACATGGCATGATCCTGATAAACTATGAAACCCCCATATACACCTGGCAGGATCCTGATAAACTGTGAAACCCCATTCACATCTGGCAGGATCCTGATACACTGTTAAATCCCCATACATACCTGGCAGGATCCTGATACACAGTGAAACCCCATTCACATCTGGCGGAATCCTGATACACTGTGAAACCCCACACACATGGCAGGTTCCTGATCGACTGTGAAACCACCAAAAACACCTGGAAGGATCCGGATACACTGTGAAACTCCATACACACCTGGCAGGATCCTGATGATACACTGTGAAACCCCATACACACCTGGCAGGATCCTGACACAGTGTGAAACCCCCATCCACACCTGGAAGGATCCTGATACACTGTGAAACCCCATACACAACTGGCAGGATCCTGAAGCACTGTGAAAACCCCATACACACCTGGCAGGATCCTGATACACTGTGAAACTCCCATACGCATCTGGCAGGATACTGATTCACTGTGAAACCCCCATACACACCTGGCAGGAATCTGATCCACTGTGAAACCCCCATACACACCTGGCAGGATCCTGATAAACTCTGAAACCCCCATACACACCTGGCAGTATCCTGATAAACTGTGAAAATCCCATACACACCTGGCAGGATCCTGATACACTGTGAAAACCCCATACACACCTGGCAGGATCCTGATAAACTATGAAGCCCCATACACATCTGGCAGGATCCTGATAGACTGTGAAAACCCCATACACACCTGGCAGGATCCTGATACACTCTGAAAACCCCATACACTCCTGGCAGGATCCTGATACACTGTGAAACCCAATACGCACCTGGCAGGATCCTGATGCACTGTGAAACTCCCATACACATCTGGCAGGATCCTGATACACTGTGGAACCCCCATCCACACCTGGCAGGATCCTGATAAACGATGAAACCCCCATACACACCTGGGAGGATCCTGATAAACTGTGAAACCCCCATACACACCAGGCAGGATCCTGATCCACTGTGAAAACCACCGAGTCACCTGGCATGATCCTGATGCACTGTGAGAACCCCATACACACCTGGCAGGATCCTGATCCGCTGTGAATACCCCATACACACCTAGCAGGATCCTGATACACTGTGAAACCCCATACGCACCTGGCAGGATCCTGATGCACTGTGAAAACCCCATACACACCTGGCAGGATCCAGTTACACAGTGAGACTCCCATACACATCTGGCAGGAACCTGATTCACTGTGAAACACCCATACACACCTGGCAGGATCCTGATGCACAGTGAAACCCCCATAAACACCTGGCAGGATTCTGATAAACTATGAAACCCCCATACAAACCTGGCAGGATCCTGATACACTGTGAAAACCCCATACACATCTGGCAGGATCCTGATTCACTGTGAAACCCCCAGACACATCTGGCAGGATCCCGATTCACTGTGAAACCCCCATACACACCTGGCAGGATCCTGATCCACTGTGAAACCCCATACAGATCGAGCAGGATCCTGATCGACTGTGAAACCCCATTCACACCTGGCAGGATGCTGATAAACTGTGAAAACCCCGTACACACCTGGCAGGGTCCTGGTCCACTTTGAAACTCCCATTCACACCTGGCAGGATCCTGATAAACTATGAAACCCCAATACACACCTGGCAGGATCCTGATAAACTGTGAAAACCCCATACACACCTGGCAGGATCCTGATCCACTGTGAATACACCCAAAAACACCTGGCAGGATCCTGATCCACTGTGAAACCCCCATACACACTTGGCAGTATCCTGATAAACGATGAAACCCCCATACACACCTGGCAGGATACTGATAAACTGTGAAACCCCCAAACACACCAGTCTTTACCCTGATACACTGTGAAACCCCCATAGACACCTGGCAGGAGCCTTATCCACTGTGAAACCCCATGCACACCTGGCAGGAACCTGATACACTGTGAAAACCCCATACACACCTGGTAGGATCCTGATGCACTGTGAAAACCCATGCACACCGGGTAGGATCCTGATACACTGTGTAAACCCCATTCACACCTGGCAGGATCCTGATCCAATGTGAAAACCCCATACACAACTTGCAGGATCCTGAAACACTGTGAAAACCCATACACATCTGGCGGGATTCTGATAAACAGTGAAAACCCATTCACATCTGGCAGGATCCTGATGCACTGTGAAACCCCAGACACACCTGGCAGGATCCTGATCCACTGTGAAACCACCACACACACCTGGCAGGATCCTGATCCACTGTGAAAACCCCATTCACGCCTGGCAGAATCCTGATCCACTGTGAAACCCCATTCACATCTGGCAGGATCATGATCCACTGTGAAACCACATTCACATCTGGCAGTATCGTGATCCACTGTGAAAACCCATTCACATCTGGCAGGATCCTGATCCACTGTGAAACCCCATTCACATCTGGCAGGATCCTGATACACTGTGAAACACCACTCACACCTGGCTGGATTCTGATACACTGTGAAACCCCATAAACACCTGGCAGGATCCTGATCCACTGTGAAACCCCATACACACCTGGCAGGATCCTGATCCACTGTGAAAACCCCATACACACCTGGCAGGATCCTGATGCACTGTGAAAACTCCATACACACCTGGCAGGATCCTGATGCACTGTGAAAAGCCCAAACACACCTGGCAGGATCCAGATACACTGTGAAAACCCCATAAGCACCTGGCAGGATCCTGATCCACTGTGAAAGCCCATACACACCTGGCAGGAGACTGATACAATGTGAAAACCCCATACACACCTGGCAGGATCCTGATGCACTGTGAAAACACCAAACACACCTGGCAGGATTCTGATGCACTATGAAACCCCAAACACACTTGGCAGGATCCTGATACATCGTGAAAACCCCATACACACCTGTCAAAATCATGATACACTTTTAAAACCCATACACAACTGGCAAGATCATGATACACTGTGAAAACCCATACACACCTGGCAGGATCTTGATACACTATGAAACCCCCATACACACCTGGCAGGATCCTGATGAACTGTGAAAATCCCATACACACCTGGCAGGATCCTGATACACTGTGAAAACCCCATGCACACCTGGCAGGATCCTGAGAAACTGTGAAACCCCATGCACATCTGGCAGGATCCTGATACACTGTGAAATCCCCATACACACCTGGCAGGATCCTGATCCACTGTGAAACCCCCATACACACCTGGCAGGATCCTGATTAACTATGAAACCCCCATACACACCTGGCAGGATCCTGATGTACTATGAAAAACCCATACACACCTGGCAGGATCCTGATAAACTGTGAAACCCCCATACACCCCAGGCAGGATCCTGATAAACTGTGAAACCCCCATAGTCTCCTGACAGGATCCTGATACACTGTGAACACGCCGTACATACCTCGCAGGATCCTGATACACAGTGAAACCCCAGTCACATCTGGCGGCATCCTGATACACTGTGAAACCCCACACACATGGCAGGTTTCTGATCCACTGTGAAACCCCCATACACACCTGGAAGGATCCTGATACACTGTGAAACCCCATGCACACCTGGCAGGATCCTGATGATACATTGTGAAACCCCATACATACCTGGCAGGATCCTGATGCACTGTGTAAACTCCATACACACCTGGCAGGATCCTGATGCACTGTGAAAAGCCCAAACACACCTGGCAGGATCCAGATACACTGTGAAAACCCCATAAGCACCTGGCAGGATCCTGATCCACTGTGAAAGCCCATACACACCTGGCAGGAGACTGATACACTGTGAAAACCCCATACACACCTGGCAGGATCCTGATGCACTGTGAAAACACCAAACACACCTGGCAGGATTCTGATGCACTATGAAACCCCAAACACACTTGGCAGGATCCTGATACATCGTGAAAACCCCATACACACCTGGCAAAATCATGATACACTTTTAAAACCCATACACACCTGGCAGGATCCTGATACACTATGAAACCCCCATACACACCTGGCAGGATCCTGATGAACTGTGAAAATCCCATACACACCTGGCAGGATCCTGATACACTGTGAAAACCCCATGCACACCTGGCAGGATCCTGAGAAACTGTGAAACCCCATGCACATCTGGCAGGATCCTGATACACTGTGAAATCCCCATACACAACTGGCAGGATCCTGATCCACTGTGAAACCCCCATACACACCTGGCAGGATCCTGATTAACTATGAAACCCCCATACACACCTGGCAGGATCCTGATGTACTATGAATAACCCATACACACCTGGCAGGATCCTGATAAACTGTGAAACCCCCATACACCCCAGGCAGGATCCTGATAAACTGTGAAACCCCCATAGTCTCCTGACAGGATCCTGATACACTGTGAAAACGCCGTACATACCTCGCAGGATCCTGATACACAGTGAAACCCCAGTCACATCTGGCGGCATCCTGATACACTGTGAAACCCCACACACATGGCAGGTTTCTGATCCACTGTGAAACCCCCATACACACCTGGAAGGATCCTGATACACTGTGAAACCCCATGCACACCTGGCAGGATCCTGATGATACATTGTGAAACCCCATACATACCTGGCAGGATCCTGATGTACTTTGAAACCCCCATACACACCTCGAAGGATCCTGATACACTGTGAAACGCCATGCGCACCTGGCAGGATCCTGATGGACTGTGAAAACCCCATGCACACCTGGCAGGATCATGATACACTGTGAAACTCCCATACACATCCGGCAGAATCCTGATTCACTGTGAAACCCCCAAACACACCTGGCAGGATCCTGATCCACTGTGAAACACCCATGCACACCTGGCAGATCCTGATAAACTATAAAACCCCCAAACACACCTGGCAGGATCCTGATAAACTGTGAAAATCCCATACATAGCTGGCAGGAATCTGATACACTGTGAAACCCCCATACACACCTGGCAGGATCCTGATCCACTGTGAAACCCCCACACACACCTGGCAGGATCCTGATCCACTGTGAAAACCCCATTCACACCTGGCCGTATCCTGATCCACTGTGAAACCCCATTCACAGCTACCAGGTTCCTGATACACTGTGAAACCCCACTCACACCTGGCAGGATCCTGATCCACTGTGAAACCCCATTCACATCTGGCAGGATCATGATCCACTGTGAAACCACATTCACATCTGGCAGGATCCTGATACATTGTGAAAACCCCATTCACACCTGGCAGGATCCTGAAACACTGTGAAACCCCACTCACACCTGGCAGGATCCTGATCCACTGTGAAACCCCATTCACATCTGGCAGGATCGTGATCCACTGTGAAAACCCATTCACATCTGGCTGGATCCTGATCCACTGTGAAATCCCATTCACATCTGGCAGGATCCTGATACACATGAAACCCCAATCACACCTGGCTGGATTCTGATACACTGTGAAACCCCATAAACACCTGGCAGGATCCTGATCCACTGTGAAACCCCATATACGCCTGGCAGGATCCTGATCCACTGTGAAAACCCCATACACACCTGGCAGGATCCTGATCCACTGTGAAAACCCCATTCACACCTGGCAGGATCCTGATGCACTGTGAAAACCCCATACACACCTGGCAGGATCCTGATAAACTGTGAAAATCCCATACATAGCTGGCAGGAATCTGATACACTGTGAAACCCCCATACACACCTGGCAGGATCCTGATCCACTGTGAAACCCCCACACACACCTGGCAGGATCCTGATCCACTGTGAAAACCCCATTCACACCTGGCCGTATCCTGATCCACTGTGAAACCCCATTCACAGCTACCAGGTTCCTGATACACTGTGAAACCCCACTCACACCTGGCAGGATCCTGATCCACTGTGAAACCCCATTCACATCTGGCAGGATCATGATCCACTGTGAAACCACATTCACATCTGGCAGGATCCTGATACATTGTGAAAACCCCATTCACACCTGGCAGGATCCTGATACACTGTGAAACCCCACTCACACCTGGCAGGAGACTGATACACTGTGAAAACCCCATACACATCTGGCAGGATCCTGATGCACTGTGAAAACACCAAACACACCTGGCAGGATTCTGATGCACTGTGAAACCCCATACACAACTGGCAGGATCCTGATACATCGTGAAAACCCCATACACACCTGGCAAAATCATGATACACTTTTAAAACCCATACACAACTGGCAAGATCATGATACACTGTGAAAACCCATACACACCTGGCAGGATCCTGATAAACTATGAAACCCCAATACACACCTGGCAGGATCCTGATGAACTGTGAAAATCCCATGCACACCTGGCAGGATCCTGATACACTGTGAAAACCCCATAAACACCTGGCAGGATCCTGATAAACTGTGAAACCCCATGCACATCTGGCAGGATCCCGATACACTGTGAAATCCCCATGCACACCTGGCAGGATCCTGATCCACTGTGAAACCCCAATACACACCTGGTTAGGATCCTGATAAACTATGAAACCCCCATACACACCTGGCAGGATCCTGATGTACTATGAAAAACCCATACACACCTGGCAGGATCCTGACAAACTGTGAAACCCCCAGACACCCCAGGCAGGATCCTGATACACTGCGAAACCCCCATAGACTCCTGACAGGATCCTGATACACTGTGACAACGCCATACATACCTAGCAGGATCCTGATACACAGTGAAACCCCAGTCACATCTGGCGGCATCCTGATACACTGTGAAACACCACACACATGGCAGGTTCCTGATCCACTGTGAAACCCCCATACACACCTGGAAGGATCCTGATACACTGTGAAACCCCACACACCTGGCAGGATCCGGATGCACTGTGAAACCCCCATACACACCTTGAAGGATCCTGATACACTGTAAAACCCCATGCGCACCAGGCAAGATCCTGATGCACTGTGAAAACACCATACACACCTGGCAGGATCATGATACACTGTGAAACTCCCATACACATCCGGCAGGATCCTGATTCACTGTGAAACCCCCAAACACACCTGGCAGGATTCTGATCCACTGTGAAACACCCATACACACCTGGCAGGATCCTGATAAACTATAAAACCCCCAAACACACCTGGCAGGATCCTGATAAACTGTGAAAATCCCATACATAGCTGGCAGGATCCTGATACACTGTGAAACTCCCATACACACCTGGCAGGATCCTGGTCCACTGTGAAACCCCCACACACACCTGGCAGGATCCTGATCCACTGTGAAAACCCATACACACCTGGCAGGATCCTGATAAACTATGAAACCCCCATACATACCTGGCAGGATCCTGATGAACTGTGAAAATCCCATACACACCTGGCAGGATCCTGATACACTGTGAAAACCCCATACACACCTGGCAGGATCCGGAGAAACTGTGAAACCCCATGCACATCTGGCAGGATCCTGATACACTGTGAAATCCCCATACACACCTGGCAGGACCCTGATCCACTGTGATGCCCCCATACACACGTGGCAGGATCCTGATAAACTATGAAACCCCCACACACACCTGGCAGGATCCTGATGTACTATGAAATACCCATAACACCTGGCAGGATCCTGATAAACTGTGAAACCCCCATACACCCCAGGCAGGATCCTGATAAACTGTGAAACCCCCATAGACTCCTGACAGGATCCTGATACACTGTGAAAACGCCATACGTACCTGGCAGGATCCTGATACACAGTGAAACCCCAGTCACATCTGGCGGCATCCTGATACACTGTGAAATCCAACACACATGGCAGGTTCCTGATCCACTGTGAAACCCCCATACACACCTGGAAGGATCCTGATACACTGTGAAACCCCATACACACCTGGCAGGATCCTGATGATACACTGTGAAACCCCATACACACCTGGCAGGATCCTGATGCACTTTGAAACCCCCATACACACCTGGAAGGATCCTGATACACTGTGAAACCCCATACGCACCTGGCAGAATCCTGATGGACTGTGAAACCCCCATACACACCTGGCAGGATCATGATACACTGTGAAACTCCCATACACATCCGGCAGAATCCTGATTCACTGTGAAACCCCCAAACACACCTGGCAGGATCCTGATCCACTGTGAAACCCCCATACACACCTGGCAGGATCCTGATAAACTATAAAACCCCCAAACACACCTGGCAGGATCCTGATAAACTGTGAAAATCCCATACATAGCTGGCAGGATCCTGATACACTGTGAAACCCCCATACACACCTGGCAGGATCCTGATCCACTGTGAAACCCCCACACACACCTGGCAGGATCCTGATCCACTGTGAAAACCCCATTCACACCTGGCAGTATCCTGATCCACTGTGAAACCCGATTCACAGCTGCCAGGTTCCTGATACACTGTGAAACCCCACTCACACCTGGCAGGATCCTGATCCACTGTGAAACCCCATTCACATCTGGCAGGATCATGAGCCACTGTGAAACCACATTCACATCTGGCAGGATCCTGATACATTGTGGAAACCCCATTCACACCTGGCAGGATCCTGATACACTGTGAAACCCCACTCACACCTGGCAGGATCCTGATCCACTGTGAAACCACATTCACATCTGGCAGGATCCTGATACATTGTGAAAACCCATTCACATCTGGCAGGATCGTGATCCACTGTGAAAACCCATTCATATCTGGCAGGATCCTGATCCACTGTGAAACCCCATTCACATCTGGCAGGATCCTGATACACTGTGAAACCCCACTCACACCTGGCTGGATTCTGATACACTGTGAAACCCCATAAACACCTGGCAGGATCCTGATCCACTGTGAAACCCCATACACACCTGGCAGGATCCTGATCCACTGTGAAAACCCCATACACACCTGGCAGGATCCTGATCCACTGTGAAAACCCCATTCACACCTGGCAGGAACCTGATGCACTGTGAAACCCCATACACACCTGGCAGGATCCTGATGCACTTTGAAACCCCCATACACACCTGGAAGGATCCTGATACACTGTGAAACCCCATACGCACCTGGCAGAATCCTGATGGACTGTGAAACCCCCATACACACCTGGCAGGATCATGATACACTGTGAAACTCCCATACACATCCGGCAGAATCCTGATTCACTGTGAAACCCCCAAACACACCTGGCAGGATCCTGATCCACTGTGAAACCCCCATACACACCTGGCAGGATCCTGATAAACTATAAAACCCCCAAACACACCTGGCAGGATCCTGATAAACTGTGAAAATCCCATACATAGCTGGCAGGATCCTGATACACTGTGAAACCCCCATACACACCTGGCAGGATCCTGATCCACTGTGAAACCCCCACACACACCTGGCAGGATCCTGATCCACTGTGAAAACCCCATTCACACCTGGCAGTATCCTGATCCACTGTGAAACCCGATTCACAGCTGCCAGGTTCCTGATACACTGTGAAACCCCACTCACACCTGGCAGGATCCTGATCCACTGTGAAACCCCATTCACATCTGGCAGGATCATGAGCCACTGTGAAACCACATTCACATCTGGCAGGATCCTGATACATTGTGGAAACCCCATTCACACCTGGCAGGATCCTGATACACTGTGAAACCCCACTCACACCTGGCAGGATCCTGATCCACTGTGAAACCACATTCACATCTGGCAGGATCCTGATACATTGTGAAAACCCCATTCACATCTGGCAGGATCGTGATCCACTGTGAAAACCCATTCATATCTGGCAGGATCCTGATCCACTGTGAAACCCCATTCACATCTGGCAGGATCCTGATACACTGTGAAACCCCACTCACACCTGGCTGGATTCTGATACACTGTGAAACCCCATAAACACCTGGCAGGATCCTGATCCACTGTGAAACCCCATACACACCTGGCAGGATCCTGATCCACTGTGAAAACCCCATACACACCTGGCAGGATCCTGATCCACTGTGAAAACCCCATTCACACCTGGCAGGAACCTGATGCACTGTGAAAACCCCATACACAGCTGGCAGGATCCTGATGCACTGTGAAAAGCCCAAACACACCTGGCAGGATCCAGATACATTGTGAAAACCCCATAAACACCTGGCAGGTTCCTGATCCACTGTGAAAGCCCATACACACCTGGCAGGAGACTGATACACTGTGAAAACCCCATACACATCTGGCAGGATCCTGATACATCGTGAAACCCCCATACACACCTGGCAGGATCCTGATGAACTGTGAAAATCCCATACACACCTGGCAGGATCCTGATACACTGTGAAAACCCCATACACACCTAGCTGGATCCTGATAAACTGTGAAACCCCATGCACTTCTGGCAGGATCCCGATACACTGTGAAATCCCCATGCACACCTGGCAGGATACTGATCCACTGTGAAACCCCCATACACACCTGGCAGGATCCTGATAAACTATGAAACCCCCATACACACCTGGCAGGATCCTGATGGACTATGAAAAACCCATACACACCTGGCAGGATCCTGATAAACTGTGAAACCCCCAAACACCCCAGGCAGGATCCTGATAAACTGCGAAACCCCCATAGACTCCTGACAGGATCCTGATACACTGTGAAAACGCCATACATACCTAGCAGGATCCTGATACACAGTGAAACCCCAGTCACATCTGGCGGCATCCTGATACACTGTGAAACCCCACACACATGGCAGGTTCCTGATCCACTGTGAAACCCCCATACACACCTGGAAGGATCCTGATACACTGTGAAACCCCATACACACCTGGCAGGATCCTGATGATACACTGTGAAACCCCATACACACCTGGCAGGATCCTGATGCACTGTGAAACCCCCATACACACCTTGAAGGATCCTGATACACTGTGAAACCCCATGCGCACCTGGCAAGATCCTGATGCACTGTGAAACCCCCATACACACCTGGCAGGATCATGATACACTGTGAAACACCCATACACATCCGGCAGGATCCTGATTCACTGTGAAACCCCCAAACACACCTGGCAGGATCCTGATCCTCTGTGAAACACCCATACACACCTGGCAGGATCCTGATAAACTATAAAACCCCCAAACACACCTGGCAGGATCCTGATAAACTGTGAAAATCCCATACATAGCTGGCAGGATCCTGATACACTGTGAAACCCCCATACACACCTGGCAGGATCCTGCTCCACTGTGAAACCCCCACACACACCTGGCAGGATCCTGATCCACTGTGAAACCCCATTCACAGCTGCCAGGTTCCTGAAACACTGTGAAACCCCACTCGCACCTGGCAGGATCCTGATCCACTGTGAAACCCCATTCACATCTGGCAGGATCATGATCCACTGTGAAACCACATTCACATCTGGCAGGATCCTGATACATTGTGAAAACCCCATTCACACCTGGCAGGATCCTGATATACTGTGAAACCCCACTCACACCTGGTAGGATCCTGATCCACTGTGAAAAACCCATACACACCTGTCAGGATCCTGATCCACTGTGAAAACCCCATTCACACCTGGCAGGATCCTGATACACTGTGAAACTCCCATACACATCCGGCAGAATCCTGATTCACTGTGAAACCCCCAAACACACCTGGCAGGATCCTGATCCACTGTGAAACACCCATGCACACCTGGCAGGATCCTGATAAACTATAAAACCCCCAAACACACCTGGCAGGATCCTGATAAACTGTGAAAATCCCATACATAGCTGGCAGGATACTGATACACTGTGAAACCCCCATACACACCTGGCAGGATCCTGATCCACTGTGAAACCCCCACACACACCTGGCAGGATCCTGATCCACTGTGAAAACCCCATTCACACCTGGCCGTATCCTGATCCACTGTGAAACCCCATTCACAGCTGCCAGGTTCCTGATACACTGTGAAACCCCACTCACACCTGGCAGGATCCTGATCCACTGTGAAACCCCATTCACATCTGGCAGGATCTTGATCCACTGTGAAACCACATTCACATCTGGCAGGATCCTGATACATTGTGAAAACCCCATTAACACCTGGCAGGATCCTGATACACTGTGAAACCCCACTCACACCTGACAGGATCCTGATCCACTGTGAAACCCCATTCACATCTGGCTGGATCCTGATCCACTGTGAAACCCCATTCACATCTGGCAGGATCCTGATACACTGTGAAACCCCACTCACACCTGGCTGGATTCTGATACACTGTGAAACCCCATAAACACCTGGCAGGATCCTGATCCACTGTGAAACCCCATATACACCTGGCAGGATCCTGATCCACTGTGAAAACCCCATACACACCTGGCAGGATCCTGATCCACTGTGAAAACCCCATTCACACCTGGCAGGATCCTGATGCACTGTGAAAACCCCATACACACCTGGCAGGATCCAGATACACTGTGAAAACCCCATGAACACCTGGCAGGTTCCTGATCCACTGTGAAAGCCCATACACACCTGGCAGGAGACTGATACACTGTGAAAACCCCATACACATCTGGCAGGATCCTGATGCACTGTGAAAACACCAAACACACCTGGCAGGATTCTGATGCACTGTGAAACCCCAGACACACCTGGCAGGATCCTGATACATCGTGAAAACCCCATACACACCTGGCAAAATCATGATACACTTTTAAAACCCATACACAACTGGCAATATCATGATACACTGTGAAAACCCATACACACCTGGCAGAATCCTGATAAACTATGAAACCCCCATACACACCTGGCAGGATCCTGATGAACTGTGAAAATCCCATACACACCTGGCAGGATCCTGATACACTGTGAAAACCCCATAAACACCTGGCAGGATCCTGATAAACTGTGAAACCCCATGCACATCTGGCAGGATCCCGATACACTGTGAAATCCCCATGCACACCTGGCAGGATCCTGATCCACTGTGAAACCCCAATACACACCTGGTTAGGATCCCGATAAACTATGAAACCCCCATACACACCTGGCAGGATCCTGATGTACTATGAAAAACCCATACACACCTGGCAGGATCCTGATAAACTGTGAAACCCCCAGACACCCCAGGCAGGATCCTGATACACTGCGAAACCCCCATAGACTCCTGACAGGATCCTGATACACTGTGAAAACGCCATACATACCTAGCAGGATCCTGATACACAGTGAAACCCCAGTCACATCTGGCGGCATCCTGATCCACTGTGAAACCCCCATACACACATGGAAGGATCCTGATACACTGTGAAACCCCACACACCTGGCAGGATCCTGATGATACACTGTGAAACCCCATACACACCTGGCAGGATCCGGATGCACTGTGAAACCCCCATGCACACCTTGAAGGATCCTGATACACTGTAAAACCCCATGCGCACCAGACAAGATCCTGATGCACTGTGAAAACACCATACACACCTGGCAGGATCATGATACACTGTGAAACTCCCACACACATCCGGCAGGATCCTGATTCACTGTGAAACCCCCAAACACACCTGGCAGGATCCTGATCCACTGTGAAACACCCATACACACCTGGCAGGATCCTGATAAACTATAAAACCCCCAAACACACCTGGCAGGATCCTGATAAACTGTGAAAATCCCATACATAGCTGGCAGGATCCTGATACACTGTGAAACTCCCATACACACCTGGCAGGATTCTGATCCACTGTGAAACCCCCACACACACCTGGCAGGATCCTGATCCACTGTGAAAACCCCATACACACCTGGCAGGATCCTGATAAACTATGAAACCCCCATACATACCTGGCAGGATCCTGATGAACTGTGAAAATCCCATACACACCTGGCAGGATCCTGATACACTGTGAAAACCCCATACACACCTGGCAGGATCCTGAGAAACTGTGAAACCCCATGCGCATCTGGCAGGATCCTGATACACTGTGAAATCCCCATACACACCTGGCAGGACCCTGATCCACTGTGATACCCCCATACACTCCTGGCAGGATCCTGATAAACTATGAAACCCCCATACACACCTGGCAGGATCCTGATGTACTATGAAAAACCCATACACACCTGGCAGGATCCTGATAAACTGTGAAACCCCCATACACCCCAGGCAGGATCCTGATAAACTGTTAAACCCCCATAGACTCCTGACAGGATCCTGATACACTGTGAAAACGCCATACATACCTAGCAGGATCCTGATACACAGTGAAACCCCAGTCACATCTGGCGGCATCCTGATACACTGTGAAACCCCACACACATGGCAGGTTCCTGATCCACTGTGAAACCTCCATACACACCTGGAAGGATCCTGATACACTGTGAAACCCCATACACACCTGGCAGGATCCTGATGCACTTTGAAACCCCCATACACACCTGGAAGTATCCTGATACACTGTGAAACCCCATGCGCACCTGGCAGGATCCTGATGGACTGTGAAAACCCCATACACACCTGGCAGGATCATGATACACTGTGAAACTCCCATACACATCCGGCAGAATCCTGATTCACTGTGAAACCCCCAAACACACCTGGCAGGATCGTGATCCACTGTGAAACCCCCATACACACCAGGCAGGATCCTGATAAACTATGAAACCCCCAAACACACCTGGCAGGATCCTGATAAACTGTGAAAATCCCATACATAGCTGGCAGGATCCTGATACACTGTGAAACCCCCATACACACCTGGCAGGATCCTGATCCACTGTGAAACCCCCACACACACCTGGCAGGATCCTGATCCACTGTGAAAACCCCATTCACACCTGGCAGTATCCTGATCCACTGTGAAACCCCATTCACAGCTGCCAGGTTCCTGATACAATGTGAAACCCCATTCACAGCTGCCAGGTTCCTGATACAATGTGAAACCACATTCACATCTGGCAGGATCCTGATACAATGTGAAAACCCCATTCACACCTGGCAGGATCCTGATACACTGTGAAACCCCACTCACACCTGGCAGGATCCTGATCCACTGTGAAAACCCCATTCACACCTGGCAGGATCCTGATACACTGTGAAACCCCACTCACACCTGGCAGGATCCTGATCCACTGTGAAACCCCATTCACATCTGGCAGGATCGTGATCCACTGTGAAAACCCATTCATATCTGGCAGGATCCTGATAAACTGTGAAACCCCATTCACATCTGGCAGGATCCTGATACACTGTGAAACCCCACTCACACCTGGCTGGATTCTGATACACTGTGAAACCCCATAAACACCTGGCAGGATCCTGATCCACTGTGAAACCCCATACACACCTGGCAGGATCCTGATCCACTGTGAAAACCCCATACACACCTGGCAGGATCCTGATCCACTGTGAAAACCCCATTCACACCTGGCAGGATCCTGATGCACTGTGAAAGCCCCATACACACCTGGCAGGATACTGATGCACTGTGAAAAGCCCAAACACACCTGGCAGGATCCAGATACACTGTGAAAACCCCATAAACACCTGGCAGGTTCCTGATCCACTGTGAAAGCCCATACACACCTGGCAGGAGACTGATACACTCTGAAAACCCCATACACATCTGGCATGATCCTGATGCACTGTGAAAACACCAAACACACGTGGCAGGATTCTGATGCACTGTGAAACCCCATACACACCTGGCAGGATCCTGATACATCGTGAAAACCCCATACACACCTGGCAAATTCATGATACACTTTTAAAACCCATACACAACTGGCAAGTTCATGATACACTGTGAAAACCCATACACATCTGGCAGGATCCTGATAAACTATGAAACCCCCATACACACCTGGCAGGATCCTGATGAACTGTGAAAATCCCATACACACCTGGCAGGATCCTGATACACTGTGAAACCCCATACACTTCTGGCAGGATCCCGATACACTGTGAAATCCCCATGCAGTCCTGGCAGGATCCTGATCCACTGTGAAACCCCCATACACACCTGGCAGGATCCTGATAAACTATGAAACCCCCATACACACCTGGCAGGATCCTGATGAACTATGAAAAACCCATACACACCTGGCAGGATCCTGATAAACTGTGAAACCTCCAAACACCCCAGGCAGGATCCTGATAAACTGCGAAACCCCCATAGACACCTGACAGGATCCTGATACACTGTGAAAACGCCATACATACCTAGCAGGATCCTGATACACAGTGAAACCCCAGTCACATCTGTCGGCATCCTGTTACACTGTGAAACCCCACACACATGGCAGGTTCCTGATCCACTGTGAAACCCCCATACACACCTGGCAGGATCCTGATGATACACTGTGAAACCCCATACACACCTGGCAGGATCCTGATGATACACTGTGAAACCCCATACACACCTGGCAGGATCCTGATGCACTGTGAAACCCCCATACACACCTTGAAGGATCCTGATACACTGTGAAACCCCATGCGCACCTGGCAAGATCCTGATGCACTGTGAAACCCCCATACACACCTGGCAGGATCATGATACACTGTGAAACTCCCATACACATCCGGCAGGATCCTGATTCACTGTGAAACCCCCAAACACACCTGGCAGGATCCTGATCCACTGTGAAACACCCATACACACCTGGCAGGATCCTGATAAACTATAAAACCCCCAAACACACCTGGCAGGATCCTGATAAACTGTGAAAACCCCATACATAGCTGGCAGGATCCTGATACACTGTGAAACCCCCATACACACCTGGCAGGATCCTGATCCACTGTGAAACCCCCACACACACCTGGCAGGATCCTGATCCACTGTGCAAACCCCATTCACACCTGGCAGAATCCTGATCCTCTGTGAAACCCCATTCACAGCTGCCAGGTTCCTGATACACTGTGAAACCCCACTCATACCTGGCAGGATCCTGATCCACTGTGAAACCCCATTCACATCTGGCAGGATCATGATCCACTGTGAAACCACATTCACATCTGGCAGGATCCTGATACATTGTGAAAACCCCATTCACACCTGGCAGGATCCTGATATACTGTGAAACCCCACTCACACCTGGTAGGATCCTGATCCACTGTGAAAAACCCATACACACCTGGCAGGATCCTGATCCACTGTGAAAACCCCATTCACACCTGGCAGGATCCTGATGCACTGTGAAAACCCCATACACACCTGGCAGGATCCTGATGCACTGTGAAAAGCCCAAACACACCTGGCAGGATCCAGATACACTGTGAAAAGCCCATAAACACCTGACAGGATCCTGATCCTCTGTGAAAGCCCATACACACCTGGCAGGATCCTGATGCACTGTGAAAACACCAAACACACCTGGCAGGATTCTGATGCAATGTGAAACCCCATACACACCTGGCAGGATCCTGATGCACTGTGAAAACACCAAACACACCTGGCAGGATCCTGATACATCGTGAAAACCCCATACACAACTGGCAAGATCATGATACAATGTGAAAACCCATACACACCTGGCAGGATCCTGATAAACTATGAAACCCCCATACACACCTGGCAGGATCCTGATGAACTGTGAAAACCCCATACACATCTAGCAGGATCCTGATAAACTGTGAAACCCAATGCACTTCCCGCAGGATCCCGATACACTGTGAAATCCCCAGGCACACCTGGCAGGATCCTGATCCACTGTGAAACCCCCATACACACCTGGCAGGATCCTGATAAACGATGAAACCCCCATACACACCTGGCAGGATCCTGATGGACTATGAAAAACCCATACACACCTGGCAGGATCCTGATAAACTGTGAAACTACCATACACCCCAGGCCGGATCCTGATAAACTGCGAAACCCCCATAGACTCCTGACAGGATCCTGATACACTGAGAAAACGCCATACATACCTAGCAGGATCCTGATACACAGTGAAACCCCAGTCACATCTGGCGGCATCCTGATACACTGTGAAACCCCCCACACATGGCAGGTTCCTGATCCACTGTGAAACCCCCATGAACACCTGGAAGGATCCTGATACAATGTGAAACCCCCATCCACACCTGGCCGGATCCTGATGATACACTGTGAAACCCCATACACACCTGGCAGGATCCTGATGCACAGTGAAACCCCAAACACACCTGGAAGGATCCTGATACACTGTGAAACCCCATGCGCACCTGGCAGTATCCTGATGCACTGTGAAAACCCCATACACACCTGGCAGGATCATGATACACTGTGAAACTCCCATACACATCCGGCAGGATCCTGATTCACTGTGAAACCCCCATACACACCTGGCAGGATCCTGATCCACTGTGAAACACCCATACACACCTGGCAGGATCCTGATAAACTATAAAATCGCCAAACACACCTGGCAGGATCCTGATAAACTGTGAAAATCCCATACATCGCTGGCAGGATCCTGATACACTGTGAAAACCCCATACACACCATGCAGGATCCTGATAAACTGTGAAACCCCATACACATCTGGCAGGATCCTGTTAGACTGTGAAAACCACATACACACCTGGCAGGATCCTGATACACTGTGAAAACCACATACAAATCTGGCAGGATCCTGATACACTGTGAAACCCCATACACACCTGGCAGGTTCCTGATACACTGTGAAACCCCACTCACACCTGGCAGGATCCTGATCCACTGTGAAACCCCATTCACATCTGGCAATATCGTGATCCACTGTGAAAACCCATTCATATCTGGCAGGATCCTGATCCACTGTGAAACCCCATTCACATCTGGCAGGATCCTGATACACTGTGAAACCCCACTCACACCTGGCTGGATTCTGATACACTGTGAAATCCCATAAACACCTGGCAGGATCCTGATCCACTGTGAAACCCCATACACATCTGGCAGGATCCTGATCCACTGTGAAAACCCCATACACACCTGGCAGGATCCTGATCCACTGTGAAAACCCCATTCACACCTGGGAGGATCCTGATGCACTGTGAAAACCCCATACACACCTGGCAGGATGCTGATGCACTGTGAAAAGCCCAAACACACCTGGCAGGATCCAGATACACTGTGAAAACCCCATAAACACCTGGCAGGTTCCTGATCCACTGTGAAAGCCCATACACACCTGGCAGGAGACTGATACACTGTGAAAACCCCATACACATCTGGCAGGATCCTGATGCACTGTGAAAACACCAAACACACCTGGCAGGATTCTGATGCACTGTGAAACCCCATACACACCTGGCAGGATCCTGATACATCGTGAAAACCCCATACACACCTGGCAAAATCATGATACACCTTTAAAACCCATACACAACTGGCAAGATCATGATACACTGTGAAAACCCAGACACACCTGGCAGGATCCTGATAAACTATGAAACCCCCATACACACCTGGCAGGATCCTGATGAACTGTGAAAATCCCATACACACCTGGCAGGATCCTGATACACTGTGAAAACCCCATCCACACCTAGCAGGAACCTGATAAACTGTGAAACCCCATGCACTTCTGGCAGGATCCCGATACACTGTGAAATCCCCATGCACACCTGGCAGGATCCTGATCCACTGTCAAACCCCCATACACACCTGGCAGGATCCTGATAAACTATGAAACCCCCATACACACCTGGCAGGATCCTGATGGACTATGAAAAACCCATACACACCTGGCAGGATCCTGATAAACTGTGAAACCCCCAAACACCCCAGGCAGGATCCTGATAAACTGCGAAACCCCCATAGACGCCTGACAGGATCCTGATACACTGTGAAAACGCCATACATACCTTGCAGGATCCTGATACACAGTGAAACCCCAGTCACATCTGGCGGCATCCTGAAACACTGTGAAACCCCACACACATGGCAGGTTTCTGATTCACTGTGAAACCCCCATACACACCTGGAAGGATCCTGATACACTGTGAAACCCCATACACACCTGGCAGGATCCTGATGATACACTGTGAAACCCCATACACACCTGGCAGGATCCTGATGCACTGTGAAACCCCCATACACACCTTGAAGGATCCTGATACACTGTGAAACCCCGTGCGCACCTGGCAAGATCCTGATGCACTGTGAAACCCCCATACACACCTGGCAGGATCATGATACACTGTGAAACTCCCATACACATCCGGCAGGATCCTGATTCACTGTGAAACACCCATCCACACCTGGCAGGATCCTGATAAACTATAAAACCCCCAAACACACCTGGCAGGATCCTGATAAACTGTGAAAATCCCATACATAGCTGGCAGGATCCTGATACACTGTGAAACCCCCATACACACCTGGCAGGATCCTGATCCACTGTGAAACCCCCACACACACCTGGCAGGATCCTGAGCCACTGTGAAAACCCCATTTACACCTGGCAGAATCCTGATCCACTGTGAAACCCCATTCACAGCTGCCAGGTTCCTGATACACTGTGAAACCCCCTTCACATCTGGCAGGATCCTGATACATTGTGAAAACCCCATTCACACCTGGCACGATCCTGATATACTGTGAAACCCCACTCACACCTGGTAGGATCCTGATCCACTGTGAAAAACCCATACACACCTGGCAGGATCCTGATCCACTGTGAAAACCCCATTCACACCTGGCAGGATCCTGATGCACTGTGAAAACCCCATACACAGCTGGCAGGATCCTGATGCACTGTGAAAAGCCCAAACACACCTGGCAGGATCCAGATACACTGTGAAAACCCCATATACACCTGACAGGATCCTGATCCACTGTGAAAGCCCATACACACCTGGCAGGAGACTGATACACTGTGAAAACCCCATACACACCTGGCAGGATCCTGATGCACTGTGAAAACACCAAACACACCTGGCAGGATTCTGATGCACTGTGAAACCCCAAACACACCTGGCAGGATCCTGATACATCGTGAAAACCCCATACACACCTGGCAAAATCATGATACACTTTTAAAACCCATACACAACTGGCAAGATCATGATACACTGTGAAAACCCATACACACCTGGCAGGATCCTGATAAACTATGAAACCCCCATACACACCTGGCAGGATCCTGATGAACTGTGAAAATCCCATACACACCTGGCAGGATCCTGATACACTGTGAAAACCCCATACACACCTGGCAGGGTCCTGATAAACTGTGAAACCCCATGCACATCTGGCAGGATCCTGATACACTGTGAAATCCCCATACACACCTGGCAGTATCCTGATCCACTGTGAAACCCCCATACACACCTGGCAGGATCCTGATAAACTATGAAACCCCCATACACACCTGGCAGGATCCTGATGTACTATGAAAAACGCATACACACCTGGCAGGATCCTGATAAACTGCGAAACCCCCATAGACTCCTGACAGGATCCTGATACACTGAGAAAACGCCATACATACCTAGCAGGATCCTGATACACAGTGAAACCCCAGTCACATCTGGCGGCATCCTGATACACTGTGAAACCCCACACATATGGCAGGCTCCTGATCCACTGTGAAACCCCCATGAACACCTGGAAGGATCCTGATACAATGTGAAACCCCATACACACCTGGCAGGATCCTGATACACTGTGAAACCCCATGCGCACCTGGCAGGATCCTGATGCACTGTGAAAACCCCATACACACCTGGCAGGATCATGATACACTGTGAAACTCCCATACACATCCGGCAGGATCCTGATTCACTGTGAAACCCCCATACACACCTGGCAGGATCCTGATCCACTGTGAAACACCCATACACACCTGGCAGGATCCTGATAAACTATAAAACCGCCAAACACACCTGGCAGGATCCTGATAAACTGTGAAAATCCCATACATAGCTGGCAGGATCCTGATACACTGTGAAAACCCCATACACACCTGGCAGGATCCTGATAAACTGTGAAACCCCATACACATCTGGCAGGATCCTGTTAGACTGTGAAAACCACATACACACCTGGCAGGAACCTGATACACTGTGAAAACCACATACACATCTGGCAGGATCCTGATACACTGTGAAACCCCATACACACCTGGCAGGTTCCTGATACACTGTGAAACTCCCATACACATCTGGCAGGATACTGATACTCTGTGAAACTCCCATACACACCTGGCAGGATCCTGATACACTGTGAAATCCCCATACACACCCGACAGGATCCTGATCCACTGTGAAAACACACAAACACCTGGCAGGATACCGATACACCGTGAAAACCCCATACACACCTGGCAGGATCCTGATAAACTGTGAAAACCCCATACACACCTTGCAGGATTCTGATGCACTGTGAAAAGCCCAGACACACCTGGCAGGATCCTGATACACTGTGAAAACCCATACACTCCTGGCGGGATCCTGATACACAGAGAAACCCCATTCACATCTGGCAGGATCCTGATACACAGTGAAACACCATACACACCTAGCAGGATCCTGATCCACAGTGAAAACCCCATGCACACCTGGCAGGATCCTGATCCACTGTGAAAACCCCATTCACACCTGGCAGGATCCTGATCCACTGTGAAACCCCATTCACGTCTGGCATGTTCCCGATACACTGTGAAACCCCACTCACAACTGGCAGGATCTTAATCCACTGTGAATCCCCATTCACATCTGGCAGGATCCTGAACCACTGTGAAACCCTATTCACATCTGGCAGGATCCTGATACATTGCGAAAACCCCATTCACACCTGGCAGGATCCTGATCCACTGTGAAACCCCATTCACATCTGGCAGGATCCTGATACACTGTGAAACCCCATACACACCTGGCTGGATTCTGATACACTGTGAAACCCCCATAGACACCTGGCAGGAGCCTGATCCACTGTGAAACCCCATTTACACCTGGCAGGATCCTGATACACTGTGAAAACCCCATACACACCTGGCAGTATCCTGATAAACTGTGAAAATCCCATACACACCTGGCAGGATTCTGATACACAGTGAAAAGCCCAGACACACCTGGCAGGATCCTGATTCACTGTGAAAACCCCAGACACACCTGGCAGGATGCTGACACACTGTGAAAACCCATACACACCTGGCAGGATCCTGATACACTGTGAAACCCCACTCACACCTGGCAGGATCTTAATCCACTGTGAAACCTCATTCACATCTGGCAGGATCCTTATCCACTGTGAAACCCCATTCACATCTGGCAGGATCCTGATACATTGTGAAAACCCCATTCAAACCTGGCAGGATCCTGATCCACTGTGAAACCCCATTCACATCTGGCAGGATCCTGATACACTGTGAAACCCGACTCATACCTGGCTGGATTCTGATACACTGTGAAACCCCCATAGACACCTGGCAGGAGCCTGATCCACTGTAAAACCGCATTCACACCTGGCAGGATCCTGATACAATGTTGAAACCCGATACACACCTGGCAGGATCCTGATCCACTGTGAAAACCCAAAAACACCTGGCAGGAGACAGATCCACTGTGAAAACCACATTCACACCTGGCAGGATCCTGACGCACTGTGAAACCCCCATGCACACCTGGCAGGATCCTGATGCACTGTGAAAACCCCATACACACCTAGCAGGATCCTGATAAACTGTGAAAACCCCATACACATCTGGCAGGATTCTGATACACTGTGAAAGGCCCAGACACACCTGGCAGGATCCTGATACACTGTGAAAACCCCAGACACACCTGGCAGGATGCTGATGCACTGTGAAAACCCCAAACACAACTGGCAGGATCCTGATACTCTGCGAAAACCCATAAACACCTGGCAGGATCCTGAAACACAGTGAAACCCCCATACACACCTGGCAGGATCCTGATCCACTGTGAAAACCCCATTCACACCTGGCAGGATCCTGATCCACTGTGAAACCCCATTCACGTCTGGCAGGTTCCTGATACACTGTGAAATCCCCATACACACCTGGCAGTATCCTGATCCACTGTGAAACCCCCATACACACCTGGCAAAATCATGATACACTTTTAAAACCCATACACAACTGGCAAGATCATGATACACTGTGAAAACCCATACACACCTGGCAGGATCCTGATAAACTATGAAACCCCCATACACACCTGGCAGGATCCTGATGAACTGTGAAAATCCCATACACACCTGGCAGGATCCTGATACACTGTGAAAACCCCATACACACCTGGCAGGGTCCTGATAAACTGTGAAACCCCATGCACATCTGGCAGGATCCTGATACACTGTGAAATCCCCATACACACCTGGCAGTATCCAGATCCACTGTGAAACCCCCATACACACCTGGCAGGATCCTGATAAACTATGAAACCCCCATACACACCTGGCAGGATCCTGATGTACTATGAAAAACGCATACACACCTGGCAGGATCCTGATAAACTGCGAAACCCCCATAGACTCCTGACAGGATCCTGATACACTGAGAAAACGCCATACATACCTAGCAAGATCCTGATACACAGTGAAACCCCAGTCACATCTGGCGGCATCCTGATACACTGTGAAACCCCACACACATGGCAGGTTCCTGATCCACTGTGAAACCCCCATGAACACCTGGAAGGATCCTGATACAATGTGAAACCCCATACACACCTGGCAGGATCCTGATACACTGTGAAACCCCATGCGCACCTGGCAGGATCCTGATGCACTGTGAAAACCCCATACACACCTGGCAGGATCATGATACACTGTGAAACTCCCATACACATCCGGCAGGATCCTGATTCACTGTGAAACCCCCATACACACCTGGCAGGATCCTGATCCACTGTGAAACACCCATACACACCTGGCAGGATCCTGATAAACTATAAAACCGCCAAACACACCTGGCAGGATCCTGATAAACTGTGAAAATCCCATACATAGCTGGCAGGATCCTGATACACTGTGAAAACCCCATACACACCTGGCAGGATCCTGATAAACTGTGAAACCCCATACACATCTGGCAGGATCCTGTTAGACTGTGAAAACCACATACACACCTGGCAGGAACCTGATACACTGTGAAAACCACATACACATCTGGCAGGATCCTGATACACTGTGAAACCCCATACACACCTGGCAGGTTCCTGATACACTGTGAAACTCCCATACACATCTGGCAGGATACTGATACTCTGTGAAACTCCCATACACACCTGGCAGGATCCTGATACACTGTGAAATCCCCATACACACCCGACAGGATCCTGATCCACTGTGAAAACACACAAACACCTGGCAGGATACCGATACACCGTGAAAACCCCATACACACCTGGCAGGATCCTGATAAACTGTGAAAACCCCATACACACCTTGCAGGATTCTGATGCACTGTGAAAAGCCCAGACACACCTGGCAGGATCCTGATACACTGTGAAAACCCATACACTCCTGGCGGGATCCTGATACACAGAGAAACCCCATTCACATCTGGCAGGATCCTGATACACAGTGAAACACCATACACACCTAGCAGGATCCTGATCCACAGTGAAAACCCCATGCACACCTGGCAGGATCCTGATCCACTGTGAAAACCCCATTCACACCTGGCAGGATCCTGATCCACTGTGAAACCCCATTCACGTCTGGCATGTTCCCGATACACTGTGAAACCCCACTCACAACTGGCAGGATCTTAATCCACTGTGAATCCCCATTCACATCTGGCAGGATCCTGAACCACTGTGAAACCCTATTCACATCTGGCAGGATCCTGATACATTGCGAAAACCCCATTCACACCTGGCAGGATCCTGATCCACTGTGAAACCCCATTCACATCTGGCAGGATCCTGATACACTGTGAAACCCCATACACACCTGGCTGGATTCTGATACACTGTGAAACCCCCATAGACACCTGGCAGGAGCCTGATCCACTGTGAAACCCCATTTACACCTGGCAGGATCCTGATACACTGTGAAAACCCCATACACACCTGGCAGTATCCTGATAAACTGTGAAAATCCCATACACACCTGGCAGGATTCTGATACACAGTGAAAAGCCCAGACACACCTGGCAGGATCCTGATTCACTGTGAAAACCCCAGACACACCTGGCAGGATGCTGACACACTGTGAAAACCCATACACACCTGGCAGGATCCTGATACACTGTGAAACCCCACTCACACCTGGCAGGATCTTAATCCACTGTGAAACCTCATTCACATCTGGCAGGATCCTTATCCACTGTGAAACCCCATTCACATCTGGCAGGATCCTGATACATTGTGAAAACCCCATTCACACCTGGCAGGATCCTGATCCACTGTGAAACCCCATTCACATCTGGCAGGATCCTGATACACTGTGAAACCCGACTCATACCTGGCTGGATTCTGATACACTGTGAAACCCCCATAGACGCCTGGCAGGAGCCTGATCCACTGTAAAATCGCATTCACACCTGGCAGGATCCTGATACAATGTTGAAACCCGATACACACCTGGCAGGATCCTGATCCACTGTGAAAACCCAAAAACACCTGGCAGGAGACAGATCCACTGTGAAAACCACATTCACACCTGGCAGGATCCTGACGCACTGTGAAACCCCCATGCACACCTGGCAGGATCCTGATGCACTGTGAAAACCCCATACACACCTAGCAGGATCCTGATAAACTGTGAAAACCCCATACACATCTGGCAGGATTCTGATACACTGTGAAAGGCCCAGACACACCTGGCAGGATCCTGATACACTGTGAAAACCCCAGACACACCTGGCAGGATGCTGATGCACTGTGAAAACCCCAAACACAACTGGCAGGATCCTGATACTCTGCGAAAACCCATAAACACCTGGCAGGATCCTGAAACACAGTGAAACCCCCATACACACCTGGCAGGATCCTGATCCACTGTGAAAACCCCATTCACACCTGGCAGGATCCTGATCCACTGTGAAACCCCATTCACGTCTGGCAGGTTCCTGATACATTGTGAAAACCCCATTCACACCTGGCAGGATCCTGATCCACTGTGAAACCCCATAAACACCTGGCAGGATCCAGATCGACTGTGAAACCCCATACACACCTGGCAGGATACTGATCCACTGTGAAAACCCCAAACACACCTGGCAGGATCCTGATCCTCTGTGAAAACCCCAAACAAACCTGGCAGGATCCTGATACAATGTGAAAACCCCACAAACACCTGGCAGGATCCTGATCCACTGTGAAACCCCATACACACCTGGCAGGATCCTGATACACTGTGAAAACCCCATACACACCTGGCAGGATCCTGATGCACTGTGAATACCCCAAACACACCTGGCAGGATCCTGATGCACTGTGAAACCCCCATACACACCTGGCAGGATCCTGTTACATCGTGAAAACCCCATACACACCTGGCAAAATCATGATACAATGTGAAAACCCATACACACCTCGCAAGATCATGATACACTGTGAAAACCCATACACACGTGGCAGGATCCTGATACACTGTGAAACCCCCATACACAACTGGCAGGATCCTGATAAACTATGAAACCCCCATACACACCTGGCAGGATCCTGATAAACTGTGAAAATCCAATACAAACCTGGCAGGATCCTGATACACTGTGAAAACCCCATGCACATCTGGCAGGATCCTGATAAACTGTGAAACCCCCATACACACCTGGCAGGATCCTGATAAACTGTGAAACAACTTACACATCTGGCAGGATCCTGATAAACTGTGAAAACCCCATACACACCTGGCAGGATCCTGATCCACTGTCAAACCCCCATACACACCTGGCAGGATCCTGAGCAACTGTGAAAACCCCATACACACCTGGCAGGATCCTGATAAACTGTGAAAACCCCAAACAAACCTGGCAGGATCCAGATACACTGTGAAAACCCCATAAACACCTGGCAGGATCCTGATCCACTGTGAAACCCCATACACATCTGGCAGGATCCTGATACACTGTGAAAACCCCATACACACCTGGCAGGATCCTGATGCACTGTGAAAACCCCAAACACACCTGGCAGGATCCTGATGCACTGTGAAACCCCCATACACACCTGGCAGTATCCTGATACATCGTGAAAACCCCATACACACCTGGCAAAATCATGATACACTGTGAAAACCCATACACACCTCGTAAGATCATGATACACTGTGAAAACCCATACACACGTGGCAGGATCCTGATACACTGTGAAAACCCCATACACACCCAGCAGGATCCTGATAAACTGTGAAAACGCCATACACACCTGGCAGGATTCTGATACACTGTGAAACGCCCAGACACACCTGGCAGGATGCTGATAAACTGTGAAAACCCCAAACACGACTGGCAGGATCCTGATACTCTGTGAAAACCCATACACACCTGGCAGGATCCTGAAACACAGTGAAACCCCCATACACACCTGGCAGGATCCTGATCCACTGTGAAAACCCCATTCACACCTGGCAGGATCCTGATCCACTGTGAAACCCCATTCACACCTGGCAGGATCCTGATCCACTGTGAAACCCCACTCACACCTGGCAGGATTTTAATCCACTATGAAACCCCATTCACATCTGGCAGGATCCTGATCCATTGTGAAACCCCATTCACATCTGGCAGGATCCTGATACATTGTGAAAACCCCATCCACACCTGGCAGGATCCTGATCCACTGTGAAACCCCATAAACACCTGGCAGGATCCAGATCAACTGTGAAACCCCATACACACCTGGCAGGATACTGATCCACTGTGAAAACCCCAAACACACCTGGCAGGATCCTGATAAACTGTGAAACAACTTACACATCTGGCAGGATCCTGATAAACTGTGAAAACCCCATACACACCTGGCAGGATCCTGATCCACTGTCAAACCCCCATACACACCTGGCAGGATCCTGAGAAACTATGAAACCCCCATACACACCTGGCAGGATCCTGATAAACTGTGAAAACCCCAAACACACCTGGCAGGATCCTGATACACTGTGAAAACCCCATAAACACCTGGCAGGATCCTGATCCACTGTGAAACCCCATACACACCTGGCAGGATCCTGATCCACTGTCAAACCCCCATACACACCTGGCAGGATCCTGAGAAACTATGAAACCCCCATACACACCTGGCAGGATCCTGATAAACAGTGAAAACCCCAAACACACCTGGCAGGATCCTGATACACTGTGAAAACCCCATAAACACATGGCAGGATCCTGATCCACTGTGAAACCCCATACACACCTGGCAGGATCCTGATACACTGTGAAAACCCCATACACACCTGGCAGGATCCTGATGCACTGTGAAAACCCCAAACACACCTGGCAGGATCCTGATGCTCTGTGAAACCCCCATACACACCTGGCAGGATCCTGATAAATCGTGAAAATCCCATACACACCTGGCAAAATCATGACACACTGTGAAAACCAATACACACCTCGCAAGATCATGATACACTGCGAAAACCCATACACACGTGGCAGGATCCTGATGCATTGTGAAACCCCCATGCACAACTGGCAGGATCCTGATACACTGTGAAAACCCCATACACACCTGGCAGGATCCTGATCCACTGTCAAAGCCCCATACACACCTGGCAGGATCCTGATACACAGTGAAACCCCATTCACATCTGACGGGATCCTGATACACTGTGAAACCCCACACACATGGCAGGTTCCTGATCCACTGTGAAACTCCCATACACACCTGGAAGGATCCTGATACACTGTGAAACCCCATACACACCTGGCAGGATCCTGATGATACACTGTGAAACCCCATACACACCTGGCAGGATCCTGATCCACTGTGAAACCCCATTCACATCTGGCAGTTTCCTGATACACTGTGAAACCCCACTCACACCTGGTAGGATCTTAATCCACTGTGAAACCCCATTCACATCTGGCAGGATCCTGATCCACTGTGAAACTCCATTCACATCTGGCAGGATCCTGATACATTGTGAAAACCCCCTTCACACCTGGCAGGATCCTGATCCACTGTGAAACCCCATTCACATCTGGCAGGATCCTGATACACTGTGAAACCCCAAACACACCTGGCTGGATTCTGATACACTGTGAAACCCCATAAACACCTGGCAGGATCCTGATCAACTGTGAAACCCCACACACACGGCAGGATACTGATCCACTGTGAAAACCCCAAACACACCTGGCAGGATCCTGATCCACTGTGAAAACCCCAAACACACCTGGCAGGATCCTGTTACACTGTGAAAACCCCATAAACACCTGGCAGGATCCTGATCCACTGTGAAACCCCATACACACCTGGCAGGATCCTGATACACTGTGAAAACCCATACACACCTGGCAGGATCCTGATGCACTGTGAAACCCCCATACACACCTGGAAGGATCCTGATATATCGTGAAAACCCCATACACACCTGGCAAAATCATGATACACTGTGAAAACCCATACACACCTCGCAAGATCATGATATACTGTGAAAACCCATACACACGTGGCAGGATCCTGATACACTGTGAAACCCCCATACACAACTGGCAGGATCCTGATAAACTATGAAACCCCCATACACACCTGGCAGGATCCTGATGAACTGTGAAAATCCAATACACACCTGGCAGGATCCTGATACACTGTGAAAACCCCATACACACCTGGCAGGATCCTGATAAACTTTGAAACCCCCATACACACCTGGCAGGATCCTGATCCACTGTCAAACCCCCATACACACCTGGCAGGATTCTGATAAACTATGAAACCCCCATACACACCTGGCAGGATCCTGATAAACTGTGAAACTCACATGCACACCAGGCAGGATCCTGATAAACTGTGAAAACCCCTAGACACCTGACAGGATCCTGATACACTGTGAAAACCCCATACATACCTGGCAGGATGCTGACACACAGTGAAACCCCATTCACATCTGGCGGGATCCTGATACACTGTGAAACCCCACACACATGGCAGGTTCCTGATCCACTGTGAAACCCCATACACACCTGGCAGGATCCTGATGATACACTGTGAAAACCCCAAACACACCTGGCAGGATCCTGATGCACTGTGAAACCCCCATACACACCTGGCAGGATCCTGATACATCGTGAAAACCCCATACACACCTGGCAAAATCATGATACACTGTGAAAACCCATACACACCTCGCAAGATCATGATACACTGTGAAAACCCATACACACGTGGCAGGATCCTGATACACTGTGAAACCCCCATACACAACTGGTAGGATCCTGATAAACTATGAAACCCCTAAACACACCTGGCAGGATCCTGATAAACTGTGAAAATCCAATACACACCTGGCAGGATCCTGATACACTGTGAAAACCCCATGCACACCTGGCAGGATCCTGATAAACTTTGAAACCCCCATACACACCTGGCAGGATCCTGATAAACTGTGAAACACCTTACACATCCGGCAGGATCCTGATACACTGTGAAAACCCCATACACACCTGGCAGGATCCTGATCCACTGTCAAACCCCCATACACACCTGGCAGGATCCTGATAAACTATGAAACCCCCAAACACACCTGGCAGGATCCTGATAAACTGTGAAACTCACATACACACCTGGCAGGATCCTGATGCACTGTGAAACCCCCATACACACCTGGAAGGATCCTGATACATCGTGAAAACCCCATACACACCTGGCAAAATCATGATACACTGTGAAAACCCATACACACCTCGCAAGATCATGATATACTGTGAAAACCCATACACACGTGGCAGGATCCTGATACACTGTGAAACCCCCATACACAACTGGCAGGATCCTGATAAACTATGAAACCCCCATACACACCTGGCAGGATCCTGATGAACTGTGAAAATCCAATACACACCTGGCAGGATCCTGATACACTGTGAAAACCCCATACACACCTGGCAGGATCATGGTAAACTTTGAAACCCCCATACACACCTGGCAGGATCCTGATCCACTGTCAAACCCCCATACACACCTGGCAGGATTCTGATAAACTATGAAACCCCCATACACACCTGGCAGGATCCTGATAAACTGTGAAACTCACATGCACACCAGGCAGGATCCTGATAAACTGTGAAAACCCCTAGACACCTGACAGGATCCTGATACACTGTGAAAACCCCATACATACCTGGCAGGATGCTGACACACAGTGAAACCCCATTCACATCTGGCGGGATCCTGATACACTGTGAAACCCCACACACATGGCAGGTTCCTGATCCACTGTGAAACCCCATACACACCTGGCAGGATCCTGATGATACACTGTGAAAACCCCAAACACACCTGGCAGGATCCTGAGACACTGTGAAAACCCCATACATACCTGGCAGGATGCTGACACACAGTGAAACCCCATTCACATCTGGCGGGATCCTGATACACTGTGAAACCCCACACACATGGCAGGTTCCTGATCCACTGTGAAACCCCATACACACCTGGCAGGATCCTGATGATACACTGTGAAAACCCCAAACACACCTGGCAGGATCCTGATGCACTGTGAAACCCCCATACACACCTGGCAGGATCCTGATACATCGTGAAAACCACATACACACCTGGCAAAATCATGATACACTGTGAAAACCCATACACACCTCGCAAGATCATGATACACTGTGAAAACCCATACACACGTGGCAGGATCCTGATACACTGTGAAACCCCCATACACAACTGGCAGGATCCTGATAAACTATGAAACCCCCAAACACACCTGGCAGGATCCTGATAAACTGTGAAAATCCAATACACACCTGGCAGGATCCTGATACACTGTGAAAACCCCATGCACACCTGGCAGGATCCTGATAAACTGTGAAACCCCCATACACACCTGGCAGGATCCTGATAAACTGTGAAACACCTTACACATCCGGCAGGATCCTGATACACTGTGAAAACCCCAGACACACCTGGCAGGATCCTGATCCACTGTCAAACCCCATACACACCTGGCAGGATCCTGATAAACTATGAAACCCCCAAACACACCTGGCAGGATCCTGATAAACTGTGAAACTCACATACACACCAGGCAGGATCCTGATAAACTGTGAAAACCACTAGACACCTGTCTGGATCCTGATACACTGTGAAAACCCCATACATACCTGGCAGGTTCCTGATACACAGTGAAACCCCATTCACATCTGGCAGGTTCCTGATCCACTGTGAAACTCCCATACACACCCTGAAGGATCCTGATACACTGTGAAACCCCATACACACCTGGCAGGATCCTGATGATACACTGTGAAACCCCATACACACCTGGCAGGATCCTGATACAATGTGAAACCCCCATACACACCTTGAAGGATCCTGATTCACTGTGAAACCCCCATACACACCTGGCAGGATCCTGATCCACTGTGAAACCCCATACACATCTAGCAGGATCCTGATAGACTGGGAACCCCCATTCACACCTGGCAGGATACTGATAAACTGTGAAAACCCCAGACACACCTGGCAGGGTCCTGATCCATTGTGAAACCCTCATACACACCTGGCAGGATCCTGATAAACTATGAAATCCCCATAGACACCTGACAGCATCCTGATACAATGTGAAAACTCCATACATACCTGGCAGGATCCTGATGCACAGTGAAACCCCATTCACATCTGGCGGGATCCTGATACACTGTGAAACCCCACACACATGGCAGGTTCCTGATCCACTGAGAAACCCCCATACACACCTGGAAGGATCCTGATACACTGTGAAACCCCATACACACCTGGCAGGATCCTGATGATACACTGTGAAACCCCATACACACCTGGCAGGATCCTGATAAACTGTGAAACCCCATACACACCTGGAAGGATCCTGATGATACACTGTGAAACCCCATACACACCTGGAAGGATCCTGATACACTGTGAAATTCCCATGCACACCTGGCAGGATCCTGATACGCTGTGAAAACCCCATACACACCTGGCAGGATCCTGATACACTGTGAAAACCCCAAACACAACTGGCAGGATCCTGAAACTCTGTGAAAACCCATACACACCTGGCAGGATCCTGAAACACAGCGAAACCCCCATACACAACTGGCAGGATCCTGATCCACTGTGAAAACCCCATTCACACCTGGTAGGATCTTAATCCACTGTGAAACCCCATTCACATCTGGCAGGATCCTGATCCACTGTGAAACCCCATTCACATCTGGCAGGATCCTGATACACTGTGAAAACCCCCTTCACACCTGGCAGGATCCTGATCCACTGTGAAACCCCATTCACATCTGGCAGGATCCTGATACACTGTGAAACCCCATAAACACCTGGCAGGATCCTGATCAACTGTGAAACCCCATACACAGCTGGCAGGATACTGATCCACTGTGAAAACCCCAAACACACCTGGCAGGATCCTGATCCACTGTGAAAACCCCTTGCACACCTGGCAGGATCCTGATACACTGTGAAAACCCCATAAACACCTGGCAGGATCCTGATCCACTGTGAAACCCCATTCACACCTGGCTGGATTCTGATACACTGTGAAACCCCATAAACACCTGGCAGGATCCTGATCAACTGTGAAACCCCATACACAGCTGGCAGGATACTGATCCACTGTGAAAACCCCAAACACACCTGGCAGGATCCTGATCCACTGTGAAAACCCCAAACACACCTGGCAGGATCCTGATACACTGTGAAAACCCCATAAACACCTGGCAGGATCCTGATCCACTGTGAAACCCCTTGCACACCTGGCAGGATCCTGATACACTGTGAAATCCCCATACACACCTGGCAGGATCCTGATGCACTGTGAAAACCCCAAACACACCGGGCAGGATCCTGATGCACTGTGAAACCCCCATACACACCTGGAAGGATCCTGATACATCGTGAAAACCCCATACACATCTGGAAGGATCCTGATGATACACTGTGAAACCCCATACACACCTGGCAGGATCCTGATACACTGTGAAACCCCCATGCACACCTGGCAGGTTCCTGATACACTGTGAAAACCCATACACACCTGGCAGGATCCTGATAAACTGTGAAAACCCCATACACACCTGGCAGGATTCCGGTACACTGTGAAAAGCCCAGACACACCTGGCAGGATCCTGATACACTGTGAAAACCCCAAACACAACTGGCAGGATCCTGATACTCTGTGAAAACCCATACACACCTGGCAGGATCCTGAAACACAGCGAAACCCCCATAGACAACTGGCAGGATCCTGATCCACTGTGAAAACCCCATTCACATCTGGCAGGATCCTGATCCACTGTGAAACCCCATTCACATCTGGCAGGATCCTGATACATTGTGAAAACCCCCATCACACCTGGCAGGATCCTGATCCACTGTGAAACCCCATTCACATCTGGCAGGATCCTGATACACTGTGAAACCCCCATACACACCTGGCTGGATTCTGATACACTGTGAAACCCCATAAACACCTGGCAGGATCCTGATCAACTGTGAAACCCCATACACAGCTGGCAGGTTACTGATCCACTGTGAAAACCCCAAACACACCTGGCAGGATCCTGATCCACTGTGAAAACCCCAAACACACCTGGCAGGATCCTGATACACTGTGAAAACCCCATAAACACCTGGCAGGATCCTGATCCACTGTGAAACCCCATACACACCTGGCAGGATACTGATGCACTGTGAAAACCACAAACACACCGGGCAGGATCCTGATGCACTGTGAAACCCCCATATACACCTGGAAGGATCCTGATACATCGTGAAAACCCCATACACACCTGGCAAAATCATGATACACTGTGAAAACCCATACACACCTCGCAAGATCATGATATACTGTGAAAACCCATACACACGTGGCAGGATCCTGATACACTGTGAAACCCCCATACACAACTGGCAGGATCCTGATAAACTATGAAACCCCCATACACACCTGGCAGGATCCTGATGAACTGTGAAAATCCAATACACACCTGGCAGGATCCTGATACACTGTGAAAACCCCATACATACCTGGCAGGATCCTGATAAACTTTGAAACCCCCATACAAACCTGGCAGGATCCTGATAAACTGTGAAACCCCCATACACACCTGGCAGGATCCTGATAAACTGTGAAACTCACATGCACACCAGGCAGGATTCTGATAAACTATGAAACCCCCATACACACCTGGCAGGATCCTGATAAACTGTGAAACTCACATGCACACCAGGCAGGATTCTGATAAACTATGAAACCCCCACACACACCTGGCAGGATCCTGATGAACTGTGAAACTCACATGCACACCAGGCAGGATCCTGATAAACTGTGAAAACCCCTAGACACCTGACAGGATCCTGATACACTGTGAAAACCCCATACATACCTGGCAGGATGCTGACACACAGTGAAACCCCATTCACATCTGGCGGGATCCTGATACTATGTGAAACCCCACACACATGGCAGGTTCCTGATCCACTGTGAAACCCCATACACACCTGGCAGGATCCTGATGATATACTGTGAAAACCCCAAACACACCTGGCAGGATCCTGATGCACTGTGAAACCCCCATACACACCTGGCAGGATTCTGATACATCGTGAAAACCCCATACACACCTGGCAAAATCATGATACACTGTGAAAACCCAGACACACCTCGCAAGATCATGATGCACTGTGAAAACCCATGCACACGTGGCAGGATCCTGATACACTGTGAAACCCCCATACACAACTGGCAGGATCCTGATAAACTATGAAACCCCCAAACACACCTGGCAGGATCCTGATAAACTGTGAAAATCCAATACACACCTGGCAGGATCCTGATACACTGTGAAAACCACATGCACACCTGGCAGGATCCTGATAAACTGTGAAACCCCCATACACACCTGGCAGGATCCTGATAAACTGTGAAACACCTTACACATCCGGCAGGATCCTGATACACTGTGAAAACCCCATACACACCTGGCAGGTTCCTGATCCACTGTCAAACCCCCATACACACCTGGCAGGATCCTGATAAACTATGAAACCCCCAAACACACCTGGCAGGATCCTGATAAACTGTGAAACTCACATAAACACCAGGCAGGATCCTGATTAGATTAGAGATACAGCACTGAAACAGGCCCTTCGGCCCACCGAGTCTGTGCCGAACATCAACCACCCATTTATACTAATCCTACACTAATCCCATATTCCTACCAAACATCCATACCTGTCCCTATATTTCCCTACCTATACGAGTGACAATTTATAATGGCCAATTTACCTACCAACCTGCAAGTCTTTTGGCTTGTGGGAGGAAACCGGAGCACCCGGAGAAAACCCACGCAGACACAGGGAGAACTTGCAAACTCCACACAGGCAGTACCCAGAATCGAACCCGGGTCCCTGGAGCTGTGAGGCTGCGGTGCTAACCACTGCGCCACTGTGCCGCCCCCAATAAACTGTGAAAACCCCTAGACACCTGACAGGATCCTGATACACTGTGAAGACCCCATACATACCTGGCAGGATCCTGATACACAGTGAATCCCCATTCACATCTGGCGGGATCCTGATACACTGTGAAACCCCACACACATGGCAGGTTCCTGATCCACTGTGAAACTCCCATACACACCTGGAAGGATCCTGATACACTGTGAAACCCCATACACACCTGGCAGGATCCTGATGATCCACTGTGAAACCCCATACACACCTGGCAGGATCCTGATACACTGTGAAACCCCCATACACACCTTGAAGGATCCTGATTCACTGTGAAACCCCCATACACACCTGGCAGGATCCTGATCCACTGTGAAACCCCATACACATCTAGCAGGATCCTGATAGACTGTGAACCCCCATTCACACCTGGCAGGATACTGATAAACTTTGAAAACCCCATACACACCTGGCAGGGTCCTGATCCATTGTGAAACGCTCAAACACACCTGGCAGGATCCTGATAAACTATGAAGAGCCAATACACACCTGGCAGGATCCTGATAAACTGTGAAACCCCCATAGACACCTGACAGCATCCTGATACAATGTGAAAACTCCATACATACCTGGCAGGATCCTGATACACAGTGAAACACCATTCACATCTGGTGGGATCCTGATACACTGTGAAACCCCACACACATGGCAGTTTCCTGATCCACTGAGAAACCCCCATACACACCTGGAAGGATCCTGATACACTGTGAAACCACATACACACCTGGCAGGATCCTGATGATACACTGTGAAACCCCATACACACCTGGCAGGATCCTGATACACTGTGAAACCCCCATGCACACCTGGCAGGATCCTGATACACTGTGAAACCCCCATACACACCTGGCTGGATTCTGATAATCTGTGAAACCCCATAAACACCTGGCAGGATCCTGATCAACTGTGAAACCCCATACACAGCTGGCAGGATACTGATCCACTGTGAAAACCCCAAACACACCTGGCAGGATGCTACTCCACTGTGAAAACCCCAAACACACCTGGCAGGATCCTGATACACTGTGAAAACCCCATAAACACCTGGCAGGATCCTGATCCACTGTGAAACCCCATACACACCTGGCAGGATCCTGATACACTGTGAAAACCCCATACACACCTGGCAGGATCCTGATCCACTGTGAAACCCCATTCACACCTGGCTGGATTCTGATACACTGTGAAACCCCATAAACACCTGGCAGGATCCTGATCAACTGTGAAACCCCATACACAGCTGGCAGGATACTGATCCACTGTGAAAACCCCAAACACACCTGGCAGGATCCTGATCCACTGTGAAAAACCCAAACACACCTGGCAGGATCCTGATACACTGTGAAAACCCCATAAACACCTGGCAGGATCCTGATCCACTGTGAAACCCCTTGCACACCTGGCAGGATCCTGATACACTGTGAAAACCCCATACACACCTGGCAGGATCCTGATGCACTGTGAAAACCCCAAACACACCGGGCAGGATCCTGATGAACTGTGAAACTCACATGCACACCAGGCAGGATCCTGATAAACTGTGAAAACCCCTAGACACCTGACAGGATCCTGATACACTGTGAAAACCCCATACATACCTGGCAGGATGCTGACACACAGTGAAACCCCATTCACATCTGGCGGGATCCTGATACACTGTGAAACCCCACACACATGGCAGGTTCCTGATCCACTGTGAAACCCCATACACACCTGGCAGGATCCTGATGATATACTGTGAAAACCCCAAACACACCTGGCAGGATCCTGATGCACTGTGAAACCCCCATACACACCTGGCAGGATTCTGATACATCGTGAAAACCCCATACACACCTGGCAAAATCATGATACACTGTGAAAACCCAGACACACCTCGCAAGATCATGATGCACTGTGAAAACCCATGCACACGTGGCAGGATCCTGATACACTGTGAAACCCCCATACACAACTGGCAGGATCCTGATAAACTATGAAACCCCCAAACACACCTGGCAGGATCCTGATAAACTGTGAAAATCCAATACACACCTGGCAGGATCCTGATACACTGTGAAAACCACATGCACACCTGGCAGGATCCTGATAAACTGTGAAACCCCCATACACACCTGGCAGGATCCTGATAAACTGTGAAACACCTTACACATCCGGCAGGATCCTGATACACTGTGAAAACCCCATACACACCTGGCAGGTTCCTGATCCACTGTCAAACCCCCATACACACCTGGCAGGATCCTGATAAACTATGAAACCCCCAAACACACCTGGCAGGATCCTGATAAACTGTGAAACTCACATAAACACCAGGCAGGATCCTGATTAGATTAGAGATACAGCACTGAAACAGGCCCTTCGGCCCACCGAGTCTGTGCCGAACATCAACCACCCATTTATACTAATCCTACACTAATCCCATATTCCTACCAAACATCCATACCTGTCCCTATATTTCCCTACCACCTACCTACCTACCTATACGAGTGACAATTTATAATGGCCAATTTACCTACCAACCTGCAAGTCTTTTGGCTTGTGGGAGGAAACCGGAGCACCCGGAGAAAACCCACGCAGACACAGGGAGAACTTGCAAACTCCACACAGGCAGTACCCAGAATCGAACCCGGGTCCCTGGAGCTGTGAGGCTGCGGTGCTAACCACTGCGCCACTGTGCCGCCCCCAATAAACTGTGAAAACCCCTAGACACCTGACAGGATCCTGATACACTGTGAAGACCCCATACATACCTGGCAGGATCCTGATACACAGTGAATCCCCATTCACATCTGGCGGGATCCTGATACACTGTGAAACCCCACACACATGGCAGGTTCCTGATCCACTGTGAAACTCCCATACACACCTGGAAGGATCCTGATACACTGTGAAACCCCATACACACCTGGCAGGATCCTGATGATCCACTGTGAAACCCCATACACACCTGGCAGGATCCTGATACACTGTGAAACCCCCATACACACCTTGAAGGATCCTGATTCACTGTGAAACCCCCATACACACCTGGCAGGATCCTGATCCACTGTGAAACCCCATACACATCTAGCAGGATCCTGATAGACTGTGAACCCCCATTCACACCTGGCAGGATACTGATAAACTTTGAAAACCCCATACACACCTGGCAGGGTCCTGATCCATTGTGAAACGCTCAAACACACCTGGCAGGATCCTGATAAACTATGAAGAGCCAATACACACCTGGCAGGATCCTGATAAACTGTGAAACCCCCATAGACACCTGACAGCATCCTGATACAATGTGAAAACTCCATACATACCTGGCAGGATCCTGATACACAGTGAAACACCATTCACATCTGGTGGGATCCTGATACACTGTGAAACCCCACACACATGGCAGTTTCCTGATCCACTGAGAAACCCCCATACACACCTGGAAGGATCCTGATACACTGTGAAACCCCATACACACCTGGCAGGATCCTGATGATACACTGTGAAACCCCATACACACCTGGCAGGATCCTGATACACTGTGAAACCCCCATGCACACCTGGCAGGATCCTGATACACTGTGAAACCCCCATACACACCTGGCTGGATTCTGATAATTTGTGAAACCCCATAAACACCTGGCAGGATCCTGATCAACTGTGAAACCCCATACACAGCTGGCAGGATACTGATCCACTGTGAAAACCCCAAACACACCTGGCAGGATGCTAATCCACTGTGAAAACCCCAAACACACCTGGCAGGATCCTGATACACTGTGAAAACCCCATAAACACCTGGCAGGATCCTGATCCACTGTGAAACCCCATACACACCTGGCAGGATCCTGATACACTGTGAAAACCCCATACACACCTGGCAGGATCCTGATCCACTGTGAAACCCCATTCACACCTGGCTGGATTCTGATACACTGTGAAACCCCATAAACACCTGGCAGGATCCTGATCAACTGTGAAACCCCATACACAGCTGGCAGGATACTGATCCACTGTGAAAACCCCAAACACACCTAGCAGGATCCTGATCCACTGTGAAAAACCCAAACACACCTGGCAGGATCCTGATACACTGTGAAAACCCCATAAACACCTGGCAGGATCCTGATCCACTGTGAAACCCCTTGCACACCTGGCAGGATCCTGATACACTGTGAAAACCCCATACACACCTGGCAGGATCCTGATGCACTGTGAAAACCCCAAACACACCGGGCAGGATCCTGATGCACTGTGAAACCCCCATACACACCTGGAAGGATCCTGAAACATCGTGAAAACCCCATACACACCTGGAAGGATCCTGATGATACACTGTGAAACCCCATACACACCTGGCAGGATCCTGATACACTGTGAAACCCCCATGCACACCTGGCAGGTTCCTGATACACTGTGAAAACCCATACACACCTGGCAGGATCCTGATAAACTGTGAAAACCCCATACACACCTGGCAGGATTCCGGTACACTGTGAAAAGCCCAGACACACCTGGCAGGATCCTGATACACTGTGAAAACCCCAAACACAACTGGCAGGATCCTGATACTCTGTGAAAACCCATACACACCTGGCAGGATCCTGAAACACAGCGAAACCCCCATAGACAACTGGCAGGATCCTGATCCACTGTGAAAACCCCATTCACATCTGGCAGGATCCTGATCCACTGTGAAACCCCATTCACATCTGGCAGGATCCTGATACATTGTGAAAACCCCCATCACACCTGGCAGGATCCTGATCCACTGTGAAACCCCATTCACATCTGGCAGGATCCTGATACACTGTGAAACCCCCATACACACCTGGCTGGATTCTGATACACTGTGAAACCCCATAAACACCTGGCAGGATCCTGATCAACTGTGAAACCCCATACACAGCTGGCAGGATACTGATCCACTGTGAAAACCCCAAACACACCTGGCAGGATCCTGATCCACTGTGAAAACCCCAAACACACCTGGCAGGATCCTGATACACTGTGAAAACCCCATAAACACCTGGCAGGATCCTGATCCACTGTGAAACCCCATACACACCTGGCAGGATACTGATGCACTGTGAAAACCACAAACACACCGGGCAGGATCCTGATGCACTGTGAAACCCCCATATACACCTGGAAGGATACTGATACATCGTGAAAACCCCATACACACCTGGCAAAATCATGATACACTGTGAAAACCCATACACACCTCGCAAGATCATGATATACTGTGAAAACCCATACACACGTGGCAGGATCCTGATACACTGTGAAACCCCCATACACAACTGGCAGGATCCTGATAAACTATGAAACCCCCATACACACCTGGCAGGATCCTGATGAACTGTGAAAATCCAATACACACCTGGCAGGATCCTGATACACTGTGAAAACCCCATACATACCTTGCAGGATCCTGATAAACTTTGAAACCCCCATACAAACCTGGCAGGATCCTGATAAACTGTGAAACAACTGACACATCCGGCAGGATCCTGATACAATGTGAAAACCCCATACACAGCTGGCAGGATCCTGATCCACTGTCAAACCCCCATACACACCTGGCAGGATTCTGATAAACTATGAAACCCCCATACACACCTGGCAGGATCCTGATAAACTGTGAAACTCACATGCACTCCAGGCAGGATTCTGATAAACTATGAAACCCCCACACACACCTGGCAGGATCCTGATGAACTGTGAAACTCACATGCACACCAGGCAGGATCCTGATAAACTGTGAAAACCCCTAGACACCTGACAGGATCCTGATACACTGTGAAAACCCCATACATACCTGGCAGGATGCTGACACACAGTGAAACCCCATTCACATCTGGCGGGATCCTGATACACTGTGAAACCCCACACACATGGCAGGTTCCTGATCCACTGTGAAACCCCATACACACCTGGCAGGATCCTGATGATATACTGTGAAAACCCCAAACACACCTGGCAGGATCCTGATGCACTGTGAAACCCCCATACACACCTGGCAGGATCCTGATACATCGTGAAAACCCCATACACACCTGGCAAAATCATGATACACTGTGAAAACCCAGACACACCTCGCAAGATCATGATGCACTGTGAAAACCCATGCACACGTGGCAGGATCCTGATACACTGTGAAACCCCCATACACAACTGGCAGGATCCTGATAAACTATGAAACCCCCAAACACACCTGGCAGGATCCTGATAAACTGTGAAAATCCAATACACACCTGGCAGGATCCTGATACACTGTGAAAACCACATGCACACCTGGCAGGATCCTGATAAACTGTGAAACCCCCATACACACCTGGCAGGATCCTGATAAACTGTGAAACACCTTACACATCCGGCAGGATCCTGATACACTGTGAAAACCCCATACACACCTGGCAGGTTCCTGATCCACTGTCAAACCCCCATACACACCTGGCAGGATCCTGATAAACTATGAAACCCCCAAACACACCTGGCAGGATCCTGATAAACTGTGACACTCACATACACACCAGGCAGGATCCTGATTAGATTAGAGATACAGCACTGAAACAGGCCCTTCGGCCCACCGAGTCTGTGCCGAACATCAACCACCCATTTATACTAATCCTACACTAATCCCATATTCCTACCAAACATCCATACCTGTCCCTATATTTCCCTACCACCTACCTACCTACCTATACTAGTGACAATTTATAATGGCCAATTTACCTACCAACCTGCAAGTCTTTTGGCTTGTGGGAGGAAACCGGAGCACCCGGAGAAAACCCACGCAGACACAGGGAGAACTTGCAAACTCCACACAGGCAGTACCCAGAATCGAACCCGGGTCCCTGGAGCTGTGAGGCTGCGGTGCTAACCACTGCGCCACTGTGCCGCCCCCAATAAACTGTGAAAACCCCTAGACACCTGACAGGATCCTGATACACTGTGAAAACCCCATACATACCTGGCAGGATCCTGATACACAGTGAATCCCCATTCACATCTGGCGGGATCCTGATACACTGTGAAACCCCACACACATGGCAGGTTCCTGATCCACTGTGAAACTCCCATACACACCTGGAAGGATCCTGATACACTGTGAATCCCCATACACACCTGGCAGGATCCTGATGATCCACTGTGAAACCCCATACACACCTGGCAGGATCCTGATACACTGTGAAACCCCCATACACACCTTGAAGGATCCTGATTCACTGTGAAACCCCCATACACACCTGGCAGGATCCTGATCCACTGTGAAACCCCATACACATCTAGCAGGATCCTGATAGACTGTGAAAACCCCATACACACCTGGCAGGGTCCTGATCCATTGTGAAACGCTCAAACACACCTGGCAGGATCCTGATAAACTATGAAGAGCCAATACACACCTGGCAGGATCCTGATAAACTGTGAAACCCCCATAGACACCTGACAGCATCCTGATACAATGTGAAAACTCCATACATACCTGGCAGGATCCTGATACACAGTGAAACACCATTCACATCTGGTGGGATCCTGATGCACTGTGAAACCCCACACACATGGCAGTTTCCTGATCCACTGAGAAACCCCCATACACACCTGGAAGGATCCTGATACACTGTGAAACCCCATACACACCTGGCAGGATCCTGATGATACACTGTGAAACCCCATACACACCTGGCAGGATCCTGATACACTGTGAAACCCCCATGCACACCTGGCAGGATCCTGATACACTGTGAAACCCCCATACACACCTGGCTGGATTCTGATAATCTGTGAAACCCCATAAACACCTGGCAGGATCCTGATCAACTGTGAAACCCCATACACAGCTGGCAGGATACTGATCCACTGTGAAAACCCCAAACACACCTGGCAGGATCCTGATACACTGTGAAAACCCCATACACACCTGGCAGGATCCTGATGCACTGTGAAAACCCCAAACACACCGGGCAGGATCCTGATGCACTGTGAAACCCCCATACACACCTGGAAGGATCCTGATACATCGTGAAAACCCCATAGACTCCTGGCAAAATCATGATACACTGTGAAAACCCATACACACCTCGCAAGATCATGATATACTGTGAAAACCCATACACACGTGGCAGGATCCTGATACATTGTGAAAGCCCCGTACACAACTGGCAGGATCCTGATAAACTATGAAACCCCCATACACACCTGGCAGGAATCTGATGAACTGTGAAAATCCAATACACACCTGGCAGGATCCTGATACACTGTGAAAACCCCATACACACCTGGCAGGATCCTGATAAACTTTGAAACCCCCATACAAACCTGGCAGGATCCTGATAAACTGTGAAACACCTGACACATCCGGCAGGATGCTGATAGAATGTGAAAACCCCATACACACCTGGCAGGATCCTGATCAACTGTCAAACCCCCGTACACACCTGGCAGGATTCTGATCAACTATGAAACCCCCATACACACCTGGCAGGATCCTGATACACTGTGAAAACCCCATACACACCTGGCAGGATCCTGATAAACTGTGAAAAGCCCAGACACACCTGCCAGGATCCTGATACACTGTGAAAACCCCAAACACAACTTGCAGGATCGTGATACTCTGTGAAAACCCATACACACCTGGCAGGATCCTGAAACACAGCGAAACCCCCATACACAACTGGCAGGATCCTGATCCACTGTGAAAACCCCATTCACACCTGGCAGGATCCTGATCCACTGTGAAACCCCATTCACATCTGGCTGTTTCCTGATAGACTGTGAAACCCCACTCACACCTGGTAGGATCTTAATCCACTGTGAAACCCCATTCACATCTGGCAGGATCCTGATCCACTGTGAAACCCCATTCACATCTGGAAGGATCCTGATACATTGTGAAAACCCCCTTCACACCTGGCAGGATCCTGATCCACTGTGAAACCCCATTCACATCTGGCAGGATCCTGATACACTGTGAAACCCCCATACACACCTGGCTGGATTCTGATAAACTGTGAAACCCCATAAACACCTGGCAGGAGCCTGATCAACTGTGAAACCCCATACACAGCTGGCAGGATACTGATCCACTGTGAAAAACCCAAACACACCTGGCAGGATACTGATCCACTGTGAAAACCACAAACACACCTGGCAGGATCCAGATACACTGTGAAACCCCATACACACCTGGCAGGATCCTGATGATACACTGTGAAACCCCATACACACCTGGCAGGATCCTGATGCACTGTGAAACCCCCATACACACCTTGAAGGATCCTGATACACTGTGAACCCCGTGCGCACCTGGCAAGATCCTGATTCACTGTGAAACCCCCATACACACCTGGCAGGATCATGACACACTGTGTAACTCCCATACACATCCGGCAGGATCCTGATTCACTGTGAAACCCCCAAACACATCTGGCAGGATCCTGATCCACTGTGAAACACCCATACACACCTGGCAGGATCCTGATAATCTATAAAACCCCCAAACACACCTGGCAGGATCCTGATAAACTGTGAAAATCCCATACATAGCTGGCAGGATCCTGATACACTGTGAAACCCCCATACACACCTGGCAGGATCCTGATCCACTGTGAAACCCCCACACACACCTGGCAGGATCCTGATCCACTGTGAAAACCCCATTTACACCTGGCAGAATCCTGATCCACTGTGAAACCCCATTCACAGCTGCCAGGTTCCTGATACACTGTGAAACCCCCTTCACATCTGGCAGGATCCTGATACATTGTGAAAACCGCATTCACACCTGGCAGGATCCTGATATACTGTGAAACCCCACTCACACCTGGTAGGATCCTGATCCACTGTGAAAAACCCATACACACCTGGCAGGATCCTGATCCACTGTGAAAACCCCATTCACACCTGGCAGGATCCTGATGCACTGTGAAAACCCCATACACAGCTGGCAGGATACTGATGCACTGTGAAAAGCCCAAACACACCTGGCAGGATCCAGATACACTGTGAAAACCCCATAAACACCTGACAGGATCCTGATCCACTGTGAAAACCACAAACACACCTGGCAGGATCCAGATACACTGTGAAACCCCATACACACCTGGCAGGATCCTGATGATACACTGTGAAACCCCATACACACCTGGCAGGATCCTGATGCACTGTGAAACCCCCATACACACCTTGAAGGATCCTGATACACTGTGAAACCCCGTGCGCACCTGGCAAGATCCTGATTCACTGTGAAACCCCCATACACACCTGGCAGGATCATGACACACTGTGTAACTCCCATACACATCCGGCAGGATCCTGATTCACTGTGAAACCCCCAAACACATCTGGCAGGATCCTGATCCACTGTGAAACACCCATACACACCTGGCAGGATCCTGATAATCTATAAAACCCCCAAACACACCTGGCAGGATCCTGATAAACTGTGAAAATCCCATACATAGCTGGCAGGATCCTGATACACTGTGAAACCCCCATACACACCTGGCAGGATCCTGATCCACTGTGAAACCCCCACACACACCTGGCAGGATCCTGATCCACTGTGAAAACCCCATTTACACCTGGCAGAATCCTGATCCACTGTGAAACCCCATTCACAGCTGCCAGGTTCCTGATACACTGTGAAACCCCCTTCACATCTGGCAGGATCCTGATACATTGTGAAAACCGCATTCACACCTGGCAGGATCCTGATATACTGTGAAACCCCACTCACACCTGGTAGGATCCTGATCCACTGTGAAAAACCCATACACACCTGGCAGGATCCTGATCCACTGTGAAAACCCCATTCACACCTGGCAGGATCCTGATGCACTGTGAAAACCCCATACACAGCTGGCAGGATACTGATGCACTGTGAAAAGCCCAAACACACCTGGCAGGATCCAGATACACTGTGAAAACCCCATAAACACCTGACAGGATCCTGATCCAATGTGAAATCCCATACACACCTGGCAGGAGACTGATACACTGTGAAAACCCAATACACACCTGGCAGGATCCTGATGCACTGTGAAAACACCAAACACACCTGGCAGGATTCTGATGCACTGTGAAACCCCATACACACCTGGCAGGATCCTGATACAACGTGAAAACCCCATACACACCTGGCAAAATCATGATACACTTTTAAAACCCATACACAACTGGCAAGATCATGATACACTGTGAAAACCCATACACATCTGGCAGGATCCTGATAAGCTATGAAACCCCCATACACACCTGGCAGGATCCTGATGAACTGTGAAAATCCCATACACACCTGACTCGATCCTGATACACTGTGAAAACCCCATACACAGCTGGCAGGATACTGATACACTGTGAAAAACCCAAACACACCTGGCAGGATACTGATCCTCTGTGAAAACCCCAAACACACCTGGCAGGATCCAGATACACTGTGAAACCCCATACACACCTGGCAGGATCCTGATGATACACTGTGAAACCCCATACACACCTGGCAGGATCCTGATGCACTGTGAAACCCCCATACACACCTTGAAGGATCCTGATACACTGTGAAACCCCGTGCGCACCTGGCAAGATCCTGATTCACTGTGAAACCCCCATACACACCTGGCAGGATAATGACACACTGTGAAACTCCCATACACATCCGGCAGGATCCTGATTCACTGTGAAACCCCCAAACACATCTGGCAGGATCCTGATCCACTGTGAAACACCCATACACACCTGGCAGGATCCTGATAAACTATAAAACCCCCAAACACACCTGGCAGGATCCTGATAAACTGTGAATATCCCATACATAGCTGGCAGGATCCTGATACACTGTGAAACCCCCATACACACCTGGCAGGATCCTGATCCACTGTGAAACCCCCACACACACCTGGCAGGATCCTGATCCACTGTGAAAACCCCATTTACACCTGGCAGAATCCTGATCCACTGTGAAACCCCATTCACAGCTGCCAGGTTCCTGATACACTGTGAAACCCCCTTCACATCTGGCAGGATCCTGATACATTGTGAAAACCCCATTCACACCTGGCAGGATCCTGATATACTGTGAAACCCCATGCACATCTGGCAGGATCCTGATACACTGTGAAATCCCCATACACACCTGGCAGGATCCTGATCCACTGTGAAACCCCCATACACACCTGGCAGGATCCTGATAAACTATGAAACCCCCATACACACCTGGCAGGATCCTGATGTACTATGAAAAACCCATACACACCTGGCAGGATCCTGATAAACTGCGAAACCCCCATAGACTCCTGACAGGATCCTGATACACTGAGAAAACGCCATACATACCTAGCAGGATCCTGATACACAGTGAAACCCCAGTCACATCTGGCGGCATCCTGATACACTGTGAAACCCCACACACATGGCAGGTTCCTGATCCACTGAGAAACCCCCATACACACCTGGAAGGATCCTGATACACTGTGAAAACCCATACACACCTGGCAGGATCCTGATGATACACTGTGAAACCCCATACACACCTGGCAGGATCCTGATACACTGTGAAACCCCATACACACCTGAAAGGATCCTGATGATACACTGTGAAACCCCATACACACCTGGAAGGATCCTGATACACTGTGAAATTCCCATGCACACCTGGCAGGATCCTGATACACTGTGAAAACCCCATACACACCTGGCAGGATCCTGATAAACTGTGAAAACCCCATACACACCTGGCAGGATTTCGATACACTGTGAAAAGCCCAGACACACCTGGCAGGATCCTGATACACTGTGAAAACCCCAAACACAACTGGCAGGATCCTGATACTCTGTGAAAACCCATACACACCTGGCAGGATCCTGAAACACAGCGAAACCCCCATACACAACTGGCAGGATCCTGATCCACTGTGAAAACCCCATTCACACCTGGCAGGATCCTGATCCACTGCGAAACCCCATTCACATCTGCCAGTTTCCTGATACACTGTGAAACCACACTCACACCTGGTAGGATCTTAATCCACTGTGAAACCCCATTCACATCTGGCAGGATCCTGATCCACTGTGAAACCCCATTCACATCTGGCAGGATCCTGATACATTGTGAAAACCCCCTTCACACCTGGCAGGATCCTGATCCACTGTGAAACCCCATTCACATCTGGCAGGATCCAGATACACTGTGAAACCCCATAAACACCTGGCAGGATCCTGATCAACTGTGAAACCCCATACACAGCTGGCAGGATACTGATCCACTGTGAAAACCCCAAACACACCTGGCAGGATCCTGATCCACTGTGAAAACCCCAAACACACCTGGCAGGATCCTGATACACTGTGAAAACCCCATAAACACCTGGCAGGATCCTGATCCACTGTGAAACCCCATTCACACCTGGCAGGATCCTGATACACTGTGAAAACCCCATACACACCTGGCAGGATCCTGATGCACTGTGAAAACCCCAAACACACCGGCCAGGATCCTGATGCACTGTGAAACCCCCATACACACCTGGAAGGATCCTGATACATCGTGAAAACCCCATACACACCTGGAAGGATCCTGATGATACACTGTGAAACCCCATACACACCTGGCAGGATCCTGATACACTGTGAAACCCCCATGCACACCTGGCAGGATCCTGATACACTGTGAAAACCCATACACACCTGGCAGGATCCTGATAAACTGTGAAAACCCCATACACACCTGGCAGGATTCCGGTACACTGTGAAAAGCCCAGACACACCTGGCAGGATCCTGATACACTGTGAAAACCCCAAACACAACTGGCAGGATCCTGATACTCTGTGAAAACCCATACACACCTGGCAGGATCCTGAAACACAGCGAAACCCCCATACACAACTGGCAGGATCCTGATCCACTGTGAAAACCCCATTCACATCTGGCAGGATCCTGATCCACTGTGAAACCCCATTCACATCTGGCAGGATCCTGATACATTGTGAAAACCCCCTTCACACCTGGCAGGATCCTGATCCACTGTGAAACCCCATTCACATCTGGCAGGATCCTGATACACTGTGAAACCCCCATACACACCTGGCTGGATTCTGATAAACTGTGAAACCCCATAAACACCTGGCAGGAGCCTGATCAACTGTGAAACCCCATACACAGCTGGCAGGATACTGATCCACTGTGAAAACCCCAAACACACCTGGCAGGATACTGATCCACTGTGAAAACCCCAAACACACCTGGCAGGATCCATATACACTGTGAAACCCCATACACACCTGGCAGGATCCTGATGATACACTGTGAAACCCCATACAAACCTGGCAGGATCCTGATGCACTGTGAAACCCCCATACACACCTTGAAGGATCCTGATACACTGTGAAACCCCGTGCGCACCTGGCAAGATCCTGATGCACTGTGAAACCCCCATACACACCTGGCAGGATGATGATACACTGTGAAACTCCCATACACATCCGGCAGGATCCTGATTCACTGTGAAACCCCCAAACACATCTGGCAGGATCCTGATCCACTGTGAAACACCCAACACACCTGGCAGGATCCTGATAAACTATAAAACCCCCAAACACACCTGGCAGGATACTGATAAACTGTGAAAATCCCATACATAGCTGGCAGGATCCTGATACACTGTGAAACCCCCATACACACCTGGCAGGATCCTGATCCACTGTGAAACCCCCACACACACCTGGCAGGATCCTGATCCACTGTGAAAACCCCATTTACACCTGGCAGAATCCTGATCCACTGTGAAACCCCATTCACAGCTGCCAGGTTCCTGATACACTGTGAAACCCCCTTCACATCTGGCAGGATCCTGATACATTGTGAAAACCCCATTCACACCTGGCAGGACCCTGATATACTGTGAAACCCCACTCACACCTGGTAGGATCCTGATCCACTGTGAAAAACCCATACACACCTGGCAGGAACCTGATCCACTGTGAAAACCCCATTCACACCTGGCAGGATCCTGATGCACTGTGAAAACCCCATACACAGCTGGCAGGATCCTGATGCACTGTGAAAAGCCCAAACACACCTGGCAGGATCCAGATACACTGTGAAAACCCCATAAACACCTGACAGGATCCTGATCCACTGTGAAAGCCCATACACACCTGGCAGGAGACTGATACACTGTGAAAACCCAATACACACCTGGCAGGATCCTGATGCACTGTGAAAACACCAAAGACACCTGGCAGGATTCTGATGCACTGTGAAACCCCATACACACCTGGCAGGATCCTGATACATCGTGAAGACCCCATACACACCTGGCAAAATCATGATACACTTTTAAAACCCATACACAACTGGCAAGATCATGATACACTGTGAAAACCCATACACACCTGGCAGGATCCTGATAAACTATGAAACCCCCATACACACCTGGCAGGATCCTGATGAACTGTGAAAATCCCATACACACCTGGCAGGATCCTGATACACTGTGAAAACCCCATACACACCTGGCAGGGTCCTGATAAACTGTGAAACCCCATGCACATCTGGCAGGATCCTGATATACTGTGAAATCCCCATACACACCTGGCAGGATCCTGATCCACTGTGAAACCCCCATACACACCTGGCAGGATCCTGATAAACTATGAAACCCCCATACACACCTGGCAGGATCCTGATGTACTATGAAAAACCCATACACACCTGGCAGGATCCTGATAAACTGCGAAACCCCCATAGACTCCTGACAGGATCCTGATACACTGAGAAAACGCCATACATACCTAGCAGGATCCTGATACACAGTGAAACTCCAGTCACATCTGGCGGCATCCTGATACACTGTGAAACCCCACACACATGGCAGGTTCCTGATCCACTGAGAAACCCCCATACACACCTGGAAGGATCCTGATACACTGTGAAAACCCCATACACACCTGGCAGGATCCTGATGATACACTGTGAAACCCCATACACACCTGTCAGGATCCTGATACACTGTGAAACACCATACACACCTGGAAGGATCCTGATGATACACTGTGAAACCCCATACATACCTGGAAGGATCCTGATACACTGTGAAATTCCCATGCACACCTGGCAGGATCCTGATACACTGTGAAAACCCCATACACACCTGGCAGGATCCTGATAAACTGTGAAAACCCCATACACACCTGGCAGGATTTCGATACACTGTGAAAAGCCCAGACACACCTGGCAGGATACTGATACACTGTGAAAACCCCAAACACAACTGGCAGGATCCTGATACTCTGTGAAAACCCATACACACCTGGCAGGATCCTGAAACACAGCGAAACCCCCATACACAACTGGCAGGATCCTGATCCACTGTGAAAACCCCATTCACACCTGGCAGGATCCTGATCCACTGCGAAACCCCATTCACATCTGCCAGTTTCCTGATACACTGTGAAACCACACTCACACCTGGTAGGATCTTAATCCACTGTGAAACCCCATTCACATCTGGCAGGCTCCTGATCCACTGTGAAACCCCATTCACATCTGGCAGGATCCTGATACATTGTGAAAACCCCCTTCACACCTGGCAGGATCCTGATCCACTGTGAAACCCCATTCACATCTGGCAGGATCCAGATACACTGTGAAACCCCATAAACACCTGGCAGGATCCTGATCAACTGTGAAACCCCATACACAGCTGGCAGGATACTGATCCACTGTGAAAACCCCAAACACACCTGGCAGGATCCTGATCCACTGTGAAAACCCCAAACACACCTGGCAGGATCCTGATACACTGTGAAAACCCCATAAACACCTGGCAGGATCCTGATCCACTGTGAAACCCCATTCACACCTGGCTGGATTCTGATACACTGTGAAACCCCATAAACACCTGGCAGGATCCTGATCAACTGTGAAACCCCATACACAGCTGGCAGGATACTGATCCACTGTGAAAACCCCAAACACACCTGGCAGGATCCTGATCCACTGTGAAAACCCCAAACACACCTGGCAGGATCCTGATACACTGTGAAAACCCCATAAACACCTGGCAGGATCCTGATCCACTGTGAAACCCCTTGCACACCTGGCAGGATCCTGATACACTGTGAAAACCCCATACACACCTGGCAGGATCCTGATGCACTGTGAAAATCCCAAACACACCGGGCAGGATCCTGATGCACTGTGAAACACCCATACACACCTGGAAGGATCCTGATACATCGTGAAAACCCCATACACACCTGGAAGGATCCTGATGATACACTGTGAAACCCCATACACACCTGGCAGGATCCTGATACACTGTGAAACCCCCATGCACACCTGGCAGGATCCTGATAAACTGTGAAAACCCCATACACACCTGGCAGGATTCCGGTACACTGTGAAAAGCCCAGACACACCTGGCAGGATCCTGATACACTGTGAAAACCCCAAACACAACTGGCAGGATCCTGATACTCTGTGAAAACCCATACACACCTGGCAGGATCCTGAAACACAGCGAAACCCCCATACACAACTGGCAGGATCCTGATCCACTGTGAAAACCCCATTCACATCTGGCAGGATCCTGATCCACTGTGAAACCCCATTCACATCTGGCAGGATCCTGATACAATGTGAAAACCCCCTTCACACCTGGCAGGATCCTGATCCACTGTGAAACCCCATTCACATCTGGCAGGATCCTGATACACTGTGAAACCCCCATACACACCTGGCTGGATTCTGATACACTGTGAAACCCCATAAACACCTGGCAGGATCCTGATCAACTGTGAAACCCCATACACAGCTGGCAGGATACTGATCCACTGTGAAAACCCCAAACACACCTGGCAGGATCCTGATCCACTGTGAAAATCCCAAACACACCTGGCAGGTTCCTGATACACTGTGAAAACCCCATAAACACCTGGCAGGATCCTGATCCACTGTGATACCCCATACACACCTGGCAGGATCCTGATACACTGTGAAAACCCCATACACACCTGGCAGGATCCTGATGCACTGTGAAAACCCCAAACACACCGGGCAGGATCCTGATGCACTGTGAAACCCCCATATACACCTGGAAGGATCCTGATACATCGTGAAAACCCCATACACACCTGGCAAAATCATGATACACTGTGAAAACCCATACACACCTCGCAAGATCATGATATACTGTGAAAACCCATACACACGTGGCTGGATCCTGATACACTGTGAAACCCCCATACACAACTGGCAGGATCCTGATAAACTATGAAACCCCCATACACACCTGGCAGGATCCTGATGAACTGTGAAAATCCAATACACAGCTGGCAGGATCCTGATACACTGTGAAAACCCCATACATACCTGGCAGGATCCTGATAAACTTTGAAACCCCCATACAAACCTGGCAGGATCCTGATAAACTGTGAAACAACTGACACATCCGGCAGGATCCTGATACAATGTGAAAACCCCATACACACCTGGCAGGATCCTGATCCACTGTCAAACCCCCATACACACCTGGCAGGATTCTGATAAACTATGAAACCCCCATACACACCTGGCAGGATCCTGATAAACTGTGAAACTCACATGCACACCAGGCAGGATTCTGATAAACTATGAAACCTCCACACACACCTGGCAGGATCCTGATGAACTGTGAAACTCACATGCACACCAGGCAGGATCCTGATAAACTGTGAAAACCCCTAGACACCTGACAGGATCCTGATACACTGTGAAAACCCCATACATACCTGGCAGGAAGCTGACACACAGTGAAACCCCATTCACATCTGGCGGGATCCTGATACACTGTGAAACCCCACACACATGGCAGGTTCCTGATCCACTGTGAAACCCCATACACACCTGGCAGGATCCTGATGATATACTGTGAAAACCCCAAACACACCTGGCAGGATCCTGATGCACTGTGAAACCCCCATACACACCTGGCAGGATCCTGATACATCGTGAAAACCCCATACACACCTGGCAAAATCATGATACACTGTGAAAACCCAGACACACCTCGCAAGATCATGATGCACTGTGAAAACCCATGCACACGTGGCAGGATCCTGATACACTGTGAAACCCCCATACACAACTGGAAGGATCCTGATAAACTATGAAACCCCCAGACACACCTGGCAGGATCCTGATAAACTGTGAAAATCCAATACACACCTGGCAGGATCCTGATACACAGTGAAAACCCCATGCACACCTGGCAGGATCCTGATAAACTGTGAAACCCCCATACACACCTGGCAGGATCCTGATAAACTGTGAAACACCTTACACATCCGGCAGGATCCTGATACACTGTGAAAACCCCATACACACCTGGCAGGATCCTGATCCACTGTGAAACCCCCATACACACCTGGCAGGATCCTGATAAACTATGAAACCCCAAACACACCTGGCAGGATCCTGATAAACTGTGAAACTCACATACACACCAGGCAGGATCCTGATAAACTGTGAAAACCCCTAGACACCTGACAGGATCCTGATACACTGTGAAAACCCCAGACATACCTGGCAGGATCCTGATACACAGTGAAATCCCATTCACATCTGGCGGGATCCTGATACACTGTGAAACCCCACACACATGGCAGGTTCCTGATCCACTGTGAAACTCCCATACACACCTGGAAGGATCCTGATACACTGTGAAACCCCATACACACCTGGCAGGATCCTGATGATACACTTTGAAACCCCATACACACCTGGCAGGATCCTGATACACTGTGAAACCCCCATACACACCTTGAAGGATCCTGATTCACTGTGAAACCCCCATACACACCTGGCAGGATCCTGATCCACTGTGAAACCCCATACACATCTAGCAGGATCCTGATAGACTGTGAACCCCCATTCACACCTGGCAGGATACTGATAAACTGTGAAAACCCCATACACACCTGGCAGGGTCCTGATCCATTGTGAAACCCTCATACACACCTGGCAGGATCCTGATAAACTATGAAGAGCCAATACACACCTGGCAGGATACTGATACACTGTGAAAACCCCATACACACCTGGCAGGATCCTGATAAACTTTGAAACCCCCATACAAACCTGGCAGGATCCTGATAAACTGTGAAACACCTGACACATCCAGCAGGATGCTGATACAATGTGAAAACCCCATACACACCTGGCAGGATCCTGATCAACTGTCAAACCCCCGTACACACCTGGCAGGATTCTGATCAACTGTGAAACCCCCATACACACCTGGCAGGATACTGATACACTGTGAAAACCCCATACACACCTGGCAGGATCCTGATAAACTGTGAAAACCCCATACACACCTGGCAGGATTCCGATACACTGTGAAAAGCCCAGACACACCTGCCAGGATCCTGATACACTGAAAACCCCAAACACAACTTGCAGGATCCTGATACTCTGTGAAAACCCATACACACCTGGCAGGATCCTGAAACACTGCGAAACCCCCATACACAACTGGCAGGATCCTGATCCACTGTGAAAACCCCATTCACACCTGGCAGGATCCTGATCCACTGTGAAACCCCATTCACATCTGGCTGTTTCCTGATACACTGTGAAACCCCACTCACACCTGGTAGGATCTTAATCCACTGTGAAACCCCATTCACATCTGGCAGGATCCTGATCCACTGTGAAACCCCATTCACATCTGGAAGGATCCTGATACATTGTGAAAACCCCCTTCACACCTGGCAGGATCCTGATCCACTGTGAAACCCCATTCACATCTGGCAGGATCCTGATACACTGTGAAACCCCCATACACACCTGGCTGGATTCTGATCAACTGTGAAACCCCATAAACACCTGGCAGGAGCCTGATCAACTGTGAAACCCCATACACAGCTGGCAGGATACTGATCCACTGTGAAAACCCCAAACACACCTGGCAGGATACTTATCCACTGTGAAAACCCCAAACACACCTGGCAGGATCCTGATCCACTGTGAAAACCCCAAACACACCTGGCAGGATCCTGATACACTGTGAAAACCCCATAAACACCTGGCAGGATCCTGATCCACTGTGAAACCCCATACACACCTGGCAGGATCCTGATACACTGTGAAAACCCCATACACACCTGGCAGGATCCTGATGCACTGTGAAAACCCCAAACACACCGGGCAGGATCCTGATGCACTGTGAAACCCCCATACACACCTGGAAGGATCCTGATACATCGTGAAAACCCCATACACACCTGGCAAAATCATGATACACTGTGAAAACCCATACACACCTCGCAAGATCATGATATACTGTGAAAACCCATACACACGTGGCAGGATCCTGATACATTGTGAAAGCCCCAAACACAACTGGCAGGATCCTGATAAACTATGAAACCCCCATACACACCTGGCAGGAACCTGATGAACTGTGAAAATCCAATACACACCTGGCAGGATCCTGATACACTGTGAAAACCCCATACACACCTGGCAGGATCCTGATAAACTTTGAAACCCCATACAAACCTGGCAGGATCCTGATAAACTGTGAAACACCTGACACATCCGGCAGGATGCTGATACAATGTGAAAACCCCATACACACCTGGCAGCATCCTGATCAACTGTCAAACCCCCGTACACACCTGGCAGGATTCTGATCAACTATGAAACCCCCATACACACCTGGCAGGATCCTGATAAACTGTGAAACTCACATGCACACCAGGCAGGATCCTGATAAACTGTGAAAACCCCTAGACACCTGACAGGATCCTGATACACTGTGAAACCCCCATACTCACCTGGCAGGATCCTGATCCACTGTGAAACCCCATACACATCTAGCAGGATCCTGATAGAATGTGAAACCCCATTCATACCTGGCAGGATACTGATCAACTGTGAAAACTCCATACACACCTGGCAGGGTCCTGATCCACTGTGAAACCCCCATACACACCTGGCAGTATCCTGATAAACTGTGAAACCCCCATAGACACCTGACAGGATCCTGATACACTGTGAAAACCCCATTCACATCTGGCGGGATCCTGATACACTGTGAAACCCCACACACCTGGCAGGTTCCTGATCCACTGAGAAACCCCCATACACACCTGGAGAGATCCTGATACACTGTGAAACCCCATACACACCTGGCAGGATCCTGATGATACACTGTGAAACCCCATACACACCTGGCAGGATCCTGATACACTGTGAAACCCCCATACACACCAGGAAGGATCCTGATACACTGTGAAACCCCAAACGCACCTGGCAGGATCCTGATGCACTGTGAAAACCCCATACACACCTGGCAGGATCCTGATACACTGTGAAAACCCCAGACACACCTGGCAGGATGCTGATACACTGTGAAACCGCAAACACAACTGGCAGGATCCTGATACTCTTTGAAAACCCATACACACCCGGCAGGATCCTGAAACACAGTGAAACCCCAATACACACCTGGCAGGATCCTGATCCACTGTGAAAACCCCATTCACACCTGGCAGGATCCTGATCCACTGTGAAACCCCATTCACATCTGGCAGGTTCCTGATACACTGCGAAACCCCACTCACACCTGGCAGGATTTTAATCCACTGTGAAACCCCATTCACATCTGGCAGGATCCTGATCCACTGTGAAACCCCATTCACATCTGGCAGGATCCTGATACATTGTGAAAACCCCATTGACACCTGGCAGGATCCTGATCCACTGTGAAACCCCATAAACACCTGGCAGGATCCTGATCAACTGTGAAACCCCATACACATCTGGCAGGATACTGATCCACTGTGAAAACCCCAAACACACCTGGCAGGATCCTGATCCACTGTGAAAACCCCAAACAAACCTGGCAGGATCCTGATACACTGTGAAAACCCCATAAACACCTGGCAGCATCCTGATACATTGTGAAACCCCATACACACCTGGCAGGATCCTGATACACTGCGAAAACCCCATACACACCTGGCAGGATCCTGATGCACTGTGAATACCCCAAACACACCTGGCAGGATCCTGATGCACTGTGAAACCCCCATACACACCTGGCAGGATCCTGATGCACTGTGAAACCCCCATACACACCTGGCAGGATCCTGATACACTGTGAAAACCCCATACACACCTGGCAGGATCCTGATGCACTGTGAAAACCCCAAACACACCTGGCAGGATCCTGATGCACTGTGAAACCCCCATACACACCTGGCAGGATCCTGATACACTGTGAAAACCCCATTCACACCTGGCAGGATCCTGATCCACTGTGAAACCCCATTCACATCTGGCAGGTTCCTGATACACTGCGAAACCCCACTCACACCTGGCAGGATTTTAATCCACTGTGAAACCCCATTCACATCTGGCAGGATCCTGATCCACTGTGAAACCCCATTCACATCTGGCAGGATCCTGATACATTGTGAAAACCCCATTGACACCTGGCAGGATCCTGATCCACTGTGAAACCCCATAAACACCTGGCAGGATCCTGATCAACTGTGAAACCCCATACACATCTGGCAGGATACTGATCCACTGTGAAAACCCCAAACACACCTGGCAGGATCCTGATCCACTGTGAAAACCCCAAACAAACCTGGCAGGATCCTGATACACTGTGAAAACCCCATAAACACCTGGCAGCATCCTGATACATTGTGAAACCCCATACACACCTGGCAGGATCCTGATACACTGCGAAAACCCCATACACACCTGGCAGGATCCTGATGCACTGTGAATACCCCAAACACACCTGGCAGGATCCTGATGCACTGTGAAACCCCCATACACACCTGGCAGGATCCTGATGCACTGTGAAACCCCCATACACACCTGGCAGGATCCTGATACACTGTGAAAACCCCATACACACCTGGCAGGATCCTGATGCACTGTGAAAACCCCAAACACACCTGGCAGGATCCTGATGCACTGTGAAACCCCCATACACACCTGGCAGGATCCTGATACATTGTGAAAACCCCATGAACACCTGGCAGGATCCTGATCCACTGTGAAACCCCATACACACCTGGCAGGATCCTGATACACTGTGAAAACCCCATACACACCTGGCAGGATCCTGATGCACTGTGAAACACCCATACACACCTGGAAGGATCATGATACATCGTGAAAAACCCATACACACCTGGCAAAATCATGATACACTGTGAAAACCCATACACACCTCGCAAGATCATGATATACTGTGAAAACCCATACACACGTGGCAGGATCCTGATACACTGTGAAACCCCCATACACAACTGGCAGGATCCTGATAAACTATGAAACCCCCATACACACCTGGCAGGATCCTGATGAACTGTGAAAATCCAATACACACCTGGCAGGATCCTGATACACTGTGAAAACCCCAAACACACCTGGCCGGATCCTGATGCACTGTGAAACCCCCATACACACCTGGCAGGATCCTGATACATCGTGAAAACCCCATACACACCTGGCAAAATCATGAGACACTGTGAAAACCCATACACACCTCGCAAGATCATGATACACTGTGAAAACCCATACACACGTGGCAGGATCCTGATGCACTGTGAAACCCCATACACAACTGGCAGGATCCTGATAAACTATGAAACCCCCATGCACACCTGGCAGGATCCTGATAAACTGTGAAACCCCCATACACACCTGGCAGGATCCTGAGAAACTGTGAAACACCTTACACATCCGTCAGGATCCTGATACACTGTGAAAACCCCATACACACCTGGCAGGATCCTGATCCACTTTCAAACCCCCATACACACCTGGCAGGATCCTGATAAACTATGAAACCCCCAAACACACCTGGCAGGATCCTGATAAACTGTGAAAACCCCATACACACCTGGCAGGATCCTGATCCACTGTCAAACCCCCATACACACCTGGCAGGATCCTGAGAAACTATGAAACCCCCATACACACCTGGCAGGATCCTGATAAACTGTGAAAAACCCAAACACACCTGGCAGGATCCTGAAACACTGTGAAAACCCCATAAACACCTGACAGGATCCTGATCCACTGTGAAACCCCATACACACCTGGCAGGATCCTGATACACTGTGAAAACCCCATACACACCTGGCAGGATCCTGATGCACTGTGAAATCCCCAAACACACCTGGCAGGATCCTGATGCACTGTGAAACCCCCATACACACCTGGCAGGATCCTGATACACTGTGAAAGCCCCATGAACACCTGGCAGGATCCTGATCCACTGTGAAACCCCATACACACCTGGCAGGATCCTGATACACTGTGAAAACCACATACACACCTGGCAGGATCCTGATGCACTGTGAAACACCCATACACACCTGGAAGGATCATGATACATCGTGAAAAACCCATACACACCTGGCAAAATCATGATACACTGTGAAAACCCATACACACCTCGCAAGATCATGATATACTGTGAAAACCCATACACACGTGGCAGGATCCTGATACACTGTGAAACCCCCATACACAACTGGCAGGATCCTGATAAACTATGAAACCCCCATACACACCTGGCAGGATCCTGATGAACTGTGAAAACCCCATGCACACCTGGCAGGATCCTGATGATACACTGTGAAAACCCCAAACACACCTGGCCGGATCCTGATGCACTGTGAAACCCCCATACACACCTGGCAGGATCCTGATACATCGTGAAAACCCCATACACACCTGGCAAAATCATGATACACTGTGAAAACCCATACACACCTCGCAAGATCATGATACACTGTGAAAACCCATACACACGTGGCAGGATCCTGATGCACTGTGAAACCCCATACACAACTGGCAGGATCCTGATAAACTATGAAACCCCCATGCACACCTGGCAGGATCCTGATAAACTGTGAAACCCCCATACACACCTGGCAGGATCCTGAGAAACTGTGAAACACCTTACACATCCGTCAGGATCCTGATACACTGTGAAAACCCCATACACACCTGGCAGGATCCTGATCCACTTTCAAACCCCCATACACACCTGGCAGGATCCTGATAAACTATGAAACCCCCAAACACACCTGGCAGGATCCTGATAAACTGTGAAACTCACATACACACCAGGCAGGATCCTGATAAACTGTGAAAACCCCTAGACACCTGACAGGATCCTGATACACTGTGAAAACCCCAGACATACCTGGCAGGATCCTGATACACAGTGAAACCCCATTCACATCTGGCGGGATCCTGATACACTGTGAAACCCCACACACATGGCAGGTTCCTGATCCACTGTGAAACTCCCATACATACCTGGAAGGATCCTGATACACTGTGAAACCCCATACACACCTGGCAGGATCCTGATGATACACTGTGAAACCCCATACACACCTGGCAGGATCCTGATACACTGTGAAACCCCCATACACACCTTGAAGGATCCTGATTCACTGTGAAACCCCCATACACACCTGGCAGGATCCTGATCCACTGTGAAACCCCATTCACATCTGGCAGTTTCCTGATAGACTGTGAAACCCCACTCACACCTGATAGGATCTTAATCCACTGTGAAACCCCATTCACATCTGGCAGGATCCTGATTCACTGTGAAACCCCATTCACATCTGGCAGGATCCTGATACATTGTGAAAACCCCCTTCACACCTGGCAGGATCCTGATCCACTGTGAAACCCCATTCACATCAGGCAGGATCCTGATACACTGTGAAACCCCATACACACCTGGCTGGATTCTGATACACTGTGAAACCGCATAAACACCTGGCAGGATCCTGATCAACTGTGAAACCCCATACACAGCTGGCAGGATACTGATCCACTGTGAAAACCCCAAACACACCTGGCAGGATCCTGATCCACTGTGAAAACCCCAAACACACCTGGCAGGATCCTGATACACTGTGAAAACCCCATAAACTCCTGGCAGGATCCTGATCCACTGTCAAACCCCATACACACCTGGCAGGATCCTGATACACTGTGAAAGCCCCATACACACCTGGCAGGATCCTGATGCACTTTGAAAACCCCAAACACACCGGGCAGGATCCTGATGCACTGTGAAACCCTCATACACACCTGGAAGGATCCTGATACACTGTGAAAACCCCATACACACCTGGCAGGATCCTGATGCACTGTGAAAACCCCAAACACACCTGGCAGGATCCTGATGCACTGTGAAACCCCCATACACACCTGGCAGGATCCTGATACACTGTGAAAACCCCATGAACACCTGGCAGGATCCTGATCCACTGTGAAACCCCATACACACCTGGCAGGATCCTGATAAACTGTGAAAACCCCATACACACCTGGCAGGATCCTGATGCACTGTGAAACACCCATACACACCTGGAAGGATCATGATACATCGTGAAAAACCCATACACACCTGGCAAAATCATGATATACTGTGAAAACCCATACACACCTCGCAAGATCATGATATACTGTGAAAACCCATACACACGTGGCAGGATCCTGATACACTGTGAAACCCCCATACACAACTGGCAGGATCCTGATAAACTATGAAACCCCCATACACACCTGGCAGGATCCTGATGAACTGTGAAAACCCCATGCACACCTGGCAGGATCCTGATGATACACTGTGAAAACCCCAAACACACCTGGCCGGATCCTGATGCACTGTGAAACCCCCATACACACCTGGCAGGATCCTGATACATCGTGAAAACCCCATACACACCTGGCAAAATCATGATACACTGTGAAAACCCATACACACCTCGCAAGATCATGATACACTGTGAAAACCCATACACACGTGGCAGGATCCTGATGCACTGTGAAACCCCATACACAACTGGCAGGATCCTGATAAACTATGAAACCCCCATGCACACCTGGCAGGATCCTGATAAACTGTGAAACCCCCATACACACCTGGCAGGATCCTGAGAAACTGTGAAACACCTTACACATCCGTCAGGATCCTGATACACTGTGAAAACCCCATACACACCTGGCAGGATCCTGATCCACTTTCAAACCCCCATACACACCTGGCAGGATCCTGATAAACTATGAAACCCCCAAACACACCTGGCAGGATCCTGATAAACTGTGAAACTCACATACACACCAGGCAGGATCCTGATAAACTGTGAAAACCCCTAGACACCTGACAGGATCCTGATACACTGTGAAAACCCCAGACATACCTGGCAGGATCCTGATACACAGTGAAACCCCATTCACATCTGGCGGGATCCTGATACACTGTGAAACCCCACACACATGGCAGGTTCCTGATCCACTGTGAAACTCCCATACATACCTGGAAGGATCCTGATACACTGTGAAACCCCATACACACCTGGCAGGAACCTGATGATACACTGTGAAACCCCATACACACCTGGCAGGATCCTGATACACTGTGAAACCCCCATACACACCTTGAAGGATCCTGATTCACTGTGAAACCCCCATACACACCTGGCAGGATCCTGATCCACTGTGAAACCCCATTCACATCTGGCAGTTTCCTGATAGACTGTGAAACCCCACTCACACCTGATAGGATCTTAATCCACTGTGAAACCCCATTCACATCTGGCAGGATCCTGATTCACTGTGAAACCCCATTCACATCTGGCAGGATCCTGATACATTGTGAAAACCCCCTTCACACCTGGCAGGATCCTGATCCACTGTGAAACTCCATTCACATCAGGCAGGATCCTGATACACTGTGAAACCCCATACACACCTGGCTGGATTCTGATACACTGTGAAACCGCATAAACACCTGGCAGGATCCTGATCAACTGTGAAACCCCATACACAGCTGGCAGGATACTGATCCACTGTGAAAACCCCAAACACACCTGGCAGGATCCTGATCCACTGTGAAAACCCCTAACAGACCTGGCAGGATCCTGATACACTGTGAAAACCCCATAAACTCCTGGCAGGATCCTGATCCACTGTCAAACCCCATACACACCTGGCAGGATACTGATACACTGTGAAAGCCCCATACACACCTGGCAGGATCCTGATGCACTTTGAAAACCCCAAACACACCGGGCAGGATCCTGATGCACTGTGAAACCCCCATACACACCTGGAAGGATCCTGATACATCGTGAAAACCCCATACACACCTGGCAAAATCATGATACACTGTGAAAACCCATACACACCTCGCAAGATCATGATATACTGTGAAAACCCATACACACGTGGCAGGATCCTGATACACTGTGAAACCCCCATACACAACTGGCAGGATCCTGATAAACTATGAAACCCCCATACACACCTGGCAGGATCCTGATGAACTGTGAAAATCGAATGCACAGCTGGCAGGATCCTGATACACTGTGAAAACCCCATTCACACCTGGCAGGATCCTGATAAACTTTGAAACCCCCATACACACCTGGCAGGATTCTGATAAACTATGAAACCCCCATACACACCTGGCAGGATCCTGATAAACTGTGAACCTCACATGCACACCAGGCAGGATCCTGATAAACTGTGAAAACCCCTAGACACCTGACAGGACCCTGATACACTGTGAAAACCCCATACATACCTGGCAGGATCCTGACACACAGTGAAACACCATTCACATCTGGCGGGATCCTGATACACTGTGAAACCCCACAAACATGGCAGGTTCCTGATCCACTGTGAAACCCCATACACACCTGGCAGGATCCAGATGATACTCTGTGAAACCCCATACACACCTGGCAGGATCCAGATACACTGTGAAACCCCCATACTCACCTGGCAGGATCCTGATCCACTGTGAAAACCCCATACACATCTAGCAGGATCCTGATAGACTGTGAAACCCATTCACACCTGGCAGGATACTGATAAACTGTGAAAACCCCATACACACCTGGCAGGGTCCTGATCCACTGTGAAACCCCCATACACACCTGGCAGTATCCTGATAAACTAGGAAAAGCCAATACACACCTGGCAGGATTCTGATACACTGTGAAAACCCCATACACACCTGGCAGGATCCTGATACACTGTGAAAAGCCCAGACACACCTGGCAGGATCCTGATACACTGTGAAAACCCCAGACACACCTGGCAGGATGCTGATACACTGTGAAAACCCCAAACACAACTGGCAGGTTCCTGATACTCTGTGAAAACCCATACACACCTGGCAGGATCCTGATCCACTGTGAAACCCCATTCACACCTGGCAGGATCCTGAAACACAGTGAAGCCCCCATACACACCTGGCAGGATCCTGATCCACTGTGAAAACCCCATTCACACCTGGCAGGATCCTGATCCACTGTGAAACCCCATTCACATCTGGCAGGTTCCTGATACACTGCGAAACCCCACTCACACCTGGCAGGATTTTAATCCGCTGTGAAACCCCATTCACATCTGGCAGGATCCTGATACATTGTGAAAACCCCATTCACACCTGGCAGGATCCTGATCCACTGTGAAACCCCAATAACACCTGGCAGGATCCAGATCAACTGTGAAACCCCATACACACCTGGCAGGATACTGATCAACTGTGAAAACCCCAAACACACCTGGCAGGATCCTGATCCACTGTGAAAACCCCAAACAAACCTGGCAGGATCCTGATACACTGTGAAAACCCAACAAACACCTGGCAGGATCCTGATGCACTGTGAAACCCCCATACACAATTGGAAGGATCCTGATACATCGTGAAAACCCCATACACATCTGGCCAAATCATGATACACTGGGAAAACCCATACACACCTCGCAAGATCATGATATACTGTGAAAACCCATACACACGTGGCAGGATCCTGATACACTGTGAAATCCCCATACACAACTGGCAGGATCCTGATAAACTATGAAACCCCCATACACACCTGGCAGGATCCTGATGAACTGTGAAAATCCAATACACACCTGGCAGGATCCTGATACACTGTGAAAACCCCATACACACCTGGCAGGATCCTGATCAACTTTGAAACCCCCATACAAATCTGGCAGGATCCTGATAAACTGTGAAACACCTGACACATCCGGCAGGATCCTGATACAATGTGAAAACCCCATACACACCTGGCAGTATCCTGATCCACTGTCAAACCCCCATACACACCTGGCAGGATTCTGATAAACCATGAAACCCCCATACACACCTGGCAGGATCCTGATAAACTGTGAAACTCACATGCACACCAGGCAGGATCCTGATAAACTGTGAAAACCCCTAGACACCTGACAGGATCCTGATACACTGTGAAAACCCCACACATAGCTGGCAGGATCCTGACACACAGTGAAACCCCATTCACATCTGGCGGGATCCTGATACACTGTGAAACCCCACACACATGGCAGGTTCCTGAACCACTGTGAAACCCCATACACACCTGGCAGGATCCTGATGATACACTGTGAAACCCCATACACACCTGGCAGGATCCTGATACACTGTGAAACCCCCATACTCACCTGGCAGGATCCTGATCCACTGTGAAACCCCATACGCATCTAGCAGGATCCTGATAGACTGTGAAACCCCATTCACACCTGGCAGGATACTGATAAACTGTGAAAACCCCATACACACCTGGCAGGATTCTGATACACTGTGAAAAGCCCAGAAACACCTGGCAGGATCCTGATACACTGTGAAAACCCCAGACACACCTGGCAGGATGCTGATACACTGTGAAAACCCCAAACACAACTGGCAGGATCCTGATACTCTGTGAAAACCCATACACACCTGGCAGGATCCTGAAACACAGTGAAGCCCCCATACACACCTGGCAGGATCCTGATCCACTGTTAAAACCCCATTCACACCTGGCAGGATCCTGATCCACTGTGAAACCCCATTCACATCTGGCAGGATTCTGATACATTGTGAAAACCCCATTCACACCTGGCAGGATCCTGATCCACTGTGAAACCCCATAAACACCTGGCAGGATCCAGATCAACTGTAAAACCCCATACACACCTGGCAGGATACTGATCCACTGTGAAAACCCCAAACACACCTGGCAGGATCCTGATCCACTGTGAAAACCCCAAACAAACCTGTCAGGATCCCGATACACTGTGAAAACCCCACAAACACCTGGCAGGATCCTGATCCACTGTGAAACCCCATACACACCTGGCAGGATCCTGATACATTGTGAAAACCCAATACACACCTGGCAGGATACTGATGCATTGTGAAACCCCCATACACACCTGGCAGGATCCTGTTACATCGTGAAAACCCCATACACACCTGGCAAAATCATGATACAATGTGAAAACCCGTACACACCTCGCAAGATCATGATACACTGTGAAAACCCATACACACCTGGCAGGATCCTGATGCACTGTGAAACCTCCATACACAACTGGCAGGATCCTGATAAACTATGAAACCCCCATACACACCTGGCAGGATCCTGATAAACTGTGAAAATCCAATACACACCTGGCAGGATCCTGACACACAGTGAAAACCCCATACACATCTGGCAGGATCCTGATAAACTGTGAAAACCCCATACACACCTGGCAGGATCCTGATAAAATGTGAAACAACTTACACATCTGGCAGGATCCTGATAAACTGTGAAAAACCCATACAAACCTGGCAGGATCCTGATCCACTGTCAAACCCCCATACACACCTGGCAGGATCCTGAGAAACTATGAAACCCCCATACACACCTGGCAGGATCCTGATAAACTGTGAAAACCCCAAACACACCTGGCAGAATCCTGATACACTGTGAAAACCCCATAAACACCTGGCAGGATCCTGATCCACTGTGAAACCCCATACACACCTGGCAGGATCCTGATACACTGTGAAAACCCCATACACACCTGGCAGGATCCTGATGCACTGTGAAAACCCCAAACACACCTGGCAGGATCCTGATGCACTGTGAAACCCCCATACACATCTGGCAGGATCCTGATACATCGTGAAAAGGCCATACACACCTGGCAAAATCATGATACACTGTGAAAACCCATACGCACCTCGCAAGTTCATGATACACTGTGAAAACCCATACACACGTGGCAGGATCCTGATACACAGTGAAAACCCCATACACACCTAGCAGGATCCTGATAAACTGTGAAAACCCCATACACACCTGGCAGGATTCTGATACACTGTGAAAAGCCCAGACACACCTGGCAGGATGCTGATACACTGTGAAAACCCCAAACACAACTGGCAGGATCCTGATACTGTGTGAAAACCCATACACACCTGGCAGGATCCTGATCCACTGTGAAACCCCATTCACATCTGGCAGGTTCCTGATACACTGCAAAACCCCACTCACACCTGGCAGGATTTTAATCCACTGTGAAACCCCATTCACATCTGGCAGTATCCTGATCCACTGTAAAACCCCATTCACATCTGGCAGGATCCTGATACATTGTGAAAACCACTTTCACACCTGGCAGGATCCTGATCCACTGTGAAACCCCATAAACACCTGGCAGGATCCAGATCAACTGTGAAACCCCATACACACCTGGCAGGATACTGATTCACTGTGAAAACCCCAAACACACCTGGCAGGATCCTGATCCACTGTGAAAACCCCAAACAAACCTGGCAGGATCCTGATACACTGTGAAAACCCCATAAACACCTGGCAGGATCCTGATCCACTGTGAAACCCCATACACACCTGGCAGGATCCTGATACACTGTGAAAACCCCATACACACCTGGCAGGTTTCTGATGCACTGTGAATACCCCAAACACACCTGGCAGGATCCTGATGCACTGTGAAACCCCCATACACACCTGGCAGGATCCTGTTACATCGTGAAAACCCCATACACACCTGGCAAAATCATGATACAATGTGAAAACCCATGCACACCTCGCAAGATCATGATACAATGTGAAAACCCATACACACGTGGGCGGATCCTGAGACACTGTGAAACCCCCATACACAACTGGCAGGATCCTGATACACTGTGAAAACCCCATACACATCTGGCAGGATCCTGATAAACTGTGAAACCCCCATACACACCTGGCAGGATCCTGATAAACTGTGAAACAACTTACACATCTGGCAGGATCCTGATAAACTGTGAAAACCCCATAAACACCTGGCAGGATCCTGATCCACTGTGAAACCCCATACACACCTGGTAGGATCCTGATCCACTGTCAAACCCCCATACACACCTGGCAGGATCCTGATAAACTGTGAAAACCCCAAACACACCTGGCAGGATCCTGATACACTGTGAAAACCCCATAAACACCTGGCAGGATCCTGATCCACTGTGAAACCCCCATACACAACTGGCAGGATCCTGATAAACTATGAAACCCCCAAAAACACCTGGCAGGATCCTGATAAACTGTGAAAATCCAATACACACCTGGCAGGATCCTGATAAACTGTGAAACCCCCATACACACCTGGCAGGATCCTGATAAACTGTGAAACACCTTACACATCCGGCAGGATCCTGATACACTGTGAAAACCCCATACACCCCTGGCAGGATCCTGATCCACTGTCAAACCCCCATACACACCTGGCAGGATCCTGATAAACTATGAAACCCCCAAACACACCTGGCAGGATCCTGATAAACTGTGAAACTCACATACACACCAGGCAGGATCCTGATAAACTGTGAAAACCCCATACATACCTGGCAGGATCCTGATACACAGTGAAACCCCATTCACATCTGGCGGGATCCTGATACACTGTGAAACCCCACACACATGGGAGGTTCCTGATCCACTGTGAAACTCCCATACACACCTGGAAGGATCCTGATACACTGTGAAACCCCATATACACCTGGCAGGATCCTGATGATCCACTGTGAAACCCCATTCACATCTGGCAGTTTCCTGATACACTGTGAAACCCCACTCACACCTGATAGTATCTTAATCCACTGTGAAACCCCATTCACATCTGGCAGGATCCTGATCCACTGTGAAACCCCATTCACATCTGGCAGGATCCTGATACATTGTGAAAACCCCCTTCACACCTGGCAGGATCCTGATCCACTGTGAAACCCCATTCACATCTGGCAGGATCCTGATACACTGTGAAACCCCATACACACCTGGCTGGATTCTGATACACTGTGAAACCCCATAAACACCTGGCAAGATCCTGATCAACTGTGAAACCCCATACACACCTGGCAGGATACTGATCCACTGTGAAAACCCCAAACACACCTGGCAGGATCCTGATCCACAGTGAAAACCCCAAACACACCTGGCAGGATCCTGATACACTGTGAAAACCCCATAAACACCTGGCAGGATCCTGATCCACTGTGAAAAACCCATACACACCTGGCAGGATCCTGATACACTGTGAAAACCCCATACACACCTGGCAGGATCCTGGTGCACTGTGAAACTCCCATACACACCTGGCAGGATCCTGATACATCGTGAAAACCCCATACACACCTGGCAAAATCATGATACACTGTGAAAACCCATACACACCTCGCAAGATCATGATATACTGTGAAAACCCATACACACGTGGCAGGATCCTGATAAACTGTGAAACCCCCATACACAACTGGCAGGATCCTGATAAACTATGAAACCCCCATACACACCTGGCAGGATCCTGATAAACTGTGAAAATCCAATACACAGCTGGCAGGATCCTGATACATTGTGAAAACCCCATACACACCTGGCAGGATCCTGATAAACTTTGAAACCCCCATACACACCTGGCAGGATCCTGATAAACTGTGAAACACCTGACACATCTGGCAGGATCCTGATCCACTGTCAAACCCCCATACACACCTGGCAGGATTCTGATAAACTATGAAACCCCCAAACACACCTGGCAGGATCCTGATAAACTGTGAAACTCACATACACACCAGGCAGGATCCTGATAAACTGTGAAAACCCCTAGACACCTGACAGGATCCTGATACACTGTGAAAACCCCAGACATACCTGGCAGGATCCTGATACACGGTGAAACCCCATTCACATCTGGCGGGATCCTGATACACTGTGAAACCCCACACACATGGCAGGTGCCTGATCCACTGTGAAACTCCCATACACACCTGGAAGGATCCTGATACACTGTGAAACCCCATACACACCTGGCAGGATCCTGATGATGCACTGTGAAACCGCATACACACCTGGCAGGATCCTGATACACTGTGAAACCCCCATACACACCTTGAAGGATCCTGATTCACTGTGAAACCCCATACACATCTAGCAGGATCCTGATAGACTGTGAAAAGCCCATTCACACCTGGCAGGATACTGATAAACTGTGAAAACCCCAAACACACCTGGCAGGGTCCTGATCCATTGTGAAACCCTCATACACACCTGGCAGGATCCTGATAAACTATGAAGCGCCAATACACACCTGGCAGGATCCTGATAAACTGTGAAACCCCCATAGACACCTGACAGCATCCTGATACAATGTGAAAACTCCATACATACCTGGCAGGATCCTGATACACAGTGAAACCCCATTCACATCTGGTGGGATCCTGATACACTGTGAAACCCCACACACATGGCAGGTTCCTGATCCACTGAGAAACCCCCATACACACCTGGAAGGATCCTGATACACTGTGAAACCCCATACACACCTGGCAGGATCCTGATGATACACTTTGAAACCCCATACACACCTGGCAGGATCCTGATACACTGTGAAACCCCATACACACCTGGCAGGATCCTGATGATACACTGTGAAACCCCATATTCACCTGGCAGGATACTGATACAGTGTGAAACCCCCATGCACACCTGGCAGGATCCTGATACACTGTGAAAACCCCATACACACCTGGCAGGATCCTGATAAACTGTGAAAACCCCATACACACCTGGCAGGATTCCGATACACTGTGAAAAGCCCAGACACACCTGGCAGGATCCTGATACACTGTGAAAACCCCAAACACAACTGGCAGGATCCTGATACTCCGTGAAAACCCATACACACCTGGCAGGATCCTGAAACACAGCGAAACCCCCATACACACCTGGCAGGATCCTGATCCACTGTGAAACCCCATTCACATCTGGCAGTTTCCTGATACACTGTGAAACCCCACTCACAACTGGTAGGATCTTAATCCACAGTGAAACCCCATTCACATCTGGCAGGATCCTGATCCACTGTGAAACCCCATTCACATCTGGCAGGATCCTGATACATTGTGAAAACCCCCTTCACACTTGGCAGGATCCTGATCCACTGTGAAACCCCATTCACATCTGGCAGGATCCTGATACACTGTGAAACCCCCATACACACCTGGCTGGATTCTGATGCACTGTGAAACCCCATAAACACCTGGCAGGATCCTGATCAACTGTGAAACCCCTTACACAGCTGGCAGGATATTGATCCACTGTGAAAACCCCAAACACACCTGGCAGGATCCTGATACACTGTGAAAACCCCATAAACACCTGGCAGGATCCTGATCCACTGTGAAACCCCATACACACCTGGCAGGATCCTGATACACTGTGAAAACCCCATACACACCTGGCAGGATCCTGATGCACTGTGAAAACCCCAAACACACCGGGCAGGATCCTGATGCACTGTGAAAGCCCCATACACACCTGGAAGGATCCTGATACATCGTGAAAACCCCATACACACCTGGCAAAATCATGATACACAGTGAAAACCCATACACACCTCGCAAGATCATGATATAATGTGAAAACCCATACACACGTGGCAGGATCCTGATCCACTGTCAAACCCCCAGACACACCTGGCAGGATTCTGATAAACTATGAAACCCCCATACACACCTGGCAGGATCCTGATAAACTGTGAAACTCACATGCACACCAGGCAGGATCCTGATAAACTGTGAAAACCCCTAGACACCTGACAGGATCCTGATACACTGTGAAAACCCCATCCATACCTGGCAGGATCCTGACACACAGTGAAACCCCACACTCATGGCAGGTCCCTGATCCACTGTGAAACCCCATACACACCTGGCAGGATCCTGATGATACACTGTGAAACCCCATAAACCTGGCAGGATCCTGATACACTGTGAAACCCCCATACATAGCTTGAAGGATCCTGATTCACTGTGAAACCCCCATACTCACCTGGCAGGATCCTAATCCACTGTGAAACCCCATACACATCAGACAGGATCCTGATACACTGTGAAAACCCCATACATACGTGGCAGGATCCTGATACACAGTGAAACCCCATTCACATCTGGCGGGATCCTGATACACTGTGAAACCCCATACACACCTGGCAGGATCCTGATACACTGTGAAACCCCAAACGCACCTGGCAGGATCCTGATGCACTGTGAAAACCACATACACACCTGGCAGGATCCTGATACACTGTGAAAACCCCAGACACACCTGGCAGGATGCTGATACACTGTGAAAACCCCAAACACAACTGGCAGGATCCCGGTACTCTGTGAAAACCTATACACACCTGGCAGGATCCTGAAACACAGTGAAACCCCCATACACACCTGGCAGGATCCTGATCCACTGTGAAAACCCCATTCACACCTGGCAGGATCCTGATCCACTGTGAAACCCCATTCACATCTGGCGGGATCCTGATACACTGTGAAACCCCATACACACCTGGCAGGATACTGATCCACTGTGAAAACCCCAAACACACCTGGCAGGATCCTGATCCACTGTGAAAACCCCAAACACACCTGGCAGGATCCTGATACACTGTGAAAACCCCATAAACACCTGGCAGGATCCTGATCCACTGTGAAACACCATACACACCGTGCAGGATCCTGATCCACTGTGAAAACCCCATACACACCTGGCAGGATCCTGATGCACTGTGAAACCCCCATACACACCTGGAAGGATCCTGATACATCGTGAAAACCCCATACACACCTGGCAAAATCATGATACACTGTGAAAACCCATACACACCTCGCAAGATCATGATACACTGTGAAAACCCATACACACGTGGCAGGATCCTGATACACAGTGAAACCCCCATACACAACTGGCAGGTAACTGATAAACTATGAAACCCCCATACACACCTGGCAGGATCCTGATGAACTGTGAAAATCCAATACACACCTGGCAGGATCCTGATACACTGTGAAAACCCCATACACACCTGGCAGGATCCTGATAAACTTTGAAACCCCTATACACACCTAGCAGGATCCTGATAAACGGTGAAACACCTGACACATCCGGCAGGATCCTGATACAATGTGAAAACCCCATACACACCTGGCAGGATCCTGATCCACTGTCAAACCCCCATACACACCTGGCAGGATCCTGATACACTGTGAAAAGCCCATAAACACCTGGCAGGATCCTGATCCACTGTGAAACCCCATACACACCTGGCAGGATCCTGATGCACTGTGAAAACCCCATACACACCTGGCAGGATCCTGATGCACTGTGAATACCCCAAACACACCTGGCAGGATCCTGATGCACTGTGAAACCCCCATACACACCTGGCAGGATCCTGATAAACTGTGAAACAACTTACACATCTGGCAGGATCCTGATAAACTGTGAAAACCCCATACACACCTGGCAGGATCCTGATCCACTGTCAAACCCCCATACACACCTGGCAGGATCCTGAGAAACTATGAAACCCCCATACACACCTGGCAGGATCCTGATAAACTGTGAAAACCCCAAACACACCTGGCAGGATCCTGATACACTGTGAAAACCCCATAAACACCTGGCAGGATCCTGATCCACTGTGAAACCCCATACACACCTGGCAGGATCCTGATGCACTGTGAAACCCCCATACACACCTGGCAGGATCCTGATACATCGTGAAAACCCCATACACACCTGGCAAAATCATGATACACTGTGAAAACCCATACACACCTCGCCAGATCATGATACACTGTGAAAACCCATACACACGTGGCAGGATCCTGATACACTGTGAAACCCCCAAACACAACTGGCAGGATCCTGATAAACTATGAAACCCCCAAACACACCTGGCAGTATCCTGATAAACTGTGAAAATCGAATACACACCTGGCAGGATCCTGATACACTGTGAAAACCCCATGCACACCTGGCAGGATCCTGATAAACTGTGAAACCCCAATACACACCTGGCAGGATCCTGATAAACTGTGAAACACCTTACACATCCGGCAGGATCCTGATACACTGTGAATACCCCATACACACCTGGCAGGATCCTGATCCACTGTCAAACCCCCATACACACCTGGCAGGATCCTGATAAACTATGAAACCCCCAAACACACCTGGCAGGATCCTGATAAACTGTGAAACTCACATACACACCAGGCAGGATCCTGATAAACTGTGAAAACCCCTAGACACCTGACAGGATCCTGATACACTGTGAAAACCCCATACATACCTGGCAGGATCCTGATACACAGTGAAACCCCATTCACATCTGGCGGGATCCTGATACACTGTGAAACCCCACACACATGGCAGGTTCCTCATCCACTGTGAAACTCCCATACACACCTGGAAGGATCCTGATACACTGTGAAACCCCATATACACCTGGCAGGATCCTGATGATACACTGTGAAACCCCATACACAGCTGGCAGGATCCAGATACAATGTGAAACCCCACTCACACCTGGTAGGATCTTAATCCACTGTGAAACCCCATTCACATCTGGCAGGTTCCTGATCCACTGTGAAACCCCATTCACATCTGGCAGGATCCTGATACATTGTGAAAACCCCCTTCACACCTGGCAGGATCCTGATCCACTGTGAAACCCCATTCACATCTGGCAGGATCCTGATACACTGTGAAACCCCATACAACCTGGCTGGATTCTGATACACTGTGAAACCCCATAAACACCTGGCAGGATCCTGATCAACTGTGAAACCCCATACACACCTGGCAGGATACTGATCCACTGTGAAAACCCCAAACACACCTGGCAGGATCCTGATCCACTGTGAAAACCCCAAACACACCTGGCAGGATCCTGATACACTGTGAAAACCCGATAAACACCTGGCAGGATCCTGATGCACTGTGAAACCCCATACACACCTGGCAGGATCCTGATCCACTGTGAAAACCCCATACACACCTGGCAGGATCCTGATGCACTGTGAAACCCCCATACACACCTTGAAGGATCCTGATACATCGTGAAAACCCCATACACACCTGGCAAAATCATGATACACTGTGAAAACCCATACACACCTCGCAAGATCATGATACACTGTGAAAACCCATACACACGTGGCAGGATCCTGATACACTGTGAAACCCCCATACACAACTGGCAGGTAACTGATAAACTATGAAACCCCCATACACACCTGGCAGGATCCTGATGAACTGTGAAAATCCAATACACACCTGGCAGGATCCTGATACACTGTGAAAACCCCATACACACCTGGCAGGATCCTGATAAACTTTGAAACCCCCATACACACCTAGCAGGATCCTGATAAACTGTGAAACACCAGACACATCCGGCAGGATCCTGATACAATGTGAATACCCCATACACACCTGGCAGGATCCTGATCCACTGTCAAACCCCCATACACACCTGGCAGGATTCTGATAAACTATGAAACCCCCATACACACCTGGCAGGATCCTGATAAACTGTGAAACTCACATGCACACCTGGCAGGATCCTGATAAACTGTGAAAACCCCTAGACACCTGACAGGATCCTGATAAACTGTGAAAACACCATACATACCTGGCAGGATCCTGACACACAGTGAAACCCCATTCACATCTGGCGGGATCCTGATACACTGTGAAACCCCACACACATGGCAGGTTCCTGATCCACTGTGAAACCCCATACACACCTGGCAGGATCCTGATGATACACTGTGAAAACCCCAAACTCACCTGGCAGGATGCTGATGCACTGTGAAACCCCCATACACACCTGGCAGGATCCTGATACATCGTGAAAACCCCATACACACCTGGCAAAATCATGATACACTGTGAAAACCCATACACACCTCGCAAGATCATGATACACTGTGAAAACCCCATACACAACTGGCAGGATCCTGATAAACTGTGAAACCCCAAAACACTCCTGGCAGGATCCTGATAAACTGTGAAAATCCAATACACACCTGGCAGGATCCTGATACACTGTGAAAACCACATGCACACCTGGCAGGATCCTGATATACTGTGAAACACCTTACACATCCGGCAGGATCCTGATACACTGTGAAAACCCCATACACACCTGGCAGGATCCTGATAAACTGTGAAACACCTTACACATCCGGCAGGATCCTGATACACTGTGAAAACCCCATACACACCTGGCAGGATCCTGATCCACTGTCAAACCCCCATACACATCTGGCAGGATCCTGATAAACTAAGAAACCCCCAAACACACCTGGCAGGATCCTGATAAACTGTGAAACTCACATACACACCAGGCAGGATCCTGATAAACTGTGAAAACCCCTAGACACCTGACAGGATCCTGATACACTGTAAAAACCCCATACATACCTGGCAGGATCCTGATACACAGTGAAACCCCATTCACATCTGGCGGGATCCTGATACACTGTGAAACCCCACACACATGGCAGGTTCCTGATCCACTGTGAAATTCCCATACACACCTGGAAGGATCCTGATACACTGTGAAAACCCATACACACCTGGCAGGATCCTGATGATACACTGTGAAACCCCATACACACCTGGCAGAATCCTGATACACTGTGAAACCCCCTTACACACATTGAAGGATCATGATTCACTGTGAAACCCCCATACACACCTGGCAGGATCCTGATCCACTGTGAAACCCCAGACACATCTAGCAGGATCCTGATAGACTGTGAACCCCCATTCACACCTGGCAGGATACTGATAAACTGTGAAAACCCCATACACACCTGGCAGGGCCCTGATCCATTGTGAAACCCTCATACACACCTGGCAGGATCCTGATAAACTATGAAGAGCCAATACACACCTGGCAGGATCCTGATAAACTGTGAAACCCCCATAGACACCTGACAGGATTCTGATACAATGTGAAAACTCCATACATACCTGGCAGGATCCTGATACACAGTGAAACCCCATTCACATCTGGCGGAATCCTGATACACTGTGAAACCCCACACACATGGCAGGTTCCTGATCCACTGAGAAACCCCCATACACACCTGGAAGGATCCTGATACACTGTGAAACCCCATACACACCTGGCAGGATACTGATGATACACTGTGAAACCCCATACACGCCTGGCAGGATCCTGATACACTGTGAAACCCCATACACACCTGGCAGGATCCTGATGATACACTGTGAAACCCCAGACACACCTGGCAGGATCCTGATACACTGTGAAACACCCATGCACACCTGGCAGGATCCGGATACACTGTGAAAAACCCATACGCACCTGGCAGGATACTGATAAACTGTGAAAACCCCATACACACCTGGCAGGATTCCGAAACACTGTGAAAAGCCCAGACACACCTGGCAGGATCCTGATACTCTGTGAAAACCCATACACACCTGGCAGGATCCTGAAACACAGCGAAACCCCCATACACAACTGGCAGGATCCTGATCCACTGTGAAACCCCATTCACATCTGGCAGTTTCCTGATACACTGTGAAACCCCACTCACACCTGGTAGGATCTTATTCCACTGTGAAACCCCATTCACATCTGGCAGGATTCTGATACACTGTGAAACCCCATTCACATCCGGCAGGATCCTGATACATTGTGAAAACCCCCTTCACACCTGGCAGGATCCTGATCCACTGTGAAAACCCCAAACACACCTGGCAGGATCCTGATCCACTGTGAAAACCCCAAACACACCTGGCAGGATCCTGATACACTGTGAAAACCCCATAAACACCTGGCAGGATCCTGATCCACTGTCAAACCCCATACACACCTGGCAGGATCCTGATACACTGTTAAAACCCCATACACACCTGGCAGGATCCTGATGCACTGTGAAAACCCCAAACACACCGGGCAGGATCCTGATGCACTGTGAAAACCCCAAACACACCTGGAAGGATCCTGATACATCGTGAAAACCCCATACACACCTGGCAAAATCATGATACACTGTGAAAACCCATACACACCTCGCAAGATCATGATATACTGTGAAAACCCATACACACGTGGCAGGATCCTGATACACTGTGAAACCCCCATACACACCTGGCAGGATCCTGATGAACTGTGAAAATCCAATACACACCTGGCAGGATCCTGATACACTGTGAAAACCCCATACACACCTGGCAGGATCCTGATAAACTTTGAAACCCCCAAACAAACCTGGCAGGATCCTGATAAAGTGTGAAACACCAGACACATCCGGCAGGATCCTGATACAATGTGAAAACCCCATTCACATCTGGCGGGATCCTGATACACTGTGAAACCCCACACACATGGCAGGTGCCTGATCCACTGTGAAACCCCATACACACCTGGCAGGATCCTGATGATACACTGTGAAACCCCATACACACCTGGCAGGAACCTGATACACTGTGAAACCCCCCATACTCACCTGGCAGATTCCTGATCCACTGTGAAACCCCATACACATCTAGCAGTATCCTGATAGACTGTGAAACCCCATTCACCCCTGGCAGGATACTGATAAACTGTGAAAACCCCATACACACCTGGCAGGGTCCTGATCCACTGTGGAACCCCCATACACACCTGGCAGTATCCTGATAAACTATGAAAAGCCAATACACACCTGGCAGGATCCTGATAAACTGTGAAAACCCCATAGACACCTGAAAGGATCCTGATACACTGTGAAAACCCCACACATACCTGGCAGGATCCTGATACACCGTGAAACCCCATTCACATCTGGCGGGATCCTGAAACACTGTGAAACCCCACACACCTGGCAGGTTCCTGATCCACAGAGAAACCCCCATACACACCTGGAAAGATCCTGATACACTGTGAAACCCCATACACACCTGGCAGGATCCTGATGATGCACTGTGAAACCCCATACACACCTGGCAGGATCCTGATACACTGTGAAACCCCCATACACACCAGGAAGGATCCTGATACACTGTGAAACCCCAAACGCACCTGGCAGGATCCTGATGCACTGTGAAACTCACATGCACACCTGGCAGGATCCTGATACACTGTGAAACTCCCACACACATCTGGCAGGATTCTGATTCACTGTGAAACCCCCATACACACCTGGCAGGATCCTGATAAACTGTGAAACCCCTTACACATCTGTCAGGATCCTGATACACTGTGAAAACCCCATACACACTTGGCAGGATCCTGATCCACTGTGAAACCCCATGACACACCTGGCAGGAGCCTGATAAACTATGAAACCCCCATACACACCTGGTAGGATCCTGATAAACTGTGAAACCCACATACACACCAGGCAGGATCCTGATAAACTGTGAAATCCCCATAGACACCTGGCAAAATCATGATACACTGTGAAAACCCATACACACCTCGCAAGATCATGATACACTGTGAAAACCCATACACACGTGGCAGGATCCTGATCCACTGTGAAACCCCCATACACACCTGGCAGGATCCTGATAAACTATGAAAATCCAATACACACCTGGCAGGATTCTGATACACTGTGAAAAACCCATACACACCTGGCAGGATCCTGATAAACTGGAAAACCCCCATACACACCTGGCAGGATCCTGATCAACTGTGAAACACCTTACACATCTGGCAGGATCCTGATACACTGTGAAAACCCCATACAAACCTGGCAGGATCCTGATCCACTGTCAAACCCCCATACGCACCTGGCAGGATCCTGATAAACTATGAAACCCCGATACACACCTGGCAGGATCCTGAAAAACTGTGAAACTCACATACACACCAGGCCGGATCCTGATAAACTGTGAAAACCCCATAGACACCTGACAGGATCCTGATACACTGTGAAAACCCGATAAACACCTGGCAGGATCCTGATACACAGTGAAACCCCATTCACATCTGGCGGGATCCTGATACACTGCGAAACCCCACACACATTGCAGGTTCCTCATCCACTGTGAAACTCCCATACACACCAGGAAGGATCCTGATACACTGTGAAACCCCAAACGCACCTGGCAGGATCCTGATACACAGTGAAACCCCATACACACCTGGCAGGATCCTGATACACTGTGAAACCCCCATACTCACCTGGCAGGATCCTGATCCACTGTGAAACCCCATACACATCTAGCAGGATCCTGATAGACTGTGAAACCCCATTCACACCTGGCAGGATTCTGATAAACTATGAAACCCCCATACACACCTGGCAAGATCCTGATAATCTGTGAAACTCACATGCACACCAGGCAGGATCCTGATAAACTGTGAAAACCCCTAGACACCTGACAGGATCCTGATACACTATGAAAACCCCCAACATACCTTGCAGGATCCTGACACACAGTGAAACCCCATTCACATCTGGCGGGATCCTGATACACTGTGAAACCCCATACACACCTGGCAGGATCCTGATGATACACTGTGAAACCCCATACACACCTGGCAGGATCCTGATACACTGTGAAACCCCCTTACACACCTTGAAGGATCCTGATTCACTGTGAAACCCCCATACACACCTGGCAGGATCCTGATCCACTGTGAAACCCCAGACACATCTAGCAGGATCCTGATAGACTGTGAACCCCCATTCACACCTGGCAGGAGCATGATAAACTATGAAACCCCCATATTCACCTGGCAGGATCCTGATAAACTGTGAAACCCACAGACACACCAGGCAGGATCCTGATAAACTGTGAAATCCCAATAGACACCTGGCAAAATCATGACACACTGTGAAAACCCATACACACCTCGCAAGATCATGATACACTGTGAAAACCCATACACACGTGGCAGGATCCTGATCCACAGTGAAACCCCCATACACACCTGGCAGGATCCTGATAAACTATGAAAATCCAATACACACCTGGCAGGATCCTGATACACTGTGAAAACCCCATACACACCTGGCAGGATCCTAATAAACTGTGAAACCCCCATACACACCTGGCAGGATCCTGATCAACTGTGAAACACCTTACACATCTGGCAGAATCCTGATACACTGTGAAAACCCCAAACACACCTGGCAGGATCCTGATACACTGTGAAAACCCCATAAACACCTGGCAGGATCCTGATCCACTGTGAAACCCCATACACACCTGGCAGGATCCTGAGACACTGTGAAAACCCCATACACACCTGGCAGGATCCTGATGCACTGTGAAAACCCCAAACACACCGGGCAGGATCCTGATGCACTGTGAAACCCCCATACACACCTGGAAGGATCCTGATACATCGTGAAAACCCCATACACACCTGGCAAAATCATGATACACTGTGAAAACCCACACACACCTCGCAAGATCATGATATACTGTGAAAACCCATACACACGTGGCAGGATCCTGATACACTGTGAAACCCCCATACACAACTGGCAGGATCCTGATAAACTATGAAACCCCCATACACACCTGGCAGGATCCTGATGAACTGTGAAAATCCAACACACACCTGGCAGGATCCTGATACACTGTGAAAACCCCATACACACCTGGCAGGATCCTGATAAACTTTGATACCCCCAAACAAACCTGGCAGGATCCTGATAAAGTGTGAAACACCAGACACATCCGGCAGGATCCTGATACAATGTGAAAAACCCATACACACCTGGCAGGATCCTGATCCACTGTCAAACCCCCATACACACCTGGCAGGATTCTGATAAACTATGAAACCCCCATACACACCTGGCAGGATCCTGATAAACTGTGAAACTCACATGCACACCAGGCAGGATCCTGATAAACTGTGAAAACCCCTAGACACCTGACAGGATCCTGATACACTGTGAAAACCCCAAACATACCTGGCAGGATCCTGACACACAGTGAAACCCCATTCACATCTGGCGGGATCCTGATACACTGTGAAACCCCACACACATGGCAGGTTCCTGATCCACTGTGAAACCACATACACACCTGGCAGGATACTGATGATACACAGTGAAACCCCATACACACCTGGCAGGATCCTGATACACTGTGAAACCCCCATACTCACCTGGCAGGATCCTGATCCACTGTGAAACCCCATACACATCTAGCAGGATCCTGATAGACTGTGAAACCCCATTCACACCTGGCAGGATTCTGATAAACTATGAATCCCCCATACACACCTGGCAGGATCCTGATAAACTGTGAAACTCACATGCACACCAGGCAGGATCCTGATAAACTGTGAAAACCCCTAGACACCTGACAGGATCCTGATACACTATGAAAACCCCAAACATACCTGGCAGGATCCTGACACACAGTGAAACCCCATTCACATCTGGCGGGATCCTGATACACTGTGAAACCCCATACACACCTGGCAGGATCCTGATGATACACTGTGAAACCCCATACTCACCTGGCAGGATCCTGATACACTGTGAAACCCCCTTACACACCTTGAAGGATCCTGATTCACTGTGAAACCCCCATACACACCTGGCAGGATCCTGATCCACTGTGAAACCCCAGACACATCTAGCAGGATCCTGATAGACTGCGAACCCCCATTCACATCTGGCAGGATACTGATAAACTGTGAAAACCCCATATACACCTGGCAGGGCCCTGATCCATTGTGAAACCCTCAAACACACCTGGCAGGATCCTGATAAACTATGAAGAGCCAATACACACCTGGCAGGATCCTGATAAACTGTGAAACCCCCATAGACACCTGACAGCATCCTGATACAATGTGAAAACTCCGTACATACCTTGCAGGATCCTGATACACAGTGAAACCCCATTCACATCTGGCGGAATCCTGATACACTGTGAAACCCCACACACATGGCAGGTTCCTGATCCACTGAGAAACCCCCATACACACCTGGAAGGAACCTGATACACTGTGAAACCCCATACACACCTGGCAGGATACTGATGATACACTGTGAAACCCCATACACACCTGGCAGGATCCTGATACACTGTGAAACCCCATACACACCTGGCAGGATCCTGATGATACACTGTGAAACCCCATACACACCTGGCAGGATCCTGATACACTGTGAAACCCCATACACACCTGGCAGGATCCTGATACACTGTGAAAACCCCATACACACCTGGCAGGATCCTGATGCACTGTGAAAACCCCAAACACACCGGGCAGGATCCTGATGCACTGTGAAACCCCCATACACACCTGGAAGGATCCTGATACATCGTGAAAACCCCATACACACCTGGCAAAATCATGATACACTGTGAAAACCCATACACACCTCGCAAGATCATGATATACTGTGAAAACCCATACACACGTGGCAGGATCCTGATACACTGTGAAACCCCCGTACACAACTGGCAGGATCCTGATAAACTATGAAACCCCCATACACACCTGGCAGGATCCTGATGAACTGTGAATATCCAATACACACCTGGCAGGATCCTGATACACTGTGAAAACCCCATACACACCTGGCAGGATCCTGATAAACTTTGATACCCCCAAACAAACCTGGCAGGATCCTGATAAAGTGTGAAACACCAGACACATCCGGCAGAATCCTGATACAATGTGAAAACCCCATACACACCTGGCAGGATCCTGATCCACTGTCAAACCCCCATACACACCTGGCAGGATTCTGATAAACTATGAAACCCCCATACACACCTGGCAGGATCCTGATACACTGTGAAACCCCCATACTCACCTGGCAGGATCCTGATCCACTGTGAAACCCCATACACATCTAGCAGGATCCTGATAGACTGTGAAACCCCATTCACACCTGGCAGGATTCTGATAAACTATGAAACCCCCATACACACCTGGCAGGATCCTGATAAACTGTGAAACTCACATGCACACCAGGCAGGATCCTGATAAACTGTGAAAACCCCTAGACACCTGACAGGATCCTGATACACTATGAAAACCCCAAACATACCTGGCAGGATCCTGACACACAGTGAAACCCCATTCACATCTGGCGGGATCCTGATACACTGTGAAACCCCATACACACCTGGCAGGATCCTGATGATACACTGTGAAACCCCATACTCACCTGGCAGGATCCTGATACACTGTGAAACCCCCTTACACACCTTGAAGGATCCTGATTCACTGTGAAACCCCCATACACACCTGGCAGGATCCTGATCCACTGTGAAACCCCAGACACATCTAGCAGGATCCTGATAGACTGCGAACCCCCATTCACATCTGGCAGGATACTGATAAACTGTGAAAACCCCATATACACCTGGCAGGGCCCTGATCCATTGTGAAACCCTCAAACACACCTGGCAGGATCCTGATAAACTATGAAGAGCCAATACACACCTGGCAGGATCCTGATAAACTGTGAAACCCCCATAGACACCTGACAGCATCCTGATACAATGTGAAAACTCCGTACATACCTTGCAGGATCCTGATACACAGTGAAACCCCATTCACATCTGGCGGAATCCTGATACACTGTGAAACCCCACACACATGGCAGGTTCCTGATCCACTGAGAAACCCCCATACACACCTGGAAGGAACCTGATACACTGTGAAACCCCATACACACCTGGCAGGATACTGATGATACACTGTGAAACCCCATACACACCTGGCAGGATCCTGATACACTGTGAAACCCCATACACACCTGGCAGGATCCTGATGATACACTGTGAAACCCCATACACACCTGGCAGGATCCTGATACACTGTGAAACCCCATACACACCTGGCAGGATCCTGATACACTGTGAAAACCCCATACACACCTGGCAGGATCCTGATGCACTGTGAAAACCCCAAACACACCGGGCAGGATCCTGATGCACTGTGAAACCCCCATACACACCTGGAAGGATCCTGATACATCGTGAAAACCCCATACACACCTGGCAAAATCATGATACACTGTGAAAACCCATACACACCTCGCAAGATCATGATATACTGTGAAAACCCATACACACGTGGCAGGATCCTGATACACTGTGAAACCCCCGTACACAACTGGCAGGATCCTGATAAACTATGAAACCCCCATACACACCTGGCAGGATCCTGATGAACTGTGAATATCCAATACACACCTGGCAGGATCCTGATACACTGTGAAAACCCCATACACACCTGGCAGGATCCTGATAAACTTTGATACCCCCAAACAAACCTGGCAGGATCCTGATAAAGTGTGAAACACCAGACACATCCGGCAGAATCCTGATACAATGTGAAAACCCCATACACACCTGGCAGGATCCTGATCCACTGTCAAACCCCCATACACACCTGGCAGGATTCTGATAAACTATGAAACCCCCATACACACCTGGCAGGATCCTGATAAACTGTGAAACTCACATGCACACCAGGCAGGATCCTGATAAACTGTGAAAACCCCTAGACACCTGACAGGATCCTGATACACTGTGAAAACCCCAAACATACCTGGCAGGATCCTGACACACAGTGAAACCCCATTCACATCTGGCGGGATCCTGATACACTGTGAAACCCCACACACATGGCAGGTTCCTGATCCACTGTGAAACCACATACACACCTGGCAGGATACTGATGATACACAGTGAAACCCCATACACACCTGGCAGGATCCTGATACACTGTGAAACCCCCATACTCACCTGGCAGGATCCTGATCCACTGTGAAACCCCATACACATCTAGCAGGATCCTGATAGACTGTGAAACCCCATTCACACCTGGCAGGATTCTGATAAACTATGAAACCCCCATACACACCTGGCAGGATCCTGATAAACTGTGAAACTCACATGCACACCAGGCAGGATCCTGATAAACTGTGAAAACCCCTAGACACCTGACAGGATCCTGATACACTATGAAAACCCAAAACATACCTGGCAGGATCCTGACACACAGTGAAACCCCATTCACATCTGGCGGGATCCTGATACACTGTGAAACCCCATACACACCTGGCAGGATCCTCCTGATACACTGTGAAAACCCCATACACACCTGGCAGGGCCCTGATCCATTGTGAAACCCTCAAACACACCTGGCAGGATCCTGATAAACTATGAAGAGCCAATACACACCTGGCAGGATCCTGATAAACTGTGAAAACCCCATAGACACCTGACAGCATCCTGATACAATGTGAAAACTCCATACATACCTTGCAGGATCCTGATACACAGTGAAACCCCATTTACATCTGGCGGAATCCTGATACACTGTGAAACCCCACACACATGGCAGGTTCCTGATCCACTGAGAAACCCCCATACACACCTGGAAGGAACCTGATACACTGTGAAACCCCATACACTCCTGGCAGGATACTGATGATACACTGTGAAACCCCATACACACCTGGCAGGATCCTGATACACTGTGAAACCCCATACACACCTGGCAGGATCCTGATGATACACTGTGAAACCCCATACACACCTGGCAGGATACTGATACACTGTGAAACACCCATGCACACCTGGCAGGATCCTGATACACTGTGAAAAACCCATACGCACCTGGCAGGATCCTGATAAACTGTGAAAACCCCATACACACCTGGCAGGATTCCGAAACACTGTGAAAAGCCCAGACACACCTGGCAGGATCCTGATACTCTGTGAAAACCCATTCACACCTGGCAGGATCCTGAAACACAGCGAAACCCCCATACTCACCTGGCAGGATCCTGATCCACTGTTGAACCCCATACACATCTAGCAGGATCCTGATAGAATGTGAAACCCCATTCACACCTGGCGGGATTCTGATAAACTATGAAACCCCCATACACACCTGGCAGGATCCTGATAAACTGTGAAACTCACATGCACACCAGGCAGGATCCTGATAAACTGTGAAAACCCCTAGACACCTGACAGGATCCTGATACACTATGAAAACCCCAAACATACCTGGCAGGATCCTGACACACAGTGAAACCCCATTCACATCTGGCGGGATCCTGATACACTGTGAAACCCCATACACACCTGGCAGGATCCTGATGATACACTGTGAAACCCCATACACACCTGGCAGGATCCTGATACACTGTGAAACCCCCTTACACACCTTGAAGGATCCTGATTCACTGTGAAACCCCCATACACACCTGGCAGGATCCTGATCCACTGTGAAACCCCAGACACATCTAGCAGGATCCTGATAGACTGTGAACCCCCATTCACATCTGGCAGGATACTGATAAACTGTGAAAACCCCATACACACCTGGCAGGGCCCTGATCCATTGTGAAACCCTCAAACACACCTTGCAGGATCCTGATACACAGTGAAACCCCATTCACATCTGGCGGAATCCTGATACACTGTGAAACCCCACACACATGGCAGGTTCCTGATCCACTGAGAAACCCCCATACACACCTGGAAGGAACCTGATACACTGTGAAACCCCATACACACCTGGCAGGATACTGATGATACACTGTGAAACCCCATACTCACCTGGCAGGATCCTGATACACTGTGAAACCCCATACACACCTGGCAGGATCCTGATGATACACTGTGAAACCCCATACACACCTGGCAGGATCCTGATACACTGTGAAACACCCATGCACACCTGGCAGGATCCTGATACACTGTGAAAAACCCATACGCACCTGGCAGGATCCTGATAAACTGTGAAAACCCCAGACACACCTGGCAGGATTCCGAAACACTGTGAAAAGCCCAGACACACCTGGCAGGATCCTGATACTCTGTGAAAACCCATACACACCTGGCAGGATCCTGAAACACAGCGAAACCCCCATACACAACTGGCAGGATCCTGATCCACTGTGAAAACCCCATTCACACCTGGCAAGATCCTGATCCACTGTGAAACCCCATTCACATCTGGCAGTTTCCTGATACAGTGTGAAACCCCACTCACACCTGGTAGGATCTTAATCCACTGTGAAACCCCATTCACATCTGGCAGGATCCTGATCCACTGTGAAACCCCATTCACATCTGGCAGGAACCTGATCCACTGTGAAACCCCATACACACCTGGCTGGATTCTGATACACTGTGAAACCCCATTCACATCCGGCAGGATCCTGATACATTGTGAAAACCCCCTTCACACCTGGCAGGATACTGATCCACTGTGAAAACCCCAAACACACCTGGCAGGATCCTGATCCACTGTGAAAACCCCAAACACACCTGGCAGGATCCTGATACACTGTGAAATCCCCATAAACACCTGGCAGGATCCTGATCCACTGTGAAACCCCATACACACCTGGCAGGATCCTGATACACTGTGAAAACCCCATACACACCTGGCAGGATCCTGATGCACTGTGAAAACCCCAAACACACCTGGCAGGATCCTGATACATCGTGAAAACCCCATACACACCTGGCAAAATCATGATACACTGTGAAAACCCATACACACCTCGCAAGATCATGATATACTGTGAAAACCCATACACACGTGGCAGGATCCTGATACACTGTGAAACCCCCATACACAACTGGCAGGATCCTGATAAACTATGAAACCCCCATACACACCTGGCAGGATCCTGATGAACTGTGAAAATCCAATACACACCTGGCAGGATCCTGATACACTGTGAAAACCCCATACACACCTGGCAGGATCCTGATAAACTTTGAAACCCCCAAACAAACCTGGCAGGATCCTGATAAAGTGTGAAACACCAGACACATCCGGCAGGATCCTGATACAATGTGAAAACCCCATACACACCTGGCAGGATCCTGATCCACTGTCAAACCCCCATACACACCTGGCAGGATTCTGATAAACTATGAAACCCCCATACACACCTGGCAGGATCCTGATAAACTGTGAAACTCACATGCACACCAGGCAGGATCCTGATAAACTGTGAAAACCCCTAGACACCTGACAGGATCCTGATACACTGTGAAAACCCCAAACATACCTGGCAGGATCCTGACACACAGTGAAACCCCATTCACATCTGGCGGGATCCTGATACACTGTGAAACCCCACACACATGGCAGGTTCCTGATCCACTGTGAAACCCCAAACACACCTGGCAGGATCCTGATGATACACTGTGAAACCCCATACACACCTGGCAGGATCCTGATACACTGTGAAAACCCCATACTCACCTGGCAGGATCCTGATCCACTGTGAAACCCCATACACATCTAGCAGTATCCTGATAGACTGTGAAACCCCATTCACACCTGGCAGGATACTGATAAACTGTGAAAACCCCATACACACCTGGCAGGGTCCTGATCCACTGTGAAACGCCCATACACACCTGGCAGTATCCTGATAAACTATGAAAAGCCAATACATACCTGGCAGGATCCTGATAAACTGTGAAAACCCCATAGACACCTGACAGGATCCTGATACACTGTGAAAACCCCATACATACCTGGCAGGATCCTGATACACAGTGAAACCCCATTCACATCTGGCGGGATCCTGATACACTGTGAAACCCCACACACCTGGCAGGTTCCTGATCCACTGAGAAACCCCCATACACACCTGGAAAGATCCTGATACACTGTGAAACCCCATACACACCTGGCAGGATCCTGATACACTGCGAAACCCCCATAAACACCAGGAAGGATCCTGATACACTGTGAAACCCCAAACGCACCTGGCAGGATCCTGATGCACTGTGAAACCCCCATACACACCTGGCAGGATCCTGATAAACTATGAAAATCCAATACACACCTGGCAGGATCCTGATACACTGTGAAAACCCCATACACACCTGGCATAATCCTAATAAACTGTGAAACCCCCATACACACCTGGCAGGATCCTGATCAACTGTGAAACACCTTACACATCTTGCAGGATCCTGATACACTGTGAAAACCCCAAACACACCTGGCAGGATCCTGATACACTGTGAAAACCCCATAAACACCTGGCAGGATCCTGATCCACTGTGAAACCCCATACACACCTGGCAGGATCCTGATACAATGTGAAAACCCCATACACACCTGGCAGGATCCTGATGCACTGTGAAAACCCCAAACACACCGGGCAGGATCCTGATGCACTGTGATACCCCCATACACACCTGGAAGGATCCTGATACATCGTGAAAACCCCATACACACCTGGCAAAATCATGATACACTGTGAAAACCCATACACACCTCGCAAGATCATGATATACTGTGAAAACCCATACACACGTGGCAGGATCCTGATACACTGTGAAACCACCATACACAACTGGCAGGATCCTGATAAACTATGAAACCCCCATACACACCTGGCAGGATCCTGAAACACAGCGAAACCCCCATACACAACTGGCAGGATCCTGATCCACTGTGAAAACCCCATTCACACCTGGCAAGATCCTGATCCACTGTGAAACCCCATTCACATCTGGCAGTTTCCTGATACACTGTGAAACCCCACTCACACCTGGTAGGATCTTAATCCACTGTGAAACCCCATTCACATCTGGCAGGATCCTGATCCACTGTGAAACCCCATTCACATCTGGCAGGATCCTGATCCACTGTGAAACCCCAAACACACCTGGCTGGATTCTGATACACTGTGAAACCCCATTCACATCCGGTAGGATCCTGATACATTGTTAAAACCCCCTTCACACCTGGCAGGATACTGAACCACTGTGAAAACCCCAAACACACCTGGCAGGATCCTGATCCACTGTGAAAACCCCAAACACACCTGGCAGGATCCTGATACACTGTGAAAACCCCATAAACACCTGGCAGGATCCTGATCCACTGTGAAACCCCATGCACACCTGGCAGGATCCTGATACACTGTGAAAACCCCATACACACCTGGCAGGATCCTGATGCACTGTGAAAACCCCAAACACACCGGGCAGGATCCTGATGCACTGTGAAACCCCCATACACACCTGGAAGGATCCTGATACATCGTGAAAACCCCATACACACCTGGCAAAATCATGATACACTGTGAAAACCCATACACACCTCGCAAGATCATGATATACTGTGAAAACCCATACACACGTGGCAGGATCCTGATACACTGTGAAACCCCCATACACAACTGGCAGGATCCTGATAAACTATGAAACCCCCATACACACCTGGCAGGATCCTGATGAACTGTGAAAATCCAATACACACCTGGCAGGATCCTGATACACTGTGAAAACCCCATACACACCTGGCAGGATCCTGATAAACTTTGAAACCCCCAAACAAACCTGGCAGGATCCTGATAAAGTGTGAAACACCAGACACATCCGGCAGGATCCTGATACAATGTGAAAACCCCATACACACCTGGCAGGATCCTGATCCACTGTCAAACCCCCATACACACCTGGCAGGATTCTGATAAACTATGAAACCCCCATACACACCTGGCAGGATCCTGATAAACTGTGAAACTCACATGCACACCAGGCAGGATCCTGATAAACTGTGAAAACCCCTAGACACCTGACAGGATCCTGATACACTGTGAAAACCCCAAACATACCTGGCAGGATCTTGACACACAGTGAAACCCCATTCACATCTGGCGGGATCCTGATACACTGTGAAACCCCACACACATGGCAGGTTCCTGATCCACTGTGAAACCCCAAACACACCTGGCAGGATCCTGATGATACACTGTGAAACCCCATACACACCTGGCAGAATCCTGATACACTGTGAAACCCCCATACTCACCTGGCAGGATCCTGATCCACTGTGAAACCCCATACACATCTAGCAGTATCCTGATAGACTGTGAAACCCCATTCACACCTGGCAGGATACTGATAAACTGTGAAAACCCCATACACACCTGGCAGGGTCCTGATCCACTGTGAAACGCCCATACACACCTGGCAGTATCCTGATAAACTATGAAAAGCCAATACATACCTGGCAGGATCCTGATAAACTGTGAAAAACCCATAGACACCTGACAGGATCCTGATACACTGTGAAACCCCATACATACCTGGCAGGATCCTGATACACAGTGAAACCCCATTCACATCTGGCGGGATCCTGATACACTGTGAAACCCCACACACCTGGCAGGTTCCTGATCCACTGATAAACCCCCATACACACCTGGAAAGATCCTGATACACTGTGAAACCCCATACACACCTGGCAGGATCCTGATGATACACTGTGAAACCCCATACACACCTGGCAGGATCCTGATACACTGTGAAACCCCCATAAACACCAGGAAGGATCCTGATACACTGTGAAACCCCAAACGCACCTGGCAGGATCCTGATGCACTGTGAAAACCCCATACACACCTGGCAGGATCCTGATACACTGTGAAACTCCCACACACATCTGGCAGGATTCTGATTCACTGTGAAACCCCCATACACACCTGGCAGGATCCTGATAAACTGTGAAACCCCTTACACATCTGTCAGGATCCTGATACACTGTGAAAACCCCATACACACTTGTCAGGATCCTGATCCACTGTGAAACCCCATGACACACCTGGCAGGAGCCTGATAAACTATGAAACCCCCATACACACCTGGCAGGATCCTGATAAACTGTGAAACCCACATCCACACCAGGCAGGATCCTGATAAACTGTGAAATCCCCATAGACACCTGGCAAAATCATGATACACTGTGAAAACCCATACACACCTCGCAAGATCATGATACACTGTGAAAACCCATACACACGTGGCAGGATCCTGATCCACTGTGAAACCCCCATACACACCTGGCAGGATCCTGATAAACTATGAAAATCCAATACACACCTGGCAGGATCCTGATACACTGTGAAAACCCCATACACACCTGGCAGGATCCTGATAAACTGTAAAACCCCCATACACACCTGGCAGGATCCTGATCAACTGTGAAACACCTTACACATCTGGCAGGATCCTGATACACTATGAAAACCCCATACACACCTGGCAGGATCCTGATCCACTGTCAAACCCCCATACACACCTGGCAGGATCCTGATAAACTATGAAACCCCGATACACACCTGGCAGGATCCTGATAAACTGTGAAACTCACATACACACCAGGCAGGATCATGATAAACTGTGAAAACCCCATAGACACCTGACAGGATCCTGATACACAGTGAAAACCCGATAAACACCTGGCAGGATCCTGATACACAGTGAAACCCCATTCACATCTGGCGGGATCCTGATACACCGCGAAACCCCACACACATTGCAGGTTCCTGATCCACTGTGAAACTCCCATACACACCAGGAAGGATCCTGATACACTGTGAAACCCCAAACGCACCTGGCAGGATCCTGATACACTGTGAAACTCCCACACACATCTGGCAGGATTCTGATTCACTGTAAAACCCCCATACACACCTGGCAGGATCCTGATAAACTGTGAAACCCCTTACACATCTGGCAGGATCCTGATACACTGTGAAAACCCCATACACACTTTGCAGGATCCTGATCCACTGTGAAACCCCATGACACACCTGGCAGGAGCATGATAAACTATGAAACCCCCATATTCACCTGGCAGGATCCTGATAAACTGTGAAACCCACAGACACACCAGGCAGGATCCTGATAAACTGTGAAATCCCAATAGACACCTGGCAAAATCATGACACACTGTGAAAACCCATACACACCTCGCAAGATCATGATAAACTGTGAAAACCCGTACACACGTGGCAGGATCCTGATCCACTGTGAAACCCCCATACACACCTGGCAGGATCCCAATAAACTATGAAAATCCAATACACACCTGGCAGGATCCTGATACACTGTGAAAACCCCATACACACCTGGCAGGATCCTAATAAACTGTGAAACCCCCATACACACCTGGCAGGATCCTGATCAACTGTGAAACACCTTACACATCTGGCAGGATCCTGATACACTGTGAAAACCCCAAACACACCTGGCAGGATCCTGATACACTGTGAAAACCCCATAAACACCTGGCAGGATCCTGATCCACTGTGAAACCCCATACACACCTTGCAGGATCCTGATACAATGTGAAAACCCCATACACACCTGGCAGGATCCTGATGCACTGTGAAAACCCCAAACACACCGGGAAGGATCCTGATGCACTGTGAAACCCCCATACACACCTGGAAGGATCCTGATACATCGTGAAAACCCCATACACACCTGGCAAAATCATGATACACTGTGAAAACCCATACACACCTCGCAAGATCATGATATACTGTGAAAACCCATACACACGTGGCAGGATCCTGATACACTGTGAAACCCCCATACACAACTGGCAGGATCCTGATTAACTATGAAACCCCCATACACACCTGGCAGGATCCTGATGAACTGTGAAAATCCAATACACACCTGGCAGGATCCTGATAAACTTAGAAACCCCCAAAAAAACCTGGCAGGATCCTGATATAGTGTGAAACACCAGACACATCCGGCAGGATCCTGATACAATGTGAAAACCCCATACACACCTGGCAGGATCCTGATCCACTGTCAAACCCCCATACACACCTGGCAGGATTCTGATAAACTATGAAACCCCCATACACACCTGGCAGGATCCTGATAAACTGTGAAACTCACATGCACACCAGGCAGGATCCTGATAAACTGTGAAAACCCCTAGACACCTGACAGGATCCTGATACACTGTGAAAACCCCAAACATACCAGGCAGGATCCTGACACACAGTGAAACCCCATTCACATCTGGCGGGATCCTGATACACTGTGAAACCCCACACACATGGCAGGTTCCTGATCCACTGTGAAACCCCATAGACACCTGGCAGGATCCTGATGATACACAGTGAAACCCCATACACACCTGGCAGGATCCTGATACACTGTGAAACCCCCATACTCACCTGGCAGGATCCTGATCCACTGTGAAACCATATACACATCTAGCAGGATCCTGATAGACTGTGAAACCCCATTCACACCTGGCAGGATACTGATAAAATGTGAAAACCCCATACACACCTGGCAGAGTCCTGATCCACTGTGAAACCCCCATACACACCTGGCAGTATCCTGATAAACTATGAAAAGCCAATACACACCTGGCAGGATCCTGATAAACTGTGAAACCCCCATTGACACCTGACAGGTTCCTGATCCACTGAGAAACCCCCATACACACCTGGAAAGATCCTGATACACTGTGAAACCCCATACACACCTGGCAGGATCCTGATGATACACTGTGAAACCCCATACACACCTGGCAGGATCCTGATACTTTGTGAAACCCCCATACACACCAGGAAGGATCCTGATACACTGTGAAACCCCAATCGCACCTGGCAGGATCCTGATGCACTGTGAAAACCCCATACACACCTGGCAGGATCCTGATACACTGTGAAACTCCCACACACATCTGGCAGGATTCTGATTCACTGTGAAACCCCCATACACACCTGGCAGGATCCTGATAAACTGTGAAACCCCTTACACATCTGTCAGGATCCTGATACAATGTGAAACCCCCATACACACCTGGCAGGATCCTGATAAACTGTGAAACCCACATACACACCAGGCAGGATCCTGATAAACTGTGAAATCCCCATAGACACCTGGCAAAATCATGATACACTGTGAAAACCCATACACACCTCGCAAGATCATGATACACTGTGAAAACCCATACACACGTGGCAGGATCCTGATACACTGTGAAACCCCCATACACACCTGGCAGGATCCTGATAAACTATGAAAATCCAATACACACCTGGCAGGATCCTGATACACTGTGAAAACCCCATACACACCTGGCAGGATCCTAATAAACTGGGAAACCCCCATACACACCTGGCAGGATCCTGATCATCTGTGAAACACCTTACACATCTGGCAGGATCCTGATACACTCTGAAAACCCCATACACACCTGGCAGGATCCTGATCCACTGTCAAACCCCCATACACACCTGGCAGGATCCTGATAAATTATGAAACCCCCATACACACCTGGCAGGATCCTGATAAAATGTGAAACTCACATACACACCAGGCAGGATCCTGATAAACTGTGAAAACCCCATAGACACCTGACAGGATCCTGATACACTGTGAAAACCCCATAAACACCTGGCAGGATCCTGATACACAGTGAAAGCCCATTCACATCTGGCGGGATCCTGATACACTGTGAAACCCCACACACATGGCAGGTTCCTGATCCACTGCGAAAATCCCATACACATCTGGAAGGATCCTGATACACTGTGAAACCCCATACACACCTGGCAGAATCCTGATGATACACTGTGAAACCCCATACACACCTGGAAGGATCCTGATACTCTGTGAAACCGCCATACACACCTTGAAGGATCCTGATTCACTGTGAAACCCCCATACGCACCTGGTAGGATCCTGATCCACTGTGAATCCCCATACACATCTAGCAGGATCCTGATAGACTGTGAAACCCCATTCACACCTGGAAGCATCCTGATAAACTGTGAAAACCCCAAACACACCTGGCAGGGTCCTGATCCACTGTGAAACCCCCAGACACACCTGGCAGGATCCTGATAAACTATGAAAAGCCAATACACACCTGGCAGGATCCTGATAAACTGTGAAACCCCCATAGACACCTGACAGGATTCTGATACACTGTGAAAACCACATACCTACATGGCAGGATCCTGATACACAGTGAAACCCCATTCACATCTGGCGGGATCCTGATACACTGTGAAACCCCACACACATGGCAGGTTCCTGATCCACTGAGAAGCCCCGATACACACCTGGAAGGATCCTGATACACTGTGAAACCCCAGACACACCTGGCAGGATCCTGATGATACACTGTGAAACCCCATACACACCTGGAAGGATCCTGATACACTGTGAAACCCCAAACGCACCTGGCAGGATCCTGATGCACTGTGAAAACCCCATACACACCTGGCAGGATCCTGATACACTGTGAAACTCCCACACACATCTGGCAGGATTCTGATTCACTGTGAAACCCCCATACACACCTGGCAGGATCCTGATACACTGTGAAACTCCCACACACATCTGGCAGGATTCTGATTCACTGTGAAACCCCCATACACACCTGGCAGGATCCTGATAAACTGTGAAACCCCTTACACATCTGGCAGGAGCCTGATCCACTGTGAAACCCCATGACACACCTGGCAGGAGCCTGATAAACTATGAAACTCCCATATTCACCTGGCAGGATCCTGATAAACTGTGAAACCCACAGACACACCAGGCAGGATCCTGATAAACTGTGAAATCCCAATAGACACCTGGCAAAATCATGACACACTGTGAAAACCCATACACACCTCGCAAGATCATGATACACTGTGAAAACCCCTACACACGTGGCAGGATCCTGATACACTGTGAAACCCCCATACACACCTGGCAGGATCCTGATAAACTATGAAAATCCAATACACACCTGGCAGGATCCTGATACACTGTGAAAACCCCATACACACCTGGCAGGATCCTAATAAACTGTGAAACCCCCATACACACCTGGCAGGATCCTGATCATCTGTGAAACACCTTACACATCTGGCAGGATCCTGATACACTGTGAAAACCCCATACACACCTGGCAGGATCCTGATCCACTGTCAAACCCCCATACACACCTGGCAGGATCCTGATAAATTATGAAACCCCCATACACACCTGGCAGGATCCTGATAAAATGTGAAACTCACATACACACCAGGCAGGATCCTGATAAACTGTTAAAACCCCATAGACACCTGACAGGATCCTGATACACTGTGAAAACCCCATAAACACCTGGCAGGATCCTGATACACAGTGAAAGCCCATTCACATCTGGCGGGATCCTGATACACTGTGAAACCCCACACACATGGCAGGTTCCTGATCCACTGCGAAAATCCCATACACATCTGGAAGGATCCTGATACACTGTGAAACCCCATACACACCTGGCAGAATCCTGATGATACACTGTGAAACCCCATACACACCTGGAAGGATCCTGATACTCTGTGAAACCGCCATACACACCTTGAAGGATCCTGATTCACTGTGAAACCCCCATACGCACCTGGTAGGATCCTGATCCACTGTGAATCCCCATACACATCGAGCAGGATCCTGATAGACTGTGAAACCCCATTCACACCTGGCAGGATCCTGATAAACTGTGAAAACCCCAAACACACCTGGCAGGGTCCTGATCCACTGTGAAACCCCCATACACACCTGGCAGGATCCTGATAAACTATGAAAAGCCAATACACACCTGGCAGGATCCTGATAAACTGTGAAACCCCCATAGACACCTGACAGGATTCTGATACACTGTGAAAACCACATACCTACATGGCAGGATCCTGATACACAGTGAAACCCCATTCACATCTGGCGGGATCCTGATACACTGTGAAACCCCACACACATGGCAGGTTCCTGATCCACTGAGAAACCCCCATACACACCTGGAAGGATCCTGATACACTGTGAAACCCCAGACACACCTGGCAGGATCCTGATGATACACTGTGAAACCCCATACACACCTGGAAGGATCCTGATACACTGTGAAAACCCCATACACACCTGGCAGGATCCTGATACACTGTGAAACTCCCACACACATCTGGCAGGATTCTGATTCACTGTGAAACCCCCATACACACGTGGCAGGATCCTGATACACAGTGAAACCCCATTCACATCTGGCAGGATCCTGATACACTGTGAAACCCCATACACACCTGGCAGAATCCTGATGATACACTGTGAAACCCCATACACACCTGGAAGGATCCTGATACTCTGTGAAACCGCCTGATAAACTATGAAAAGCCAATACACACCTGGCAGGATCCTGATAAACTGTGAAACCCCCATAGACACCTGGCAGGATCCTGATCAACTGTGAAACACCGTACACATCTGGCAGGATCCTGATGCAGTGTGAAAACCCCATACACACCTGGCAGGATCCTGATAAACTGTGAAACCCCCATACACACCTGGCAGGATCCTGATAAACTGTGAAACCCCTTACACATCTGTCAGGATCCTGATACACTGTGAAAACCCCATACACACTTGGCAGGATCCTGATCCACTGTGAAACCCCCTGCCACACGTGGCAGGAGCCTGATAAAATATGAAACATCCATACACACCTGGCAGCATCCTGATAAACTGTGAAACCCCCATAGATACCTGGCAAAATCATGATACACTGTTAAAACCCATGCACATTTCGCAAGATCATGATACACTGTGAAAACCCAGACACACGTGGCAGGATCCTGATCCACTGTGAAACCCCCATACACACCTAGCAGGATCCTGATAAACTATGAAAGCCCCACACACCTGGCAGGATCCTGATAAACTGTGAAAATCCAATACACACCTGGCAGGATCCTGATACAATGTGAAAGCCCCATGCACACCTGGCAGGGTCCTGATAAACTGTGAAACCCCCATACACACCTGGCAGGATCCTGATCAACTGTGAAACACCTTACACATCTGGCAGGATCCTGATAAACTGTGAAAACCCCATACACACCTGGCAGGATCCTGATGCTCTGTCAAACCCCTATACACACCTGGCAGGATCCTGATAAACTATAAAACCCCCATACACACCTGGCAGGATCCTGATAAACTATGAAACCCCCATACACACCTGGCAGAATCCTGATAAACTATGAAAAGCCAATACACACCTGGCAGGATCCTGATAAACTGTGAAACCCCCATAGACACCTGACAGGATCCTGATACACTGTGAAAACCCCATACATACCTGGCAGGATCCTGACACACAGTGAAACCCCATTCACATCTGGCGGGATCCTGATACACTGTGAAACCCCACACACATGGCAGGTTCCTGATCCACTGTGAAACCCCATACACACCTGGCAGGATCCTGATGATTCACTGTGAAACCCCATACACACCTGGCAGGATCCTGATACACTGTGAAACCCCCTAGACACCTGACAGGATCCTGATGCACTGTGAAAACCCCATACACACCTGGCAGGATCCTGATACACTGTGAAACCCCCACACACATCTGGCAGGATTCTGATTCACTGTGAAACCCCCATACACACGTGGCAGGATCCTGATACACAGTGAAACCCCATTAACATCTGGCAGGATCCTGATAAACTGTGAAACCCCCATACACACCTGGCAGGATCCTGATCAACTGTGAAACACCTTACACATCTGGCAGGATCCTGATGCACTGTGAAAACCCCATACACACCTGGCAGGACCCTGACACACAGTGAAACCCCATTCACATCTGGCGGGATCCTGATACACTGTGAAACCCCACACACATGGCAGGTTCCTGATCCACTGTGAAACCCCATACACACCTGGCAGTATCCTGATGAATCACTGTGAAACCCCATACACACCTGGCAGGATCCGGATACACTGTGAAACCCCCTAGACACCTGACAGGATCCTGATGCACTGTGAAAACCCCATACACACCTGGCAGGATCCTGATACACTGTGAAACTCCCACACACATCTGGCAGGATTCTGATTCATTGTGAAACCCCCATACACACGTGGCCAGATCCTGATACACAGTGAAACCCCATTCACATCTGGCAGGATCCTGATAAACTGTGAAACCCCCATACACACCTGGCAGGATCCTGATCAACTGTGAAACATCTTACACATCTGGCAGGATCCTGATGCACTGTGAAACCCCCATACACACCTGGCAGGATCCTGATAAACTGTGAAACCCCTTTCACATCTGGCAGGATCCTGATACACTGTGAAAACCCCATACACACTTGGCAGGATCCTGATCCACTGTGAAACCCCCTGACACATGTGGCAGGAGCCTGATAAAATATGAAACACCCAAACACATCGGGCAGGATGCTGATAAACAGTGAAACGCCCATAGACACCTGGCAAAATCATGATACACTGTTAAAACCCATGCACATTTCGCAAGATCATGATACACTGTGAAAACCCAGACACACGTGGCAGGATCCTGATCCACTGTGAAACCCCCATACACACCTAGCAGGATCCTGATAAACTATGAAACCCCCACACACACCTGGCAGGATCCTGATAAACTGTGAAAATCCAATACACACCTGGCAGGATCCTGATACAATGTGAAAACCCCATGCACACCTGGCAGTATCCTGATAAACCGTGACACCCCCATACACACCTGGCAGGATCCTGATCAACTGTGAAACACCTTCCACATCTGGCAGGATGCGGATAAACTGTGAAAACCCCATACACACCTGGCAGGATCCTGATGCTCTGTCAAACCCCCATACACACCTGGCAGGATCCTGATAAACTATGAAACCCCCATACACACCTGGCAGGATCCTGATAAACTATGAAACCCCCATACACACCTGGCAGAATACTGATAAACTATGAAAAGCCAATACACACCTGGCAGGATCCTGATACACTATGAAACCCCCATACACACCTGGCAGGATCCTGATAAACTATGAAACCCCCATACATACCTGGCAGGATCCTGATACACTGTGAAAACCGCACACACACCTGGCAGGATCCTGATAAACTATGAAACCCGAATACACACCTGCAGTACCCTGATACACTGTGAAAACCCCATGCACACCTGGCAGGATCCTGAAAAACTGTGAAACCCCCATACACACCTGGCAGGATCCTGCTAAACTGTGAAAATTCCATAAACACCTGGCAGGATCCTGGTCCACTGTGAAAAACCCATACACACCTGGCAGGATCCTGATACACTGTGAAAACCCCATACACACCTGGCTGGATTCTGAACCACTGTGAAAACCCCATACACACCTGGCAGAATCCTTATACACTGTGAAAACCCCATACACACCTGGCAGGATCCTGATAAACTATGAAACACCCATACACACCTGGCAGGATCCTGATAAACTGTGAAAACCCCAGACACACCTGGCAGGACCCTGATACACTTTGAAACACCCATACACACCTGGCAGGCCCCTGATACACTGTGAAAACCCCATACACACCTGGCAGGATCCTGATAAACTGTGAAACCACCATGCACACCTGGCCGGATACTGCGAAACTGTGAAAACCCCATAAACACCTGGCAGGATCCTGATCCACTGTGAAAAACCCAGGCACACCATTTAGGATACTGATACACTGTGAAAACCCCATACACACCTTGCAGGATCCTGATCCACTGTGAAAAACCCATACACACCTGGCAGGATCCTGATACACTATGAAAACCCCATACACACCTGGCAGGATCCTGATAAACTATGAAACCCCCATACACACCTGGCAGGATCCTGATAAACTATGAAACCCCCATACACACCTGGCAGGATCCTGATAAAATATGAAAAACGTGTACACACCTGGAAGGACCCTGATAGACTGTAAAAACCCCATACACACTTGGCAGGATCCTGATAAACTGTGAAACCCCCATACACACCTGGCAGGATCCAGCTAAACTGTGAGAACCCCATACACACCTGGCAGGATCCTGATAAACTGTGAAACCCCCATGCACAGCTGGCAGGATCCTGACAAACTGTGAAATACCCATACACACCTGGCAGGATACTGATAAACTGTGAAAACCCCATACACACCTGGCAGGATCCTGATAAACTGTGAAACCCCCATACAGACCTTGCAGGATCCTGATAAACTGTGAAAACCCCATACTCAACAGGCAGGACCCTGATACACTGTGAAAACCCCATACTCACCTGGCAGGACCGTGATACACTGTGAAACACCCATACACACCTGGCAGGACCCTGATAAACTGTGAAAACCCCATGCACACCTGGCAGGATCCTGATAAACTGTGAAACCCCCATACACACCTGGCAGGATCCTGCTAAACTGTGAAAACCGCATACACACCTGGCAGGATCCTGATCCACTGTGAAAACCCCATACACACCTGGCATGATCCTGATACACTGTGAAAACCCCATACACACCTGGCAGGATCCTGATCCGCTTTGAAAACCCCATACACACCTGGCAGGATCCTGATACACTGTGAAAACCCCATACAAACCTGGCAGGATCCTGATACACTATGAAACCCCCATGCACACCTGGCAGGATCCTGATAAACTATGAAAGCCCCATACATACCTGGCAGGATCCTGATACACTGTGAAAACCCCCATACACACCTGGCAGGATCCTGATAAACTATGAAACCCGTATACACACATGGCAGGACCCTGATACACTGTGAAAACCCCATGCACACCTGGCAGGATCCTGATAAACTGTGAAACCCCCATACACACCTGGCAGGATGCTGCTGAACTGTGAAAACCCCATACACACCTGGCAGGATCCTGATCCACTGTGAAAACCCCATACACATCTGGCAGGATCCTGATACATTGTGAAAACCCCACACACACCTGGCAGGATCCTGATCCACTGTGAAAACCCCATACACACCAAGCAGGATCCTGATACACTGTGAAAACCCCATACACACCTGGCTGGATCCTGACAAACTATAATACCACCATACACACCTGGCAGAATGCTGATAAATTATGAAACCCCCATACACACCTGGCAGGATCCTGATACACTGTGAAAACCCCATACACACCTGGCAGGATCCTGATAAACTGTGAAACCCCCATACACACCTGGCAGGATCCTGCTAAACTGTGAAAACCGCATACACAACTGGCAGGATCCTGATATACTGTGAAATCCCCAGACACACCTGGCAGGATCCTGATTTACTGTGAAAACTTCATACACACCTGGCAGGATCGTGATACACTGTGAAAACCCCATACACACCTGGCAGGATCCTGATACACTATGAAAACCCCAAACACACCTGGCAGGATCCTGATAAACAATGAAACCACCATACACACCTGGCAGGATCCTGATAAACTATGAAACCCCCATACACACCTGGCAGGATCCTGATACACTGTGAAAACCCTATAAACACCTGGCAGGATCCTGATAAAATATGAAACCCGTGTACACACCTGGCAGGACCCTGATACACTGTGAATAACCCATACACACTTGGCAGGATCCTGATAAACTGTGAAACCCCCATACACACCTGGCAGAATCCAGCGAAACTGTGAGAACCCCATAGACACCTGGCAGGATCCTGATAAATTGTGAAATACCCATACACACCTGGCAGGACACTGATAAACTGTGAAAACCCCATACACACCTGGCAGGATCCTGATAAACTGTGAAACCCCCATACAGACATTGCAGGATCCTGATAAACTGTGAAAACCCCATACTCAACAGGCAGGGCCCTGATACACTGTGAAAATCCCATACACACCTGGCAGGATCCTGATCCGCTTTGAAAACCCCAAACACTGCTGGCAGGATCCTGATACACTGTGAAAACCCCATACACACCTGGCAGGATCCTGATAAACTGTGAAACCCCCATACACACCTGGCAGGATCCTGATCCACTGTGAAAACCCCATACACACCTGGTAGGATCCTGATACACAATGAAAACCCCATACACACCTGGCAGCATCCTGATAAACTATGAAACCCCCATACACACATGGCAGGATCCTGATACACTGTGAAAACCCCATACACACCTGGCAGGATCCTGATAAAATATGAAAAACGTGTACACACCTGGCAGGAACCTGATACACTGCAAAAACCCCATACACAACTGGCAGGATCCTGATATACTGTGAAATCCCCAGACACACCAGGCAGGATCCTGATTTACTGTGAAAACTCCATACACACCTGGCAGGATCGTGATACACTGTGAAAACCCCATACACACCTGGCAGGATCCTGATACACTATGAAAACCCCATACACACCTGGCAGGATCCTGATAAACAATGAAACCCCCATACACACCTGGCAGGATCCTGATAAACTATGAAACCCCCATACACACCTGGCAGGATCCTGATACACTGTGAAAACCCTATAAACACCTGGCAGGATCCTGATAAAATATGAAACCCGTGTACACACCTGGCAGTACCCTGATACACTGTGAAAACCCCATACACACTTGGCAGGATCCTAATAAACTGTGAAACCCCCATACACACCTGGCAGGATCCAGCTAAACTGTGAGAACCCCATACACACCTGGCAGGATCCTGATAAATTGTGAAACCCCCATGCAGACCTGGCAGGATCCTGACAAACTGTGAAAACCTGTGGACACCTGGCAGGATCCTGATAAACTGTGAAATACCCATACACACCTGGCAGGATACTGATAAACTGTGAAAACCCCATACACACCTGGCAGGATCCTGATAAACTGTGAAACCCCCAGACAGACCTTGCAGGATCCTGATAAACTGTGAAAACCCCATACTCAACAGTCAGGACCCTGATACACTGTGAAAACCCCATACTCACCTGGCAGGACCATGATACACTCTGAAACACCCATACACACCTGGCAGGACCCTGATACACTGTGAAAACCCCATGCACACCTGGCAGGATCCTGATAAACTGTGAAACCCCATACACACCTGGCAGGATCCTGCTAAACTGTGAAAAGCCCATACACACCTGGCAGGATCCTGATCCACTGTGAAAACCCCATACACACCTGGCATGATCCTGATACACTGTGAAAACCCGATACGCACCTGGCAGGATCCTGATCCGCAGTGAAAACCCCATACACACCTGGCAGGATCCTGATACACTGTGAAAACCCCATACAAACCTGGCAGGATCCTGATACACTATGAAACCCCCATGCACACCTGGCAGGATCCTGATAAACTATGAAAGCCCCATACATACCTGGCAGGATCCTGATACACTGTTAAAACCCCATACACACCTGGCAGGATCCTGATAAACTATGAAACCCGTATACACACCTGGCAGGACCCTGATACACTGTGAAAACCCCATGCACACCTGGCAGGATCCTGATAAACTGTGAAACACCCATACACACCTGGCAGGATCCTGCTGAACTGTGAAAACGCCATGCACACCTGGCAGGATCCTGATCCACTGTGAAAACCCCATACACAACTGGCAGGATTCTGATACACTGTGAAAACCCCATACACACCTGGCAGGATCCTGATCCACTGTGAAAACCCCATACACTCCTAGCAGGATACTGATACACTGTGAAAACGCCATACACACCTGGCTGGATCCTGATAAACTATAAAACCCCCATACACACCTGGCAGAATCCTGATAAACCATGAAACCCCCATACACACCTGGCAGGATCCTGATACACTGTGAAAACCCCATACACACCTGGCAGGATCCTGATAAACTATGAAACCTTCATACACACCTGGCAGTTTCCTGATAAACTATGATACCCCCATACACACCTGGCAGGATCCTGATAAACTGTGAAAACCCCATACACACCTGGCAGGATCCTAATATACTGTGAAAACCCCAGACACACTGGCAGGATCCTGATCCACTGTGAAAACTCCATACACACCTGGCAGGATCCTGATACACTGTGAAAACTCCATACACACCTGGCAGGATCCTGATACACTATGAAAACCCCATACACACCTGGCAGGATCCTGATAAACTATGAAACCCCCATACACACCTTGCAAGATCCTGATAAACTATGAAACCCCCATACACACCTGGCAGGATCCTGAAACACTGTGAAAACCCTATAAACACCTGGCAGGATCCTGATAAAATATGAAACCCGTGTACACACCTGGCAGGACCCTGATACACTGTGAAAACCCCATACAAACTTGGCAGGATCCTGATAAACTGTGAAACCCCCATACACACCTGGCAGGATCCAGCTAAACTGTGAGAACCCCATACACACCTGGCAGGATCCTGATAAACTGTGAAACCCCCATGCACACTGGCAGGATCCTGACAAACTGTGAAAACCCATAGACACCTGGCAGGATCCTGATAAACTGTGAAATACCCATACACACCTGGCAGGATACTGATAAACTGTGAAAACCCCATACACACCTGGCAGGATCCTGATAAACTGTGAAACCCCCATACAGACCTTGCAGGATCCTGATAAACTGTGAAAACCCCATACTCAACAGGCAGGTCCCTGATACACTGTGAAAACCCCATACTCACCTGGCAGGACCCTGATACTCTGTGAAACACCCATACACACCTGGCAGGACCCTGATACACTGTGAAAACCCCATACACACCTGGCAGGATCCTGATAAACTGTGAAGCCCCCATACACACCTGGCAGAATCCTGCTAAACTGTGAAAACCCCATACACACCTGGCAGGATCCTGATCCACTGTGAAAACCCCATACACACCTGGCATGATCCTGATACACTGTGAAAACCCCAGACACACCTGGCAGGATCCTGATCCACTGTGAAAACCCCATACACACCTGGCAGGATACTGATACACTGTGAAAACCCCATACACACCTGGCAGGATCCTGATAAACTATGAAACCCCCATACATACCTGGCAGGATCCTGATACACTGTGAAAACCCCATACACACCTGGCAGGATCCTGATAATCCATGAAACCCGTGTACACACCTGGCAGGACCCTGATACACTGTGAAAACCCCATACACACTTGGCAGGATCCAGCTAAACTGTGAGAACCCCATACACACCTTGCAGGATCCTGATAAACTGTGAAACCCCCATGCACACCTGGCAGGATCCTGACAAACTGTGAAAACCCATAGACACCTGTCAGGATCCTGATAAACTGTGAAATACCCATACACACCTGGCAGGATACTGATAAACTGTGAAAACCCCATACACACCTGGCAGGATCCTGATAAGCTGTGAAACCCCCAACAGACCTTGCAGGATCCTGATAAACTGTGAAAAGCCCATACTCAACAGGCAGGACCCTGATACACTGTGAAAACCCCATACTCACCTGGCAGGACCCTGATACACTGTGAAACACCCATACACACCTGGCAGGACCCTGATACACTGTGAAAACCCCATTCACACCTGGCAGGACCCTGATAAACTGTGAAACCCCCATACACACCTGGCAGGATCCTGCTAAACTGTGAAAACCCCATACACACCTGGCAGGATCCTGATCCACTGTGAAAACCCCATACACACCTGGCATGATCCTGATACACTGTGAAAACCCCATACACACCTGACAGGATCCTGATCCACTGTGAAAACCCCATACACACCTGGCAGGATCCTGATCCAATGTGAAAACCCCATGCACACCTGGCAGGATCCTGATACACTGTGAAAACCCCATACATACCTGGCAGGATCCTGATAAACTATGAAACCCCCATACACACCTGGCAGAATCCTGATAAACTATGAAACCCCCAATAACACCTGGCAGGATCCTGATACACTGTGAAAACCCCATACACACCTGGCAGGATCCTGATAAACTATGAAACCTTCAAACACACCTGGCAGTTTCCTGATAAACTATGATACCCCCATACACACCTGGCAGGATCCTGATAAACTGTGAAAACCCCATATACACCTGGAAGGATCCAGCTTAACTGTGAGAACCCCATACACACCTGGCAGGATCCTGATAAACTGTGAAACCCCCATGCACACCTGGCAGGATCCTGACAAACTGTGAAAACCCATAGACACCTGGCAGGATCCTGATAAACTGTGAAATACCCATACACACCTGGCAGGATACTGATAAACTGTGAAAACCCCATACACACCTGGCAGGATCCTGATAAACTGTGAAACCCCCATACAGACCTTGCAGGATCCTGATAAACTGTGAAAACCCCATACTCAACAGGCAGGACCCTGATACACTGTGAAAACCCCATACTCATCTGGCAGGACCCTGATACACTGTGAAACACCCATACACACCTGGCAGGACCCTGATACACTGTGAAAACCCCATACACACCTGGCAGGATCCTGATAAACTGTGAAACCCCCATACACTCCTGGCAGGATCCTGCTAAACTTTGAAAAACCCATACACACCTGGCAGGATCCTGATCCACTGTGAAAACCCCATACACACCTGGCATGTTCCTGATACACTGTGAAAACCCCATACACACCTGGCAGGATCCTGATCCACTGTGAAAACCCCATACCCACCTGGCAGGATCCTGATACACTGTGAAAACCCCATACACACCTGGCAGTATCCTGATGCACTATGAAACCCCCATACACACCTGGCAGGATCCTGATAAACTATGAAACCCCCATACATACCTGGCAGGATCCTGATACACTGTGAAAACCCCATACACACCTGGCAGGATCCTGATAAACTATGAAACCCGTGTACACACCTGGCAGGACGCTGATCCACTGTGCAAACCCCATACACACTTGGCAGGATCCTGATAAACTGTGAAACCCCCATACACACCTGGCAGGATCCAGCTAAACTGTGAGAACCCCATACACACCTGGCAGGATCCTGATAAACTGTGAAACCCCCATGCACACCTGGCAGGATCCTGACAAACTGTGAAAACCCATAGACACCTGGCAGGATCCTGATAAACTGTGAAATACCCATACACACCTGGCAGGATACTGATACACTGTGAAATCCCCATACACACCTGGCAGGATCCTGATACACTATGAAACCCCCATACACACCTAGCAGGATCCTGATAAACCATGAAACCCCCATACATACCTGGCAGGATACTGATACACTGTGAAAACCCCATACACACCTGGCAGGATCCTGATAAACTATGAAACCCGTATACACACCTGGCAGGACCCTGATACACTGTGAAAACCCCATGCACACCTGGCAGGATCCAGATAAACTGTGCAACCCCCATACACACCTGGAAGGATCCTGCTGAACTGTGAAAACCCCATACACACCTGGCAGGATCCTGATAAACTATGAAACCCGTGTACACACCTGGCTGGACCCTGATCCACTGTGCAAACCCCATACACACTTGGCAGTATCCTGATAAACTGTGAAACCCCCATACACACCTGGCAGGATCCAGCTAAACTGTGAGAACCCCATACACACCTGGCAGGATCCTGATAAACTGTGAAACCCCCATGCACACCTGGCAGGATCCTGACAAACTTTGAAAACCCATAGAAACCTGGCAGGATCCTGATAAACTGTGAAATACCCATACACACCTGGCAGGATACTGATACACTGTGAAAACCCCATACACACCTGGCAGGATCCTGATACACTATGAAACGCCCATACACACCTAGCAGGATCCTGATAAACTATGAAACCCCCATACATACCTGGCAGGATTCTGATACACTGTGAAAACCCCATACACACCTGGCAGGATCCTGATAAACTATGAAACCCGTATACACACCTGGCAGGACCCTGATACACTGTGAAAACCCCATGCACACCTGGCAGGATCCAGATAAACTGTGAAACCCCCATACACACCTGGAAGGATCCTGCTGAACTGTGGAAACCCCATACACACCTGGCAGGATCCTGATCCACTGTGAAAACCCCATACACAACTGGCAGGATCCTGATGCACTGTGAAAACCCCATACACACCTGGCAGGATCCTGATCCACTGTGAAAACCCCATACACACCTGGCAGGATCCTGATAAACTATCATACCCCCATACACAACTGGCAGAATCCTGATAAACTATGAAACCCCCATACACACCTGGCAGGATCCTGATACACTGTGAAAACCCCATACACACCTGGCAGGATCCTGATAAACTATGAAACCTTCATACACACCTGGCAGTTACCTGATAAACTATGATACCCCCATACACACCTGGCAGGATCCTGATAAACTGTGAAAACCCCATATGCACCTGGCAGGATCCAGCTAAACTGTGAGAACCCCATACACACCTGGCAGGATCCTGATAAACTGTGAAACCCCCATGCACACCTGGCAGGATCCTGACAAACTGTGAAAACCCATCGACACCTGGCAGGATCCTGATAAACTGTGAAATACCCATACACACCTGGCAGGATACTGATAAACTGTGAAAACCCCATACACACCTGGCAGGATCCTGATAAACTGTGAAAACCCCATACAGACCTTGCAGGATCCTGATAAACTGTGAAAACCCCATACTCAACAGGCAGGACCCTGATACACTGTGAAAACCCCATACTCACCTGAGAGGACCCTGATACACTGTGATACACCCAAACACAGCTGGCAGGACCCTGATACACTGTGAAAACCCCATACACACCTGGCAGGATACTGATAAACTGTGAAATCCCCATATACACCTGGCAGGACCCTGCTAAACTGTGAAAATCCCATACACACCTGGCAGGATCCTGATCCACTGTGAAAACCCCATACACACCTGGCATGATCCTGATACACTGTGAAAACCCCATACACACCTGGCAGGATCCTGATCCACTGTGAAAACCCCATACACACCTGGCAGGATCCTGATACACTGTGAAAACCCCATACACACCTGGCAGGATCCTGATACACTATGATACCCCCATACACACCTGGCAGGATCCTGATAAACTATGAATCCCCCATACCTAACTGGCAGGATCCTGATACACTGTGAAAACCCCATACACACCTGGCAGGATCCTGATAAACTATGAAACCCGTGTACACACCTGGCAGGACCCTGATACACTGTGCAAACCCCATACACACTTGGCAGGATCCTGATAAACTGTGAAACCCCCATATACACCTGGCAGGATCCTGCTAAACTGTGAAAACCCCATACACACCTGGCAGGATCCTGATACACTGTGAAACATCCATACACACCTGGCAGGACCCTGATACACTGTGAAAACCCCATACACACCTGGCAGGATCCTGATAAACTGTGAAACCCCCATATACACCTGGCAGGATCCTGCTAAACTGTGAAAACCCCATACACACCTGGCAGGATCCTGATCCACTGTGAAAACCCCATACACACCTGGCATGATCCTGATACACTGTGAAAACCCCATACACACCTGGCAGGATCCTGATCCACTGTGAAAACCCCATACACACCTGGCAGGATCCTGATACACTGTGAAAGCCCCATACACACCTGGCAGGATCCTGATACACTATGAAACCCCCATACACACCTGGCAGGATCCTGATAAGCTATGAATCCCCCATACATACCTGGCAGGATCCTGATACACTGTGAAAACCCCATACACACTTGGCAGGATCCTGATAAACTGTGAAACCCCCATACACACCTGGCAGGATCCAGCTAATCTGTGAGAACCCCATACACACCTGGCAGGATCCTGATAAACTGTGAAACCCCCATGCACACCTGGCAGGATCCTGACAAACTGTGAAAACCCATAGACACCTGGCAGGATCCTGATAAACTGTGAAATACCCATACACACCTGGCAGGATACTGATAAACTGTGAAAACCCCATACACACCTGGTAGGATCCTGGTAAACTGTGAAACCCCCATACTGACATTGCAGGATCCTGTTAAACTGTGAAAACCCCATACTCAACAGGCAGGACCCTGATACACTGTGAAAACCCCATACTCACCTGGCAGGACCCTGATACACTGTGAAACACCCATACACACCAGGCAGGTCCCTGATACACTGTGAAAACCCCATACACACCTGGCAGGATCCTGATAAACTGTGAAACCCCCATACACACCTGGTAGGATCCTGCGAAACTGTGAAAACCCCATACACACCTGGCAGGATCCTGATCCACTGTGAAAACGCCATACACACCTGGCATGATCCTGATACACTGTGAAAACCCCATACACACCTGGCAGGATCCTGATCCACTGTGAAAACCCCATACACACCTGGCAGGATCCTGATACACTGTGAAAACCCCATACACACCTGGCAGGATCCTGATAAACTATGAAACCTTCATACACACCTGGCAGTTACCTGATAAACTATGATACCCCCAAACACACCTGGCAGGATCCTGATAAACTGTGAAAACCCCATATGCACCTGGCAGGATCCAGCTAAACTGTGAGAACCCCATACACACCTGGCAGGATCCTGATAAACTGTGAAACCCCCATGCAAACCTGGCAGGATCCTGACAAACTGTGAAAACCCATAGACACCTGGCAGGATCCTGATAAACTGTGAAATACCCATACACACCTGGCAGGATACTGATAAACTGTGAAAACCCCATACACACCTGGCAGGATCCTGATAAACTGTGAAACCCCATACAGACCTTGCAGGATCCTGATAAACTGTGAAAACCCCATACTCAACAGGCATGACCCTGACACACTGTGAAAACCCCATACTCACCTGGCAGGACCCTGATACACTGTGAAACACCCATACACACCTGGCAGGACCCTGATACACTGTGAAAACCCCATACACACCTGGCAGGAGACTGATAAACTGTGAAACCCCCATATACACCTGGCAGGATCCTGCTAAACTGTGAAAACCCCATACACACCTGGCAGGATCCTGATCCACTGTGAAAACCCCATACACAACTGGCATGATCCTTATACACTGTGAAAACCCCATACACACCTGGCAGGATCCTGATACACTATGAAAACCCCATACACACCTGGCAGGATCCTGATAATCTATGAAACCACCATACACACCTGGCAGGATCCTGATAAACTATGAAACCCCCATACACACCTGGCAGGATCCTGAAACACTGTGAAAACCCCATAAACACCTGGCAGGATCCTGATAAAATATGAAACCCGTGTACACACCTGGCAGGACCCTGATACACTGTGAAAACCCCATACACACTTGGCAGGATCCTGATAAACTGTGAAACCCCCATACACACCTGGCAGGATACAGCTAAACTGTGAGAACCCCATACACACCTGGCAGGATCCTGATAAACTGTGAAACCCCCATGCACACCTAGCAGGATCCTGATCCACTGTGAAAACCCCATACACACCTGGCATGATCCCGATACACTGTGAAAACCCCAGACACACATGGCAGGATCCTGATCCACTGTGAAAACCCCATACACACCTGGCAGGATCCTGATAAACTGTGAAACCCCCATGCACACCTAGCAGGATCCTGATCCACTGTGAAACCCCCATGCACACCTAGCAGGATCCTGATCCACTGTGAAAACCCCATACACACCTGGCATGATCCCGATACACTGTGAAAACCCCAGACACACATGGCAGGATCCTGATCCACTGTGAAAACCCCATACACACCTGGCATGATCCCGATACACTGTGAAAACCCCATACACACCTGGCAGGATCCTGATAATCCATGAAACCCGTGTACACACCTGGCAGGACGCTGATACACTGTGAAAACCCCATACACACTTGGCAGGATCCTGATAAACTGTGAAACCCCCATACACACCTGGCAGGATCCAGCTAAACTGTGAGAACCCCATACACACCTGGCAGGATCCTGATAAACTGTGAAACCCCCATGCACACCTGGCAGGATCCTGACAAACTGTGAAAACCCATAGACACCTGGCAGGATCCTGATAAACTGTGAAATACCCATACACACCTGGCAGGATACTGATAAACTGTGAAAACCCCATACACAGCTGGCAGGATCCTGATAAACTGTGAAACCCCCAACAGACCTTGCAGGATCCTGATAAACTGTGAAAACCCCATACTCAACAGGCAGGACCCTGATACACTGTGAAAACCCCATACTCACCTGGCAGGACCCTGATACACTGTGAAACACCCATACACACCTGGCAGGACCCTGATACACTGTGAAAACCCCATACACACCTGGCAGGATCCTGATAAACTGTGAAACCCCCATACACAACTGGCAGGATCATGCTAAACTGTGAAAACCCCATACACACCTGGCAGGATCCTGATCCACTGTGAAAACCCCATACGCACCTGGCATGATCCTGATACACTGTGAAAACCCCATACACACATGGCAGGATCCTGATCCACTGTGAAAACCCCATACACACATGGCAGGATCCTGATCCACTGTGAAAACCCCATACACACCTGGCAGGATCCTGATACACTGTGAAAGCCCCATACACACCTGGCAGGATCCTGATACACTATGAAACCCCCATACACACCTGGCAGGATCCTGATAAGCTATGAATCCCCCATACATACCTGGCAGGATCCTGATACACTGTGAAAACCCCATACACACTTGGCAGGATCCTGATAAACTGTGAAACCCCCATACACACCTGGCAGGATCCAGCTAATCTGTGAGAACCCCATACACACCTGGCAGGATCCTGATAAACTGTGAAACCCCCATGCACACCTGGCAGGATCCTGACAAACTGTGAAAACCCATAGACACCTGGCAGGATCCTGATAAACTGTGAAATACCCATACACACCTGGCAGGATACTGATAAACTGTGAAAACCCCATACACACCTGGTAGGATCCTGGTAAACTGTGAAACCCCCATACTGACATTGCAGGATCCTGTTAAACTGTGAAAACCCCATACTCAACAGGCAGGACCCTGATACACTGTGAAAACCCCATACTCACCTGGCAGGACCCTGATACACTGTGAAACACCCATACACACCAGGCAGGTCCCTGATACACTGTGAAAACCCCATACACACCTGGCAGGATCCTGATAAACTGTGAAACCCCCATACACACCTGGTAGGATCCTGCGAAACTGTGAAAACCCCATACACACCTGGCAGGATCCTGATCCACTGTGAAAACGCCATACACACCTGGCATGATCCTGATACACTGTGAAAACCCCATACACACCTGGCAGGATCCTGATCCACTGTGAAAACCCCATACACACCTGGCAGGATCCTGATACACTGTGAAAACCCCATACACACCTGGCAGGATCCTGATAAACTATGAAACCTTCATACACACCTGGCAGTTACCTGATAAACTATGATACCCCCAAACACACCTGGCAGGATCCTGATAAACTGTGAAAACCCCATATGCACCTGGCAGGATCCAGCTAAACTGTGAGAACCCCATACACACCTGGCAGGATCCTGATAAACTGTGAAACCCCCATGCAAACCTGGCAGGATCCTGACAAACTGTGAAAACCCATAGACACCTGGCAGGATCCTGATAAACTGTGAAATACCCATACACACCTGGCAGGATACTGATAAACTGTGAAAACCCCATACACACCTGGCAGGATCCTGATAAACTGTGAAACCCCATACAGACCTTGCAGGATCCTGATAAACTGTGAAAACCCCATACTCAACAGGCATGACCCTGACACACTGTGAAAACCCCATACTCACCTGGCAGGACCCTGATACACTGTGAAACACCCATACACACCTGGCAGGACCCTGATACACTGTGAAAACCCCATACACACCTGGCAGGAGACTGATAAACTGTGAAACCCCCATATACACCTGGCAGGATCCTGCTAAACTGTGAAAACCCCATACACACCTGGCAGGATCCTGATCCACTGTGAAAACCCCATACACAACTGGCATGATCCTTATACACTGTGAAAACCCCATACACACCTGGCAGGATCCTGATACACTATGAAAACCCCATACACACCTGGCAGGATCCTGATAATCTATGAAACCACCATACACACCTGGCAGGATCCTGATAAACTATGAAACCCCCATACACACCTGGCAGGATCCTGAAACACTGTGAAAACCCCATAAACACCTGGCAGGATCCTGATAAAATATGAAACCCGTGTACACACCTGGCAGGACCCTGATACACTGTGAAAACCCCATACACACTTGGCAGGATCCTGATAAACTGTGAAACCCCCATACACACCTGGCAGGATACAGCTAAACTGTGAGAACCCCATACACACCTGGCAGGATCCTGATAAACTGTGAAACCCCCATGCACACCTAGCAGGATCCTGATCCACTGTGAAAACCCCATACACACCTGGCATGATCCCGATACACTGTGAAAACCCCAGACACACATGGCAGGATCCTGATCCACTGTGAAAACCCCATACACACCTGGCAGGATCCTGATAAACTGTGAAACCCCCATGCACACCTAGCAGGATCCTGATCCACTGTGAAACCCCCATGCACACCTAGCAGGATCCTGATCCACTGTGAAAACCCCATACACACCTGGCATGATCCCGATACACTGTGAAAACCCCAGACACACATGGCAGGATCCTGATCCACTGTGAAAACCCCATACACACCTGGCATGATCCCGATACACTGTGAAAACCCCATACACACCTGGCAGGATCCTGATAATCCATGAAACCCGTGTACACACCTGGCAGGACGCTGATACACTGTGAAAACCCCATACACACTTGGCAGGATCCTGATAAACTGTGAAACCCCCATACACACCTGGCAGGATCCAGCTAAACTGTGAGAACCCCATACACACCTGGCAGGATCCTGATAAACTGTGAAACCCCCATGCACACCTAGCAGGATCCTGATCCACTGTGAAAACCCCATACACACCTGGCATGATCCCGATACACTGTGAAAACCCCAGACACACATGGCAGGATCCTGATCCACTGTGAAAACCCCATACATACCTGGCAGGGTCCTGATACACTGTGAAAACCCCATACACACCTGGCAGGATCCTGATAATCCATGAAACCCGTGTACACACCTGGCAGGACGCTGATACACTGTGAAAACCCCATACACACTTGGCAGGATCCTGATAAACTGTGAAACCCCCATACACACCTGGCAGGATCCAGCTAAACTGTGAGAACCCCATACACACCTGGCAGGATCCTGATAAACTGTGAAACCCCCATGCACACCTGGCAGGATCCTGACAAACTGTGAAAACCCATAGACACCTGGCAGGATCCTGATAAACTGTGAAATACCCATACACACCTGGCAGGATACTGATAAACTGTGAAAACCCCATACACAGCTGGCAGGATCCTGATAAACTGTGAAACCCCCAACAGACCTTGCAGGATCCTGATAAACTGTGAAAACCCCATACTCAACAGGCAGGACCCTGATACACTGTGAAAACCCCATACTCACCTGGCAGGACCCTGATACACTGTGAAACACCCATACACACCTGGCAGGACCCTGATACACTGTGAAAACCCCATACACACCTGGCAGGATCCTGATAAACTGTGAAACCCCCATACACAACTGGCAGGATCATGCTAAACTGTGAAAACCCCATACACACCTGGCAGGATCCTGATCCACTGTGAAAACCCCATACGCACCTGGCATGATCCTGATACACTGTGAAAACCCCATACACACATGGCAGGATCCTGATCCAGTGTGAAAACCCCATACACACCTGGCAGGATCCTGATACACTGTGAAAACCCCATACACACCTGGCAGGATCCTGATACACTATGAAACTCCCATACACACCTAGCAGGATCCTGATAAACTATGAAACCCGTATACACACCTGGAAGGACCCTGATACACTGTGAAAACCCCATGCACACCTGGCAGGATCCTGATAAACTGTGAAACCCCCATACACACCTGGCAGGATCCTGCTGAACTTTGAAAACCCCATACACACCTGGCAGTATCCTGATCCACTGTGAAAACCCCATACACACCTGGCAGGATCCTGATGCACTGTGAAAACCCCATACACACCTGGCAGGATCCTGATCCACTGTGAAAACCCCATGCACACCTGGCAGGATCCTGATACACTGTGAAAACCCCATACACACCTGGCAGGATCCTGATAAACTATGAAACCCCCATACACACCTGGCAGAATCCTGATAAACTATGAAACCCCCATACACACCTGGCAGGATCCTGATACACTGTGAAAACCCCATACACACCTGGCAGGATCCTGATAAACTATGAAACCTTCATACACACCTGGCAGTTTCCTGATAAACTATGATACCCCCATACACACCTGGCAGGATCCTGATAAACTGTGAAAACCCCAGATACACCTGGCAGGATCCAGCTAAACTGTGACAACCCCATACACACCTGGCAGGATCCTGATAAACTGTGAAACCCCCATACACACCTGGCAGGATCCTGACAAACTGTGAAAACCCATAGACACCTGGCAGGATCCTGATAAACTGTGAAATACCCATACACACCTGGCAGGATACTGATAAACTGTGAAAACCCCATACACACCTGGCAGGATCCTGATAAACTGTGGAACCCCCATACAGACCTTGCAGGATCCTGATAAACTGTGAAAACCCCATACTCACCTGGCATGATCCTGATACACTGTGAAAACCCCATACACACATGGCAGGATCCTGATCCACTGTGAAAACCCCATACACACCTGGCAGGATCCTGATACACTGTGAAAACCCCATACACACCTGGCAGGATCCTGATACACTATGAAACTCCCATACACACCTAGCAGGATCCTGATAAACTATGAAACCCCCATACATACCTGGCAGGATCCTGATACACTGTGAAAACCCCATACACACCTGGCAGGATCCTGATAAACTATGAAACCCCCATACACACCTGGCAGGATCCTGCTGAACTTTGAAAACCCCATACACACCTGGCAGGATCCTGATCCACTGTGAAAACCCCATACACACCTGGCAGGATCCTGATGCACTGTGAAAACCCCATACACACCTGGCAGGATCCTTATCCACTGTGAAAACCCCATGCACTCCTGGCAGGATCCTGATACACTGTGAAAACCCCATACACACCTGGCAGGATCCTGATAAACTATGAAACCCCCATACACACCTGGCAGAATCCTGATAAACTATGAAACCCCCATACACACCTGGCAGGATCCTGATACACTGTGAAAACCCCATACACACCTGGCAGGATCCTGATAAACTATGAAACCTTCATACACACCTGGCAGTTTCCTGATAAACTGTGAAACCCCCATACAGACCTTGCAGGATCCTGATAAACTGTGAAAACCCCATACTCACCTGTCAGGACCCTGATACACTGTGAAACACCCATACACACCTGGCAGGACCCAGATACACTGTGAAAACCCCATACTCAACAGGCAGGACCCTGATACACTGTGAAAACCCCATACTCACCTGGCAGGACCCTGATACACTGTGAAACACCCATACACACCTGGCAGGACCCTGATACACTGTGAAAACCCCATACACACCTGGCAGGATCCTGATAAACTGTGAAACCCCCATACACACCTGGCAGGATCCTGCTAAACTGTGAAAACCCCATACACACCTGGCAGGATCCTGATCCACAGTGAAAAACCCATACACATCTGGCATGATCCTGATACACTGTGAAAACCCCATACACACCTGGCAGGATCCTGATCCACTGTGAAAACCCCATACACACGTGGCAGGATCCTGATACACTGTGAAAACCCCATACACACCTGGCAGGATCCTGATACACTATGAAACCCCCATACACACCTAGCACGATCCTGATAAACTATGAAACCCCCATACATACCTGGCAGGATCCTGATACACTGTGAAAACCCCATACACACCTGGCAGGATCCTGATAAACTATGAAACCCGTATACACACCTGGAAGGACCCTGATACACTGTGAAAACCCCATGCACACCTGGCAGGATCCTGATAAACTGTGAAACCCCCATACACACCTGGCAGGATCCTGCTGAACTTTGAAAACCCCATACACACCTGGCAGGATCCTGATCCACTGTGAAAACCCCATACACACCTGGCAGGATCCTGATGCACTGTGAAAACCCCATAGACACCTGGCAGGTTCCTGATCCACTGTGAAAACCCCATGCACACCTGGCAGGATCCTGATACACTGTGAAAACCCCATACACACCTGGCAGGATCCTGATAAACTATGAAACCCCCATACACACCTGGCAGAATCCTGATAAACTATGAAACCCCCATACACACCTGGCAGGATCCTGATACACTGTGAAAACCCCATACACACCTGGCAGGATCCTGATAAACTATGAAACCTTCATACACACCTGGCAGTTTCCTGATAAACTATGATACCCCCATACACACCTGGCAGGATCCTGATAAACTGTGAAAACCCCAGATACACCTGGCAGGATCCAGCTAAACTGTGAGAAACCCATACACACCTGGCAGGATCCTGATAAACAGTGAAAGCCCCATACACACCTGGCAGGATCCAGCTAAACTGTGAGAACCCCATACACACCTGGCAGGATCCTGATAAACTGTGAAACCCCCATACACACCTGGCAGCGATCCTGACAAACTGTGAAAACCCATAGACACCTGGCAGGATCCTGATAAACTGTCAAATACCCATACACACCTGGCAGGATACTGATAAACTGTGAAAACCCCATACACACCTGGCAGGATCCTGATAAACTGTGAAACCCCCATACAGACCTTGCAGGATCCTGATAAACTGTGAAAACCCCATACTCAACAGGCAGGACCCTGATACACTGTGAAAACCCCATACTCACCTGGCAGGACCCTGATACACTGTGAAACACCCATACACACCTGGCAGGACCCTGATACACTGTGAAAACCCCATACACACCTGGCAGGATCCTGATAAACTGTGAAACCCCCATACACACCTGGCAGGATCCTGCTAAACTGTGAAGACCCCATACACGCCTGGCAGGATACTGATCCACTGTGAAAACCCCATACACACCTGGCATGTTCCTGATACACTGTGAAAACCCCATACACACCTGGCAGGATCCTGATCCACTGTGAAAACCCCATACACACCTGGCAGGATCCTGATACACTGTGAAAATCCCTTACACACCTGGCAGGATCCTGATAAACTATGAAACCCCCATACACACCTGGCAGGATCCTGATAAACTATGAAACCCCCATACATACCTGGCAGGATCCTGATACACTGTGAAAACCCCATACACACCTGGCAGGATCCTGATAAACTATGAAACCCGTGTACACACCTGGCAGGACCCTGATACACTGTGCAAACCCCATACACACTTGGCAGGATCCTGATAAACTGTGAAACCTCCATACACACCTGGCAGGATCCAGCTAAACTGTGAGAACCCCATACACACCTGGCAGGATCCTGATAAACTGTGAAACCCCCATGCACACCTGGCAGGATCCTGACAAACTGTGAAAACCCATAGACACCTGGCAGGATCCTGATAAACTGTGAAATACCCATACACACCTGGCAGGATCCTGATACACTATGAAACCTTCATACACACCTAGCAGGATCCTGATAAACTATGAAACCCCCATACATACCTGGCAGGATCCTGATACACTGTGAAAACCCCATACGCACTTGGCAGGATCCTGATAAACTGTGAAACCTCCATACACACCTGGCAGGATCCAGCTAAACTGTGAGAACCCCATACACACCTGGCAGGATCCTGATAAACTGTGAAACCCCCATGCACACCTGGCAGGATCCTGACAAACTGTGAAAACCCATAGACACCTGGCAGGATACTGATACACTGTGAAAACCCCATACACACCTGGCAGGATCCTGATACACTATGAAACCTTCATACACACCTAGCAGGATCCTGATAAACTATGAAACCCCCATACATACCTGGCAGGATCCTGATACACTGTGAAAACCCCATACGCACCTGGCAGGATCCTGATAAACTATGAAACCCGTATACACACCTGGCAGGACCCTGATACACTGTGAAAACCCCATGCACACCTGGCAGGATCCAGATAAACTGTGAAACCCCCATACACACCTGGAAGGATCCTGCTGAACTGTGAAAACCCCATACACACCTGGCAGGATCCTGATACACTGTGAAAACCCCATACACACCTGGCAGGATCCTGATGCACTGTGAAAATCCCATACACACCTGGCAGGATCCTGATCCACTGTGAAAACCCCATACACACCTGGCAGGATCCTGATAAACTATGAAACCCCCATACACACCTGGCAGAATCCTGATAAACTATGAAACCCCCATACACACCTGGCAGGATTGTGATACACTGTGAAAACCCCATACACACCTGGCAGGATCCTGATAAACTATGATACACCCATACACACCTGGCAGTATCCTGATAAACTGTGAAAACCCCATATGCACCTGGCAGGATCCAGCTAAACTGTGAGAACCCCATACACACCTGGCAGGATCCTGATAAACTGTGAAACCCCCATGCACACCTGGCAGGATCCTGACAAACTGTGAAAACCCATAGACACCTGGCAGGATCCTGATAAACTGTGAAATACCCATACACACCTGTCAGGATCCTGATAAACTGTGAAACCCCCATACAGACCTTGCAGGATCCTGATAAACTGTGAAAACCCCATACTCAACAGGCAGGACCCTGATACACTGTGAAAACCGCATACTCACCTGGCAGGACCCTGATACACTGTGAAACACCCATACACACCTGGCAGGACCCTGATACACTGTGAAAACTCCATACACACCTGGCAGGATCCTGATAAACTGTGAAGCCCCCATATACACCTGGCAGGATCCTGCTAAACTGTGAAAACCGCATACACACCTGGCAGGATCCTGATCCACTTTGAAAACCCCATACACACCTGGCATGATCCTGATACACTGTGAAAACCCCATACACACCTGGCAGGATCCTGATCCACTGTGAAAACCCCATACACACCTGGCAGGATCCTGATACACTGTGAAAACCCCATACACACCTGGCAGGATCCTGATACACTATGAAACCCCCATACACACCTGGCAGGATCCTGATAAAATATGAATCCCCCATACATACCTGGCAGGATCCTGATACACTGTGAAAACCCCATACACACCTGGCAGGATCCTGATAAACTATGAAACAAGTGTACACACCTGGCAGGATCCAGCTAAACTGTGAGAACCCCATACACACCTGGCAGGATCCTGATAAACTGTGAAACCCCCATGCACACCTGGCAGGATCCTGACAAACTGTGAAATACCCATACACACCTGGCAGGATACTGATAAACTGTGAAAACCCCATACACACCTGGTAGGATCCTGGTAAACTGTGAAACCCCCATTATGACCTTGCAGGATCCTGATAAACTGTGAAAACCCCATACACACCTGGCAGGATCCTGATAAACTATGAATCCCCCATACATACCTGGCAGGATCCTGATAAACTATGAAACCCGTGTACACACCTGGCAGGACCCTGATACACTGTGCAAACCCCATGCACACTTGGCAGGATCCTGATAAACTGTGAAACCCCCATACACACCTGGCAGGATCCAGCTGAACTGTGAGAACCCCATACACCCCTGGCAGGATCCTGATAAACTGTGAAACCCCCATGCACACCTGGCAGGATCCTGACAAACTGTGAAAACCCATAGACACCTGGCAGGATCCTGATAAACTGTGAAATACCCATACACACCTGGCAGGATACTGATAAACTGTGAAAACCCCATACACACCTGGTAGGATCCTGGTAAACTGTGAAACCCCCATACTGACCTTGCAGGATCCTGATAAACTGTGAAAACCCCATACGCAACAGGCAGGACCCTGATACACTGTGAAAACCCCATACTCACCTGGCAGGACCCTGATACACTGTGAAACACCCATACACACCTGGCAGGACCCTGATACACTGTGAAAACCCCATACACACCTGGCAGGATCCTGATAAAATGTGAAACCCCCATACACACCTGGCAGGATCCTGCTAAACTGTGAAAACCCCATGCACACCTGGCAGGAACCTGATCCACTGTGAAAACCCCATACACACCTGGCATGATCCTGATACACTGTGAAAACCCCATACACACCTGGCAGGATCCTGATCCACTGTGAAAACCCCATACACACCTGGCAGGATCCTGATACACTGTGAAAACCCTATACACACCTGGCAGGATCCTGATAAACTATGAAACCTTCATACACACCTGGCAGTTACCTGATAAACTATGATACCCCCATACACACCTGGCAGGATTCTGATAAACTGTGAAAACCCCATATGCACCTGGCAGGATCCAGCTAAACTGTGAGAACCCCATACACACCTGGCAGGATCCTGATAAACTGTGAAACCCCCATGCACACCTGGCAGGATCCTGATAAACTGTGAAAACCCCATACACACCTGGCATGATCCTGATACACTGTGAAAACCCCATACACACCTGGCAGGATCCTGATCCACTGTGAAAACCCCATACACACCAGGCAGGATCCTGATACACTATGAAACCCCCATACACACCTGGCAGGGTCCTGATAAACTATGAATCCCCCATACATACCTGGCAGGATCCTGATACACTGTGAAAACCCCATACACACCTGGCAGGATCCTGATAAATTATGAAACCCGTGTACACACCTGGCAGGAACCTGATACACTGTGCAAACCCCATTCACAGTTGGCAGGATCCTGATAAACTGTGAAACCCCCATACACACCTGGCAGGATCCAGCTAAACTGTGAGAACCCCATACACACCTGGCAGGATCCTGATAAACTGTGAAACCCCATTGCACACCTGGCAGGATCCTGACAAACTGTGAAAACCCATAGACACCTGGCAGGATCCTGATAAACTGTGAAATACACATACACACCTGGCAGGATACTGATAAACTGTGAAAACCCCATACACACCTGGCAGGATCCTGGTAAACTGTGAAACCCCCATACAGACCTTGCAGGATCCTGATAAACTGTGAAAACCCCATACTCAACAGGCAGGATTCTGATACACTGTGAAAACCCCATACTCACCTGGCAGGACCCTGATACACTGTGAAACACCCATACACACCTGGCAGGACACTGATACACTGTGAAAACCCCATACACACCTGGCAGGATCCTGATCAACTGTGAAACCCCCATACACACCTGGCAGGATCCTGCTAAACTGTGAAAACCCCATACACACCTGGCAGGATCCTGATAAACTATGAAAACCGTATACACACCTGGCAGGACCCTGATACACTGTGAAAACCCCATACACACCTGGCAGGATCCTGATGCACTGTGAAAACCCCATACACACCTGGCAGGATCCTGATCCACTGTGAAAACCCCATGCACACCTGGCAGGATCCTGATACACTGTGAAAATCCCATACACACCTGGCAGGATCCTGATAAACTATGAAACCCCCATACACACCTGGCAGAATCCTGATAAACTATGAAACCCCCATACACCCCTGGCATGATCCTGAGACACTGTGAAAACCCCATACACACCTGGCAGGATCCTGATAAACTATGAAACCTTCATACACACCTGGCAGTTTCCTGATAAACTATGATACCCCCATACACACCTGGCAGGATCCTGATAAACTGTGAAAACCCCATACACACCTGGCAGGATCCTGATATACTGTGAAAACCCCAGACACACCTGGCAGGATCCTGATCCACTGTGAAAACCCCATACACTCCTGGCAGGATCCTTATACACTGTGAAAACCCCAGACATACCTGGCAGGATCCTGATAAACTGTGAGAACCCCATACACACCTGGCAGGATCCTGATAAACTGTGAAACCCCCATGCACACCTGGCAGGATCCTGATAAACTGTGAAAACCCATACACACCCAGCAGGATCCAGATAAACTGTGAAATCTCCATACACACCTGGCAGAATCCTGATAAACTGTGAAAACCCCATCCACACCTGGCAGAATCCTGATAAACTATGAAACCCCCATACACCCCTGGCATGATCCTGAGACACTGTGAAAACCCCATACACACCTGGCAGGATCCTGATAAACTATGAAACCTTCATACACACCTGGCAGTTTCCTGATAAACTATGATACCCCCATACACACCTGGCAGGATCCTGATAAACTGTGAAAACCCCATACACACCTGGCAGGATCCTGATATACTGTGAAAACCCCAGACACACCTGGCAGGATCCTGATCCACTGTGAAAACCCCATACACTCCTGGCAGGATCCTTATACACTGTGAAAACCCCAGACATACCTGGCAGGATCCTGATAAACTGTGAGAACCCCATACACACCTGGCAGGATCCTGATAAACTGTGAAACCCCCATGCACACCTGGCAGGATCCTGATAAACTGTGAAAACCCATACACACCCAGCAGGATCCAGATAAACTGTGAAATCTCCATACACACCTGGCAGAATCCTGATAAACTGTGAAAACCCCATCCACACCTGGCAGGATCCTGATAAACTGTGAAACCCCCATGCTCACCTGGCAGGACCCTGATACACTGTGAAACCCCCATACACACCTGGCAGGATCCTGATAAACTGTGAAAACCCCATACACACCTGGCAGGATACTGATAAACTGTGAAAACCCCATACACACCTGGCAGGATCCTGGTAAACTGTGAAACCCCCATACAGACCTTGCAGGATCCTGATAAACTGTGAAAACCCCATACTCAACAGGCAGGATTCTGATACACTGTGAAAACCCCATACTCACCTGGCAGGACCCTGATACACTGTGAAACACCCATACACACCTGGCAGGACACTGATACACTGTGAAAACCCCATACACACCTGGCAGGATCCTGATCAACTGTGAAACCCCCATACACACCTGGCAGGATCCTGCTAAACTGTGAAAACCCCATACACACCTGGCAGGATCCTGATAAACTATGAAAACCGTATACACACCTGGCAGGACCCTGATACACTGTGAAAACCCCATACACACCTGGCAGGATCCTGATGCACTGTGAAAACCCCATACACACCTGGCAGGATCCTGATCCACTGTGAAAACCCCATGCACACCTGGCAGGATCCTGATACACTGTGAAAATCCCATACACACCTGGCAGGATCCTGATAAACTATGAAACCCCCATACACACCTGGCAGAATCCTGATAAACTATGAAACCCCCATACACCCCTGGCATGATCCTGAGACACTGTGAAAACCCCATACACACCTGGCAGGATCCTGATAAACTATGAAACCTTCATACACACCTGGCAGTTTCCTGATAAACTATGATACCCCCATACACACCTGGCAGGATCCTGATAAACTGTGAAAACCCCATACACACCTGGCAGGATCCTGATATACTGTGAAAACCCCAGACACACCTGGCAGGATCCTGATCCACTGTGAAAACCCCATACACTCCTGGCAGGATCCTTATACACTGTGAAAACCCCAGACATACCTGGCAGGATCCTGATAAACTGTGAGAACCCCATACACACCTGGCAGGATCCTGATAAACTGTGAAACCCCCATGCACACCTGGCAGGATCCTGATAAACTGTGAAAACCCATACACACCCAGCAGGATCCAGATAAACTGTGAAATCTCCATACACACCTGGCAGAATCCTGATAAACTGTGAAAACCCCATCCACACCTGGCAGAATCCTGATAAACTATGAAACCCCCATACACCCCTGGCATGATCCTGAGACACTGTGAAAACCCCATACACACCTGGCAGGATCCTGATAAACTATGAAACCTTCATACACACCTGGCAGTTTCCTGATAAACTATGATACCCCCATACACACCTGGCAGGATCCTGATAAACTGTGAAAACCCCATACACACCTGGCAGGATCCTGATATACTGTGAAAACCCCAGACACACCTGGCAGGATCCTGATCCACTGTGAAAACCCCATACACTCCTGGCAGGATCCTTATACACTGTGAAAACCCCAGACATACCTGGCAGGATCCTGATAAACTGTGAGAACCCCATACACACCTGGCAGGATCCTGATAAACTGTGAAACCCCCATGCACACCTGGCAGGATCCTGATAAACTGTGAAAACCCATACACACCCAGCAGGATCCAGATAAACTGTGAAATCTCCATACACACCTGGCAGAATCCTGATAAACTGTGAAAACCCCATCCACACCTGGCAGGATCCTGATAAACTGTGAAACCCCCATGCTCACCTGGCAGGACCCTGATACACTGTGAAACCCCCATACACACCTGGCAGGATCCTGATAAACTGTGAAACCCCCATACACACCTGGCAGGATCCTGCTAATCTGTGAAAACCCCATACACACCTGGCAGGATCCTGATCCACCGTGAAAACCCCGTACACACCTGGCAGGATCCTGATACACTGTGAAAACCCCATACACACCAGGCAGGATCCTGATCCACTGTGAAAATCCCATACACACCTGGCAGGCTCCTGATACACTGTGAAAAACCCATACACACCTGGCAGGATCCTGATAAACTATGAAACCACCTAACACACCTGGCAGGATCCTGCTAAACTATGAAACCCCCATACACACCTGGCAGGATCCTGATACACTGTGAAAACCCCATACACACCTGGCAGGATCCTGATAAACAATGAAACCCCCATACACACCTGGCAGGATCCTGATAAACAATGAAAACCCCATACATACCTGGCAGGATCCTGATCAACTGTGAAACCCCTATGCACACCTGGCAGGATCCTGCTAAACTGTGCAAAACCCATACACACCTGGCAGGATCCTGATCCACTGTGAAAACCCCATACACACCTGGCAGGATCCTGATACACTGTGAAAACCCCATACACACCTGGCAGGATCCTGATCCACTGTGAAAACCCCATACACACCTGGCAGGATCCGGATCCACTGTGAAAACCCCATAGACACCTGGCAGGATTCTGATACACTGTGAAACCCAAATACACACCTGGCAGGATCCTGATACACTGTGGAACCCCCATACACACCTGGCAGTATCCTGACACACTGTGAAAACCCCATACACACCTGGCAGGATCCTGATACACTGTGAAACCCCCATACATACCTGGCAGGATCCTGATACACTGTGAAAACCACATACACACCTGGCAGGATCCTGATACGCTGTGAAAACCCCAAACACACCTGCAAGCATCCTGAAAATCTGTGAATCCCCATACACACCTGGCAGAATCCTGATATACTGTGAAACCCCCATACACACCTGGCAGGATCCTGATACACAGTGAAAACCCCATACACACCTGGCAGGATCCTGATGAACTATGAAATCCCCATACACACCTGGCAGGATCCTGATAAACTATGAAACACCCATACACACTTGGCAGGATCCTGTTAAACTGTGAATACCCCATACACACCTGGCAGGATCCTGATCCACTGTGAAAACCCCATACACACCTGGCAGGATCCTGATACACTGTGAAAACCCCATACACACCGGGCAGGATCCTGATAAACTGTGAAACCCCCATACACCCCTGGCAGCATCCTGAAAATCTGTGATACCCCATACACACCTGGCAGAATCCTGATATACTGTGAAACCCCCATACACACCTGGCAGGATCGTGATACACTGAGAAAACCCCTTCACACCTGGCAGGATCCTGATCCACTGTGAAAACCCCTAACCCTAACCCTAACCCTAACCCTAACCCTAACCCTAACCCTAACGTGTGCCATACTGTTGGATGGTCATTACTGAGGGAGTGCCAAGCTGTCGGAGGGTCAGAACTGTGTGAGTGAAGCGCTGTCGGAGGTTCAGTACTGAAGGAGTGCCATAATGTCGGAGTGCCAATACTGAGGGAGTGCCATACTGTCGGAGGGTCAGTAGTGAGGGAGTGCGGCACTGTCTGTGGCTGAGTAATGAGGGAGTGCCATACTTTCGGAGGGTCATTACTGAGGCAATGCCATACTGTCGGAGGGTAAGTACTGAGGGAGTGGCGCTCCGTCGGAAGATAAGTACTGAGAGAGTGCTGTACTGTCGGAGGATCAGTACTGAGGGAGTGCCGTACTGTCGGAGGGTAAGTACTGAGTTAGTGCCATAGTGGCAGAGGGTTAGGACTGAGGGAGAGCAGCACTTTCGGATGGCCGGTACAGAGTGAGTCTCAAAATGTCGGAAGGTCAGTGGTGAGAGAGTGCCAAAATATTGGAGGGCAGGTAATGAGAGACTGCCATACTGTCGGAGTGTCAGTACTGAGGGTGTACCGCACTGTCGGAGGGTCATTACTGATGGAGTGCCATACTGTCAGAGGGCCAGTACTGTGGGAGTGCTGAACTGTCAGAAAGTTGGTGATGAGGGAGTGACGCACAGTCAGAGGTTCCGCACTGAGGAAATGCTGTAACTTTGGAGCGTTACTACTGATGGAGGCTGCACTGTCAGATGTTCAGTACTGAGGGAGCGCCTCATTTTTGTTCAGTCAGTACCGAGGGAGCGTTGCCCTCTCAGAGTGCCAGCACTGAGGGAGTGCTGCACTGTCAGAGGTTCAGTACTGAGGCAGTGCCCCAATGACGGAGATTCAGTACTGAGGGAGTGCTGCAGTGTAGGAGGTTCAGTGCTGAGAGATTGCCATACTGTAACAGTATTAGTACTGAGGGTGTGTCATACTGTCGGGCGGTCAGTACTGAGGGAGTGCCGCACTGTTGGAGCATCAGTAATGAGGGAGAGCCATACTGTCGCAGGGTCAGCATTGAGGGATTGCCATACTGTCAGAGTGTCAGTACTGAGGGTGTGCCGCACTGTCGGAGGGTCAGTACTGAGTGAGTGCCATACTGTCGGAGAGTCAGTAATGAGGGAATGACATACTTTCGGAGGGTCAGTCCTGAGGGACTGCTGCACTGTTAGAGGTTGAGTACTGAGGGAGTGTTGCACTGTCAGAAAGGTGGTACAGAGGGAGTGCTGGACTGTCGGATGGTCAGTACAGAGGAAATGCCATGCTGTCGGAGGGTCAGTCCTGAGGGAGTGCCAACCTTCAGAAGGTCAGTACTAAGGTAGTGCCGCACTGTCAGAAAGTTGGTGATGAGGGAGTGCCGCACTTTCGGAACATTCGTACTGAGGAAGTGCCATACTGTCGGAGGGTCAGTACTGAGGGAGTGCCATACCGTCGGTTGGTCAGTACTAAGGGAGCGCTGCATTGTTGTTGAGTCAGTACAGAGGGAGCGCTGCACTGTCCGAGGATCTGTACTGAGGGAGTCCTCATCTGTTAGAGGATCAGTACTGACGGAGTGCTTCACTTTTGAAGGTTCACTGCTGAAGGCGTGATGCAGTGTCTGATAATCAGTACTGAGGGAGTGCCAGACTGTCGGAGGGTCAGTACTGCGGGAGTACCATACTGTCGGAGGGTCAGTACTGAGGGGGCAATATATTGTTGTTGAGTCAGTACTGAGGGAGCGCTGCACTGTCAGATGGTCAGAATTGAGGGGGCGCTGCGTTGTTGTTTTGCCAGTACTGAGAAAATGCTGCACTCTCAGATTGTTAGTACTGAGGGAATTAGATTATATTAGATTAGAGTTACAGCACTGAAACAGGCCTTTTGGTACCAAGTCGGTGCGGACCAACAACCACCCATTTATACTAATCCTACTCTAATTCCATATTTCAAACACATCCCCACCTGTCCGTATCTTCCCCTACCACCTACCTATACTAGGGGCAATTGCTAATGGCCAATTTACCTATCAACCTGCAAGACTTTGGCATGTGGGAGGAAACTGGAGCACCCGGAGGAAACCCACGCAGACACAGGGAGATTTTTCATCCTCCACACGGGTAGTGCACAGAATTGAACCCTGGTTGCAGGAGATATGAGGCTGCGGTGCTAACCACTGCGCCACTGTGCCGCCCTGTGGTGCACTGTCAGACGTCCGTTAGTGAGGGAGTGCTCCGCGGTCAGAGGGTCAGTACTGAGGGAGCTCTGCACTCCCAGAGTGTCAGTACTGAGGGAGTGCTGCACTGTCAGGTATTCAGTACAGAGGGAGTGCTGCACTGTTCTTGAGTCAGGACTGAGGGAATGTTGCATCCTCAGAGTGTCTGTATTGTGTAGTGCTGCACTCACAGAGAGTCAGTACTGAGGGAGTGCTGCACTGTCAGTGGTTCACTTCTGAAGGAGCACTGCATTGTTGTTGAGCCATTACTGAGCGAGCGCTTCACTCTCAGAGTGTCAGTATTGAGGTATGCGGCACTGTCAGAGGATCAGTACTGAGGGAGCGCTGCATTGATGTTGAGTCAGTACAGAGGGAGCGCTGCACTGTCCGAGGGTCTGCCCTGAGGGAGTGCTCATCTGTCAGATGATCAGTACTGATGGAGTGTTTCACTTTTGAAAGGTCACTACTGAAGGCTGCAATGTCGGATGGTCAGTGCTGAGGGAGTGCTATACTGTCGGAGGGTCAGTACTGAGGGAGTACCATCCTGTCGGAGGGTCAGTACTGAGGGAGTACCATACTGTCGCAGGGTCAGTACTGAGGGACTGCCATCCTGTCGGATGGACATTTCGGCGGGAGGTCTATACTGTCGGAGGGTCAGTACTGAGGGGGCAATGCATTGTTGTTGAGTCAGTACAGAAGGAATGCGGCACTGTCAGACAGTGGGTAATGAGGGAGTGCATCACTTTCGGGCGATCAGTAATGAGGGACTGCCATACTGTCGGCGGGTCAGCACTGAGGGAGTGCTGCACTCTCCAAGGGTCAGTACAGAGGGTGCGCCATACTGTCAGAGGGTCAGTACTGAGGGAGCACTGTACTGTCGGAATGTCAGTACTGAGGGAGTGCCATACTGTCGGGGGGTCAGTACTGATGGAGTGCTGCACTGTCAGATGCTCAGAAATGAGGGAGTGCCATAACGTCGGAGTGTCAGTACTGAGGGAGTGCCATACTGTCAGAAGGTCAGTACTGAGACAGTGCCGCACAGTCGGAAGGTCTGGACAGAGGGAGTGTCATACTGTTGGAGTGTCAGTACTGAGGAAGTGCCATACTGTCGGAGGGTCAGTACTGAGGGAGTGCCATCATGTCGGAGGGTCAGTGCTGAGGGAGTGCAATATTGTCGGATGGGCAGTACTGAGGGAGTGCTGCACTAATGGCAGTTCAGTACTTAGGGAGTGCCATACTGTTGGAGAGTCAGTAATGAGGGAGTGCTGCAGTGTTGGGGGTTGAGTACTGAGGGAGTGCCATACTGTTGGAGGATCAGTAATGAGGGAGTGCTGCAGTGTTGGGGGTTGAGTACTGAGGGAGTGCCATACTGTTGGAGGATCAGTAATGATTGATTGCCATACTATTGGAGGCTCAGTACTGAGGGAGTGCCGAACTATTTGCGTTTCGGTACTGAGGGAGGGCTATACTGGTGGAAGGTCAGTACTGAGGGAGTGCTGCAATGTCGCAGGATCAGTACTGAGTGAGAGCTGCACTGTTTGAGGGACAGTACTGAGGGAGTGCCATGCTGGCGGAGGCTCGATACTGAAAGAATGCCATACTGTTGGAGGGTCAGTACTGAGTGAGTACCATACTGGTGGAGTGTCAGTGCAGAGGTAGAGCTGCACTGTCGGAGGATCAGTACTGAGGGAGTGCTGCCCTGTCGGAGGGTCAGTACTGAGGGAGAGCTCCACTGTCGGACGATCAATACTGAGGGAGGGCTGTGCTGTTGGAGGGTCAGTATTGAGGGTATGCCTTACTGTCGGAGGGTAAGTACAGAGGGAGTGCTACACTTTTGGTGCGCTCGTACTGAGGGACTGCTGCACTGTCAGATGGTCAGTACAGAGTGAGTGCTGCATTGTTGTTGAGTCTGTACTGTGTGAGTGCTGCACTGTCAGAGGGGCAGTCCTGTGGGAGTGCTGCATTGTTGTTGAGTCAGCACTGAGGGAGCGCTGCACTCTCAGAGAGTCAGTACTGAGGGAGTGCAGCACTGTCATAGGGTCAGTTCTGAAGGAGCACTGCATTGTAGTTGAGTCATTACTGAGGGAGCGCTTCACTTTCAGAGTGTCAGTATTGTGGTATGCTGCACTGTCAAAGGGTCGGTTTGGAGGGAGCGCTGCATTGTTGTTGAGTTAGTACAGAGGGAGCGCTGCATTGTCAGAGGGTCAATACTGAGGGGCTGCTGCACTCTCAGACTGTCAGCACTGAGGGAATGCTGCACTGCCAGAGGATCAGTACTGAGGGAGTGCTCCACTTTTGAAGGGTCACTACTGAGGGCGTGCTGCAATGTCGGATGGTCAGTACTGAGGGAGTGTCAAACTGTCAGAACGGTGGTGGTGAGGGAGTGCCACAGTTTCGGAGGATCAGGACTGAGGAACTGCCATACTGGCGGAGGGTACGTACGGCAGGAGGGCCATACTGTCGGAGGGTAGGTACTGAGGGAGTGTTGCACGTTTGGAGCGCCAGTACTCAGGGACTGCTGCACTGTCAGATGGTCAGTCCTGAGAGAGTGCTGCATTGTTGTTGTGTCAGTACTGAGAGAGTGCCGCACTGTTGGAGGGTCAGTACTGAGGGAGTGCCATCATGTCGGACCGTCACTCCTGAGGGTGTGCCATACTGTCGGAGGGTCAGTACTGAGGGAGTGCTGCACTTTTGGAGCGCCAGTACTGAGGGACTGCTGCACTGTCAGATGGTCAGTCCTGAGAGATTGCTGCATTGTTCTTGTGTCAGTACTGAGAGAGTGCCGCACTGTTGGAGGGTCAGTACTGAGGGAGTGCCATCATGTCGGACCGTCACTCCTGAGGGAGTGCCGCAATGTCGGAGGGTCAGTACTGAGCGAGTGCTGCACTGTTAAATGTTCAGTACTGAGGGAGTGCTGCACTCTCAGTTGGTCAGTACTGAGGGAGAGCCATACTGTTGGAAGTTCTGTATTGAGGGAGTGCCACACTGTCGGACGGTCTGCACTGATGGAGTGCCATACTGTAGGACGGTCAGTACTGAGGAAGTGCTGCACAGTCGGAGGGTCTGTACTCCGGGAGTGCCACATTGTTGTTAATTCTGTCCTGAGATAATGCTGCACCCTCAGATTGTCACGACTGAGAGAGTGCTGCACTGTCGGAGGATCATTAGTGAGTGACTGCTGCACTGTTAGAGGGTAAGTACTGAGCGACTGTTGCACTGTCAGAAGTTCGGTACTGATTGAGTGTTGCACTGTCGGAGAGTCAGTACGAAGGGAGTGCCGCACTGTCGGAGGGTCAGTACTGAGGGAGTGCCATACTGTCGGAGGGTCAGTACTGATGGAGCGCTGCACTGTCAGAGGGTCAATAGTGAAGGAGTGCTGCACTACCAGAGTGTCAGTACTGAGGGAATGCTGCCCTGTCGGAGTGTCAGTACTGAGGGAGAGCTCCACTGTCGGACGATCAATACTGAGGGAGGGCTGTGCTGTCGGAGGGTCAGTATTGAGGGTATGCCTTACTGTTGGAGGGTAAGTACAGAGGGAGTGCTACACTTTTGGTGCGCTCGTACTGAGGGACTGCTGCACTGTCAGATGGTCAGTACAGAGTGAGTGCTGCATTGTTGCTGAGTCGGTACTGAGGGATTGCGGCTTTCTCAGAGTCCAAGGGTCAATCCCGAGGGAGTTCCATATTGTCAGAGTGTCAGTACTGAGATGGGCTGCACTCTCAGAGTGTCAGTACTGATGGAATGCTGCACTGCCAGAGGATCAGTACTGAGGGAGTGCCATACTCTTGGAGTGTTAGAACTGATGGAGTGCAATACTGTCGGAGGGTCAGTACTGAGGGAGTGAAGCAATGTCGGAATGTCAGTACTGAGTGAGTGCCATACTGTCGTAGGGTAGGTACTGAGAGACAGCCGCACTGTTGGAGGATCAGTACTGAGGCTGTGCTGCACTTCCAGAGGCTCTGTTCTCAGGGAGTGCAAAACTGTCGGAGGGTCAGTAAAGAGGGAATGCCATACTGTCGGAGGGTCAGGACTGAGGAATTGCTGCACTGTCAGATTCTCAGTGTTGAGGGAGTGCCATAAATTTAGAGGGTCAGTGCTGAGTAGCCGCTGCATTGTTATTGAGTCAGTACTGAGGGATTGCGGCATTCTCAGAGTCCAAGGGTCAGTACCGAGGGAGGTCCATACTGTCACAGGGTCATAACTGAGGGAGTGCCATACTGTCGGAGGGTCAGCTCTGCGGGAGTGCTGCACTGTCAGAGGGTCAATACTGAGGAAGTGCTGGACTGTAGGAGGGCTGGATCTGAGGGAGTGCTGCATTTTTGGATCGTCAGTACTGAGGGAGTTCTGAACTTTCAGAAGGTCAGTACTGAGGGAGAGCTGCATTGTTGTTGAGTCTGCACTGAGGGAATGCAGCACTGTCAAAGCGTCGGTAATGAGGGAGTGCTGCATTGTTGTTGAGTCAGTACTGAGGGAGCGCTGCATTCTCAGCACTGAGTGAGTGCTGCACTGTCACAGGGTCAGAAATGAGGGAGTGCTGCAGCCTCAGAATGTCAGTGCTGAGGGAGTGCTGCACTGTCAGTGTGTCAGTACTGAGGGAGTGCTGCATTGTTGTCGAAACAGAACTGAGGGAGCGCTGCACCTTCTGTTGGTCAGTTCTGAAAAAGCGCTGCAGTTTTCCTGAGTCACTACTGAGGGAGAGCTGCACTCTCAGATTGTCAGTACTGAATGAATGCTACACAGTCAGAGCGTCAGTACTGAGACAGTGCCGCACAGTCGGAAGGTCTGCACAGAGGGAGTGTCATACTGTTGGAGTGTCAGTACTGAGGAAGTGCCATACTGTCGGAGGGTCAGTACTGAGGGAGTGCCATACTGTCAGAAGGTCAGTGCTGAGGGAGTGCAATATTGTCGGATGGGCAGTACTGAGGGAGTGCTGCACTAATGGCAGTTCAGTACTTAGGGAGTGCCATACTGTTGGAGAGTCAGTAATGAGGGAGTGCTGCAGTGTTGGGGGTTGAGTACTGAGGGAGTGCCATACTGTTGGAGGATCAGTAATGATTGATTGCCATACTATTGGAGGCTCAGTACTTAGGGAGTGCCATACTGTTGGAGAGTCAGTAATGAGGGAGTGCTGCAGTGTTGGGGGTTGAGTACTGAGGGAGTGCCATACTGTTGGAGGATCAGTAATGATTGATTGCCATACTATTGGAGGCTCAGTACTGAGGGAGTGCCGAACTATTTGCGTGTCGGTACTGAGGGAGGGCTATACTGGTGGAAGGTCAGTACTGAGGGAGTGCTGCACTGTTTGAGGGACAGTACTGAGGGAGTGCCGTGCTGGCGGAGGCTCGATACTGAAGGAATGCCATACTGTTGGAGGGTCAGTACTGAGTGAGTACCATACTGGTGGAGTGTCAGTGCAGAGGTAGAGCTGCACTGTCGGAGGATCAGTACTGAGGGAGTGCTGCCCTGTCGGAGGGTCAGTACTGAGGGAAAGCTCCACTGTCGGACGATCAATACTGAGGGAGGGCTGTGCTGTCGGAGGGTCAGTATTGAGGGTATGCCTTACTGTCGGAGGGTAAGTACAGAGGGAGTGCTGCACTTTTGGTGCGCTCGTACTGAGGGACTGCTGCACTGTCAGATGGTCAGTACAGAGTGAGTGCTGCATTGTTGTTGAGTCTGTACTGAGTGAGTGCTGCACTGTCAGAGGGTCAGTCCTGTGGGAGTGCTGCATTGTTGTTGAGTCAGCACTGAGGGAGCGCTGCACTCTCAGACAGTCAGTACTGAGGGAGTACAGCACTGTCATGGGGTCAGTTCTGAAGGAGCACTGCATTGTAGTTGAGTCATTACTGAGGGAGCGCTTCACTTTCAGAGTGTCAGTACTGTGGTATGCTGCACTGTCAAAGGGTCGGTTTGGAGGGAGCGCTGCATTGTTGCTGAGTTAGTACAGAGGGAGCGCTGCATTGTCAGAGGGTCAATACTGAGGGGCTGCTGCACTCTCAGAGTGTCAGCACTGAGGGAATGCTGCACTGCCAGAGGATCAGTACTGAGGGAGTGCTCCACTTTTGAAGAGTCACTACTGAGGGCGTGCTGCAATGTCGGATGGTCAGTACTGAGGGAGTGTCAAACTGTCAGAACGGTGGTGGTGAGGGAGTGCCACAGTTTCGGAGGATCAGGACTGAGGAACTGCCATACTGGCGGAGGGTACGTACGGCAGGAGGGCCATACTGTCGGAGGGTAGGTACTGAGGGAGTGTTGCACGTTTGGAGCGCCAGCACTGAGGGACTGCTGCACTGTCAGATGGTCAGTCCTGAGAGAGTGCTGCATTGTTGTTGTGTCAGTACTGAGAGAGTGCCGCACTGTTGGAGGGTCAGTACTGAGGGAGTGCCATCATGTCGGACCGTCACTCCTGAGGGAGTGCCGCAATGTCGGAGGGTCAGTACTGAGCGAGTGCTGCACTGTTAAATGTTCAGTACTGAGGGAGTGCTGCACTCTCAGTTGGTCAGTACTGAGGGAGTGCCATACTGTTGGAAGTTCTGTATTGAGGGAGTGCCACACTGTCAGACGGTCTGCACTGATGGAGTGCCATACTGTCGGACGGTCAGTACTGAGGAAGTGCTGCACAGTCGGAGGGACTGTACTCCGGGAGTGCCACATTGTTGTTAATTCTGTCCTGAGATAATGCTGCACCCTCAGATTGTCACGACTGAGAGAGTGCTGCACTGTCGGAGGATCATTACTGAGTGACTGCTGCACTGTTAGAGGGTCAGTACTGAGCGAGTGTTGCACTGTCAGAAGGTCGGTACTGATTGAGTGTTGCACTCTCGGAGAGTCAGTACGAAGGGAGTGCCGCAGTGTCGGAGGGTCAGTACTGAGGGAGTGCCATACTGTCGGAGGCTCAGTACTGAGGGAGTGCTGCACTGTCGGATGGTCTGTTCTGAAGGAGCGTTCTCTTGTTGCTCAGTCAGTACCGAGGGCGCGCTGCACTCTCGTAGTGCCAGTATTGAGGTATGCGGCTCTGTCAGAGCGGAAGTGCTGAAGGACTGCAGCATGGTTTCTGAGTCAGTACTGATGGAGCGCTGCACTGTCAGAGGGTCAATACTGAAGGAGTGCTGCACTACCAGAGTGTCAGTACTGAGGGAATGCTGCCCTGCCAGAGCATCAGTACTGTGGGAGCGCCGCACTGTCAGAGGACCAGTACTGAGGGACTGCTGCACTGTTGAATGGTCACTACTGAGGGAGTGCTGTTGTGTCGGAGGGTCAGTACTGAGAGAGTGCCATACTGTCAGAGGGTCGGTACTGAGGGGTGCAATGCTGTCGGAGGCACAGTACTGGGGAGTGCTGCACTGTTGGGGGTTAAGTACAGAGGGAGTGCCTGAATGTCGGAGGGTCAGTACAGAGGTAGTACCATACTGTCGCAGGGTCCGTACTGAGGGAGTGCCGTGCTGTTGGAGGTCAGTTCTGACTGAATGCCATACTGTGGAGGCTCAGTACTGAGGAGCCGCTGCATTGTTGTTGAGTCGGTACTGAGGGATTGCGGCATTCTCAGAGTCCAAGGGTCAGTCCCGAGGGAGTTCCATATTGTCAGAGTGTCAGTACTGAGATGGGCTGCACTCTCAGAGTGTCAGTACTGATGGAATGCTGCACTGCCAGAGGATCAGTACTGAGGGACTGCCATACTCTTGGAGTGTTAGAACTGAGGGAGTGCAATACTGTTGGAGGGTCAGTACTGAGGGAGTGCCGCAATGTCGGAATGTCAGTACTGAGTGAGTGCCATACTGTCGTAGGGTAGGTACTGAGAGACAGCCGCACTGTTGGAGGATCAGTACTGAGGCTGTGCTGCACTTCCAGAGGCTCTGTTCTCAGGGAGTGCAAAACTGTCGGAGGGTCAGTAAAGAGGGAATGCCATACTGTCGGAGGGTCAGGACTGAGGAATTGCTGCACTGTCAGATTCTCAGTGTTGAGGGAGTGCCATAAGTTCAGAGGGTCAGTGCTGAGTAGCCGCTGCATTGTTATTGAGTCAGCACTGAGGGATTGCGGCATTCTAAGAATCCAAGGGTCAGTACCGAGGGAGGTCCATACTGTCACAGGGTCATAACTGAGGGAGTGCCATACTGTCGGAGGGTCAGCTCTGCGGGAGTGCTGCACTGTCAGAGGGTCAATACTGAGGAAGTGTTGGACTGTCGGAGGGCTGGATCTGAGGGAGTGCTGCATTTTTGGATCGTCAGTACTGAGGGAGTTCTGAACTTTCAGAAGGTCAGTACTGAGGGAGAGCTGCATTGTTGTTGAGTCTGCACTGAGGGAATGCAGCACTGTCAAAGCGTCGGTAATGAGGGAGTGCTGCATTGTTGTTGAGTCAGTACTGAGGGAGCGCTGCATTCTCAGCACTGAGTGAGTGCTGCACTGTCACAGGGTCAGAAATGAGGGAGTGCTGCAGCCTCAGAATGTCAGTGCTGAGGGAGTGCTGCACTGTCAGTGTGTCAGTACTGAGGGAGTGCTGCATTGTTGTCGAGTCAGAACTGAGGGAGCGCTGCACCTTCTGTTTGTCAGTTCTGAAAAAGCGTTGCAGTGTTCCTGAGTCACTACTGAGGGAGCGCTGCACTCTCAGATAGTCAGTATTGAGGCATGCTTCTCTGTCAGATGGCAGGTACTGAGGGACTGCTGAATTGTTGTTGAGTCAGGACTGAGGGTGTGATGCACTGTCACAGGATCAGTATTGAGGGAGTGCTTAATTGTTGTCGAGTCAGTACTGAGGGAGCGCTGCACTCTCAGATTGTCAGTATTGAGGGATGCTGTTCTGTCAGATGGTAGGTACTGAGGGACTGCTGCATTGTTGTTGAGTCAATAGTGCTGGAGCGCTGCAATGTCAGAGTGCCAGTACTGTGATGGGCTGCACTCTCAGAGTGTCAGTACTGATGGAATGCTGCACTGCCAGAGGATCATTACTGACGGAGTGCCAAACTCTCGGCGTTTCAGAACTGAGGGAGTGCAATACTGTCGGAGGGTCAGTACTGAGGGAGTGCCGCACTGTCGGAGGGTAGGTACTGAGGGACAGCCGCACTGTTGGAGGATCAGTACTGAGGCTGTGCCGCACTTACAGAGGCTCTGCACTCAGGGAGTGCCAAGCTGTCGGAGGGTCAGTAAAGAGGGAATGCCATGCTGTCGGAGGCTCAGTACTGAGGGAGTGACACACTGTTTGATGGTCAGTACTGAGGGAGTGCCGTACATGTGGAGGGTCCGTACTGAGAAAGTGCTGCCGTTATAGAAAAAAAAACAAAGAACAAAGAAAATTACAGCACAGGAACAGGCCCTTCGGCCCTCCAAGCCTGCGCCGATCCAGATCCTCTACCTAAACATGTCGCCTATTTTCTGAGCGTCTGTATCTCTTTGCTTCCTGCCCATTCATGTCTCTGTCTAGATACATCTTAAAAGACGCTATCGTGTTCGCATCTACCACCTCCGCTGGCAAAGCGTTCCATCCACCCACCACCCTCTGTGTAAAGAACTTTCCACGCATATCCCCCCTAAACTTTACCCCTTTCACTTTGAACTCGTGACCCCGTGTATTTGAATCCCCCACTCTGGGAAAAATCTTCTTGCTATCCACCCTGTCTATACCTCATGATTTTGTACACCTCAATCAGGTCCCCCCGCAACCTCCGCCTTTCTAATGAAAATAATCCAAATCTACTCAACCTCTCTTCATAGCGAGCGCCCTCCATACCAGGCAACATCCTGGTGAACCTCCTCTGCACCCTCTCTAAAGCATCCATATCCTTTTGGTAATGTGGCGACCAGAACTGCACGCAGTATTCCAAATGTGGCCGAACCAAAGTCCAAGACAACTGGAACATGACCTGCCAAATCTTGTACTCAATATCCCGTTCGATGAAGGAAAGCATGCCGGATGCCTTCTTGACCACTCTATTGACCAACGTTGCCACCTTCAGGGAACAATGGACCTGAACACCCAAATCTCTCTGGACATCAATATTACCCAGGACTTTTCCATTTACTGTACAGTTCACTCTTGAATTGGATCTTCCAAAATGCATCACCTCGCATTTACCCTGATTGAACTCAATCTGCCATTTCTCTGCCCAACTCTCCAATCTATCTATATTCTGCTGTATTCTCTGACAGTCCCCTTCACTATCTGCTACATCACCAATCATAGTGTCGTCTGCAAACTTGCTGATCAAACCACCTATACCTTCCTCCAAATCATTTATGTATATCAAGAACAACAGTGGTCCCAGCACAGATCCCTGTGGAACACCACTGGTCACATGTCTCCATTTTGAGAAACTCCCTTCCACTGCTACTCTCTGTCTCCTGTTGCCCAGCCAGTTCTTTATCCATCTAGCCAGGACACCCTGGATCCCATGCGACTTCACTTTCTCCATCAGCCTACCATGGGGACCCTTATCAAACGCCTTACTGAAGTCCATGTATTTGACATCGACAGCCCTTCCCTCATCAATCAACTTTGTCACTTCCTCAAAGAATTCTATTAAGTTGGTAAGACATGACCTTCCCTGCACAAAACCATGTTGCCTATCACTGATAAGCCCATTTTCTTCCAAATGGGAATAGATCCTATTCCTCAGTATCTTCTCCAGCAACTTCCCTACCACTGACGTCAGGCTCACCGGTCTATAATTACCTGGATTATCCATGCTACCCTTCTTAAACAAGGGTACAAAATTAACAATTCTCCTGTCCTCCGGGACCTCACCCGTGTTTAAGGATGCTGCAAAGATATCTGTTAAGGCCCCAGCTATTTCCTCTCTCGTTCTCTCAGTAACCTGGGATAGATCCCATCCGGACCTGGGGACTTGTCCACCTTAATTCCTTTTGGAATACCCAAAACTTGCTCCCTGCTTATGCCGACTTGATCTAGAGTAATCAAACATCTGTCCCGAACCTCAACATCCGTCATGTCCCTCTCCTCGATGAATACCGATGCAAAGTACTCGTTTAGAATCTCACCCATTTTCTCTGACTCCACGCATAACTTTCCTTCTTTGTCCTTGAGTGGGCCAATCCTTTCTCTAGTTACCTTCTTGCTCCTTACATATGAATAAAAGGCTTTGGGGTTTTCCTTAACCCTGTTTGCTCAAGATATTTCATGACCACTTTTAGCCCTCTTAATTCCTCGTTTCAGATTGGTCCAACATTCCCGATATACTTCCACAGCTTCGTCTTTCTTTAGTCACCTAGACCTTATGTATGTTTCCTTTTCCCTCTTAGCTAGTCTCACAATTTCACCTGTCATCCATGGTTCCCTAATCTTGCCATTTCTATCCCTCATTTACACAGGAACGTGTCTCTCCTGCACGCTGATCAACCTCTCTTTGAAAGCCTCCCACATATCAAATGTGGATTTACCTTCAAACAGCTGCTCCCGATCTGCATTCCCCAGCTCCTGCCGAATTTTGGTATAGTTGGCCTTGCCCCAATTTAGCACTCTTCCTTTAGGACCACACTTGTCTTTGTCCATGAGTATTCTAAAACTTACGAAATTGTGATCACTATTCCCAAAGTAGTCCCCTACTGAAACTTCAACCACCTGGCCGGGCTCATTCCCCAACACTAGGTCCAGTATGGCCCCTTCCCGAGTTGGACTATTTACATACTGCTCCAGAAAACTCTCCTGGATGCTCCTTACAAATTCTGCTCCATCTAGACCTCTAACACTCAGTGAATCCCAGTCAATGTTGGGAAAATTAAAATCTCCTATCACCACCACCCTGTTGCTCCTACATCTTTCCATAATCTGTTTACATATTTGCACCTCTATCTCACGCTCGCTGTTGGGAGGCCTCTAGTACAGCCCCAACATTGTTCCCGCACCCTTCCTATTTCTGAGTTCTGCCCATATTGCCTCACAGCTCGGATCCTCCATAGTGCCTTCCTGCAGCACTGCTGTGATATCCTCTTTGACCAGTAATGCAACTCCTCCACCCCTTTTACCTCCCTCTCTATCCCGCCTGAAGCATCGATATCCTGGAATATTTAGTTGCCAATCATGCCCTTCCCTTAACCAATTCTCAGTAATAGCAATAACATCATACTCCCAGGTACTAATCCAAGCCCTAAGTTCATCTGCCTTACCTACTGCACTTCTTGCATTAAAACAAATGCACCTCAGACCACCAGTCCCTTTGCTTTCATCATCTGCTCCCTGCCTACTCTTGACCTTAGTCACACTGACTTCATTATCTAGTTCCTTACAGGCTTTAGTCACTACCTCCTTACTGTCCACTGACCTCCTCATTTGGTTCTCAAACCCCTGCTACATTAGTTTAAACCCTCCCCAACAGCGTTAGCAAAAGCATCCCCAAGGACATTGGTTCCAGTCCGGCCCAGATGTAGACCGTCCAATTTGTAATAGTCCCACCTCCCACAGAACAGGTCCCAATGTCCCAAAAATCTGAACCCCTCCCTCCTGCACCATCTCTCAAGCCATGCATTCATCCTGACTATTCTTTCATTTCCACTCTGACTATCACGTGGCACTGGTAGCAATCCTGAGATTACTACCTCTGAGGTCCTACTTTTTAACTTGGCTCCTGACTCCCGAAATTCTGCTTGCAGGACCTCATCCCGTTTTTTACCAATATCATTGGCGCCTATGTGCACAACAACAACTGGCTGTTCACCCTCCCCCTTCAGAATGTTCTGCAGCCGATCTGAGACATCCCTGACCCGTGCACCTGGGAGGCAACATCCCATTCGGGAGTGTCGTTTTCGACCACAGAACCGCCTATCTACTCCCCTTACAATCAAATCCCCTATGACGATAGCCCTTCCACTCTTTTTGCCGCCCTTCTGAACAGCAGAGCCAGCCACGGTGCCATGAACCTGGCTGCTGCTGCTTCCCCTGGTGAGACATCTCCCTCAACAATATCCAAAACGGTATACCTGTTGTGGAGGGAGATGACCACAGGGGACGCCTGCGCTGCCTTCCTGCTCTTTCTCTGCCTTTTGGTCACCCATTCCCTTTCTCCCACAGCAATCCTAATCTGCGGTGTGACCAATTCACTAAACGTGCTATCTACGACCTCCTCAGCATCGCGGATGCTCCAAAGTGAGTCGAACCGCAGCTCCAGAGCCGTCATGCGGTCTAACAAGAGCTGCAGCTGGACACACTTCCTGCACGTGAAGGAGTCAGGGACATCAGCCGTGTCCCTGAGCTCCCACATTGAGCAAGAGGAGCATAACACGGGTCTGAGATCTCCTGCCATTTTTAATCTTAAGCTTAACTTAGTCTGAAACTTAGAAAAAAATAAAACAGAACGAAAAGTTTTTACCAATCGCACGATAAAACAAAAGTAGAAAAGGCCTTACCTTATCTACACACCACCGAGTCCTTTTTTTTTGGTTTGAGGAGGAGGGCGGGTGGGAGACACTAGCCGCGCAGTTTCTCGGGTTCAGAAAAGGCCCAAATATATAGGGTTTTACTTACCCAGAAGCCCCTTGGTCCGCCGAAAACAAAATGGAATTAAGTTTAAGCTGAAACTGATCTTCCCAGCTGCTCACTCGCTCGCACACCCTGCTCCCGAAAAAGCTGCTGCAATGAAAGGTAAGTTACTTTAAACGGCCCAAATATATAGAGTTTTACTTACCCAGCAGCTCCTTGGTCCGCCGAAAACAAAAGAAAATTAAGTTTAAGCTGAAACTGACCTTCCCAGCAGCTCACTCGCTTGTACTCTCTGCTCCCGAATAAGCTGCTGCAATGAAAGGTAAGTTATTTTAAACTGCCCAAATATATCGGATTTTACTTACCCAGCAGCCCCTTGGTCCGCCGATAACAAAAGGGCATTAAATTTAAGCTGAAACTGACCTTCCCAGCGGCTCACTCGCCCGCACTCTCTGCTCCCGAATAAGCTGAAGCAATGAAAGGTAAGTTATTTAAAACGGCCCAAATATACAGGGTTTTACTTAACAAGCAACCTCTTGGTCCGCCGCAAGCAAAAGGGAATTAAGTTTAAGCTGAAACTGACCTTCCCAGCTGCTCACTCGCTCGCACTCTCTGTTCCCGAATAAGCTGCTGCTATTTTGGAGGGTCAGTACTGAGGGAGTGTTGAACTGTTTGAAAGTCGGTACTAAGGGAGTGCTGCACTACCGGAGGGTCGGTACTGAGGGACAGCCGCACTGTTGGAGGATCAGTACTGAGGCTGTGCCGCACTGACAGAGGCTCTGTACTGAGGCAGTGCCATGCAGTTAGAGGATCATTACTGAGGCAGTGCCTCACTGTCGGAGGTTCAGTGCAGTGGAAGGACAAAACTGTCGGAGGATCAGTACTGAGAGAGTGCCAAAATTCAGAAGGGTAAAAACTGAGGGAGTTGCGCACTGTCGGAGAGTCAGTACTGCAGGAGCCATTGAGTCGGAGGCACCGTACTGAGGGAGTGCTTCACTCTTGGTGCGTTCGTACGAAGGGAGTGCCACACTGTTAGAAGGACAGTACAGAGAGTGTGCTGTCGTCAGGGGGTCAGTGCTGAGAGAGTGCCACACTGTTAGAAAGTCAGTACTGATGGAGTGCTGCACTGTCATGAAGTTGGAGAAGAGGGAGTGCCGCACTGTCGGCGGGTCAGTACTGTGGAGCCATACTGTTGGAGGGTCAGTACTGAGGGAGTGCTGCACTGTCAGAAAGTTGGTAATGAGGGAGTGCTGTACTGCCGGAGGATCAGTACTGAGGGAATGCCATACTGTCGGAGGGTCAGAACTGAGGGAGTGCTGCGCTTTTGGCGGGTCTTTACTGAAGGAGTGCCGCACTGTCGGAAGGTCAGAACTGAAGGAGTGACGCACTGTCGGAGGGTCAGTACTGAGTGACTGCTACAATGTCGGAGGGTCAGTACTGAGGGAGTGCAATACTGTCGGAGGCGCAGTACTGAGGGAGTGCTGCACTCTTGGAGAGTTAGTAAGGGAGTGCCACACTGTTAGAGTACAGAGAGAGTGCTGCACTGTCAGGGGGTCAGTTCAGAGAGGGAGTGCTGCACTCACGGATGGTCAGTTCTGAAGGAGCGATGCATTGTTGTTGAGTCAGTGCTGAGGGAGTGCTGCGCTGTCAGAGGAACAGTAAAGAGGGAGTGCTGCACTGTCAGAAACTTGGTGATGAGGGATTGCCTACCGTCGGAGGAATAGTACTGAGGGGGCGCTGCATTGTTGTTGAGTCAGTCATGAGGGTGCGCTGCACTCTCAGAGTGTCAGTATGGACGAATGCTGCACTGTCAGATGGTCAGCACTGAGGGAGTGCCACACTGTCGGAGGGCCAGTACTGACGGAGTGCCATACTGTTGGAGAGTCCATAGTGAGGGAGAGCTGCACTGTTGGTTGGTCAGTACATGAGGAGTGCCATGCTGTTGGAGTGTCAGTACTGAGGGAGTGCGAGACTGATGGAGGCTCCGTAAAATTGGTTGGCCATGCCGGTGGAGGGTTAGTACTGAGGGACTGCTGTCCAGTGAAGGAACAGTACTGAGGGAGTGCTGCACTTTTGGAGGGTCCGTACTGAGGGAGCGCTGCACTGTCAGAAACTTGGTGATGCGGGATTGCCTTCCGTCAGAGGATCAGTACTCAGGGAGCGCTGCATTGTTGTTGAGTCAGTACTGAGGGAGCGCTGCACTCAGTATTGATGGATGCTGCACCGTCAGACGGTCAGCACTGAGGGAGTGCCATACTGTCGGAGGGTCAGCACTGAGGGAGTGCCATACTGTTGGAGGGTCAGTACTATTGGTTGGCCATACAGGTGGAGGGTCAACACTGAGGGACTGCTGGACAGTGGCAGGAACAGTACTGAGGGTGTGCCGCACTGTCGGAGGTTCAGGTCTGAGGCAGTGCTGCACTGTCGGAGGATATGTATTGTGGGAGTGCTGCGTATTTGGAGAGTCAGTACTGAGGGAGTGCTACCCTGTTCGAGTGTCAGTAGTGAGGGTGTGCCGCACTGTCGGAGGGTTAGTACTGAGGGGCAGACATTCTGTCGGAGGGTCAGTACTGAGGGAGTGCCATACTGTCGGATGGTCAGTACTGAGGTGGTGCTGTATTGTCGGAGGTTCCGTTCTGAGGCAGTGCGAAATTTGGGTGTTCAGTACTGAGGGAGAGCTGCACTGTTGAAGGGTCAGTACTGAGGGTGTTCCATGCTGTTGGAGGGTCAATACTGAGGGAGTGCCATAATGGTGGAGGGTCAGTACTGAGGGATTGCTGCAAAGTCGGAGGATCATTACTGAGGGAGTGCTGCACTGTTAGATGTTCAGTGCTGAGGGAATATCATACCATTGGCGGGTCAGTACTGAGGGTGTGCCATATTTGTGGAGGGTCAGTACTGAGAGTGTGCTGCACTGTCAGAGGATCCGTACTGAGGGAGTGCTGCACTTTCTGAGGATCAGTAGTGAGGGAGAGCTGCACTGTCAGAAAGTTGGTGATGAGGGAGAGCTGCACTGCCGGAGGATCAGCAGTGAGGGAATGCTGCACTCTCAGAGTGCCAGTACTGTGTGAATGCTGCGGTGTCAGATGGTCAGTGCTGAGGAAATGCTGCAATTCAGCTGGTCAATACTGAGGGAACGCTGCACTCTCAGAGTGTCAGTTCTGTGGGAGCGCTGCACTGTAAGATGGTAAGTACTGAGCGAACGGCTAATTGTTGTTGAGTCAGTACTGAGGAAAAGCTGCAATCTCAGAGGGTTTGTACTGAGTGAGTGCTGCACTGTCGGATGGTCAGATCTGAAGGATCGCTGCATTGTTGTTGAGTCAAAACTGAGGGAGAGCTGCACTCTCACAGTTTCAGTACTGAGAGGTTCGAATTAGAATTAGAACCTTACAGCGCAGTACAGGCCATTCGGCACTCGATGTTGCGCCGACCTGTGAAACCATCCGACCTACACTATTCCATTTTCATCGATATGTCTTTCCAATGACCACTTAAATGCCCTTAAAGTTGTCGAATCTACTACTGCTGCAGGCAGGGCGTTCCACGCCCTTACTACTCTCTGAGTAAAGAAACTACCTCTCACATCTGTCCTATATCTATCACCACCCAACTTGAAGCTATGTCCCCTCGCGTTTTCCATCACCATCCGAGGAAAAAGATGCTCACTATCCACCCTATCAAACCCTCTGATTATCTTATATGTCTCTATTATATGTCTCCTCCTCCTTCTCTCCAACGAAAACAACCTCAAGTCCCTCAGCCTTTCCTCGTTAGACCTTCCCTCCAAACCAGGCAACATCCTAGTAAATCTCCTCTTCACCCTTTCCATAGCTTCCACATCCTTCCTACAATGCGGTGACCAGAACTGCACGCTATACTCCAGGTGCGGTCTCACCATAGATTTGTGCAGCTGCAGCATGACCTCGTGGCTCCGAAACTCGATCTCCTTACGAATAAAAGCTAACACACCATATGCCTTCTTAACAGCCCTATTAACCTAGGTAGCAACCTTCCGGGATTTATGTACCTGGACACCAAGATCTCTATGTTCATCTGCACTACCGAGAATCTTCCCATTAGCCCAGTGCTCTGCATTCCTGTTACTCCTTCCAAAGTGAATCACCTCGCACTTTCCCGCATTAAATTCCATTTGCTATCTCTCAGTCCAGCTCTGCAGCCTATCTATGTCCCTCTGTACCCTACAACATCCTTCGACACTATCCACAACTCCACCGACATTAGTGTCACCTGCAAATTAACTAACCCACCCTTCTACACCCTCTTCCAGGTCATTTATAAAGATCACAAACTGCAGTGGCCCCAAAACAGATCCTTGCGGTACACCACTGGTAACTACACTCCAGGATGAACATTTGCCATCAACCACCACCCTCTGTCTTCTTTCAGCTCGCCAATTTCTGATCCAAAGCTCTAAATCACCTTCAACCCCATACTTCCGTATTTTCTGCAACAGCCTACCGTGGGGAACCTTATCAAACGCCCGACTGAAATCCATATACACCACATCCACTGCTTTACCCTCATCCACCTGTTTGGTCACCTTCTCGAAAAACTCAATAAGGTTTGGGAGGCACGACCTACCCGTCACAAAACCGTGCTGACTATCGCTAATGAAATTATTCTTTTCAAGATGATTATAAATCCTGTCTCTTATAACCTTTTCCAACATTTTACCCACAACCGAAGTAAGGCTCACAAGTCTATAATTACCAGGACTGTCTCTACTCCTCTTCTTGAACAAGGGGACAACATTTGCCATCCTCCAGTCTTCCGGCACTTTTCCTGTCGACAATGACGTCATAAAACTCAAGGACAAAGGCTCTGCAATCTCCTCCCCAGCTTCCCAGAGAATCTTAGGATAAATCCCATCTGGCCCAGGGGACTTATCTATTTTCACACTTTCCAAAATTGCTAACACCTCCTCCTTGTGAACCTCAATCCCATCTAGCCTAGTAGCCTGAATCTCAGTATTCTCCTCAACAACATTTTCTTTCTCTACTGTAAATACTGACGCAAAATATTCATTTAACACTTCCCCTATCTCCTCTGATTCCACACACAACTTCCCACTACTATCCTTGATTGGCCCTAATCTAACTCTAGTCATTCTTTTATTCCTGATATACCTATAGAAAGCATTAGGGTTTTCCCTGATCCTATCCGCCAATGACTTCTCGTGTCCTCCCCTTGCTCTTCTTATCTCTCCCTTTAGATCCTTCCTGGCAAGTCTGTAGCTCTAAAGCGGCCTAACTGAGCCTTCACGTCTCATCCTAACATAAGCCTTCTTCTTCCTCTTGACAAGCGCTTCAACTTCCTTAGTAAACCACGGCTCCCTCGCTCGACAACTTCCTCCCTGCCTCACAGGTACATACTTATCGAGGACACGCAGTAGCTGCTCCTTGAATAACCTCCACATTTCGATTGTTCCCATCCCCTGCAGTTTCCTTCCCCATCCTCCGCATCCGACATCTTGCCGAATCGCATCATAATTTCCTTTCCCCAGCTATAATTCTTGCCCTGCGGTCTCCCTGCCCATCGCTAAGGTAAACCTAACCGAATTGTGATCATGATCACCAAAGTGCTCACCTACATCTAAATCTAACACCTGGCCGGCTTCATTTCCCAGTACCAAATCCAATGTGGCATCGCCCCTGGATGGCCTGTCTACATACTGTGTCAGAAAACCCTCCTGCACACACTGGACAAAAACTGACCCATCTCAAGTCCTCGAACTATAGTATTTCCAGTCAATATTTTGAAAGTTAAAGTTCCCCATAACAACTACCCTGTTACTCTCGCCCCTGTCGAGATTCATCATCGCTATCCTTTCCTCTCCATCTTCTGGAACTGTTTGGAGGTCTATAAAAGACTCCCAACAGGGTAACCTCACCTCTGCTGTTTCTAACCTCGGCCCATACTACCTCAGTAGACGAGTCCTCAAACGTCCTTTCTGTTGCTGTAATACTCTCGTTGATTAACAATGCCACACCTCCCCCTCTTTTACCATCTTCTCTGTTCTTACTGAAACATCTAAATCCCGGAACCTGCAACATCCATTCCTGCCCCTGCTCTACCCATGTCTCCGAAATGGCCACAACATCGAGATCCCAGGTACCAACCCATGCTGCAAGTTCACCCACCTTATTCCGGATGCTCCTGGTGCTGAAGCAGACACACTTTAAACCAGGTTCTTGCTTGCCAGTGCCCTCTTGCGTCCTTTTTCCCATAACCCTGACCTCACTACTCTCAACATCCTGTACACTGGCACTACAATTTCGGTTCCCATTCCCCTGCTGAATTAGTTTAAACCCCCCCGAAGAGCACTAGCAAATCTCCCCCCCAGGATTTTGGTCCCCCTCTGGTTCAGGTGAAGACCATCCTGTTTGTAGAGGTCCCGCTTACCCCAGAAAGAGCCCCAATTATCCAGGAAACCAAAACCCTCCCTCCTGCAGCATCCCTGCAGCCACGTGTTCAACTTCTCTCTCTCCCTCGCTATCGCTTCGCTATCACGTGGCACGGGCAACAACCCAGAGATAACAACTCTGTTTGTTCTCGCTCTAAGCTTCCACCCGAACTCCCTGAATTTATGTCTTAAATCCCCATCTCTCTTCCTACCCATGTCGTTGGTGCCTATGTGGACCAGGACTTGGGGCTGCTCCCCCTCCCCCTTAAGGATCCCAAAAACACGATCCGAGACATCACGAACCCTGGCACCTGGGAGGCAACATACCAACCGTGAGTCTCTCTCGTTCCCACAGAACCTCCTATCTGTTCCCCTAACTATGGAGTCCCCAATGACTAATGTTCTGCTCCTCTTCCCCCGTCCCTTCTGAGCAACAGGGACAGACTCTGTGCCAGAGACCTATACCCCATTGCTTACCCCTGGTAAGTCGGCCGCCGCAACAGTATCCAAAACGGTATACCTGTTGTTGAGGGAAACGGCCACAGGGGATCCCTGCACTGCCTGCTGGTTCCCTCTCCTTCCCCTGACGGTAACCCATCTACCTACTTCTTTTACCTGAGGTGAGACTACCTCCCCATAACTCCTCTCAATAACCTCCTCCGCCTCCCGAATGATCCGAAGTTCATCCAGCTCCAGCTCCAGTTCCCAAACGCGGTTCTCGAGGAGCTGGAGTTGGGTGCACTTCCCGCAGATGCAGTCAGCAGGGACACTCTTGTCGACACTTACCTCCCACATTCTGCAGGAGGAACATACAACTGCCTTAACCTCCATTCCCACTATTCTAAATTCCCAACATATCTACTGAAAAACCAAAAAAAAAAAAGGCAAAACTTGTTAGGTTAGCAATCCAACGGACAGAACTTAAATAAAACGCTTACCTCATCAACACACAAGAGTCCTTTTTTTTGGTTAGAGGAGGAGGGTGGGTGGGAGACACGACACATGTAGTGTCTCGGGTACAGCCACAACCCAAAGATATAGTTTTTACTTACCCAGCAGTACCCTGGTCTTCCGAAAACAAAAGGGAATTAACTTTTAAACTTACACTGAAATTGACTTTGCAGCCGAAAGCCCGCTCCCGCACCTCCGTTACTATCAAAGCTGCAGTCATCGAAACTAAAAGAAAGAGATTTTAAACCACCCAAATATATAGTTTTTACTTACCCAGCAGTCCCCTGGTCCTCCGAAAACAAAAGGGAATTCACTTTTAAACTTCCACTGAAATTGACTTCGCAGCAGTCAGCCCGCTCCCGCACTTCCATTGCTATCAAAGCTGCAGTCACCGAAAACCTAATTGATGGTTCGTATTGAGGGAGTGCTATACTGTCAGAGGGTCAGTACTGAGGGAGTGACATACTGTCGTATGGTCAGTACTGGTGGAGTGCCAGACTGATGGAGGGTCAGTACTGAGCGAGCGCTGCCGTGTCTGAAGATCAGTACTGAGGTAATGCAGCACTCTGAGATGGTCATTGCTGAGGGAGTGCTGCACTGTTGTTGAGTCAGTAATGAGGGAGTGCTGCACTGTCAGAAGGTCAGTACTGAGGGAATGTTGCATTATTGTTGATTCAGTACTGAGGGAGCGCTGCCTTAGTTGGAGGGGTTGACTTAGTTTGAGATTCTGCCTCAGTTTGAGCTGCTGCCTAAGTCTGAGGGGTTGCCTTAGTCTGAGGGGTAGCCTTAGTCTGAGGGGTTGCCTTAGTTTGAGGGGTTGCCTTAGTTTGATCTTCTGCCTTAGTTTGAGGGTTCCCTTAGTTTGAGGGGTTGCCTTAGTTTGAGCTGCTGCCTTATTTTGAGAGTCTGCTTTAGTTTGAGGGGTTGCCTTAGTTTGAGGGGTTGCCTTAGTTTGAGAGTCTGCCTTAGTTTGATGGGTTGCCTTAGTTTGAGGGAAGGCCTTAGTTTGAGGGATGGCCTTAGTTTGAGGGATGGCCTTAGTTTGAGGGATTGCCTTAGTTTGAGGGATTGCCTTAGTTTGAGGGATTGCCTTACTTTGAGAGTTGCCTTAGTTTGAAGGGTTGCCTTAATTTGAGGTGCTGCCTTAGTTTGAGGGCCGGCATTATTTTAATGGGTTGCCTTCGTTTGAGGGGTTGCCTAAGTTTGGTGGTCCCCTTAGTTTGAGGGTTGCCTTAGTTTGAGGGCCTGCCTTAGTTTGAGGTACTGCCTTAGATTGAGGGTTGCCTTCGTATGAGGGATTGCCTTAGTATGAGGGATTGCCTTAGATTGAGGGATTGCCTCAGATTGAGGTATCCACCTTATTTTGAGGGGATGCCTTATTTTGAGGGGATGCCATATTTTGAGGGTTGCCTTCGTTTGGAGGCCTGCCTTAGTTTGGGGGGGTTGCCTTAGTTTTGGGGGGTTGCCTTAGTTTGGGGGTTTGCCTTTGTTTGGGGGGTTGCCTTAGTTTTGGGGATGCCTTATTTTGAGGTGTTGCCTTAGTTTGAGGTGTTGCATTAGTTTGAGGGTCTGCCTTAGTTTGAGGGGTTGCCTTAGTTTGAGGGTCTGCATTAGTTTGAGGGGATGCCTTAGTTTGAGGGGTTGCCTGAGATCGAGGGGTGGCCTTAGATCGAGGGGTTGACTTAGTTTGAGCTGCTGCCTTAGTTTGAGGGGTTGCCTTTGTTTGAGATGCTGCCTTAGTGTGAGAGGTTGCCTTAATTTGAGGGTCTGCATTAGTTTGATGGGTTGCCTCAGTTTGAGCTGCTGCCTTAGTTTGAGGGTTTGCCTCAGATTGAGCGCTGCGTTAGTTTAAGCTTCTGCCTTATTTTGAGGGGTTGCCTTCGTTTGAGAGTCTGCCTTTGTTTGAGGGGTTGCCTCAGTTTGAGGGCCTGCCTCAGTTTAAGGAGTTGCCTTAGTTTGAGGGTTGCCTTAGTTTGAGGGGGTGCCTTAGTTTGATGGTTGCCTGAGTTTGATGGTTGCGTTAGTTTGAGGGGGTGCCTTAGTTTAATGGGTTGCCTTAGTTAGAGGGGGTGCCTTACTTAGAGCTTCTGCCTAAGTTTGATGGGTTGCCTTAGTTTGAGGGGTTGCCTCAGTTTGAGACTCTGCCTTAGTTTGAGGCAACCCTCCCAAAACTAAGGCAACCCTCCCAAAACTAAGGCAACCCCCACAAAACTAAGGCAACCCCCCCAAAACGAAGGCAACCCTCAAACGAAGGCAACCCATTAAACTAAGGCAACCCTCAAACTAAGGCAACGCTCAAACTAAGGCAACCACTCAAACTAATGCAATCCTCAAACTAATGCAACCCCACAAACTAAGGCAGGCTCACAAACGAAGTCAACACTCAAACAAAGGCAACCCCTCAAACTAAGGTAACCCTCAAACTCAGGCAGTGCCTCAAACTAATGCAACACCTCAAGCTAAGGCAGGCCCTCAAACTAACGCAACCATCAAACTCAGGCAACCATCAAACTAAGGCACCACCTCAAACGAAGGCAACCCTCAAACTAAGGCAACTGCTTAAACTGAGGCAGGCCCTCAAACTGAGGCAACCCCTCAAACTAAGGCAACCCCTCAAACTAAGGCATCCACTCAAATTAAGGCAGCCCCTCAAACTCAGGCAACTCCTTAAACTAAGGCAGGCCCACAAACTTAGGCAACCCTCAAACTAAGGCAACTCCTCAAAATAAGGCATCCACTCAAACTAAGGCAGCCCCTCAAACTAAGGCAGCCCCTCAAACTAAGGCAGCCCCTCAAACAAAGGCAAACCTCAAACTAAGGCAACATCTCAAACTTATGCAACACCTCAAACTAAGGCAGTCCCTCATACTAAGGCAACACTCAAACAAAGGCAGTGCCTCAACTAAGGCCGTGCCTCAAAATAAGGCAGTGTCTCAAACTAAGGCAACGCCTCAAACTAAGGCAACACCTCAAACTAATGCAATACCTCAAACTAATGCAACACGTCAAACTAAGGCAACACCTCAAAATAAGGCAACACCCCAAACTAAGGCAACCCCCCAAACAAAGGCAACCCCCCAAACAAAGGCAACCCCCCAAAACTAAGGCAACCATCCAAACTAAGGCAGGCCCCCAAACGAAGGCAACCCTCAAAATATGGCAACCCCTCAAAATAAGGCATCCCCTCAAAATAAGGTATTCCCTCAAAATAAGGTATCCCCTCAATCTAAGGCAATCCCTCAGTCTCAGGCAATCCCTCATACCAAGGCAACCCTCAATCTAAGGCAGTGCCTCAAACTAAGGCTACACCTCAAACTAAGGCAACCCTCAAATTAGGGCAACCCTCACACGAAGGCAACCCTCAAACTAGGGCAACCCTCAAACTAGGGCAACCATCAAACTAGGGCAACCCTCAAACTAGGGCAACCCTCGAACTAAGGCGGCCCCTCAAACTAAGGCAGCCCCTCAAACTAAGGCAGCCCCTCAAACTAATGCACTCCCTCAAACTAATGCACTCCCTCAAACTCAGGAAGCACCTCAAACTAAGGCAGCCCCTCAAACTAAGGCACTCCCTCAAACCAAGGCACTCCCTCAAACTAAGGCACTCCCTCAAACTCCGGCAGCCCCTCAAACTAAGGCCACACTCAAACTAAGGCAACAGTCAAACTAAGGCAACGCTCAAACTAAGGCAACCACTCAAACTAATGCAATCCTCAAACTAATGCAACCCCGCAAACTAAGGCAGGCTCACAAACTAAGTGAACACTCAAACGAAGGCAACCCCTCAAACTAAGGTAACCCTCAAACTCAGGCAGTGCCTCAAACTAATGCAACACCTCAAGCTAAGGCAGGCCCTCAAACTAATGCAACCATCAAACTCAGGCAACTCCTTAAACTGAGGCAGGCCCTCAAACTGAGGCAACCCCTCAAACTAAGGCAACCCCTCAAACTAAGGCATCCACTCAAATTAAGGCAGCCCCTCAAACTCAGGCAACTCCTTAAACTAAGGCAGGCCCGCAAACTTTGGCAACCCTCAAACTAAGGCAACTCCTCAAAATAAGGCATCCACTCAAACTAAGGCAGCCCCTCAAACTAAGGCAGCCCCTCAAAATAAGGTATCCCCTCAATCTAAGGCAATCCCTCAGTCTCAGGCAATCCCTCATACTAAGGCAATCCCTCATACTGAGGCAACCGTCAATCTCAGGCAGTGCCTCAAACGAAGGCAGCACCTCAAACTAAGGCTACACCTCAAACTAAGGCAACCCTCAAATTAGGGCAACCCTCACACAAAGGCAACCCTCAAACCAGGGCAACCCTCAAACTAGGGCAACCATCAAACTTGGGCAACCCTCAAACTAGGGCAACCCTCAAACTAAGGCGGCCCCGCAAACTAAGGCAGACCCTCAAACTAAGGCAGCCCCTCAAACTAATGCACTCCCTCAAACTAATGCACTCCCTCAAACTCAGGAAGCACCTCAAACTAAGGCAGCCCCTCAAACTAAGGCACTCCCTCAAACTAAGGCACTCCCTCAAACTAAGGCACTCCCTCAAACTCAGGCAGCCCCTCAAACTAAGGCAACGCCTCAAACTAATGCAACGCCTCAAACTAAGGCCACACTCAAACTAAGGCAACAGTCAAACTAAGGCAACGCTCAAACTAAGGCAACCACACAAACTAATGCAATCCTCAAACTAATGCAACCCCGCAAACTAAGGCAGGCTCACAGACTAAGTCAACACTCAAACGAAGGCAACTCCTCAAACTAAGGTAACCCTCAAACTCTGGCAGTGCCTCAAACTAATGCAACACCTCAAGCTAAGGCAGGCCCTCAAACTAATGCAACCATCAAACTCAGGCAACCATCAAACTAAGGCACCCCCTCAAACTAAGGCAACCCTCAAACTAAGGCAACTCCTTAAACTGAGGCAGGCCCTCAAACTGAGGCAACCCCTCAAACTAAGGCAACCCCTCAGACTAAGGCATCCACTCAAATTAAGGCAGACCCTCAAACTAAGGCAGCCCCTCAAACTAATTCACTCCCTCAAACTAATGCACTCCCTCAAACTCAGGAAGCACCTCAAACTAAGGCAGCCCCTCAAACTAAGGCACTCCCTCAAACTAAGGCACTCCCTCAAACTAAGGCACTCCCTCTACTAAGACAGCCCCTCAAACTAAGGCAACCCCACAAACGAAGGCAACACCTCTAACGAAGGCAGCTGCTCAAACTAAGGCAGCCCCTCAAACTAAGGCAGCCCCTCAAACTAAGGCAGCTCCTCAAACTAGGCAACCCTCAAACTAAGGCAGACCTCAAACTAAGGCAGACCTCAAACTAAGGCAATTCTAAAACTAATGCAGCGCTTCTAACTAAGGCAGCGCCTCAAACTAAGGCAGCCCCTCTCACTAAGGCAGCCCCTCTCACGAAGGCAGCCCCTGACACTCAAGCAGGCCCTGAAACTCAAGCAGGCCCTGAAACTAAAGCAGGCCCTGAAACTCAAGCAGGCCATTAAATTAATGCAGCACCACAAACTAAGGCTGCCCCTCATACTAAGGCAGCCCCTCATACGAAGGCAGCCCCTCATACTAAGGCATCACTTCAAACTAAGGCAACCCCTCAAACGAAGGCAACCCCACAAACGAAGGCAACCATTCCAACTGAGGCAACCGCTCAAACTAAGGCTGCCCCTCAAACTAAGGCTACCCCTCAAACTAAGGCAGCCCCTCAAACTAAGGCAGCCCCTCAAACTAAGGCAGCCCCGCAAAATAAGGGAGCCCCGCAAACTAAGGCAGCCCCGCAAACTCAGGCAGCCCCTCACACTCAGGCAGCCCCTCACACTCAGGAAGCCCCTCACACGAAGGCAGCCCCTCACACGAAGGCAGCCCCTCACACTAAGGCAGCCCACAAACTAAGGCAACACCTCAAACTAAGGCAACACCTCAAACTAAGGCAACACCTCAACCTTAGGCAACACCTTAAACTTAGGCAACACCTCAAACTTAGGCAACACCTCAAACTGAGAAACCCCTCAAACTAAGGCACTCCCTCAAACTAAGGCAAACCCTCCATCTCAGGCATCCCCTCAAACTAATGCAGCGCCTCAGACAAAGGCGACCATCAAAATAAAGCTACACCTAAAACGAATGCAGACCCTCAAACTAAGGCAACACCTCAAACTATTGCAACATCTCAAACGAAGTAAACCCTCTAACTAAGACAACCCCTCAAAATAAGGTAACACCTCAAAATAAGGCAACACCTCAAACTAAGGCAGCCCCACAAACTAAGATAGCCCCTCAAACTAAGGTAGCCCCTCAAACTAATGCAACACCTCAAACTTCGGCAACACCTCAAACTAAGGCAACACCTCAAACTAAGGCTCCACCTCAAACTAAGGCTACACCTCAAACTAATGAAACCCTCAAACAAAGGCAACACCTCAAACTAAGGCAACACCTCAAACTAAGGCAACACCTCAAAGTAAGGCAACACCTCAAAATAAGGCATCACCTCAAACTAATGCAACACCTCAAACTAAGTCAACACCTCAAACTAAGGCAACAGCTCAAACTAAGACAGCCCACTTAAAATAAGGCAACACCTCAAATTAAGAAAACCCTCAAACTAAGGCAACACCTCAAACTAATGCAACACCTCAAACTAAGGCAACACCTCAAACTAAGGCAACACCTCAAACTAAGACAGCCCACTTAAAATAAGGCAACACCTCAAATTAAGAAAACCCTCAAACTAAGGCAACACCTCAAACTAAGGCAAAACCTCAAACTAATGAAACCCTCAAACTAAGCCAACCGTCAAACGAATACAACCCTCAAACTAATGCAACACTCAAACTAATGCAACCCTCAAACTAATGCAACCCTCAAACTAATGCAACCCTCAAACTAAGGCAACACCTCAAACTAAGGCAACACCTCAAACTAAGGCAACACCTCAAACCAAGGCAACCCCTCAAACCAAGGCTACCCTCAAACTAAGAAAACACTTCAAACGAAGACAACACTTAGATTAGATTAGGTTAGATTACAGCGCAGTACAGGCCCTTCGGCCCTCGATGTTGCGCCGAGCTGTGAAACCATCTTACCTACACTATTCCATTTTCATCCATGTGTCAATCCAATGTCCACTTGAATGCCCTTAAAGTTGGCGAATCTACGACTGCTGCAAACAGGGCATTCCACACCCTTACTACTCTCTGAGTAAAGAAACTACCTCAAACATCTGTCCTATATCTATCACCCCTCAACTTGAAGCTATGTCCCCTCGTGTTTGCCATCACCATCCGAGGAAAAAGACGCTCACTATCCACCCTATCTAACCCTCTGATTATCTTATATGTCTCTATTAAGTCACCTCTCCTCCTCCTTCTCTCCAACGAAAACAACCTCAAGTCCCTCAGCCTTTCCTCGTAAGACCTTCCCTCCATACCAGGCAACATCCTAGTAAATCTCCTCTGCACCCTTTCCATAGCTTCCACATCCTTCCTATAATGCGGTGACCAGAACTGCACGCAATACTCCAGGTGCGGTCTCACCAGAGTTTTGTACAGCTGCAGCATGACCACGTGGCTCCGAAACTCGACCCCCCTACTAATAAAAGCTAACACACCATATGCCTTCAAACTAAGGAAACCATCAAACTAAGGCAGCCCCTCAAACTCAGGCAATTCCTTAAACTAAGGCAGGCCCACAAACTTAGGCAACCCTCAAACTAAGGCAACTCCTCAAAATAAGGCATCCACTCAAACTAAGGCAGCCCCTCAAACTAAGGCAGCCCCTCAAACTAAGGCAGCCCCTCAAACAAAGGCAAACCTCAAACTAAGGCAACATCTCAAACTTATGCAACACCTCAAACTAAGGCAGTCCCTCATACTAAGGCAACACTCAAACAAAGGCAGTGCCTCAACTAAGGCCGTGCCTCAAAATAAGGCAGTGTCTCAAACTAAGGCAACGCCTCAAACTAAGGCAACACCTCAAACTAATGCAATACCTCAAACTAATGCAACACGTCAAACTAAGGCAACACCTCAAAATAAGGCAACACCCCAAACTAAGGCAACCCCCCAAACAAAGGCAACCCCCCAAACAAAGGCAACCCCCCAAAACTAAGGCAACCATCCAAACTAAGGCAGGCCCCCAAACGAAGGCAACCCTCAAAATATGGCAACCCCTCAAAATAAGGCATCCCCTCAAAATAAGGTATTCCCTCAAAATAAGGTATCCCCTCAATCTAAGGCAATCCCTCAGTCTCAGGCAATCCCTCATACCAAGGCAACCCTCAATCTAAGGCAGTGCCTCAAACTAAGGCTACACCTCAAACTAAGGCAACCCTCAAATTAGGGCAACCCTCACACGAAGGCAACCCTCAAACTAGGGCAACCCTCAAACTAGGGCAACCATCAAACTAGGGCAACCCTCAAACTAGGGCAACCCTCGAACTAAGGCGGCCCCTCAAACTAAGGCAGCCCCTCAAACTAAGGCAGCCCCTCAAACTAATGCACTCCCTCAAACTAATGCACTCCCTCAAACTCAGGAAGCACCTCAAACTAAGGCAGCCCCTCAAACTAAGGCACTCCCTCAAACCAAGGCACTCCCTCAAACTAAGGCACTCCCTCAAACTCCGGCAGCCCCTCAAACTAAGGCCACACTCAAACTAAGGCAACAGTCAAACTAAGGCAACGCTCAAACTAAGGCAACCACTCAAACTAATGCAATCCTCAAACTAATGCAACCCCGCAAACTAAGGCAGGCTCACAAACTAAGTGAACACTCAAACGAAGGCAACCCCTCAAACTAAGGTAACCCTCAAACTCAGGCAGTGCCTCAAACTAATGCAACACCTCAAGCTAAGGCAGGCCCTCAAACTAATGCAACCATCAAACTCAGGCAACTCCTTAAACTGAGGCAGGCCCTCAAACTGAGGCAACCCCTCAAACTAAGGCAACCCCTCAAACTAAGGCATCCACTCAAATTAAGGCAGCCCCTCAAACTCAGGCAACTCCTTAAACTAAGGCAGGCCCGCAAACTTTGGCAACCCTCAAACTAAGGCAACTCCTCAAAATAAGGCATCCACTCAAACTAAGGCAGCCCCTCAAACTAAGGCAGCCCCTCAAAATAAGGTATCCCCTCAATCTAAGGCAATCCCTCAGTCTCAGGCAATCCCTCATACTAAGGCAATCCCTCATACTGAGGCAACCGTCAATCTCAGGCAGTGCCTCAAACGAAGGCAGCACCTCAAACTAAGGCTACACCTCAAACTAAGGCAACCCTCAAATTAGGGCAACCCTCACACAAAGGCAACCCTCAAACCAGGGCAACCCTCAAACTAGGGCAACCATCAAACTTGGGCAACCCTCAAACTAGGGCAACCCTCAAACTAAGGCGGCCCCGCAAACTAAGGCAAACCCTCAAACTAAGGCAGCCCCTCAAACTAATGCACTCCCTCAAACTAATGCACTCCCTCAAACTCAGGAAGCACCTCAAACTAAGGCAGCCCCTCAAACTAAGGCACTCCCTCAAACTAAGGCACTCCCTCAAACTAAGGCACTCCCTCAAACTCAGGCAGCCCCTCAAACTAAGGCAACGCCTCAAACTAATGCAACGCCTCAAACTAAGGCCACACTCAAACTAAGGCAACAGTCAAACTAAGGCAACGCTCAAACTAAGGCAACCACACAAACTAATGCAATCCTCAAACTAATGCAACCCCGCAAACTAAGGCAGGCTCACAGACTAAGTCAACACTCAAACGAAGGCAACTCCTCAAACTAAGGTAACCCTCAAACTCTGGCAGTGCCTCAAACTAATGCAACACCTCAAGCTAAGGCAGGCCCTCAAACTAATGCAACCATCAAACTCAGGCAACCATCAAACTAAGGCACCCCCTCAAACTAAGGCAACCCTCAAACTAAGGCAACTCCTTAAACTGAGGCAGGCCCTCAAACTGAGGCAACCCCTCAAACTAAGGCAACCCCTCAGACTAAGGCATCCACTCAAATTAAGGCAGACCCTCAAACTAAGGCAGCCCCTCAAACTAATTCACTCCCTCAAACTAATGCACTCCCTCAAACTCAGGAAGCACCTCAAACTAAGGCAGCCCCTCAAACTAAGGCACTCCCTCAAACTAAGGCACTCCCTCAAACTAAGGCACTCCCTCTACTAAGACAGCCCCTCAAACTAAGGCAACCCCACAAACGAAGGCAACACCTCTAACGAAGGCAGCTGCTCAAACTAAGGCAGCCCCTCAAACTAAGGCAGCCCCTCAAACTAAGGCAGCTCCTCAAACTAGGCAACCCTCAAACTAAGGCAGACCTCAAACTAAGGCAGACCTCAAACTAAGGCAATTCTAAAACTAATGCAGCGCTTCTAACTAAGGCAGCGCCTCAAACTAAGGCAGCCCCTCTCACTAAGGCAGCCCCTCTCACGAAGGCAGCCCCTGACACTCAAGCAGGCCCTGAAACTCAAGCAGGCCCTGAAACTAAAGCAGGCCCTGAAACTCAAGCAGGCCATTAAATTAATGCAGCACCACAAACTAAGGCTGCCCCTCATACTAAGGCAGCCCCTCATACGAAGGCAGCCCCTCATACTAAGGCATCACTTCAAACTAAGGCAACCCCTCAAACGAAGGCAACCCCACAAACGAAGGCAACCATTCCAACTGAGGCAACCGCTCAAACTAAGGCTGCCCCTCAAACTAAGGCTACCCCTCAAACTAAGGCAGCCCCTCAAACTAAGGCAGCCCCTCAAACTAAGGCAGCCCCGCAAAATAAGGGAGCCCCGCAAACTAAGGCAGCCCCGCAAACTCAGGCAGCCCCTCACACTCAGGCAGCCCCTCACACTCAGGAAGCCCCTCACACGAAGGCAGCCCCTCACACGAAGGCAGCCCCTCACACTAAGGCAGCCCACAAACTAAGGCAACACCTCAAACTAAGGCAACACCTCAAACTAAGGCAACACCTCAACCTTAGGCAACACCTTAAACTTAGGCAACACCTCAAACTTAGGCAACACCTCAAACTGAGAAACCCCTCAAACTAAGGCACTCCCTCAAACTAAGGCAAACCCTCCATCTCAGGCATCCCCTCAAACTAATGCAGCGCCTCAGACAAAGGCGACCATCAAAATAAAGCTACACCTAAAACGAATGCAGACCCTCAAACTAAGGCAACACCTCAAACTATTGCAACATCTCAAACGAAGTAAACCCTCTAACTAAGACAACCCCTCAAAATAAGGCAACACCTCAAAATAAGGCAACACCTCAAACTAAGGCAGCCCACAAACTAAGATAGCCCCTCAAACTAAGGTAGCCCCTCAAACTAATGCAACACCTCAAACTTCGGCAACACCTCAAACTAAGGCAACACCTCAAACTAAGGCTCCACCTCAAACTAAGGCTACACCTCAAACTAATGAAACCCTCAAACAAAGGCAACACCTCAAACTAAGGCAACACCTCAAACTAAGGCAACACCTCAAAGTAAGGCAACACCTCAAAATAAGGCATCACCTCAAACTAATGCAACACCTCAAACTAAGGCAACACCTCAAACTAAGGCAACAGCTCAAACTAAGACAGCCCACTTAAAATAAGGCAACACCTCAAATTAAGAAAACCCTCAAACTAAGGCAACACCTCAAACTAATGCAACACCTCAAACTAAGGCAACACCTCAAACTAAGGCAACACCTCAAACTAAGACAGCCCACTTAAAATAAGGCAACACCTCAAATTAAGAAAACCCTCAAACTAAGGCAACACCTCAAACTAAGGCAAAACCTCAAACTAATGAAACCCTCAAACTAAGCCAACCGTCAAACGAATACAACCCTCAAACTAATGCAACACTCAAACTAATGCAACCCTCAAACTAATGCAACCCTCAAACTAATGCAACCCTCAAACTAAGGCAACACCTCAAACTAAGGCAACACCTCAAACTAAGGCAACACCTCAAACCAAGGCAACCCCTCAAACCAAGGCAACCCTCAAACTAAGAAAACACTTCAAACGAAGACAACACTTAGATTAGATTAGGTTAGATTACAGCGCAGTACAGGCCCTTCGGCCCTCGATGTTGCGCCGAGCTGTGAAACCATCTTACCTACACTATTCCATTTTCATCCATGTGTCAATCCAATGTCCACTTGAATGCCCTTAAAGTTGGCGAATCTACTACTGCTGCAAACAGGGCATTCCACACCCTTACTACTCTCTGAGTAAAGAAACTACCTCAAACATCTGTCCTATATCTATCACCCCTCAACTTGAAGCTATGTCCCCTCGTGTTTGCCATCACCATCCGAGGAAAAAGACGCTCACTATCCACCCTATCTAACCCTCTGATTATCTTATATGTCTCTATTAAGTCACCTCTCCTCCTCCTTCTCTCCAACGAAAACAACCTCAAGTCCCTCAGCCTTTCCTCGTAAGACCTTCCCTCCATACCAGGCAACATCCTAGTAAATCTCCTCTGCACCCTTTCCATAGCTTCCACATCCTTCCTATAATGCGGTGACCAGAACTGCACGCAATACTCCAGGTGCGGTCTCACCAGAGTTTTGTACAGCTGCAGCATGACCACGTGGCTCCGAAACTCGACCCCCCTACTAATAAAAGCTAACACACCATATGCCTTCAAACTAAGGAAACCATCAAACTAAGGCAACACCTCAAACTAAGGCAACACCTCAAACTAAGGCAACACCTCAAACTAAGGCAACACCTCAAACAAACTAAGGCAATACCTCAAACTAATGCAACACCTCAAACTAATGCAACACCTCAAACTAAGGCAAATCCTCAAACTAAGGCAAATCCTGAAACTAAGGCAACACCTCAAACTAATGCAACACCTCAAACTAAGACAACACCTCAAACTAAGACAACACCTCAAACTAAGACAACACCTCAAACTAAGACAACACCTCAAACTAAGAAAACACTTCAGACGAAGACAACACTTAGATTAGATTAGATTAGAAGATTACAACGCATTACAGGCCCTTCGGCCCTCGATGTTGCGCCGAGCTGTGAAACCATCTGACCTACACTATTCCATTTTCATCCATGTGTCTATCCAATGTCCACTTAAATGCCCTTAAAGTTGGCGAATCTACTACTGCTGCAGGCAGGGCATTCCACGCCCTTACTACTCTCTGAGTAAAGAAACTACCTCTCACATCTGTCCTATATCTATCACCACCCAACTTGAAGCTATGTCCCCTCGTGTTTGCCATCACCATCCGAGGAAAAAGACGCTCACTGTCCACCCTATCTAACCCTCTGATTATCTTATATGTCTCTATTAAGTCACCTCTCCTCCTCCTTCTCTCCAACGAAAACAACCTCAAGTCCCTCAGCCTTTCCTCGTAAGACCTTCCCTCCATACCAGGCAACATCCTGGTACATCTCCTCTGCACCCTTTCCAGAGCTTCCACATCCTTCCGATAATGCGGTGACCAGAACTGCACGCAATACTCCAGGTGCGGTCTCACCAGAGTTTTGTACAGCTGCAGCATGACCACGTGGCTCCGAAACTCGACCCCCCTACTAATAAAAGCTAACACACCATATGCCTTAAAACTAAGGAAACCATCAAGCTAAGGCAACACCTCAAACTAAGGCAACACCTCAAACAAAGGCAACACCTCAAACTAAGGCAATACCTCAAACTAAGACAGCCCACTAAAACTGAGGCAACACCGCAAATTAAGAAAACCCTCAAACTAAGGCAACTCTCAAACTAAGGCAACACCTCAAACTAAGGCAACACCTCAAACTAAGGCAACCCCTCAAACTTATGCAACACCTCAAGCTGATTCAACAACTCAAACTAATGCAACACCTCAAACTAAGGCAACGCCTCAAACTAAGGCAACACCTCAAACTAAGGCAACACATCAAACTCAGGCAACACCTCAAACTAAGGCAGCACCTCAAAATGAGGCAACACCTCAAAAGAAGGCAACACCTCAAACTAATGCAACACCTCAAACTAAGGCAACACCTCAAACTAAGGCAACACCTCAAACTAAGGAAAAACCACAAACAAACGCTCCCATCAAACTAAGCAATATCTCAAACTAAGCAACCCCCAAACGAATGCAACACCTCAAATTTAGGCAAAATCTCAAATAAAGGCTCCCATCAAACAAAGCAATATCTCAAACTAAGGCAAACCTCAAACTAAGGCAACACCTCAAACGAAGGCAACACCTCAAACTCAGGCAACACCTCAAACTAATGCAACACCTGAAACTAAGGCAACCCCTCAAACTGATGCAGCCCCTTAAACTAAGGCAACACCTCAAACAAAGGCAACACCTCCATCAAAGGGAATCCTCAAACAAAGACAACCCAAAAACGAAGGCTGCAACTCAAACTAAAGCAACACCTTAAACTAATGCAACACCTCAAACTAATGCAACACCTCAAACTAATGCAACTCCTCAAACTAAGGAAACCGTCAATCAAAGGCAACACCTCATCCTCAGGCAACACCTCAAACTAAGGTGGCCCATCAAACAAAGGCGGCCCCTCAAACTAAGGCTACACCTCAAACTAAGGCAACACCTCAAACTAAGGCAACACCTCAAACGAATGCAACACCTAAAACTAAGGCAACCCCTCAAACAGATGCAGCCCCTTAAACTAAGGCAACACCTCAAACTAATGCAACACCTCAAACTAAGGGAACCCACAAACTCAGGGAACCCTCAAGCTGAGGGAACCCTCAAACAAAGGCAACCCACTAACGAAGGATGCAACTCAAACTAAAGCAACACCTCAAACTAATGCAACACCTCAAAGTAATGCAACACCTCAAACTAATGCAACACCTCAAACTATGCAAACCGTCAATCAAAGGCAACACCTCATACTCAGGCAACACCTCAAACTAAGGCGGCCCCTCAAACTAAGGCGGCCCCTCAAACTAAGGCAACACCTCAAACTAAGGCAACACCTCAAACTAAGGCAGCACCTCAAACTAATGCAACACCTGAAACTAAGGCAACCCCTCAAACAGATGCAGCCCCTGAAACTAAGGCAACACCTCAAACTAAGGGAACCCTCAAACTAAGGGAACCCTCAAACTAAGGGATCCCTCAAACAAAGGCAACCCACTAACGAAGGCTGCAACTCAAACTAATGCAACACCTCAAACTAATGCAACACCTCAAACTAAGGAAACCGTCAATCAAAGGCAACACCTCATACTCAGGCAACACCTCAAACTGAGGCGGCCCCTCAAACTAAGGCAGCCCCTCAAACTAAGGCAACACCTCAAACTAAGGCAACACCTCAAACAAAGGCAACACCTCAAATGCAGTGATAATCCAGGAAACTATAGACCGGTGAGCCTGATGTCAGAGGTAGGGAAGCTGCTGGAGAAGATACTGAGGGATAGGATCTATTCCCATTTGGAAGAAAATGGGCTCATCAGTGATAGGCAACATGGTTTTGTGCAGGGAAGGTCATGTCTAACCAACTTAATAGAATTCTTTGAGGAAGTGACAAAGTTGATTGATGACAGAAGGGCTGTCGATGTCATATACATGGACTTCAGTAAGGGGTTTGATAAGGTTCCCCATGGCAGGCTGATGGAGAAAGTGAAGGCGCTTGGGGTCCAAGGTGTACTAGCTAGATGGATAAAAAACTGGCTGGGCAACATGGAGACAGAAAGTAGCAGTCGAAGGGAGTTTCTCAAAATGGAGACGTGTGACCAGTGGTGTTCCACAGGGATCCGTGCTGGGACCACTGTTGTTTGTGATATACATTAATGATTTGGAGGAAAGTATAGGTGGACTGATTAGCAAATTTGCAGACGACACTAAGATTGGTGGAGTAGCAGATATTGAAGGGGACTGTCAGAGAATACAGCAGAATATAGATAGATTGGAGAGTTGGGCAGAGAAATGGCAGATGGAGTTCAAGCAGGGCAAATGCGAGGTGATGCATTTTGGAAGATCCAATTCAAGAGTGAACTATACAGTAAATGGAAAAGTCCTGGGGAAAATTGATGTCCAGAGAGATTTGGGTGTTCAGGTCCACTGTTCCCTGAAGGTGGCAACGCAGGTAAATAGAGTGGTCAAGCAGGCATACGGCATGCTTTCCTTCATCGGACGGGGCATTGAGTACAAGAGTTGGCAGGTCATGTTGCAGTTGTATAGGACTTTGGTTCGGCCACATTTGGAATACTGCGTACAGTTCTGGTCGCCACATTATCAAAAGGATGTGGATGCTTTGGAAAGGGTGCAGAGGAGGTTCACCAGGATGTTGCCTGGTATGGAGGGCGCTAGCTATGAAGAGAGGTTGAGTAGATTAGGATTATTTTCATTAGAAAGACGGAGGTTGAGGGGGGACCTGATTGAGGTGTACAAAATCATGAGAGGTATAGACAGGGTGGATAGCAAGAAGCTTTTTCCCAGAGTGGGGGTTTCAATTACTAGAGGACACGAGTTCAAAGTGAAAGGGGAAAAGTTTAGGGGGGATATGCGTGGAAAGTTCTTTATGCAGAGGGTGGTGGGCACCTGGAACGCATTGCCAGCGGAGGAGGTAGATGCGGGCACGATGGAGTCTTTTCAGATGTATCTAGACAGATACATGAATGGGCAGGAAGAAAAGAGATACAGAAGCTTAGAAAATAGGCGACATGTTTAGAGAGAGGATCTGGATCGGCGCAGGCTTGGAGGGCCGAAGTGCCTGTTCCTGTGCTGTAATTATCTTTGTTCTTTGTTCTTTGTTCTACCTCAAACTAATGCAACACCGGAAACTAAGGCAACCCCTCAAATAGATGATGACCCTTAATCTAAGGCAACACCTCAAACTAAGGCAGCACCTCAATCTAAGGGAACCCTCAAACTAAGGGAACCCTCAAACAAAGGCAACCCACTAACGAAGGCTGCAACTCAAACTAAAGCAACACCTCAAACTAATGAAACACCTCAAACTAATGCAACACCTCAAAGTCATGCAGCACCTCAAACTAATGCAACACCTCAAACTAATGCAACACCTCAAACTAATGCAACACCTCAAACTAATGCAACACCTTAAACTAATGCAACACGTTAAACTAAGGAAACCGTCAATGAAAGGCAACACCTCATACTCAGGCAACACCTCAAACAAAGGCAGCACCTCAAACAAAGGAAGCATCTCAAACAAAGGCAGCACCTCAAACAAAGGCAACCCGAAAACTAATGCAAAACCTCAAACTAAGGCAAATCCTCAAACTAAGGCAAAACCTCAAAGTAAGGCAACACCTCAAACTAAGGCAACACCTCAAACTAAGGCAACACCTCAAACTAATGCAACACATCAATCTGATGCAACACCTAAAACTAATGCAACACCTCAAACTAAGGCAACACCTCAAAATAATGCAACACATCAAACTAAGGCAGCACCTCAAACTGAGGCAACACCTCAAACTAAGGCAACACCTCAAACTAAGGCAACACATCAAAATAATGCAACACCTCAAACTAATGCAACACCTCAAACTAATGCAACACCTCAAACTAATGCAACACCTCAAACTAATTCAAAACCTCAAATTAAGGCTCTTATCAAACTAAGCAATTTCTCAAACTTAGGCAAACCTCAAACTAAGGCAACACCTCAAACTAAGGCAACACCTCAAACTAAGGAAACCGTCAATCAAAGCCAACACCTCATACTCAGGCAACACCTCAAACTAAGGCGGCCCCTCAGACTAAGGCGGCCCCTCAAACTAATGCAACACCTGAAACTAAGGCAACCCCTCAAACAGATGAAGCCCCTTAATCGAAGGCAACACCTCAAACTAAGGCAGCACCTCAAACTCAGGGAACCCTCAAACTAAGGGAACCCTCAAACAAAGGCAACCCACTAACGAAGGCTGCAACTCAAACTAAAGCAACACCTCAAACTAATGAAACACCTCAAACTAATGCAACACCTCAAACTAATGCAACACCTCAAAGTCATGCAACACCTCAAACTAATGCAACACCTCAAACTAATGCAACACCTCAAACGAATGCAACACCTTAAACTAATGCAACACCTTAAACTAAGGAAACCGTCAATGAAAGGCAACACCTCATACTCAGGCAACACCTCAAACAAAGGCAGCACCTCAAACAAAGGAAGCATCTCAAACAAAGGCAGCACCTCAAAAAAGGCAACCCGAAAACTAATGCAAAACCTCAAACTAAGGCAAATCCTCAAACTAAGGCAAAACCTCAAACGAAGGCACCACTTCAAACTAAGGCAACACCTCAAACTAAGGCAGCACCTCAAACTCAGGGAACCCTCAAACTAAGGGAACCCTCAAACAAAGGCAACCCACTAACGAAGGCTGCAACTCAAACTAAAGCAACACCTCAAACTAATGAAACACCTCAAACTAATGCAACACCTCAAACTAATGCAACACCTCAAAGTCATGCAACACCTCAAACTAATGCAACACCTCAAACTAATGCAACACCTCAAACGAATGCAACACCTTAAACTAATGCAACACCTTAAACTAAGGAAACCGTCAATGAAAGGCAACACCTCATACTCAGGCAACACCTCAAACAAAGGCAGCACCTCAAACAAAGGAAGCATCTCAAACAAAGGCAGCACCTCAAAAAAGGCAACCCGAAAACTAATGCAAAACCTCAAACTAAGGCAAATCCTCAAACTAAGGCAAAACCTCAAACGAAGGCACCACTTCAAACTAAGGCAACACCTCAAACTAAGGCAACACGTCAAACTAATGCAACACATCAATCTAATGCAACATCTCAAACTAATGCAACACCTCAAACTAAGGCAACACCTCAAAATAATGCAACACATCAAACTAAGGCAGCACCTCAAACTGAGGCAACACCTCAAACTAAGGCAACATTTCAAACTAAGGTAACCGTCAAACTAATGGAACCCTCAATCTAATGGAACCCTCAAACTAATGCAACACCTCAAACTAAATCAACACCTCAAACTAAAGCAACACCTCAAACTAAGGCAACACCTCAAACTATGGCAACACCTCAAACTAAGGCAACCCTAAAACTAAGGAAACACCTCAAACTGAGGCAACACCTCAAACTAAGGCAACACTTCAAACTTATGCAACACCTCAAACTGATTCAACAACTCAAACTAATGCAACACCTCAAACTAATGCAACACCTCAAACTAAGGCAACACCTCAAACTAAGGCAACACATCAAACTAATGCAACACCTCAAACTAATGCAACACCTCAAACTAATGCAACACCTCAAACTAATGCAACACCTCAAACTAATTCAAAACCTCAAATAAAGGCTCCCATCAAACTAAGCAATATCTCAAACTAAGGCAAACCTCAAGCTAAGGCAACACCTCAAACTAAGGCAACACCTCAAACTAAGGCAACACCTCAAACTAAGGCAACACCTCAAACTAATGCAACACCTGAAACTAAGGCAACCCCTCAAACAGATGCAGCCCCTTAAACTAAGGCAACACCTCACACTAAGGGAACCCTCAAACTAAGGGAAACCTCAAACTAAGGCAACACCTCAAACTAAGGCAACACCTCAAACTAATGCAACACCTCAAACTAATGCAACACCTCAAACTAATGCAACTCCTCAAACTAAGGAAACCGTCAATCAAAGGCAACACCTCATACTCAGGCAACACCTCAAACTGAGGTGGCCCCTCAAACTAAGGCGGCCCCTCAAATAAAGGCTGCACCTGAAACTAAGGCAACACCTCAAACTAAGGCAACACCTCAAACTAATGCAACACCTAAAACTAAGGCAACCCCTCAAACAGATGCAGCCCCTTAAACTAAGGCAACACCTCAAACTAATGCAACACCTCAAACTAAGGGAACCCTCAAACTCAGGGATCCCTCAAGCTAAGGGAATCCTCAAACAAAGGCAACCCACTAACGAAGGCTGCAACTCAAACTAAAGCAACACCTCAAACTAATGCAACACCTCAAAATAATGCAACCCCTCAAACTAATGCAACACCTCAAACTAAGGAAACCGTCAATCAAAGGAAACACCTCATACTCAGGCAACACCTCAAACTAAGGCGGACCCTCAAACTAAAGCGGCCCCTCAAACGAAGGCAACACCTCAAACTAAGGCAACACCTCAAACTAAGGCAACACCTCAAACTAATGCAACACCTGAAACTAAGGCAACACCTCAAACTAAGGCAGCACATCAAACTAAGGGAACCCTCAAACTCAGGGAACCCGCAAACTAAGGGAACCCTCAAACAAAGGCAAACCACTAACGAAGGCTGCAATGCAAACTAAAGCAACACCTCAAGCTAATGGCGCACCTCAAAGTAATGCAACACCTCAAACTAATGCAACACCTCAAACTAATGCAACACCTCAAACTAATGCAACACCTCAAACTAAGGAAACCGCCAATCAAAGGCAACACCTCATACTCAGGCAACACCTCAAACTAAGGCGGCCCCTCAAACTAAGGCTACACCTCAAATTAAGGCAACACCTCAAACTAAGGCAACACCTCAAACTAAGGCAACACCTCAAACGAATGCAACACCTAAAACTAAGGCAACCCCTCAAACAGATGCAGCCCCTTAAACTAAGGCAACACCTCAAACTAAGGGAACCCTCAAACTCAGGGAACCCTCAAGCTAAGGGAACCCTCAAACAAAGGCAACCCACTAACGAAGGCTGCAACTCAAACTAAAGCAACACCTCAAACTCATGCAACACCTCAAAATAATGCAACCCCTCAAACTAATGCAACACCTCAAACTAAGGAAACCGTCAATCAAAGGAAACACCTCATACTCAGGCAACACCTCAAACTAAGGCGGCCCCTCAAACTAAAGCGGCCCCTCAAACTAAGGCAACACCTCAAACTAAGGCAACACCTCAAACTAAGGCAACACCTCAAACTAAGGCAACACCTCAAACTAATGCAACACCTCAAACTAATGCAACACCTCAAACTAATTCAAAACCTCAAATAAAGGCTCCCATCAAACTAAGCAATATCTCAAACTAAGGCAAACCTCAAGCTAAGGCAACACCTCAAACTAAGGCAACACCTCAAACTAAGGCAACACCTCAAACTAAGGCAACACCTCAAACTAATGCAACACCTGAAACTAAGGCAACCCCTCAAACAGATGCAGCCCCTTAAACTAAGGCAACACCTCACACTAAGGGAACCCTCAAACTAAGGGAAACCTCAAACTAAGGCAACACCTCAAACTAAGGCAACACCTCAAACTAATGCAACACCTCAAACTAATGCAACACCTCAAACTAATGCAACTCCTCAAACTAAGGAAACCGTCAATCAAAGGCAACACCTCATACTCAGGCAACACCTCAAACTGAGGTGGCCCCTCAAACTAAGGCGGCCCCTCAAATAAAGGCTGCACCTGAAACTAAGGCAACACCTCAAACTAAGGCAACACCTCAAACTAATGCAACACCTAAAACTAAGGCAACCCCTCAAACAGATGCAGCCCCTTAAACTAAGGCAACACCTCAAACTAATGCAACACCTCAAACTAAGGGAACCCTCAAACTCAGGGATCCCTCAAGCTAAGGGAATCCTCAAACAAAGGCAACCCACTAACGAAGGCTGCAACTCAAACTAAAGCAACACCTCAAACTAATGCAACACCTCAAAATAATGCAACCCCTCAAACTAATGCAACACCTCAAACTAAGGAAACCGTCAATCAAAGGAAACACCTCATACTCAGGCAACACCTCAAACTAAGGCGGACCCTCAAACTAAAGCGGCCCCTCAAACGAAGGCAACACCTCAAACTAAGGCAACACCTCAAACTAAGGCAACACCTCAAACTAATGCAACACCTGAAACTAAGGCAACACCTCAAACTAAGGCAGCACATCAAACTAAGGGAACCCTCAAACTCAGGGAACCCTCAAACTAAGGGGACCCTCAAACAAAGGCAAACCACTAACGAAGGCTGCAATGCAAACTAAAGCAACACCTCAAGCTAATGGCGCACCTCAAAGTAATGCAACACCTCAAACTAATGCAACACCTCAAACTAATGCAACACCTCAAACTAATGCAACACCTCAAACTAAGGAAACCGCCAATCAAAGGCAACACCTCATACTCAGGCAACACCTCAAACTAAGGCGGCCCCTCAAACTAAGGCTACACCTCAAATTAAGGCAACACCTCAAACTAAGGCAACACCTCAAACTAAGGCAACACCTCAAACGAATGCAACACCTAAAACTAAGGCAACCCCTCAAACAGATGCAGCCCCTTAAACTAAGGCAACACCTCAAACTAAGGGAACCCTCAAACTCAGGGAACCCTCAAGCTAAGGGAACCCTCAAACAAAGGCAACCCACTAACGAAGGCTGCAACTCAAACTAAAGCAACACCTCAAACTCATGCAACACCTCAAAATAATGCAACCCCTCAAACTAATGCAACACCTCAAACTAAGGAAACCGTCAATCAAAGGAAACACCTCATACTCAGGCAACACCTCAAACTAAGGCGGCCCCTCAAACTAAAGCGGCCCCTCAAACTAAGGCAACACCTCAAACTAAGGCAACACCTCAAACTAAGGCAACACCTCAAACTAAGGCAACACCTCAAACTAATGCAACAACTGAAACTAAGGCAACACCTCAAACTAAGGCAGCACCTCAAACTAAGGGAACCCTCAAACTAAGGGAACCCTCAAACTAAGGGAACCCTCAAACAAAGGCAACCCACTAACGAAGGCTGCAACTCAAACGAAAGCAACTCCTCAAACTAATGCAACACCTCAAAATAATGCAACCCCTCAAACTAATGCAACACCTCAAACTAAGGAAACCGTCAATCAAAGGAAACACCTCATACTCAGGCAACACCTCAAACTAAGGCGGCCCCTCAAACTAAAGCGGCCCCTCAAACTAAGGCAACACCTCAAACTAAGGCAACACCTCAAACTAAGGCAACACCTCAAACTAATGCAACACCTGAAACTAAGGCAACACCTCAAACTAAGGAAACCGTCAATCAAAGGAAACACCTCATACTCAGGCAACACCTCAAACTAAGGCGGCCCCTCAAACTAAAGCGGCCCCTCAAACTAAGGCAACACCTCAATCTAAGGCAACAGCTCAAACTAATGCAACACCTCAAACTAATGCAACACCTGAAACTAAGGCAACACCTCAAACTAAGGCAGCACCTCAAACTAAGGGAACCCTCAAACTAAGGGAACCCTCAAACAAAGGTAAACCACTAACGAAGGCTGCAACGCAAACTAAAGCAACACCTCAAGCTAATGCCGCACCTCAAACTAATGCAACACCTCAAACTAATGCAACACCTCAAACTAATGCAACACCTCAAACTAATGCAACACCTCAAACTAAGGAAACCGACAATCAAAGGCAACACCTCATACTCAGGCAACACCTCAAACTAAGGCGGCCCCTCAAACTAAGGCTGCACCTCAAACTAAGGCAACACCTCAAACTAAGGCAACACCTCAAACTAAGGCAACACCTCAAACGAATGCAACACCTAAAACTAAGGCAACCCCTCAAACAGATGCAGCCCCTTAAACTAAGGCAACACCTCAAACTAATGCAACACCTCAAACTAAGGGAACCCTCAAACTCAGGGAACCCTCAAGCTAAGGGAACCCTCAAACAAAGGCAACCCACTAACGAAGGCTGCAACTCAAACTAAAGCAACACCTCAAACTAATGCAACACCTCAAAATAATGCAACCCCTCAAACTAATGCAACACCTCAAACTAAGGAAACCGTCAATCAAAGGAAACACCTCATACTCAGGCAACACCTCAAACTAAGGCGGCCCCTCAAACTAAAGCGGCCCCTCAAACTAAGGCAACACCTCAAACTAAGGCAACACCTCAAACTAAGGCAACACCTCAAACTAATGCAACACCTGAAACTAAGGCAACACCTCAAACTAAGGCAGCACCTCAAACTAAGGGAACCCTCAAACTAAGGGAACCCTCAAACTAAGGGAACCCTCAAACAAAGGAAAACCACTAACGAAGGCTGCAACTCAAACTAAAGCAACACCTCAAGCTAATGCAGCACCTCAAACTAATGCAACACCTCAAACTAATGCAACACCTCAAACTAATGCAACACCTCAAACTCATGCAACACCTCAAACTAATGCAACACCTTAAACTAACGGAACACCTCAAACTAATGCAAAACCTCAAACGAATGCAACACCTCAAACTAATGCAGCACCTTATACTAAGGAAACCGTCAATCAAAGGCAACACCTCATACTCAGGCAACACCTCAAACAAAGGCAGCACCTCAAACAAAGGCAGCATCTCAAACAAAGGCAGCTCCTCAAACAAAGGCAACCCTAAAACTAGTGCAACATCTCAAACTAATGCAACACCTCAAACTAAGGCAACACCTCAAACTAAGGCAACACCTCAAATTAAGGCAACAGCTCAAACTAATGCAACACCTCAAACTAATGCAACACCTCAAACTAATGCAACACCTCAAACTAAGGCAACACCTCAAATTAAGGCAACAGCTCAAACTAATGCAACACCTCAAACTAATGCAACACCTCAAACTAATGCAACACCTCAAACTATGGCAACACCTCAAAATAATGCAACACATCAACCGAAGGCAACACCTCAAACTCAGGCAACACCTCAAACTGAGGCAACATTTCAAACTAAGGCAACCGTCAAACTAATGGAACCCTCAAACTAATGCAACATCTCAAAATAAAGCAACACCTCAAACTAAGGCAAAACCTCAAACTAAGGCAACACCTCAAACGAAGGCAACCCTCAAACTAAGGCAACACCTCAAACTGAGGCAACACCTCAAACTAATGCAACACCTCAAACTAAGGCAACACCTCAAACTAATGCAACACATCAAACTGATGCAACACCTCAAACTGATTCAACAACTCAAACCAATGCAACACCTCAAACTAATGCAACACCTCAAACTAAGGCAACACCTCAAACTAAGGCAACAACTCAAACTAAGGCAACACATCAAACTGATGCAACACCTTAAACTAAGGAAACCGTCAATCAAAGGCAACACCTCATACTCAGGCAACACCTCGAACAAAAGCAGCACTTCAAACAAAGGCAGCATATCAAACAAAGGCAGAACCTCAAACAAAGGCAACCCTAAAACTAATGCAAAACATCAAACTAAGGCAAATCCTCAAACTAAGGCAAAACCTCAAACTAAGGCAACACCTCAACTCAGGCAACACCTCAAACTAAGGCAACTCCTCAAGTTAAGGCAACACCTCAAACTAATGCAACACCTCAAATTAAGGCAACACCTCAAAATAATGCAACTCATCAAACTAAGGCAACAACTCAAACTGAGGCAACACCTCAAACTAAGGCAACATTTCAAACCAAGGCAACCGTCAATCTAATGGAACCCTCAATCTAATGGAACCCTCAAACTAATGCAACACCTCAAACTAAAGGAATACCTCAAACTAAGGCAACACCTCAAACTAAGGGAACACCTCAAACTCAGGCAACACCTCAAACTAAGGCAACCATCAAACTAAGGCAACACCTCAAACTAAGGCAACACCTCAAACAAAGGCAACACCTCAAACTTATGCAACACCTCAAACTGATTCAACAACTCAAACTAATGCAACACTCTCAAAATAAGGCAACACCTCAAACTGAGGCAACACCTCAAACTAAGGCAACACCTCAAACTAAGGCAAACCTCAAACTAAGGAAACACCTCAAACAATGGCAACACCTCAAACTAATGCAAGACCTGAAACTAAGGCAACCCCTCAAACAGATGCTGCCCCTTAAACTGAGGCAACACCTCAAAATAAGGCAACACCTCAAACAAAGGCAACACCTCAAACTAATGCAACACCTGAAACTAAGGCAACCCCTCAAACAGATGCTGCCCCTTAAACTAAGGCAACACCTCAAACTAAGGCAACACCTCAAACTAAGGGAACCCTCAAACTAAGGGAACACGCAAACTAAGGGAACCCTCAAACAAAGGCAACCAACTAACGAAGGCTGCAACTCAAACGAAAGCAACACCTCAAACTAATGCAACACCTCACACTAATGCAACACCTCAAACTAATACAACACCTCAAACTAATGCAATTCCTCAAACAAAGGAAACCGTCAATCAAAGGCAACTCCTCATACTCAGGCAACACCTCAAACTAAGGCGACTCCTCAAACTAAGGCAACACCTCAAACTAATGCAACACCGAAAACTAAGGCAACCCCTCAAACAGATGCAGCCCCTTTAACGAAGTCAACACCTCAAACTAATGCAACACCTCAAACTAAGGGAACCCTCAAACTCAGGGAACCCTCAAGCTCAGGGGACCCTCAAACAAAGGCAACCCAATAACGAAGGCTGCAACTCAAACTAAAGCAACACCTCAAACTAATGCAACACCTCAAACTAATGCAACACCTCAAACTATTGCAACACCTCAAACTAAGGAAACCGTCAATCAAAGGCAACACCTCGCACTCAGGCAACAACTCAAACTAAGGCGGCCCCTCAAAATAAGGCGGCCCCTCAAACTAAGGCAACACCTCAAACTAAGGCAACACCTCAAACTAAGGCAACACCTCAAACTAATGCAACACCTCAAACTAAGGCAGCACCTCAAACTAATGCAACACCTCAAACTAAGGCAACACCTCAAACTAAGGGAACCCTCAAACTGAGGGAACCCTCAAACTGAGGGAACCCTCAAACAAAGGCAACCCACTAACGAAGGCTGCAACTCAAACTAATGCAACACCTCAAACTAATGCAACACCTCAAACTAAGGAAACCATCAATCAAAGGCAAAACTTCATACTCAGGCAACACCTCACACTAAGGCGGCCCCTCAAACGAAGGCGTCCCCTCAAACTAAGGCGGCCCCTCAAACGAAGGCAACACCTCAAACTAAGGCAACACCTCAAACTAAGGCAACACCTCAAACTAATGCAACACCTGAAACTAAGGCAACCCCTCAAACAGATGCAGCCCCTTAAACTAAGGCAACACCTCAAACTAAGACAGCACCTCAAACTAAGGGAAGCCTCAAACTAAGGGAACCCTCAAGCTAAGGTAACCCTCAAACAAAGGCAACCCACTAACGAAGGCTGCAACTCAAACTGAAGCAACACCTCAAACTAATGCAACACCTCAAACTAATGCAACACCTCAAACTAATGCAACACTTGAAACTAATGCAACACCTCAAACTAATGCAACACCTCAAACTAATGCAAAACCTCAAACTCATGCAACACCTCAAACTAATGCAACACCTCAAACTCAGGCAACACCTCAAACTAAGTCAACACCTCAAACTATGGCAACACCTCAAACTAAGGCAACACCTGAAACTAAGGCAACCCCTCAAACAGATGCAGCCCCTTAAACTAAGGCAACACCACAAACTAATGTAACACCTCAAACTAAGGGAACCCTCAAACTAAGGGAACCCTCAAGCTAAGGGGACCCTCAAACAAAGGCAACCCACTAACGAAGGCTGCAACTCAAACTAAAGCAACACCTCAAACTAATGCAGCACCTCAAACTAATGCAACTCCCCAAACTAATGCAACACCTCAAACTAATGCAACACCGCAAACTAAGGAAACCGTCAATCAAAGGCAACACCTCAAACTAAGGCAACACCTCAAACTAAGGCGGCCCCTCAAACTAAGGCGGCCCCTCAAACTAAGGCAACACCTCAAACTCAGGCAACACCTCTAACTAAGGGAACCCACAAACGAAGGGAACCCTCAAACAAAGGCAACCCACTAACGAAGGCTGCAACTCAAACTAAAGAAACACCTCAAACTAATGCAAACCTCAAACTAATGCAACACCTCAAAGTAATGCAACACCTCAAACTCATGCAACACCTCAGACTAATGCAACACCTCAGACTAATGCAACACATCAAACTAATGCAACACCTCAAAAAAATGCAACACCTCAAACTAATGCAACACCTGAAACTAAGGCAACACCTCAAACAGATGCAGCCCCTTCAACTAAGGCAGCACCTCAAACTAATGCAAAACCTCAAACTCATGCAACACCTCAAACGAATGCAACACCTCAAACTAACGCAACACCTCAAACGAATACAACACCTCAAACTAATGCAACTCCTCAAACTAAGGAAACCGTCAGTCAAAGGCAACACCTCATACTCAGGCAACACCTCAAACTAAGGCGTCCCGTCAAACTGAGGCGGCCCCTCAAACTAAGGCAGCGCCTCAAACTAAGGCAGCCCTTCAAACCAAGGCAGCCCCTCAAACTAAGGCAACACATCAAAATAATGCAACACATCAAAATAAAGAAACACATCAAACTAAGGCAACACCTCAAACTGAGGCAACAACTCAAACTAAGGCAACACCTCAAACAGATGCAGCCCCTTAAACTAAGGCAACACCTCAAACTAATGTAACACCTCAAACTAAGGGAACCCTCAAACTAAGGGAACCCTCAAACTAAGGGAATCCTCAAACAAAGGCAACCCACTAACGAAGGCTGCAACTCAAACTAAAGCAACACCTCAAACTAATGCAGCACCTCAAACTAATGCAACTCCTCAAACTAATGCAACACCTCAAACTAATGCAACACCTCAAACTAAGGAAACCGTCAATCAAAGGCACCACCTCAAACTCAGGCAACACCTCAAACTAAGGCGGCCCCTCAAACTAAGGCGGCCCCTCAAACTAAGGCAACACCTCAAACTCAGGCAACACCTCTAACTAAGGGAACCCTCAAACGAAGGGAACCCTCAAACAAAGGCAACCCACTAACGAAGGCTGCAACTCAAACTAAAGAAACACCTCAAACTAATGCAACACCTCAAACTAATGCAACACCTCAAAGTAATGCAACACCTCAAACTCATGCAACACCTCAGACTAATGCAACACCTCAGACTAATGCAACACCTCAAACTAATGCAACACCTCAAACAAATGCAACACCTCAAACCAATGCAACACCTGAAACTAAGGCAACCCCTCAAACAGATGCAGCCCCTTCAACTAAGGCAACACCTCAAACTAAGGCAGCAACTCAAACTAGGGGAACCCTCAAACTAAGGGAACCCTCAAACTAAGGGAACCCTCTAACAAAGGCAACCCACTAACGAAGGCTGCAACTCAAACGAAAGCAACACCTCAAACTAATGCAACACCTCAAACTAATGCAACACCTCAAACTAATGCAACACCTCAAACTAATGCAACACCTCAAACGAATGCAACACCTCAAACTAATGCAACTCCTCAAACTAAGGAAACCGTCAATCAAAGGCAACACCTCATACTCAGGCAACACCTCAAACTAAGGCGGCCCCTCAAACTGAGGCGGCCCCTCAAACTAAGGCAGCGCCTCAAAGTAAGGCAGCCCCTCAAACTAAGGCAGCCCCTCAAACTAAGGCAACACATCAAAATAATGCAACACATCAAAATAAAGAAACACATCAAACTAAGGCAACACCTCAAACTGAGGCAACAACTCCATCTAAGGCAACACCTCAAACAGATGCAGCCCCTTAAACTAATGCAACACCTCAAACTAATGCAACACCTGAAACTAAGGCAACCCCTCAAACAGATGCAGCCCCTTCAACTAAGGCAACACCTCAAACTAAGGCAGCACCTCAAACTAAGGGAACCCTCAAACTAAGGGAACCCTCAAACTAAGGGAACCCTCTAACAAAGGCAACCCTCTAACGAAGGCTGCAACTCAACCTACAGCAACACCTCAAACTAATGCAACACCTCAAACTAATGCAAAACCTCAAACTCATGCTACACCTCACACAAATGCAACACCTCAAACTAATGCAACACCTCAAACTAATGCAACACCTCAAACTAAGGCAACACCTCAAACTAAGGCAACACCTCAAGCTATGGCAACACCTCAAACTAAGGCAACACCTGAAACTAAGGCAACCCCTCAAACAGATGCAGCCCCTTAAACTAAGGCAACACCTCAAACTAATGTAACACCTCAAACTAAGTGAACCCTCAAACTAAGGGAACCCTCAAACTAAGGGAATCCTCAAACAAAGGCAACCCACTAACGAAGGCTGCAACTCAAACTAAAGCAACACCTCAAACTAATGCAGCACCTCAAACTAATGCAACTCCTCAAACTAATGCAACACCTCAAACTAAGGAAACCGTCAATCAAAGGCAACACCTCAAACTCAGGCAACACCTCAAACTAAGGCGGCCCCTCAAACTAAGCCGGCCCCTCAAACTAAGGCAACACCTCAAACTCAGGCAACACCTCTAACTAAGGGAACCCTCAAACGAAGGGAACCCTCAAACAAAGGCCACCCACTAACGAAGGCTGCAACTCAAACTAAAGAAACACCTCAAACTAATGCAACACCTCAAACTAATGCAACACCTCAAACTAATGCAACTCCTCAAACTAATGCAACACCTCAAACTAAGGAAACCGTCAATCAAAGGCAACACCTCAAACTCAGGCAACACCTCAAACTAAGGCGGCCCCTCAAACTAAGCCGGCCCCTCAAACTAAGGCAACACCTCAAACTCAGGCAACACCTCTAACTAAGGGAACCCTCAAACGAAGGGAACCCTCAAACAAAGGCCACCCACTAACGAAGGCTGCAACTCAAACTAAAGAAACACCTCAAACTAATGCAACACCTCAAACTAATGCAACACCTCAAAGTAATGCAACACCTCAAACTCATGCAACACCTCAGACTAATGCAACACCTCAGACTAATGCAACACCTCAAACTAATGCAACACCTCAAACAAATGCAACACCTCAAACTCATGCAACACCTGAAACTAAGGCAACCCCTCAAACAGATGCAGCCCCTTCAACTAAGGCAACACCTCAAACTAACGCAGCACCTCAAACTAAGGGAGCCCTCAAACTAAGGCAACCCTCAAACTAAGGGAACCCTCTAACAAAGGCAACCCACTAACGAAGGCTGCAACTCAAACGAAAGCAACACCTCAAACTAATGCAACACCTCAAACTAATGCAACACCTCAAACTAATGCAACACCTCAAACGAATGCAACACCTCAAACTAATGCAACTCCTCAAACTAAGGAAACCGTCAATCAAAGGCAACACCTCATACTCAGGCAACACCTCAAACTAAGGCGGCCCCTCAAACTGAGGCGGCCCCTCAAACTAAGGCAGCGCCTCAAAGTAAGGCAGCCCCTCAAACTAAGGCAGCCCCTCAAACTAAGGCAACACATCAAAATAATGCAACACATCAAAATAAAGAAACACATCAAACTAAGGCAACACCTCAAACTGAGGCAACAACTCCATCTAAGGCAACACCTCAAACAGATGCAGCCCCTTAAACTAATGCAACACCTCAAACTAATGCAACACCTGAAACTAAGGCAACCCCTCAAACAGATGCAGCCCCTTCAACTAAGGCAACACCTCAAACTAAGGCAGCACCTCAAACTAAGGGAACCCTCAAACTAAGGGAACCCTCAAACTAAGGGAACCCTCTAACAAAGGCAACCCACTAACGAAGGCTGCAACTCAACCTACAGCAACACCTCAAACTAATGCAACACCTCAAACTAATGCAAAACCTCAAACTCATGCTACACCTCACACAAATGCAACACCTCAAACTAATGCAACACCTCAAACTAATGCAACACCTCAAACTAAGGCAACACCTCAAACTAAGGCAACACCTCAAGCTATGGCAACACCTCAAACTAAGGCAACACCTGAAACTAAGGCAACCCCTCAAACAGATGCAGCCCCTTAAACTAAGGCAACACCTCAAACTAATGTAACACCTCAAACTAAGTGAACCCTCAAACTAAGGGAACCCTCAAACTAAGGGAATCCTCAAACAAAGGCAACCCACTAACGAAGGCTGCAACTCAAACTAAAGCAACACCTCAAACTAATGCAGCACCTCAAACTAATGCAACTCCTCAAACTAATGCAACACCTCAAACTAAGGAAACCGTCAATCAAAGGCAACACCTCAAACTCAGGCAACACCTCAAACTAAGGCGGCCCCTCAAACTAAGCCGGCCCCTCAAACTAAGGCAACACCTCAAACTCAGGCAACACCTCTAACTAAGGGAACCCTCAAACGAAGGGAACCCTCAAACAAAGGCCACCCACTAACGAAGGCTGCAACTCAAACTAAAGAAACACCTCAAACTAATGCAACACCTCAAACTAATGCAACACCTCAAACTAATGCAACTCCTCAAACTAATGCAACACCTCAAACTAAGGAAACCGTCAATCAAAGGCAACACCTCAAACTCAGGCAACACCTCAAACTAAGGCGGCCCCTCAAACTAAGCCGGCCCCTCAAACTAAGGCAACACCTCAAACTCAGGCAACACCTCTAACTAAGGGAACCCTCAAACGAAGGGAACCCTCAAACAAAGGCCACCCACTAACGAAGGCTGCAACTCAAACTAAAGAAACACCTCAAACTAATGCAACACCTCAAACTAATGCAACACCTCAAAGTAATGCAACACCTCAAACTCATGCAACACCTCAGACTAATGCAACACCTCAGACTAATGCAACACCTCAAACTAATGCAACACCTCAAACAAATGCAACACCTCAAACTCATGCAACACCTGAAACTAAGGCAACCCCTCAAACAGATGCAGCCTCTTCAACTAAGGCAACACCTCAAACTAACGCAGCACCTCAAACTAAGGGAGCCCTCAAACTAAGGCAACCCTCAAACTAAGGGAACCCTCTAACAAAGGCAACCCACTAACGAAGGCTGCAACTCAAACGAAAGCAACACCTCAAACTAATGCAACACCTCAAACTAATGCAACACATCAAACTAATGCAACACCTCAAACTAATGCAACACCTCAAACTAATGCAAAACCTCAAACTCATGCAACACCTCAAACTAATGCAACACCTCAAACTAATGCAACACCTCAAACTAATGCAACACCTCAAATGAATGCAACACCTCAAACGAAAGCAACTCCTCAAACTAAGGAAACCGTCAATCAAAGGAAACACCTCATACTCAGGCAACACCTCAAACTAAGGCGGCCCCTCAAACTGAGGCGGCCCCTCAAACTAAGGCAGCGCCTCAAAGTAAGGCAGCCCCTCAAACTAAGGCAGCCCCTCAAACTAAGGCAACACATCAAAATAATGCAACACATCAAAATAAAGAAACACATCAAACTAAGGCAACACCTCAAACAAATGCAACACCTCAAACTCATGCAACACCTGAAACTAAGGCAACCCCTCAAACAGATGCAGCCCCTTCAACTAAGGCAACACCTCAAACTAACGCAGCACCTCAAACTAAGGGAGCCCTCAAACTAAGGCAACCCTCAAACTAAGGGAACCCTCTAACAAAGGCAACCCACTAACGAAGGCTGCAACTCAAACGAAAGCAACACCTCAAACTAATGCAACACCTCAAACTAATGCAACACATCAAACTAATGCAACACCTCAAACTAATGCAACACCTCAAACTAATGCAACACCTCAAACTAATGCAAAACCTCAAACTCATGCAACACCTCAAACTAATGCAACACCTCAAACTAATGCAACACCTCAAACTAATGCAACACCTCAAACGAATGCAACACCTCAAACTAATGCAACTCCTCAAACTAAGGAAACCGTCAATCAAAGGCAACAACTCATACTCAGGCAACACCTCAAACTAAGGCGACCCCTCAAACTGAGGCGGCCCCTCAAACTAAGGCAGCGCCTCAAAGTAAGGCAGCCCCTCAAACTAAGGCAGCCCCTCAAACTAAGGCAACACATCAAAATAATGCAACACATCAAAATAAAGAAACACATCAAACTAAGGCAACACCTCAAACTGAGGCAACAACTCAAACTAATGCAACACCTCAAACAGATGCAGCCCCTTAAACTAATGCACCACCTCAAACTAATGCAACACCTGAAACTAAGGCAACCCCTCAAACAGATGCAGCCCCTTCAACTAAGGCAAAACCTCAAACTAAGGCAGCACCTCAAACTAAGGGAACCCTCAAACTAAGGGAACCCTCAAACTAAGGGAACCCTCTAACAAAGGCAACCCACTAACGAAGGCTGCAACTCAACCTAAAGCAACACCTCAAACTAATGCAACACCTCAAACTAATGCAACACCTCAAACTAATGCAACACCTCAAACTAATGCAACACCTCAAACTAATACAACACCTCAAACTCATGCAACACCTCAAACTAATGCAACACCTCAAACTAATGCAACACCTCAAACTAATGCAACACCTCAAACGAATGCAACACCTCAAACTAATGCAACTCCTCAAACTGAGGAAACCGTCAATCAAAGGCAACACCTCATACTCAGGCAACACCTCAAACTAAGGCGGCCCCTCAAACTGAGGCGGCCCCTCAAACTAAGGCAGCGCCTCAAACTAAGGCAGCCCCTCAAACTAAGGCAGCCCCTCAAACTAAGGCAACACATCAAAATAATGCAACACATCAAAATAAAGAAACACATCAAACTAAGGCAACACCTCAAACTGAGGCAACAACTCAAACTAAGGCAACACCTCAAACTAAGACAACCCTCAAACTAAGGCAACACCTCAAACTAAGGCTCCTCCTCAAACTAAGGCAACACCTCGAACTTATGCAGCACCTCAAACTGATTCAACAACTCAAACTAATGCAACACCTAAAACTAAGGCAACCCCTCAAACAGATGCATCCCCTTGAACGAAGTCAACACCTCAAACTAATGCAACACCTCAAACTAAGGGAACCCTCAAACTCAGGGAACCCTCAAGCTAAGGGAACCCTCAAACAAAGGCAACCCACTAACGAAGGCTGCAACTCAAACTAAAGCAACACCTCAAACTAATGCAACACCTCAAACTAATGCAACACCTCAAACTAATGCAACACCTCAAACTAAGGAAACCGTCAATCAAAGGCAACACCTCGCACTCAGGCAACGCCTCAAACTAAGGCGGCCCCTAAAAATAAGGCGGCCCCTCAAACTAAGGCAACACCTCAAACTAAGGCAACAAGTCAAACAAAGGCAACACCTCAAACTAATGCAACTCCACAAACTAAGGCAACACCTCAAACTAAGGGATCTCTCAAACTGAGGGAACCCTCAAACTGAGGGAACCCTCAAACAAAGGCAACCCACTAACGAAGGCTGCAACTCAAACTAATGCAACACCTCAAACTAATGCAACACCTCAAACTAAGGAAACCATCAATCAAAGGCAAAACCTCATACTCAGGCAACACCTCACACTAAGGCGGCACCTCAAACGAAGGCGTCCCCTCAAACTAAGGCGGCCCCTCAAACGAAGGCAACACCTCAATCTGAGGCAACACCTCAAACTAAGGCAACACCTCAAACTAATGCAACAGCTGAAACTAAGGCAACCCCTCAAACAGATGCAGCCCCTTAAACTAAGGCAACACCTCAAACTAAGGCAGTACCTCAAACTAAGGGAAGCCTCAAACTAAGGGAACCCTCAAGCTAAGGGAACCCTCAAACAAAGGCAACCCACTCACGAAGGCTGCAACTCAAACTGAAGCAACACCTCAAACTAATGCAACACGTCAAACTAATGCAACACCTCAAACTAATGCAACACCTCAAACTAATGCAAAACCTCAAACTCATGCAACACCTCACACAAATGCAACACCTCAAACTAATGCAACACCTCAACCTAATGCAACACCTCAAACTAAGGCAACACCTCAAACTAAGGCAACACCTCAAACTAATGCAACACCTCAAACTAATGCAACACCTCAAACTAATGCAACACCTCAAACTAATGCAACACCTCAAACTAATGCAACACCTCAAACTAAGGCAACACCTCAAACTAAGGCAACACCTCAAACTATGGCAACACCTCAAACTAAGGCAACACCTGAAACTAAGGCAACCCCTCAAACAGATGCAGCCCCTTAAACTAAGGCAACACCTCAAACTAATGTAACACCTCAAACTAAGGGAACACTCAAACTAAGGGAACCCTCAAACTAAGGGAATCCTCAAACAAAGGCAACCCACTAACGAAGGCTGCAACTCAAACTAAAGCAACACCTCAAACTAATGCAGCACCTCAAACTAATGCAACTCCTCAAACTAATGCAACACCTCAAAATAATGCAACACCTCAAACTAACGAAACCGTCAATCAAAGGCAAAACCTCAAACTCAGGCAACACCTCAAACTAAGGCGGCCCCTCAAACTAATGCGGCCCCTCAAACTAAGGCAACACCTCAAACTCAGGCAACACCTCTAACTAAGGGAACCCTCAAACGAAGGGAACCCTCAAACAAAGGCAACCCACTAAAGAAGGCTGCAACTCAAACTAAAGAAACACCTCAAACTAATGCAACACCCCAAACTCATGCAACACCTCAGACTAATGCAACACCTCAGACTAATGCAACACCTCAAACTAATGCAACACCTTAAACAAATGCAACACCGCAAACTAATGCAACACCTGAAACTAAGGCAACCCCTCAAACAGATGCAGCCCCTTCAACTAAGGCAACACCTCAAACTAAGGCAGCACCTCAAACTAAGGGAACCCTCAAACTAAGGGAACCCTCAAACTGAGGGAACCTTCTAACAAATGCAACCCACTAACGAAGGCTGCAACTCAAACTAAAGCAACACCTCAAACTAATGCAACACCTCAAACTAATGCAACACCTCAAACTCATGCAAAACCTCAAACTCATGCAACACTCAAACTAATGCAACACCTCAAACTAATGCAACACCTCAAACTAATGCAACACCTCAAACGAATGCAACACTCAAACTAATGCAACTCCTCAAACTAAGGAAACCATCAATCAAAGGCAACACCTCAGACTCAGGCAACACCTCAAACTAAGGCGGCCCCTCAAACTAAGGCAGCCCCTCAAACTAAGGCAGCCCCTCAAACTAAGGCAACACATCAAAATAATGCAACACATCAAAATAAAGAAACACAACAAACTAAGGCAACACCTCAAACTGAGGCAACAACTCAAACTAAGGCAACACCTCAAACTAAGGCAACCCTCAAACTAAGGCAACACCTCAAACTAAGGCCCCACCTCAAACTAAGGCAACACCTCGAACTTATGCAGCACCTCAAACTGATTCAACAACTCAAACTAATGCAACACCTCAAACTAATGCAACACCTCAAATTAATGCAACACCTCAAACTAATGCAACACCTCAAACTAAGGAAACCGTCAATCAAAGGCAACACCTCGCACTCAGGCAACACCTCAAACTAAGGCGGCCCCTCAAAATAAGGCGGCCACTCAAACTAAGGCAACACCTCAAACTAAGGCAACACCTCAAACTAAGGCAACACCTCAAACTAATGCAACACCTCAAACTAAGGCAACAGCTCAAACTAATGCAACACCTCAAACTAAGGCAACACCTCAAACTAAGGGAACCCTCAAACTAAGGGAACCCTCAAACTGAGGGAACCCTCAAACAAATGCAACCCACTAACGAAGGCTGCAACTCAAACTAATGCAACACCTCAAACTAATGCAACACCTCAAACTAAGGAAACCATCAATCAAAGGCAAAACCTCATACTCAGGCAATACCTCACACTAAGGCGGCCCCTCAAACGAAGGCGTCCCCTCAAACTAAGGCGGCCCCTCAAACTAAGGCAACACCTCAAACTAAGGCAACACCTCAAACTAAGGCAACACCTCAAACTAATGCAACACCTGAAACTAAGGCAACCCCTCAAACAGATGCAGCCCCTTAAACTAAGGCAACACCTCAAACTAAGGCAGCACCTCAAACTAAGGGAAGCCTCAAACTAAGGGAACCCTCAAGCTAAGGGAACACTCAAACAAAGGCAACCCACTAACGAAGGCTGCAACTCAAACTGAAGCAACACCTCAAACTAATGCAACACCTCAAACTAATGCAACACCTCAAACTAATGCAACACCTCAAACTAATGCAACACTTCAAACTAATGCAACACCTCAAAACGAATGCAACACCTCAAACTAATGCAAAACCTCAAACTCATGCAACACCTCACACAAATGCAACACCTCAAACTAATGCAACACCTCAAACTAATGCAACTCCTCAAACTAAGGCAACACTTCAAACTAAGGCAACACCTCAAACTATGGCAACACCTCAAACTAAGGCAACACCTCAAACTAAGGCAACCCCTCCAACAGATACAGCCCCTTAAACTAAGGCAACACCTCAAACCAATGCAACACCTCAAACTAAGGGAACCCTCAAACTAAGGGAACCCTCAAACTAAGGGAATCCTCAAACAAAGGCAACCCACTAACGAAGGCTGCAACTCAAACTAAAGCAACACCTCAAACTAGTGCAGCACCTCAAACTAATGCAACTCTTCAAACTAATGCAACACCTCAAACTAATGCAACACCTCAAACGAAGGAAACCGTCAATCAAAGGCAACACCTCAAACTCAGGCAACACCTCAAACTAAGGCAACACCTCAAACTCAGGCAACACCTCTAACTAAGGGAACCCTCAAACGATGGGAACCCTCAAACAATGGCAACCCACTAACGAAGGCTGCAACTCAAACTAAAGCAACACCTCAAACTAAGGCGACACCTCAAACTAAGGCCCCACCTCAAACTAAGGCAACATCTCGAACTTATGCAGCACCTCAAACTGATTCAACAACTCAAACTATTGCAACACCTCAAACTAATGCAACACCTCAAAATAATGCAACACCTCAAACTAATGCAACACCTCAAACTAAGGAAACCGTCAATCAAAGGCAACACCTCGCACTCAGGCAACACCTCAAACTAAGGCGGCCCCTCAAACTGAGGCAACACCTCAAACTAAGGCAACACCTCAAACTAAGGCAACACCTCAAACGAAGGCAACACCTCAAAATAATGCAACACCTCAAACTAAGGCAACACCTCAAACTAAGGCAACACCTCAAACTAAGGGAACCCGCAAACTAAGGGAACCCTCAAACTGAGGGAACCCTCAAACAAAGGCAACCCACTAACGAAGGCTGCAACTCAAACTAATGCAACACCTCAAACTAATGCAACACCTCAAACTAAGGAAACCATCAATCAAAGGCAAAACCTCATACTCAGGCAACACCTCACACTAAGGCGGCCCCTCAAACGAAGGCGTCCCCTCAAACTAAGGCGGCCCCTCAAACGAAGGCAACACCTCAAACTAAGGCAACACCTCAAACTAAGGCAACACCTCAAACTAATGCAACACTGAAACTAAGGCAACCCCTCAAACAGATGCAGCCATTTAAACTAAGGCAACACCTCAAACTAAGGCAGCACCTCAAACTAAGGGAAGCCTCAAACTAAGGGAACCCTCAAGCTAAGGGAACCCTCAAACAAAGGCAACCCACTAACGAAGGCTGCAACTCAAACTGAAGCAACACCTCAAACTAATGCAACACCTCAAACTAATGCAACATCTCAAACTAATGCAACACCTCAAACTAATGCAACACTTCAAACTAATGCAACACCTCAAACTAATGCAACACCTCAAACTAATGCAAAATCTCAAACTCATGCAACACCTCACACAAATGCAACACCTCAAACTAATGCAACACCTCAAACTAATGCAACAGCTCAAACTAAGGCAACACCTCAAACTAAGGCAACACCTCAAACTATGGCAACACCTCAAACTAAGGCAACACCTGAAACTAAGGCAACCCCTCAAACAGATGCTGCCCCTTAAACTAAGGCAACACCTCAAACTAATGCAACACCTCAAACTAAGGGAACCCTCAAACTAAGGGAACCCTCAAACTAAGGGAATCCTCAAACAAAGGCAACCCACTAACGAAGGCTGCAACTCAAACTAAAGCAACACCTCAAACTAATGCAGCACCTCAAACTAATGCAACACCTCAAACTAAGGAAACCGTCAATCAAAGGCAACACCTCAAACTCAGGCAACACCTCAAACTAAGGCGGCCCCTCAAACTAAGGCGGCCCCTCAAACTAAGGCAACACCTCAAACTCAGGCAACACCTCTAACTAAGGGAACCCTCATACGAAGGGAACCCTCAAACAAAGGCAACCCACTAACGAAGGCTGCAACTCAAACTAAAGCAACACCTCAAACTAATGCAACACCTCAAACTAATGCAACACCTCAAACTAATGCAACACCTCAAACTCATGCAACACCTCAGACTAATGCAACACATCAGACTAATGCAACACCTCAAACTAATGCAACACCTCAAACAAATGCAACACCTCAAACTAATGCAACACCTGAAACTAAGGCAACCCCTCAAACAGATGCAGCCCCTTAAACTAAGGCAACACCTCAAACTAAGGCAGCACCTCAAACTAAGGGAAACTTCAAACTAAGGGAACCCTCAAACTGAGGGAACCCTCTAACAAATGCAACCCACTAACGAAGGCTGCAACTCAAACTAAAGCAACACCTCAAACTAATGCAACACCTCAAACTAATGCAACACCTCAAACTAATGCAACACCTCAAACTAATGCAACACCTCAAACTAATGCAACACCTCAAACTAATACAACACCTCAAACTAATGCAAAACCTCTAACTCATGCAACACCTCAAACTAATGCAACACCTCAAACTAATGCAACACCTCAAACTAATGCAACACCTCAAACGAATGCAACACCTCAAATTAATGCAACTCCTGAAACTAAGGAAACCGTCAATCAAAGGCAACACCTCATACTCAGGCAACACCTCCAACTAAGGCGGACCCTCAAACTGAGGTGGACACTCAAATTAAGGCAGCGCCTCAAACTAAGGCAGCCCCTCAAACAAAGGCAACACATCAAAATAATGCAACACATCAAAATAAAGAAACACATCAAACTAAGGCAACACCTCAAACTGAGGCAACAACTCAAACTAAGGCAACACCTCAAACTAAGGCAACTCTCAAACTAAGGCAACACCTCAAACTAAGGCCCCACCTCAAACTAAGGCAACACCTCGAACTTATGCAGCACCTCAAACTGATTCAACAACTCAAACTAATGCAACACCTCAAACTAATGCAACACCTCAAACTAAGGCAACACCTCAAACTAAGGCAACACCTCAAACTCAGGCAAAACCTCAAACTAATGCAACACCTCAAACTAAGGCAACTCCTCAAACTAAGGCAACACCTCAAATTCAGGCAAAACCACAAACAAAGGCTCCCATCAAACTAAGCAATATCTCAAACAAAGCAACCCCCAAACTAATGCAACACCTCATATTAAGGCAAATCCTCAAATAAAGGCTCCCATCAAACTAAGCAATATCTCAAACTAAGGCAAACCTCTAACTAAGGCAACACCTCAAACTAAGGCAACACCTCAAACTAAGGCAACACCTCAAACTGAGGCAGCACCTAAAACTAAGGCAACCCCTCAAACAGATGCAGCCCCTTAAACTAAGGCAACACCTCAAACTAAGACAGCACCTCAAACTAAGGGAAGCCTCAAACTAAGGGAACCCTCAAGCTAAGGTAACCCTCAAACAAAGGCAACCCACTAACGAAGGCTGCAACTCAAACTGAAGCAACACCTCAAACTAATGCAACACCTCAAACTAATGCAACACCTCAAACTAATGCAACACCTCAAACTAATGCAACACTTGAAACTAATGCAACACCTCAAACTAATGCAACACCTCAAACTAATGCAAAACCTCAAACTCATGCAACACCTCAAACTAATGCAACACCTCAAACTCAGGCAACACCTCAAACTAAGGCGGCCCATCAAACTAAGGCGGCCGCTCAAACTAAGTGAACCCTCAAACAAAGGCAACCCACTAACGAAGGCTGCAACTCAAACTGAAGCAACTCCTCAAACTAATGCAACACCTCTAACTAATGCAATACCGCAAACTAATGCAACACCTCAAACTAATGCAACTCCTCAAACTAAGGAAACCGTCAAACAAAGGCAACACCTCATTCTCAGGCAACACCTCAAACTAAGGCGGCCCATCAAACTAAGGCGGCCGCTCAAACGAAGGCGACACATCAAACTAATGCAACACCTAAAACTAAGGCAACCCCTCAAACAGATGCAGCCCCTTAAACTAAGGCAACACCTCAAACTAATGCAACACCTCAAACTAAGGGAACCCTCAAACTAAGGGAATCCTCAAACAAAGGCAACCCACTAACGAAGGCTGCAACTCAAACTAAAGCAATACCTCAAACTAATGCAGCACCTCAAACTAATGCAACACCTCAAACTAAGTAAACCGTGAATCAAAGGCAACACCTCAAACTCAGGCAACACCTCAAACTAAGGCGGTCCCTCAAACTAAGGCGGCGCCTCAAACTAAGGCAACACCTCAAACGAAGGCAACACCTCAATCCAATGCAACAGCTGAAACTAAGGCAACCCCTCAAACAGATGCAGCCCCTTAAACTAAGGCAACACCTCAAACTGAGGCAACACCACAAACAGATGCAGCCCCTTAAACTAAGGCAACACCTCAAACTAAGGCAACACCTCAAACTAAGGCAAAACCTAAAACTAAGGCAACCCCTCAAATAGATGCAGCCCCTTAAACTAAGGCAACACCTCAAACTAAGGCAACACCTCAAACTAAGGGAACCCTCAAACTAAGTGAACCCTCAAACAAAGGCAACCCACTAACGAAGGCTGCAACTCAAACTAAAGCAACACCTCAAACTAATGCAACACCTCAAACTAATGCAACACCTCAAACTAATGCAACACCTCAAACTAAGGGAACCCTCAAACTCAGGGAACCCTCAAGCTAAGGGAACCCTCAAACGAAGGCAACCCACTAACGAAGGCTGCAACTCAAACTAAAGCAACACCTCAAACTAATGCAACACCTCAAACTAATGCAACACCTCAAACTAATGCAACACCTCAAACTAATGAAACACCTCAAACTGAGGAAACCGTCAATCAAAGGCAACACCTCATACTCAGGCAACACCTCAAACGAAGGCGGACCCTCAAACTAACGCGGCCCCTCAAACTGAGGCAACACCTCAAACTAAGGCAACACCTCAAACTAAGGCAACACCTCAAATTAATGCAACACCTAAAACTAAGGCAACCCCTCAAACAGATGCAGCCCCTTAAACTAAGGCAACACCTCAAACTAATGCAACACCTCAAACTAAGGGAACCCTCAAACTCAGGGAACCCTCAAGCTAATGGAACCCTCAAACAAAGGCAACCCAATAACGAAGGCTGCAACTCAAACTAAAGCAACACCTCAAACTAATGCAACACCTCAAACTAATGCAACACCTCAAACTGAGGAAACCGTCAATCAAAGGCAACACCTCATACTCAGGCAACACCTCAAACGAAGGCGGACCTTCAAATTAACGCGGCCCCTCAAACTGAGGCAACACCTCAAATTAAGGCAACACCTAAAACTAAGGCAACACCTCAAACTAATGCAACACCTGAAACTAAGGCAACCCCTCAAACAGATGCAGCCCATTAAACTAAGGCAACACCTCAAACTAATGCAACACCTCAAACTAAGGGAACCCTCTAACTAAGGGAACCCTCAAACAAAGGCAACCCACTAAGGAAGGCTGCAAGTCAAACTAATGCAACACCTCAAACTAATGCAACACCTCAAACTAAGGAAACCGTCAATCAAAGGCAACACCTCACACTCAGGCAACACCTCAAACTAAGGCGGCCCCTCAAACTAAGGCAACACCTCAAACTATGGCAACACTTCAAACTAAGGCAACACCTGAAACTGAGGCAACCCCTCCAACAGATGCAGCCCCTTAAACTAAGGCAACACCTCAAACTAATGCTACACCTCAAACTAAGGGAACCCTCAAACTAAGGGAATCCTCAAACAAAGGCAACCCACTAACGAAGGCTGCAACTCAAACTAAAGCAATACCTCAAACTAATGCAGCACCTCAAACTAATGCATCTCCTCAAACTAATGCAACACCTCAAACTAATGCAACACCTCAAACGAAGTAAACCGTGAATCAAAGGCAACACCTCAAACTCAGGCAACACCTCAAACTAAGGCGGTCCCTCAAACTAAGGCGGCGCCTCAAACTAATGCAACACCTCAAACTAATGCAACACCTCAAACTAATGCAACACCTCAAACTAATGCAACACCTCAAACTAATGCAACTCCTCAAACTAAGGAAACCGTCAAACAAAGGCAACACCTCATACTCAGGCAACACCTCAAACTAAGGCGGCCCCTCAAACTAAGGCGGCCGCTCAAACGAAGGCTACACCTCAATCTGAGGCAACACCTCAAACTAAGGCAACACCTCAAACTAATGCAACACCTAAAACTAAGGCAACCCCTCAAACAGATGCAGCACCTTAAACTAAGGCAACACCTCAAACTAATGCAACACCTCAAACTAAGGGAACCCTCAAACTCAGGGAACCCTCAAGCTAAGGGAACCCTCAAACAAAGGCAACCCACTAACGAAGGCTGCAAATCAAACTAAAGCAACACCTCAAACTAATGCAACACCTCAAACTAATGCAACACCTCAAACTAATGCAACACCTCAAACTAATGCAACAACTCAAACTGAGGAAACCGTCAAACAAAGGCAACACCTCATACTCAAGCAACACCTCAAACTAAGGCGGACCCTCAAATTAAGGCAACACGTCAAACTAAGGCAAAACCTCAAACTGAGGCAACACCTCAAACTAATGCAACACCTGAAACTAAGGCAAACCCCTCAAACAGATGCAGCCCCTTAAACTAAGGCAACACCTCAAACTAAGGCAACACCTCAAACTAAGGGAACCCTCAAACTAAGGGAACCCTCTAACTAAGCGAACCCTCAAACAAAGGCAACCCACTAACGAAGGCTGCAACTCAAACTATTGAAACACCTCAAACTAAGCAAACCGTCAATCAAAGGCAACACCTCAAACTCAGGCAACACCTCAAACTAAGGCGGCCCCTCAAACTAAGGCGGCCCCTCAAACTAAGGCAACACCACAAACTAAGGCAACACCTCAAACCAATGCTACACATCAAACTAAGGCAACACCTCAAACTGAGGCAACACCTGAAACTAAGGCAACCCCTCAAACAGATGCAGCCCATTAAACGAAGGCAACAACTCAACCTCAGGCAACACCTCTAACTAAGGGAACCCTCAAACGAAGGGAACCCTCAAACAAAGGCAACCCACTAACGAAGGCTGCAACTCAAACTAAAGCAACACCTCAAACTAATGCAACACCTCAAACTAATGCAACACCTCAAACTCATGCAACACCTCAAACTAATGCAACACCTCAGACTAATGCAACACCTCAAACTAATGAAACACCTCAAACTAATGCAACACCTCAAACCCATGCAACACCTCAGACTAATGCAACACCTCAAACTAATGCAACACGTCAAACTAATGCAACACCTCAAACTAATGCAACACCTCAAACTAATGAAACACCTCAGACTAATGCAACACCTCAAACTAATGAAACACCTCAATCTAATGCAACACCTCAAACCCATGCAACACCTCAGACTAATGCAACACCTCAAACTAATGCAACACCTCAAACTAATGCAACACCTCAAACTAATGAAACACCTCAAACTAAGGAAACCGTCAATCAAAGGCAACACCTCATACTCAGGCAACACCTCAAACTAAGGCTGCCCCGCAAACTAAGTCGGCCCCTCAAGCTGAGGCGGCCCCTCAATCTAAGGCAGCCCCTCAAACTAATACAGCCCCTCAAACTAAAGCAGCCCCTCAAACTAAGGCAACACATCAAAATAATGCAACACATCAAAATAATGCAACACCTCATACTAAGTCAACACCTTAAAATAAGGCAAAACCTCAAACTAAGGCAAAACCTTAAAGTAAGGCAACACCTCAATCTGAGGCAACCGTCAAACTAATGGAACCCTCAAACTAAGGCAACAGCTCAAACTAAGGCAACACCTGAAACTACGGCAACCCCTCAAAGAGATGCAGCCCCTTAAACTAAGGCAACACCTCAAACTAATGCAACACCTCAAACTAAGGGAACCCTCAAACTCAGGGAACCCTCAAACTAAGGGAACCCTCAAACAAAGGCAACCCACTAACGAAGGCTGCAACTCAAGCTAAAGCAACACCTCAAACCAATGCAACACCTCAAACTAATGCAACACCTGAAACTAATGCAAAACCTCAATCTAATGCAACACCTCAAACTAAGGAAACCGTCAAAAAAAGGCAACACATCATACTCAGGCAACAAATCAAACTAAGGCGGCCCCTCAAACTAAGGCGGCCCCTCAAACTAAGGCAACACCTCAAACTAAGGCAACACCTCAAACCAATGCAACACCTCAAACTAAGGCAACACCTCAAACTAATGTAACACCTGAAACTAAGGCAACCCCTCAAACAGATGCAGCCCCTTAAACTAAGGCAACACCTCAAACTAAGGCAACACCTCAAACTAAGGGAACCCTCAAACTAAGGGAACCCTCAAACAAAGGCAACCCACTAACGAAGGCTGCAGCTCAAACTAATGCAACACCTCAAACTAATGCAACACCTCAAACTAATGCAACACCTCAAACTAATGCAACACCTCAAATTAATGCAACACCTCAAACTAATGCAACACCTCAAACTAATGCAACACCTCAAACTAATGCAACACCTCAAACTAATGAAACACCTCAAACTAAGGAAACCGTCAATCAAAGGCAGCACCTCATACTCAGGCAACACCTCAAACTAAGGCGGCCCCTCAAACTAAGGCGGCCCCTCAAACTAAGGCAGCCCCTCAAACTAAGGCAGCCCCTCAAACTAAGGCAGCCCCTCAAATTAAGGCAACACATCAAAATAATGCAACACATCAAAATAATGCAACACCTCAAACTAAGGCAACACCTTAAACTGAGGCAACACCTCAAACTAAGGCAACACCTAAAAGTAAGGCAACACCTCAAACTGAGGCAACCGTCAAACTAATGGAACCCACAAACTAAGGCAACACCTCAAACTAAGTCAACAGCTCAAACTAGGACAACACCTCAAACAAAGGCAACTCTTAAACTAAGGCAACTCTCACACTAAGGCAACACCTCAAACTAATGCAACACCTCAAACTAATGCAACACCTCAAACTAATGCAACAACTCAAACTAAGGCAACACCTCAAAAAAAGGCAACACCTCAAACTAAGGCAACACCTCAAACTAAGGCATCACCTCAAACTCAGGCAACACCTCAAACTAAGGCAACACCTCAAACTAAGGGAACCCTCAAACTAATGCAACACCTCAAACTAAGTCAACCCCTCAAACTAAGGCAACCCCTCAAACTGAGGCAACCCCTCAAACATATGCAGCCCCTCAAACATATGCAGCCCCTTAAACCAACGCTACACCTCAAACTAAGGCAATCCTCTATCAAGGGCAACCCTCAAACTAATGCAACACCTTAGTGGGACAGATACATGAATGGGCAGGAAGAAAAGAGATACAGAACCTCAGAAAATAGGCGACATGTTTAGAGAGAGGATCTGGATCGGCGCAGGCTTGGAGGGCCGAAGGGCCTGTTCCTGTGCTGTAATTATCTTTGTTCTTTGTTCTTTGTTCTGAAACTAAGGCAACCCCTCAAACAGAAGCAACCCCTTAAACTAACGCAACACCTCAAACTAAGGCAACACCTCAAAATAAGGGAACCCTCAAACTGAGGGAACCCTGAAACTAAGGGAATCCACAAACGAAGGCTGCAACTCAAACTAAAGCAACACCTCAAACGAAGTCAACATTCTAACTAAGGCAGCCCGTCAAACGAAGGCAACACATCAAACTAAGACAACCCTCAAACTAAGACAACCCTCAAACTAAGGCAACACCTAAAACGAAGGCAGCACCACAAACGAAGGGAACCCTCAATCTGAGGCAACACCTCAAACTGAGGCAACAACTCAAACTAAGGCAACACCTCAAACTAAGGCAACCTTCAAACAAATGCAACACCTCAAAGGAATGCAACACCTCAAACGAAGGCAACACCTCAAACGAAGGCAACACCTCAAACTAAGGCAACACCTCAAACTAAGGCAACATGTCAAATTAAGGAAACACCTCAAACTTAGGCAACAGTCAAACTAAGGCAACACCTCAAACAAAGGCAACAGTCAAACTAAGGGAACCGTCAAACTAATGCAACACCTCAAACTAATGCAGCACCTCAAACTAAGGCGAAACCTTAAACCTCAAACTAAGGCAAAACCTCAAACTAAGGCAAAACCTCAAACTAAGGCAAAACCAAAAACTAAGGCAACCCTCAAACTAAGGCAACCCTCAATCAAAGGAAACCCTCAATCAAAATAAACCCTCAATCAAAGGAAACCCTCAAACAAAGCAACACCTCAAACTAAGGCAACACCTCAAACGAAGGCAACACCTCAAACTAAGGCAACACCTCAATCTAAGGCAGCCGTCAAATAAAGGCAACACCTCAAATTAAGGCAACACATCAAACGAAGGCAACAAATCAAACTAAGGCAACACATCAAACTAAGGCAACACATCAAACTAAGGCAACCCTCCAACTAATGCCATACCTCAAACTAATGCAATACCTCAAACTAATGCAACACCTCAAACTTAGGCAACAGTCAAACTAAGGCAACACCTCAAAGTAAGGCAACTGTCAAACAAATGCAACACCGCAAACGAAGGCAACACCTTAAACGAAGGCAACACCTCAAACGAAGGCAACACCTCAAACGAAGGCAGCACCTCAAACTAAGGCAACACCTCAAACTAAGGCAACACCTCAAACTTAGGCAACACCTAAAATTTAGGCAACACCTCAAACTAAGGCAACAGTCAAACTAAGGCAACACCTCATACTAAGGCAACACCTCAAACGAAGGCAACACCTAAAACGAAGGCAACCCCTCAAACGAAGGCAACACCTCAAACTAAGGCAACACCTCAAACTAAGGAAACACATCAAACTTAGGCAACAGTCAAACTAAGGCAACACCTCAAACTAAGGCATCAGTCAAACTAAGGGAACCGTCAAACTAATGCAACACCTCAAACTAATGCAACACCACAAACTAAGTCAAAACCTCAAACTAAGGCAAAACCTCAAACTAAGGAAACACCTCAAACTAAGGCAAAACCTCAAACTAAGGCAAAATCTCAAACTAAGTCAAAATCTCAAACTAAGGCAACCCTCAAACTAAGGCAACCCTCAAACTAAGGCAACCCTCAATCAAAGGAAACCCTCAATCAAAGGAAACCCTCAATCAAAGGCAACCCTCAAACAAAGGCAACACCTCAAACTAAGGCAACACATCAAACTAAGGCAACACCTCAAACCAAGGCAGCCGTCAAATAAAGGCAACACCTCAAATTAAGGCAACACATCAAACTAAGGCAACACATCAAACTAAGGCAACACATCAAACTAAGGCAACCCTCCAACTAATGCCATACCTCAAACTAATGCAATACCTCAAACTAATGCAACACCTCAAACTAAGGCAACACCTCAAACTAAGGCAACACCTCAAACTGAGGCAACAACGCAAACTAAGGCAACACCTCAAAATAGGCCAACACCTCAAACAAAGGCTCCCATCAAACTAAGCAATATCTCAAACTAAGGCAACACCTAAAACTAATGCAACACCTCAAACAAAGGCGACCATCAAATTAAGCAATATCTCAAACTAAGGCAATCCTCAATCTAAGGCAAACCTCAGACTGAGGCAGCAGTCAATACAAGGCAACTCTCAATTTAAGACAACCCTCAAACTAATGCAACACCTGAAACTAAGGCAACCCATAAACGAAGGCAATTCCTCAAACTAAGGCAATTCCTCAAACTAAGGGAACCCTCAAACTAAGGCAACCCTCAAACTAACGCAACCCTCAAACTAACGCAACCCTCAAACTAACGCAACCCTCAAACTAAGGCAACCCTCAAACTAAGGCAACGCTCAAACTAAGGCAACGCTCAAACTAAGGCAACCCTCAACAAAGGCAACACCTCAAACGAAGGCACCACCTCAAACGAAGGCAACACCTCAAACTAAGACAACACCTCAAACTAAGGCAACACCTCAAACTAAGGCAACACCTCAAACTTAGGCAACACCTCAAACTTAGGCAACACCTCAAACTGAGGCAACAGTCAAACTAAGGCAACACCTCAAACAAAGGCAACACCTCAAACGAAGGCAACACCTCAAACTCAGGCAACACCTCAAACTAAGGCAACACCTCAAACTAAGGCAACACATCAAACTAAGGCAACACCTCAAACTAAGGCAACCGTCAAACAAATGCAACACCTCAAACGAAGGCAACACCTCAAACGAAGGCAACACCTCAAGCTAAGGCAACACCTCAAACTAAGGCAACACCTCAAACTAAGGAAACACCTCAAACTTAGGCAACATTCAAACTAAGGCAACACCTCAAACTAAGGCAAAACCTCAAACTAAGGCAAAACCTCAAATTAAGGCAAAACCTCAAACTAAGGCAAAACTTCAAACGAAGGCAACACCTCAAGCTAAGGCAACACCACAAACTAAGGAAACACCTCAAACTTAGGCAACAGTCAAACTGAGGCAACACCTCAAACTAAGGCAACAGTCAAACTAAGGGAACCGTCAAACTAATGCAACACCTCAAACTAATGCAACACCTCAAACTAAGGCAAAACCTCAAACTAAGGCAAAACATCAACCGAAGGCAAAACCTCAAACTAAGGCAACCCTCAAACGAACGCAACCCTCAAACTAAGGCAACCCTCAATCAAAGGAAACCCTCAATCAAAGGAAGCCCTCAATCAAAGGCAACCCTCAAACAAAGGCAACACCTCAAACTAAGGCAACACCTCAAACTAAGGCAACACCTCAAACTGAGGCAACACCTCAAACGAAGGCAACACCTCAAACTAAGGCAGCCGTCAAATAAAGGCAACACCTCAAACAAAGGCTCCCATCAAACTAAGCAATATCTCAAACTAAGGCAATCCTCAATCTAAGGCAAACCTCAGACTGAGGCAGCAGTCAATACAAGGCAAGTCTCAATTTAAGACAACCCTCAAACTAATGCAACACCTGAAACTAAGGCAACCCATAAACGAAGGCAATTCCTCAAACTAAGGCAATTCCTCAAACTAAGGCAACCCTCAAACTAAGGCAACCCTCAAACTAACGCAACCCTCAAACTAACGCAACCCTCAAACTAAGGCAACCCTCAAACTAAGGCAACACTCAAACTAAGGCAACGCTCAAACTGAGGCAACCCTCAACAAAGGCAACCACTCAAACAAAGGCAACCCCTCAAACAAAGGCAACCCCTCAAACAAAGGCAACCCTCAAACGAAGGGAACCCTCAAACTAAGGGAACCCTCAAACTAAGGCAGCCCCTCAAACTAAGGCTACCCCTCAAACTAACGCAGCCCCTCAAACTAAGGCAGCCCCTCAAACTAAGGCAGCACTTCAAACTAAGGCAGCACCTCATACTGAGGCAGCACCTCAAACTAAGACAGCACCTCAAACGAAGGCAGCACCTCAAACTAAGGCAGCACCTCAAACGAAGGCAACACCTAAAACTAAGGCAGCACCACAAACGAAGGGAACCCTCAATCTGAGGCAACACCTCCAACTGAGGCAACAACTCAAACTAAGGCAACACCTCAAACTAAGGCAACCTTCAAACAAATGCAACACCTCAAAGGAATGCAACACCTCAAACGAAGGCAACACCTCAAACGAAGGCAACACCTCAAACAAAGGCAACACCTCAAACAAAGGCAACACCTCAAACTAAGGCAACATCTCAAACTAAGGAAACACCTCAAACTTAGGCAACAGTCAAACTAAGGCAACACTTCAAACTAAGGCAACAGTCAAACTAAGGGAACCGTCAAACTAATGCAACACCTCAAGCTAATGCAACACCTCAAACTGAGGCAAAACCGTAAACCTCAAACTAAGGCAAAACCTCAAACTAAGGCAACACCTCAAACTAAGGCAATACCTCAAACTAAGGCAACACCTCAAACTAAGGCAACACCTCAATCTAAGGCAGTCGTCAAATAAAGGCAACACCTCAAATTAAGGCAACACATCAAACTAAGGCAACAAATCAAACTAAGGCAACACATCAAACTAAGGCAACACATCAAACTAAGGCAACACATCAAACTAAGGCAACCCTCCAACTAATGCAATACCTCAAACTAATGCAACACCTCAAACATAGGCAACTATCAAACAAATGCAACACCTCAAACGAAGGCAACACCTCAAACGAAGGCAACAACTCAAACTAAGGCAACACCTCAAACTAAGGCAACCTTCAAACAAATGCAACACCTCAAAGGAATGCAACACCTCAAACGAAGGCAACACCTCAAACGAAGGCAACACCTCAAACAAAGGCAACACCTCAAACAAAGGCAACACCTCAAACTAAGGCAACATCTCAAACTAAGGAAACACCTCAAACTTAGGCAACAGTCAAACTAAGGCAACACTTCAAACTAAGGCAACAGTCAAACTAAGGGAACCGTCAAACTAATGCAACACCTCAAGCTAATGCAACACCTCAAACTGAGGCAAAACCGTAAACCTCAAACTAAGGCAAAACCTCAAACTAAGGCAACACCTCAAACTAAGGCAATACCTCAAACTAAGGCAACACCTCAAACTAAGGCAACACCTCAATCTAAGGCAGTCGTCAAATAAAGGCAACACCTCAAATTAAGGCAACACATCAAACTAAGGCAACAAATCAAACTAAGGCAACACATCAAACTAAGGCAACACATCAAACTAAGGCAACACATCAAACTAAGGCAACCCTCCAACTAATGCAATACCTCAAACTAATGCAACACCTCAAACATAGGCAACTATCAAACAAATGCAACACCTCAAACGAAGGCAACACCTCAAACGAAGGCAACACCTCAAACGAAGGCAGCACCTCAAACTAAGGCAACACCTCAAACTAAGGCAACACCTCAAACTTAGGCGACACCTCAAACTTAGGCAACACCTCAAACTAAGGCAACAGTCAAACTAAGGCAACACCTCATACTAAGGCAACACCTCAAACGAAGGCATCACCTCAAACTAAGGCAACCGTCAAACAAATGCAACACCTCAAACGAAGGCAAAACCTCAAACGAAGGCATCACCTCAAACGAAGGCAACACATCAAACTAAGGCAACACCTCAAACCAAGGAAACACCTCAAACTTAGGCAACAGTCAAACTAGGGCAACACGTCAAACTAAGGCAACAGTCAAACTAAGGGAACCGTCAAACTAAGGCAACACCTCAAACCAAGGAAACACCTCAAACTTAGGCAACAGTCAAACTAGGGCAACACCTCAAACTAAGGCAACAGTCAAACTAAGGGAACCGTCAAACTAATGCAACACCTCAAACTAATGCAACACCTCAAACTAAGGCAAAACCTCAAACTAAGGCCAAACCTCAAACTGAGGCAACACCTCAAACTAAGGCAAAACCTCAAACTAAGGCAAAACCTCAAACTAAGGCAACTCTCAAACTGAGGCAACCCTCAATCTAAGTCAACCCTCAATCAAAGGAATCCCTCAATCAAAGGAAACCCTCAATCTAAGGCAAACCTCAAACAAAGGCAACACCTCAAACTAAGGCAACACCTCAAACGATGGCAACACCTCAAACTAAGGCAGCCGTCAAATAAAGGCAACACCTCAAATTAAGGCAACACATCAAACTAAGGCAACACATCAAACTAAGGCAACACATCAAACTAAGGCAACCCTCCAACTAATGCCATACCTCAAACTAATGCAATACCTCAAACTAATGCAACACCTCAAACTAAGGCAACACCTCAAACTAAGGCAACACCTCAAACTAAGGCAACACCTCAAAATAGGCCAACACCTCAAACAAAGGCTCCCATCAAACTAAGCAATATCTCAAACGAAGGCAACACCTCAAACTAATGCAACACCTCAAACAAAGGCTACCATCAAACTAAGCAATATCTCAAACTAAGGCAATCCTCAATCTAAGGCAAACCTCAGACTGAGGCAGCAGTCAATACAAGGCAACTCTCAATTTAAGACAAACCTCAAACTAATGCAACACCTGAAACTAAGGCAACCCATAAACGAAGGCAATTCCTCAAACTAAGGCAATTCCTCAAACTAAGGGAACCCTCAAACTAAGGCAACCCTCAAACTAACGCAACCCTCAAACTAACGCAACCCTCAAACTAACGCAACCCACAAAGTAAGGCAACCCTCAAACTAAGGCAACGCTCAAACTAAGGCAACGCTCAAACTAAGGCAACGCTCAAACTAAGGCAACCCTCAACAAAGGCAACACCTCAAACGAAGGCAACACCTCAAACGAAGGCAACACCTCAAACTAAGACAACACCTCAAACTAAGGCAACACCTCAAACTTAGGCAACACCTCAAACTGAGGCAACAGTCAAACTAAGGCAACACCTCATACTAAGACAACACTTCAAACGAAGGCAACACCTCAAACGAAGGCAACACCTCAAACGAAGGCAACACCTCAAACGAAGTCAACACATCAAACTAAGGCAACACCTCCAGCTAAGGAAACATCTCAAACTTAGGCAACAGTCAAACTAAGGCAACACCTCAAACTAAGGCAGCAGTCAAACTAAGGGAACCGTCAAACTAATGCAACACCTCAAACTAATGCAACACCTCAAACTAAGGCAAAACCTCAAACTAATGCCAAACCTCAAACTGAGGCAACACCTCAAACGAAGGCAAAACCTCAAACTAAGGCAAAACCTCAAACTAAGGCAACCCTCAAACTGAGGCAACTCTCAAACTAAGGCAACCCTGAATCAAAGGAAACCCTCAATCAAAGGAAACCCTCAATCAAAGGCAACCCTCAAAGAAAGGCAACACCTCAAACTAAGGCAACACCTCAAACTAAGGCAGCCGTCAAATAGAGGCAACACCTCAAATTCAGGCAACACATCAAACTAAGGCAACACATCAAACTAAGGCAACAGATCAAACGAAGGCAACCCTCCAACTAATGCCATACCTCAAACTAATGCAATACCTCAAACTAATGCAACACCTCAAACTAAGGCAACACCTCAAACTAAGGCAACACCTCAAACTAAGGCAACACCGCAAACTAAGGCAACACCTCAAAATAGTCCAACACCTCAAACAAAGACTCCCATCAAACTAAGCAATATCTCAAACTAAGGCAACACCTAAAACTAATGCAACACCTCAAACAAAGGCTACCATCAAACTAAGCAATCCTCAATCTAAGGCAAACCTCAGACTGAGGCAGCAGTCAATACAAGGCAACTCTCAATTTAAGACAAACCTCAAACTAATGCAACACCTGAAACTTAGGCAACCCATAAACGAAGGCAATTCCTCAAACTAAGGCAATTCATCAAACTAAGGGAACCCTCAAACTAAGGCAACCCTCAAACTAACGCAACCCTCAAACTAACGCAACCCTCAAACTAACGCAACCCTCAAACTAAGGCAACCCTCAAACTAAGGCAACGCTCAAACTAAGGCAACGCTCAAACTAAGGCAACGCTCAAACTAAGGCTTTCCATCAACAAAGGCAACACCTCAAACGAAGGCAACACCTCAAACGAAGGCAACACCTCAAACTAAGACAACACCTCAAACTAAGGCAACACCTCAAACTAAGGCAACACCTCAAACTTAGGCAACACCTCAAACTGAGGCAACAGTCAAACTAAGGCAACACCTCAAACAAAGGCAACACCTCAAACGAAGGCAACACCTCAAACGAAGGCAACACCTCAAACGAAAGCAACACCTCAAACTCAGGCAACACCTCAAACTAAGGCAACACCTCAAACTAAGGCAACACATCAAACTAAGGCAACACCTCAAACTAAGGCAACCGTCAAACAAATGCAACACCTCAAACGAAGGCAACACCTCAAACGAAGGCAACACCTCAAGCTAAGGCAACACCTCAAACTAAGGCAACACCTCAAACTAAGGAAACACCTCAAACTTAGGCAACAGTCAAACTAAGGCAACACCTCAAACTAAGGCAACAGTCAAACTAAGGGAACCGTCAAACTAATGCAACACCTCAAACGAATGTAACACCTCAAACTAAGGCAAAACTTCAAACTAAGGCAAAACCTCAAACTGAGGCAAAACCTCAAGCTAAGGCAAAACCTTTAACTCAGGCAACCCTCAAACTAAGGCAACCCTCAAACTAAGGCAACCCTCAATCAAAGGAAACCCTCAATCAAAGGAAGCCCTCAATCAAAGGCAACCCTCAAACAAAGGCAACACCTCAAACTAAGGCAACACCTCAAACTAAGGCAGCACCTCAAACTGAGGCAACACCTCAAACTAAGGTAACTCCTCAAACTCAGGCAGCCGTCAAATAAAGGCAACACCTCAAACAAAGGCTCCCTAAAAGCTAAGCAATATCTCAAACTAAGGCAATCATCAATCTAAGGCAAACCTCAGACTGAGGCAGCAGTCAATACAAGGCAAGTCTCAATTTAAGACAACCCTCAAACTAATGCAACACCTGAAACTAAGGCAACCCATAAACGAAGGCAATTCCTCAAACTAACGCAACCCTCAAACTAAGGCAACCCTCAAACTAAGGCAACGCTCAAACTAAGGCAACGCTCAAACTAAGGCAACCCTAAACAAAGGCAACCCCTCAAACAAAGGCAACCCCTCAAACAAAGGCAACCCTCAAGCGAAGGGAACCCTCAAACTAAGGGAACCCTCAAACTTAGGCAACACCTCAAACTAAGGCAACACATCAAACTAAGGCAGCCCAAAGACTAAGGCAACGCCTCAAACTTAGGCAACGCCTCAAACTGAGGCAACGCCTCAAACTGAGGCAGCGCCTCAATCTCAGGCAACGCCTCAATCTAAGGCAACCCTTAAAATATGGCAATGCTCAAGCTAATGCAGACCCTCAAACAAATGCAGCCCCTCAAACTGAGGCAACCATCAAACTTAGGCGCACCCTCAAACTAATGCAACACCTCAATCTAAGGCAACCCTTAAAATATGGCAACGCTCAAACTAATGCAGACCCTCAAACTAATGCAGACCCTGAAACTAAGGCAACCCTCAAGCTGAGGCAACCCTTAAGGCTTTTTGTTTTGGTGACTGCAGCTTTGACAGTCGCGAAGGTGCGAGAGCGAACTTGCAGCTGGGAAGTCAATTTCAGTGGAAGTTTAAAAGTTAATTCTCATTTGTTTTCGGAGGACCAAGGGACTGCTGGGTAAGCAAAAACTATATATTTGGGTGGTTTAAAATCTCTTTCTTTTAGTTTTGGTGACTGCAGCTTTGACAGTAGCGAAGGTGCAAGAGCGAGCTTACAGCTGGGAAGTCAATTTCAGTGGAAGTTTAAAAGTTAATTCCCTTTTGTTTTCGGAGGACCAGGGGACTGCTGGGTAAGTAAAAACTATATATTTCGGTGGTGGCTGTACCCGAGACAGTACACATGTGGTGTCTCCCACCCTCCCTCCTCCTGTAACCAAAAAAAAGGACTCTTGTTTTGATAAGGTTAGCTTTTTATTTAAGAAGTTCTGTCCGTTGGATTGCTATCCAAACAAGTTTTGAATTTTTCAGTAGATTTGTTGGGAATTTAGAATAGAGGGACAGGAAGTTAATGCAGTTGTATGTTCCTCCTGCAGAATGTGGGAGGTAAGGGTCGCCAAGAGTGTCCCTGCTGACTGCATCTGCGAGAAGTGCACCCAACTCCAGCTCCTCGAGAACCGCGTTTGGGAACTGGAGCTGGAGCTGGATGAACTTCGGATCATTCGGGAGGCGGAGGGGGTTATTGAGAGGAGTTATGGGGAGGGAGTCACACCTCAGGTAAAAGAAGTAGGTAGATGGGTTACCGTCAGGGGAAGGAGTGGGAACCAGCAGGCAGTGCAGGGATCCCCTGTGGCCGTTTCCCTCCACAACAGGTATACCGTTTTGGATACTGTTGCGGGGGACGACTTACCAGGAGTAAGCAATGGGGTACAGGTCTCTTTCACAGAGTCTGTCCCTGTTGCTCAGAAGGGAAGGGGGAAGAGGAGCAGAGCATTAGTCATTGGGGACTCCATCGTTAGGGGAACAGATAGGAGGTTCTGTGGGAACGAGAGAGACTCACGGTTGGTATGTTGCATCCCAGGTGCCAGGGATCGTGATGTTTCGGATCGTGTTTTTGGGATCCTCAGGGGGGAGGGGGAGCAGCCCCAAGACGTGGTCCACATTGGCACCAACGACATAGGTAGGAAGAGAGATGGGGATTTAAGACAGAAATTCTGGGAGCTAGGGTGGAAGCTTGTAGTGAGAACAAACAGAGTTGTTTTCTCTGGGTTGTTGCCCGTGCCACGTGATAGCGAAGCAAGGAATAGGGAGAGAGAGGAGTTGAACACGTGGCTGCAAGGATGGTGCAGGAGGGAGGGTTTTGGTTTCCTGGATAATTGGGGCTCTTTCTGGGGTAGGTGGGACCTCTACAAACAGGATGGTCTTCACCTGAACCAGAGGGGTACCAATATCCTGGGGGGGGGAGATTTGGTAGTGCTCTTCGGGGGTGTTTAAACTAAATCAGCAGGGGAATGGGAACCGAAAATGTAGTGCCAGTGTACAGGATATTGAGAGTAGTGAGGTCAGGGATAAGGTTTCAAGGACGCAAGAGGGCACTGGCAAGCAAGAAACTGGTTTAAAGTGTGTCTATGTCAATGCCGGGAGCATCCGGAATAAGGTGGGTGAGCTTGCAGCATGGGTTGGTACCTGGGATCTCGATGTAGAGGCCATTTCGGAGACATGGGTAGAGCAGGGGAAGGAATGGATGTTGCAGATTCCGGGATTTAGATGTTTCAGTAAGAACAGAGAAGATGGTAAAAGAGGGGTGGGGGTGGGGTGGGGGGGGTGTGGCATTGTTAATCAAGGAGAGTATTGCAGCGACAGAAAGGACGTTTGAGGACTCGTCTACTGAGGTAGTATGGGCCGAGGTTAGAAACAGGAGAGGTGAGGTCACCCTGTTGGGAGTCTTTGATAGACCTCCAAATAGTTCCAGAGATGTAGAGGAAAGGATAACGAAGATGATTCTCGACAGGGGCGAGAGTAACAGGGTAGTTGTTATGGGGAACTTTAACTTTCCAAATATTGACTGTAAATACTATAGTTCGAGTACTTTAGATGGGTCAGTTTTTGTCCAGTGTGTGCAGGAGGGTTTTCTGACACAGTATGTAGACAGGCCAACCAGGGGCGATGCCACATTGGATTTGGTACTGGGTAATGAACCCGGCCAGATGTTAGATTTAGATGTTGGTGAGCACGTTGGTGATCGTGATTACAATTCGGTTAGGTTAACCTTAGCGATGGGCAGGGGCAGGTATATACCGCAGGGCAAAAATTATAACTGGGGGAAAGGAAATTATGATGCGATCAGGCAAGAATTAGGATGCGTAGGATGGGGAAGGAAACTGCAGGGGATGGGAGCAATCGAAATGTGGAGCTTATTCAAGGAGCAGCGACTGCGTGTCCTTGATAAGTATGTACCTGTCAGGCAGGGAGGAAGTTGTCGAGCGAGGGAGCCATGGTTTACTAAAGAAGTTGAAGCGCTTGTCAAGAAGAAGAAGGCTTATGTTAGGATGAGACGTGAAGGCTCAGTTCGGGCGCTTGAGAGTTACAAGCCAGCCAGGAAGGATCTAAAGGGAGAGTTAAGAAGAGCAAGGAGAGGACACGGAAAGTCATTGGCGGATAACCCTAAGGCTTTCTATAGGTAAATCAGGAATAAAAGAATGACTGGAGTTAGATTAGGGCCAATCAAGGATAGTAGTGGGAAGTTGTGTGTGGAATCAGAGGAGGTAGGGGAAGCGTTAGATGAATATTTTACGTCAGTATTTACAGTAGAGAAAGGAAATGTTGTCGAGGAGAATACTGAGATTCAGGCTACTAGGCTAGATGGGACTGAGGTTCACAAGGAGGAGGTGTTATCAATTTTGGAAAGTGTGAAAATAGATAAGTCCCCTGGGCCAGATGGGACTTATCCTCGGATTCTCTGGGAAGCCAGGGAGGAGATTGCAGAGCCTTTGTCCTCTATCGTTATGTCGTCATTGTCGACAGGAATAGTGCCGGAAGACTGGAGGATAGCAAATGTTGTCCCCTTGTTCAAGAAGGGGAGCAGAGACAGCCCTGGTAATTATAGACCTGTGAGCCTTACTTCGGTTGTGGGTAAATTGCTGGAAAAGGTTATAAGAGACAGGATTTATAATCATCTTGAAAAGAATAAGTTCATTTGCGATAGTCAGCACGGTTTTGTGACGGGTAGGTCGTGCCTCACAAACCTTATTGAGTTTTTCGAGAAGGTGACCAAACAGGTGGATGAGGGTAAAGCAGTGGATGTGGTGTATATGGATTTCAGTAAGGCGTTTGATAAGGTTCCCCACGGTAGGCTATTGCAGAAAATACGGAAGTATGGGGTTGAATGTGATTTAGAGCTTTGGATCAGAAATTGGCTAGCTGAAAGAAGACAGAGGGTGGTGGTTGATGGCAAATGTTCATCCTGGAGTTTAGTTACTAGTGGTGTACCGCAAGGATCTGTTTTGGGGCCACTGCTGTTTGTCATTTTTAGAAATGACCTGGAAGAGGGTGTAGAAGGGTGGGTTAGTAAATTTGCGGATGACACTAAAGTCGGTGGACTTGTGGATAGTGCCGAAGGGTGTTGTAGGGTACAGAGAGACATAGATAGGCTGCAGAGCTGGGCTGAGAGATGGCAAATGGAGCTAAATGCGGAAAAGTGCGAGGTGATTCACTTTGGAAGGAGTAACAGGAATGCAGAGTACTGGGCTAATGGGAAGATTCTTGGTAGTGTAGATGAACAGAGAGATCTTGGTGTCCAGGTGCTTAAATCCCTGAAGGTTGCTACCCAGGTTAATAGGGCTGTTAAGAAGGCAAACGGTGTGTTAGATTTTATTGGTTTGGGGATCGAGTTTCGGAGCCTCGAGGTCATGCTGCAGCTGTCCAAAACTCTGATGAGGACGCACCTGGAGTATTGCGTGCAGTTCTGGTCACCGCATTATAGGAAGGATGTGGAAGCTTTGGAAAGGGTGCAGAGGAGATTTACCAGGATGTTTCCTGGTACGGAGGGAGGGTCTAACGAGGAAAGGCTGAGGGACTTGAGGTTGTTTTCGTTAGAGAGAAGGAGGAGGAGAGACAGAGAGAGAGAGAGAGACAGAGAGAAAGAAATCTCTTTGCACTGTTTGTGAACTTCCCTGTGCGATCCTTTTTATGTGCAAAGTAGCAGATCTCCCATTTGTCACAGTTTTCTCCATTCACTTCATCTACACGTATCTCATCGTAATTTTATGCTTCAATCTCATGGCTCTGTACTAAAGAGTGCGCAGGAACACAGGGACCTGGAGGTACATGTGCATCGATTATTGAAGGTGGCAGGACATATTGAGAGAGTGGTTAGTAAAACAGGTGGGATTGGGATCTTGGGTTTCATAATTAGAGGCATTGAGTGCAAAAGCAGGGAAATTGTGCTGAGCCTTTATACAACTCTGGTTGGGCACTAACTGGAGGATTGTGTCCAGTTCTGGTCACCACACTTTTGGAAGGAGGTGAGGGTCCTTGAGAAGGTGCAGAGGAGATTTACCAGAATGGTTCCAGTGATGAGGGATTTTAGTCACAAGGTCAGGTTGCCAAAGGCAACACTCCAAACCCAAAGGCAACACTCCAAACCCAAAGGCAACACTCCAGAGCCAAAGGCAACACTCCAAACCCAAAGGCAACACTCCAAACCCGAATGCAACACTCCAAACCCAAAGGCAACACTCCAAACCCAAAGGCAACACTCCAGAGCCAAAGGCAACACTCCAGAGCCAAAGGCAACACTCCAAACCCGAAGACAACACTCCAAACCCAAAGGCAACACTCCAAACCAAAGGCAACACTCCATACACTGTGAAACCCGCATACACACTTGGCAGGATCCTGATACACAGTGAAACCCCCCTCACACCTGGCAGGATGCTGATACACTGTGAAACCCCCATACACACCTGGCAGGATACTGATACACAGTGAAACCCGCCTCACACCTGGCAGGATCCTGATACACTGTGAACCCCCTATATACACCTGGCAGGATCCTGACACACAGTGAAACCCCCCTCACACCTGGCAGGATCCTGATACACAGAGAAACCCCCCTCACATCTGGCAGGATCCTGATACACAGTGAAACCCCCCTCACACATGGCAGGATCCTGATACAAAGTGAAACCCCTCTCAAACCTGGCAGGATCATGATCCACTGTGAACACCCCATAAACAACTGGCAGGATCCTGATACACTGTGAAACCTCCATAGACACCTGGCAGGATCCTGATACACAGTGAAACCCCCCTCACACCTGGCAGGATCCTGATCCACTGTGAACACCCCATACACTCCTGGCAGGATCCTGATACACTGTGAAACCCCACTCACACCTGGCAGGATCCTGATACACTGTGAAACCCCCATACACACGTGGCAGGAACCTGATAAACAGTGAAAACCCAATTCACACCTGGCAGGATCCTGATACACTGTGAAACCCCCATACACACCTGGCAGGATCCTGATACACTGTGAAAACCCAATTCACACCTGGCAGGATCCTGATACACTGTGAAACCCCACTCACACCTGGCAGGATTCTGATACACTGTGAACACCCCATACACACCTGGCAGGATCCTGATACACTGTGAAACCCCCATACACACCTGGCAGGAACCAGATAAACTGTGAAAACCCAATTCACACCTGGCAGGATCCCGATACACTGTGAAACCCCCAAACACACATGGAAGGTTCCTGAGACACTGTGAAAACCCAATTCACACCTGGCAGGAGACCGAAACACTGTGAAACCCCACTCACACCTGGCAGGATTCTGATACACTGTGAAACACCCATACACACCTGGCAGGATTCTGATACACTGTGAAACCCCCATAGACATCTGGCAGGATCCTGATACACTGTGAAACCCCACTCACACCTGGCAGGATTCGGATACACTGTGAAACGCCCATACACACCTGGCAGGATCCTGATACACTGTGAAACCCCACTCACACCTGGCAGGATTCTGATACACTGTGAAATCCCAGACACACCTGGCAGGATCCTGATGCACTGTGAAACCCCATACACACCTGGCAGGTGGACTTTAGTAAGGCGTTTGATAAGGTTCCCCATGGCAGGCTGATGGAGAAAGTGAAGGCGCTTGGGGTCCAAGGTGTACTAGCTAGATGGATAAAGAACTGGCTGGGCAACAGGAGACAGAGAGTAGCAGTAGAAGGGAGTTTTTCAAAATGGAGACGTGTGACCAGTGGTGTTCCACAGGGATCCGTGCTGGGACCACTGTTGTTTGTGATATACATTAATGATTTGGAGGAAAGTATAGGTGGACTGATTAGCAAATTTGCAGACGACACTAAGATTGGTGGAGTAGCAGATAGTGAAGGGGACTGTCAGAGAATACAGCAGAATATAGATAGATTGGAGAGTTGGGCAGAGAAATGGCAGATGGAGTTCAATCAGGGCAAATGCGAGGTGATGCATTTTGGAAGATCCAATTCAAGAGTGAACTATACAGTAAATGGAAAAGTCCTGGGGAAAATTGATGTCCAGAGAGATTTGGGTGTTCAGGTCCACTGTTCCCTGAAGGTGGCAACGCAGGTAAATAGAGTGGTCAAGAAGGCATACGGCATGCTTTCCTTCATCGGACGGGGCATTGAGTACAAGAGTTGGCAGGTCATGTTACAGTTGTATAGGACTTTGGTTCGGCCACATTTGGAATACTGCGTACAGTTCTGGTCGCCACATTATCAAAAGGATGTGGATGCTCTGGAGAGGGTGCAGAGGAGGTTCACCAGGATGTTGCCTGGTATGGAGGGCGCTAGCTATGAAGAGAGGTTGAGCAGATTAGGATTATTTTCATTAGAAAGACGGAGGTTGAGGGGGGACCTGATTGAGGTGTACAAAATCATGAGAGGTATAGACAGGGTGGATAGCAAGAGGCTTTTTCCCAGAGTGGGGGTTTCAATTACTAGAGGACACGAGTTCAAAGTGAAAGGGGAAAAGTTTAGGGGGGATATGCGTGGAAAGTTCTTTACGCAGAGGGTGGTGGGCACCTGGAACGCATTGCCAGCGGAGGTGGTAGATGCGGGCACGATGGAGTCTTTTAAGATGTATCTAGACAGATACATGAATGGGCAGGAAGAAAAGAGATACAGAATCTTAGAAAATAGGCGACATGTTTAGAGAGAGGATCTGGATCGGCGCAGGCTTGGAGGGCCGAAGGGCCTGTTCCTGTGCTGTAATTATCTTTGTTCTTTGTTCTTTGTTGATCCTGACACACTGTGAAAACCAATACACAACTGGCAGGAACTGATCCACTGAGAAAACCCCGCACACACCTGGCAGGATCCTGATACACAGTGAAACCTCCAGAGACACCTGGCAGGATCCTGATACACAGTGAAAGCCCCCTCACACCTGGCAGGATCCTGATCCACTGCGAACACCCCATACACATCTGTCAGGATCCTGATACACTGTGAAACCCCCATACACAACTGGCAGGAACCTGATAAACTGTGAAAACCCAATTCACACCTGGCAGGATCCTGATACACTGTGAAACCCCCATACACACCGGGAAGGATCCTGATACACTGTAAAAACCCAATTCACACCTGGCAGGATCCTGATACACTGTGAAACCCCACTCACAGCTGGCAGGATTCTGATACACTGTGAAACGCCCACACACACCTGGTAGGATACTGAAACACTGTGAAACCCCACTCACACCTGGCAGGATTCTGGTACACTGTGAAACACCCATACACACCTGGCAGGATTCTGATACACTGTGAAACCCCCATAGACATCTGGCAGGATCCTGATACACTGTGAAACCCCACTCACACCTGGCAGGATTCGGATACACTGTGAAACGCCCATACACACCTGCCAGGATCCTGATACACTGTGAAACCCCACTCACACCTGGCAGGATTCTGATACACTGTGAAACCCCATACACACCTTGCAGGATCCTGACACACTGTGAAAACCAATACACAACTGGCAGGAACTGATCCACTGAGAAAACCCCGCACACACCTGGCAGGATCCTGATACACTGTGAAAACCCCATACACACCTGGCAGGATCCTGATAAACTGTGAAAACCCCATACATACCTGGCAGGATCCTGATCCACTGCGAAACCCCACTCACACCCGGCAGGATCCTGATACACTGTGAAACCCGCCTTACACTCTTGGCAGGATCCTGATACACTGTGAAACCGCAGACACATCTGGCAGGATCCTGATGCACTGTGAAATCCCCATACATACCTGGCAGGATCCTGATAAATAGTGAAAACCCCATAAACACCTGGCAGGATCCTGATCCACTGTGAAAACCCCATAAACACCTGGCAGGATCCTGATAAACTGTGAAACCCCCATCGACACCTGGCAGGATCCTGATAAACTGTGAAACCCCCATACACACCTGGCAGTATCCTGATAAACTGTGAAACCCCCATACACACCTGGCAGGATCCTGATAAACTGTGAAACCCCCAGACACACCTGGCAGGATTCTGATATAGTGTGAAACCCCCATACCCAACTTGCAGGACCCTGTTATATTGTGAAAACCCCCTACATACCTGGCAGAATCCTGATCCTCTGTGAAACCCCGTACACATCTGGCAGGATCCTGATATATTGTGAAAACCCCGTACACACCTGGCAGGATCCTGATAAACGGTGAAACCCCCATACACACCTGGCAGGATCCTGATACACAGTGAAAATCCCATTCACACATGGCAGGATACTGATCCACTGTGAAATCCCCATCCACACCTGGCAGGATCCTGATAAACTGTGAAACCCCATACACACCTGGCAGGATCCTGATAAATAGTGAAAACCCCATACACATCTGGCAGGATCCTGATCCACTGTGAAAACCCCATAAACACCTGGCAGGATCCTGATAAACTGTGAAACCCCCATACACACCTGGCAGTATACTGATAAACTGTGAAACCCCCACTCACACCCGGCAGGATCCTGATACACTGTGAAACCCGCCTTACACTCCTGGCAGGATCCTGATACACTGTGAAACCGCAGACACATCTGGCAGGATCCTGATGCACTGTGAAATCCCCATACATACCTGGCAGGATCCTGATAAATAGTGAAAACCCCATAAACACCTGGCAGGATCCTGATCCACTGTGAAAACCCCAAACACACCTGGCAGGATCCTGATACACAGTGAAACCCCAAACAAACCTGGCAGGACCCTGAAACACAGTGAAACCACAAACACACCTGGCAGGATCCTGATCCACTGTGAAACCCCATACATACCTGGCAGGATCCTGATCCACTGTGAAAACACCAAACACACGTGGCAGGATTCTGATACACTGTGAAACCCCATACACACCTGGCACGATCCAGATACACTGTGAAATCCCCATTCACATCCGGCAGGATCCTGATACACTGTGAAACCCCATAAACACCTGGCAGGATCCGGATCCACTGTGAAACCCCCATAGACACCTGGCAGGATCCTGATACATTGTGAAACCCCATACACACCTGGCAGGATCCTGATAAACTGTGAAACCCCATACACACCTGGCAGATTCCTGATACACTGTCAAAACCCTATACACGCCTGGAAGGATCCTGATGCACTGTGAAACCCCATACACACCTGGCAGGATCCTGATCCACTGTGAAACTCCATACACACCTGGCAGATCCTGATACACTGTGAAAACCCCATACACACCTGGCAGGATCCTGATCCACTGTGAAATCCCCATCCACACCTGGCAGGATCCTGATAAACTGTGAAACCCCATACACACCTGGCAGGAACCTGATAAATAGTGAAAACCCCATACACATCTGGCAGGATCCTGATCCACTGTGAAACCCCCATACACACCTGGCAGGATCCTGATAAACTGTGAAACCCCCATACACACCTGGCAGTATCCTGATAAACTGTGAAACCCCCATACACACCTGGCAGGATCCTGATAAACTGTGAAACCCCCAGACACACCTGGCAGGATCCTGATATAGTGTGAAACCCCCATACCCAACTTGCAGGACCCTGTTATATTGTGAAAACCCCCTACATACCTGGCAGAATCCTGATCCTCTGTGAAACCCCGTACACATCTGGCAGGATCCTGATATATTGTGAAAACCCCGTACACACCTGCCAGGATCCTGATCCTCTGTGAAACCCCGTACACACCTGGCAGGTACCTGATCCACTGTGAAACCCACATACAAACCTGGCAAGATCCTGATAAACGGTGAAACCCCCATACACACCTGGCAGGATCCTGATACACAGTGAAAATCCCATTCACACATGGCAGGATACTGATCCACTGTGAAATCCCCATCCACACCTGGCAGGATCCTGATAAACTGTGAAACCCAATACACACCTGGCAGGATCCTGATAAATAGTGAAAACTCCATACACATCTGGCAGGATCCTGATCCACTGTGAAAACCCCATAAACACCTGGCAGGATCCTGATAAACTGTGAAACCCCCATACACACCTGGCAGGATCCTGATAAACTGTGAAACCCCCATACACACCTGGCAGTATCCTGATAAACTGTGAAACCCCCATACACACCTGGCAGGATCCTGATAAACTGTGAAACCCCCAGACACACCTGGCAGGATCCTGATAAACTGTGAAAACCCCATGCACACCTGGCAGGATCCTGATATAGTGTGAAACCCCCATACCCAACTTGCAGGACCCTGTTATATTGTGAAAACCCCCTACATACCTGTCAGAATCCTGATCCTCTGTGAAACCCCGTACACATCTGGCAGGATCCTGATATATTGTGAAAACCCCGTACACACCTGGCAGGTTCCTGATCCACTGTGAAACCCACATACACACCTGGCAAGATCCTGATAAACGGTGAAACCCCCATACACACCTGGCAGGATCCTGATACACAGTGAAAATCCCATTCACACATGGCAGGATACTGATCCACTGTGAAACCCCAGTCACTCCTGGCAGGATTCTGATCCACTGAAAACCCCAAACACACCTGGCAGGATCCTGATACACTGTGAAACCCCATACACACCTGGCAGGATCCTGATGCACTGTGAAAACCCCATACACACCTGGCAGGACCCTGATACACTGTGAAACCCCATACACATCTGGCAGGATCCTGATACACTGTGAATCCCCTTACACACCTGGCAGGATCCTGATCCACTGTGAAAACCCCAAACACACGTGGCAGGATTCTGATGCACTGTGAAACCCCATACACACCTGGCAGGATCCTGATCCAATGTGAAACCCCCATACACACGTGGCAGGAACCTGATACACTGTGAAATCCCATACACACCTGGCAGGATCCTGATCCACGGTGAAACCCCCATACACACCTGGCAGTATCCTGATACACTGTGAAACCCCATACACGATGGCAGGATCCTGATACACTGTGAAACCCCCATACACACCTGGCAGTATCCTGATAAACTGTGAAACCCCCATACACACCTGGCAGGATCCTGATAAACTGTGAAACCCCCAGACACACCTGGCAGGATCCTGATAAACTGTGAAAACCCCATGCACACCTGGCAGGATCCTGATATAGTGTGAAACCCCCATACCCAACTTGCAGGACCCTGTTATATTGTGAAAACCCCCTACATACCTGTCAGAATCCTGATCCTCTGTGAAACCCCGTACACATCTGGCAGGATCCTGATATATTGTGAAAACCCCGTACACACCTGCCAGGATCCTGATCCTCTGTGAAACCCCGTACACACCTGGCAGGTTCCTGATCCACTGTGAAACCCACATACACACCTGGCAAGATCCTGATAAACGGTGAAACCCCCATACACACCTGGCAGGATCCTGATACACAGTGAAAATCCCATTCACACATGGCAGGATACTGATCCACTGTGAAACCCCAGTCACTCCTGGCAGGATTCTGATCCACTGAAACCCCCATACACACGTGGCAGGAACCTGATACACTGTGAAATCCCATACACACCTGGCAGGATCCTGATCCACGGTGAAACCCCCATACACACCTGGCAGTATCCTGATACACTGTGAAACCCCATACACGATGGCAGGATCCTGATACACTGTGAAACCCCATACACACCTGGCAGGAACCTGATACACTGTGAAAACCCCATACACACCTGGAAGGATCCTGATACACTGTGAAACCCCGTGCACACCTGGCAGGATCCTGATCCACTGTGAAACCCCCATACACACCTGGTAGGATCCTGATACACTGTGAAAACCCCATGCACACCTGGCAGGATCCTGATAAACTGTGAAACCCCATACACACCTGGCAGGATCCTGATCCACTATAAAACCCCATACACACCTGGCAGGTTCCTGATGCACAGTGAAACCCCATACACATCTGGCAGGATCCAGATACACTGTGAAAACCCCACACACACCTGGCAGTATCCTGAAACACATTGAAACCCAATGCACACCTGGCAGGATCCTGATGCACTGTGAAAACCCCATAAACACCTGGCAGGATCCTGATAAACTGTGAAATCCCCATACACACCTGGCAGGATCCTGATAAACTGTGAAACCCCATACACACCTGGCAGTATCCTGATAAACTGTGAAACCCCCATACACACCTGGCAGGATCCTGATAAACTGTGAAACCCCCAGACACACCTTGCAGGATCCTGATAAACTGTGAAAACCCCATGCACACCTGGCAGGATCCTGATATAGTGTGAAACCCCCATACCCAACTTGCAGGACCCTGTTATATTGTGAAAACCCCCTACATACCTGGCAGAATCCTGATCCTCTGTGAAACCCCGTACACATCTGGCAGGATCCTGATATATTGTGAAAACCCCGTACACACCTGCCAGGATCCTGATCCTCTGTGAAACCCCGTACACACCTGGCAGGTTCCTGATCCACTGTGAAACCCACATACACACTTGGCAAGATCCTGATAAACGGTGAAACCCCCATACACACCTGGCAGGATCCTGATACACAGTGAAAATCCCATTCACACATGGCAGGATACTGATCCACTGTGAAACCCCAGTCACTCCTGGCAGGATTCTGATCCACTGAAAACCCCAAACACACCTGGCAGGATCCTGATACACTGTGAAACCCCATACACACCTGGCAGGATCCTGATGCACTGTGAAAACCCCATACACACCTGGCAGGACCCTGATACACTGTGAAACCCCATTCACATCCGGCAGGATCCTGATACACTGTGAAACCCCATACACACCTGGCAGGATCCTGATCCAATGTGAAACCCCCATACACACGTGGCAGGAACCTGATACACTGTGAAATCCCATACACACCTGGCAGGATCCTGATCCACGGTGAAACCCCCATACACACCTGGCAGTATCCTGATACACTGTGAAACCCCATACACGATGGCAGGATCCTGATACACTGTGAAACCCCATACACACCTGGCAGGAACCTGATACACTGTGAAAACCCCATACACACCTGGCAGGATCCTGATAAACTGTGAAACCCCATACACACCTGGCAGGATCCTGATCCACTGTGAAACCCCATACACACCTGGCAGGTTCCTGATGCACAGTGAAACCCCATACACATCTGGCAGGATCCAGATACACTGTGAAAACCCCACACACACCTGGCAGTATCCTGAAACACATTGAAACCCAATGCACACCTGGCAGGATCCTGATGCACTGTGAATCCCCATACTTACCTGGCTGGATCCTGATCCACTGTGAAACCGGAAGACACACCTGGCAGTATCCTGAAACACTATGAAACCCCATACACACCTGGCAGGATCCTGATACATTGTGAAACCCCATACACACCTGGCAGTATCCTGACCCTCTGTGAAAACCCCATACACACCTGGCAGGACCCTGATACACTGTGAAACCCCATACAAATCTGGCAGGACCCTGATACGCAGTGAAACCCCAAACACACCTGGCAGGATCCTGATCCAAAGTGAAACTCCATACACACCTGGCAGGTTCCTGTTCTGCTGTGAAAACCTCAAACACACGTGGCAGGATTCTGATACACTGTGAAACCCCATACACACCTGGCAGGATCCTGATACACTGTGAAATCCCCATTCACATCCTGCAGGATCCTGATACACTGTGAAACCCCATACACACCTGGCAGGATGCTGATACACTGTGAAACCCCATACACACCTTGCAGGATCCTGATCCACTGTGAAACCCCCATGCACACGTGGCAGGAACATGACACACTGTGAAACCCCATACACACCTGGCAGGATCCTGATCCACTGTGAAACCCCCATACTCACCTGGCAGGTTCCTGATACACTGTGAAACCCCATACACCCCTGGCAGGATCCTGATACACTGTGAAACCCCATACTCCCCTGGCAGGATCCTGACACACTGCGAAAACCCCATACACACCTGGAAGGATCCTGATACACTGTGAAACCCCATACACACCTGGCAGGATCCTGATCCACTGAGAGACACCCATACACACCTGGCAGGATCCTGATATACTGTGAAAACCCCATACACTCCTGGCAGGATCCTGATGCACTGTGAAACCCCATACAAACCTGGCAGGATCCTGATCCACTGTGAAAACCCATACAAACCTGGCAGGTACCTGATGCACAGTGAAACCCCATACACATCTGGCAGGATCCTGCTACACTGTGAAAACCCCAAACACACCTGGCAGTATCCTGATACACAGTGAAACCCCGTGCATACCTGGCAGGATCCTGACGCACTGTGAAACCCCATCCACACCTGGCAGGATCCTGATCCACAGTGAAACCCCCATACACACCTGGCAGGATCCCGAAACACTGTGAAACCCCATACACATCTGGCAGGATCCTGATACACTGTGAAACCCCTTACACACCTGGCAGGATCCTGATACACTGTGAAAACCCCATCCACGCCTGGAAGGATCCTGATACACTGTGAAATCCCCTACACACCTGGCAGGATCCTGATCAACTGTGAAACCCCCATACACACCTGGCAGGATCCTGATACACTGTGAAAACCCCATACACACCTGGAAGTATCCTGATACACTGTGAAACCCCATACACACCTGGCAGGATCCTGATCCACTGTGAAACCAACATACACACCTGGCAGGATCCTGATCCACTGTGAAACCCCAATACACACCTGGCAGGGTCCCGATACACAGTGAAACCCCATACACACCTGGCAGGATCCTGATACACTGTGAAACCCCATACACACCTGGCAGGATCCTGATCCACTGTGAAAACCCATACACACCTGGCAGGTACCTGATGCACAGTGAAACCCCATACACATCTGGCAGGATCCAGATACACTGTGAAAACCCCACACCCACCTGGCAGTATCCTGAAACACATTGAAACCCAATGCACACCTGGCAGGATCCTGATACACTGTGAAATCCCCTACACACCTGGCAGGATCCTGATCAACTGTGAAACCCCCATACACACCTGGCAGGATCCTGATACACTGTGAAAACCCCATACACACCTGGCAGGATCCTGATACACTGTGAAACCCCATACACACCTGGCAGGATCCTGATGCACTGTGAAAACCCCATACACACCTGGCAGGACCCTGATACACTGTGAAACCCCATTCACATCCGGCAGGATCCTGATACACTGTGAAACCCCATACACACCTGGCAGGATCCTGATCCAATGTGAAACCCCCATACACACGTGGCAGGAACCTGATACACTGTGAAATCCCATACACACCTGGCAGGATCCTGATCCACGGTGAAACCCCCATACACACCTGGCAGTATCCTGATACACTGTGAAACCCCATACACGATGGCAGGATCCTGATACACTGTGAAACCCCATACACACCTGGCAGGAACCTGATACACTGTGAAAACCCCAGACACATCTGGCAGGATCCTGATAAACTGTGAAACCCCATACACACCTGGCAGGATCCTGATCCACTGTGAAACCCCATACACACCTAGCAGGTTCCTGATGCACAGTGAAACCCCATACACATCTGGCAGGATCCAGATACACTGTGAAAACCCCACACACACCTGGCAGTATCCTGAAACACATTGAAACCCAATGCACACCTGGCAGGATCCTGATGCACTGTGAATCCCCATACTTACCTGGCAGGATCCTGATCCACTGTGAAACCGGAAGACACACCTGGCAGTATCCGGAAACACTATGAAACCCCATACACACCTGGCAGGATCCTGATACATTGTGAAACCCCATACACACCTGGCAGGATCCTGATCCTCTGTGAAACCCCATACACACCTGGCAGGACCCTGATACACTGTGAAACCCCATACAAACCTGGCAGGACCCTGATACGCAGTGAAACCCCAAACACATCTGGCAGGATCCAGATACACTGTGAAAACCCCACACCCACCTGGCAGTATCCTGAAACACATTGAAACCCAATGCATACCTGGCAGGATCCTGATGCACTGTGAATCCCCATACTCACCTGGCAGGATCCTGATCCACTGTGAAACCGGAAGACACACCTGGCAGTATCCTGAAACACTATGAAACCCCATACACACCTGGCAGGATCCTGATACATTGTGAAACCCCGTACACACCTGGCAGGATCCTGATCCTCTGTGAAACCCCAGTCTCTTCTGGCAGGATTCTGATACACTGAATACCCCAAACACACCTTGCAGGATCCTGATGCACTGTGAAAACCCCATACACACCTGGCAGGGCCCTGATACACTGTGAAACCCCATACAAACCTGGCACGACCCTGATACGCAGTGAAACCCCAAACACACCTGGCAGGATCCTGATCCAAAGTGAAACTCCATACACACCTGGCAGGATCCTGTTCTGCTGTGAAAACCTCAAACACACGTGGCAGGATTCTGATACACTGTGAAACCCCATGCACACCTGGCAGGATCCTGATACACTGTGAAATCCCCAATCACATCCTGCAGGATCCTGATACACTGTGAAACCCCATACACACCTGGCAGGATGCTGATACACTGTGAAACCCCATACACACCTGGCAGGATCCTGATCCACTGTGAAACCCCCATGCACACGTGGCAGGAACATGACACACTGTGAAACCCCATACACACCTGGCAGGATCCTGATCCACTGTGAAACCCCATACTCACCTGGCAGGTTCCTGACACACTGTGAAAACCCCATACACACCTGGAAGGATCCTGATACACTGTGAAAACCCCATCCACGCCTGGAAGGATCCTGATACACTGTGAAATCCCCCACACACCTGGCAGGATCCTGATCAACTGTGAAACCCCCATACACACCTGGCAGGATCCTGATACACTGTGAAAACCCCATACACACCTGGAAGTATCCTGATACACTGTGAAACCCCATACACACCTGGCAGGATCCTGATCCACTGTGAAACCAACATACACACCTGGCAGGATCCTGATCCACTGTGAAACCCCAATACACACCTGGCAGGGTCCCGATACACAGTGAAACCCCATACACACCTGGCAGGATCCTGATACACTGTGAAACCCCATACACACCTGGCAGGATCCTGATCCACTGTGAAAACCCATACACACCTGGCAGGTACCTGATGCACAGTGAAACCCCATACACATCTGGCAGGATCCAGATACACTGTGAAAACCCCACACCCACCTGGCAGTATCCTGAAACACATTGAAACCCAATGCACACCTGGCAGGATCCTGATACACTGTGAAATCCCCTACACACCTGGCAGGATCCTGTTCTGCTGTGAAAACCTCAAACACACGTGGCAGGATTCTGATACACTGTGAAACCCCATGCACACCTGGCAGGATCCTGATACACTGTGAAATCCCCATTCACATCCTGCAGGATCCTGATACACTGTGAAACCCCATACACACCTGGCAGGATGCTGATACACTGTGAAACCCCATACACACCTGGCAGGATCCTGATCCACTGTGAAACCCCCATGCACACGTGGCAGGAACATGACACACTGTGAAACCCCATACACACCTGGCAGGATCCTGATCCACTGTGAAACCCCATACTCACCTGGCAGGTTCCTGACACACTGTGAAAACCCCATACACACCTGGAAGGATCCTGATACACTGTGAAAACCCCATCCACGCCTGGAAGGATCCTGATACACTGTGAAATCCCCTACACACCTGGCAGGATCCTGATCAACTGTGAAACCCCCATACACACCTGGCAGGATCCTGATACACTGTGAAAACCCCATACACACCTGGAAGTATCCTGATACACTGTGAAACCCCATACACACCTGGCAGGATCCTGATCCACTGTGAAACCAACATACACACCTGGCAGGATCCTGATCCACTGTGAAACCCCAATACACACCTGGCAGGGTCCCGATACACAGTGAAACCCCATACACACCTGGCAGGATCCTGATACACTGTGAAACCCCATACACACCTGGCAGGATCCTGATCCACTGTGAAAACCCATACACACCTGGCAGGTACCTGATGCACAGTGAAACCCCATACACATCTGGCAGGATCCAGATACACTGTGAAAACCCCACACCCACCTGGCAGTATCCTGAAACACATTGAAACCCAATGCACACCTGGCAGGATCCTGATACACTGTGAAATCCCCTACACACCTGGCAGGATCCTGATCAACTGTGAAACCCCCATACACACCTGGCAGGATCCTGATACACTGTGAAAACCCCATACACACCTGGCAGGATCCTGATACACTGTGAAACCCCGTACACACCTGGCAGGATCCTGATGCACTGTGAAAACCCCATACACACCTGGCAGGACCCTGATACACTGTGAAACCCCATTCACATCCGGCAGGATCCTGATACACTGTGAAACCCCATACACACCTGGCAGGATCCTGATCCAATGTGAAACCCCCATACACACCTGGCAGTATCCTGATACACTGTGAAACCCCATACACGATGGCAGGATCCTGATACACTGTGAAACCCCATACACACCTGGCAGGAACCTGATACACTGTGAAAACCCCAGACACACCTGGCAGGATCCTGATAAACTGTGAAACCCCATACACACCTGGCAGGATCCTGATCCACTGTGAAACCCCATACACACCTGGCAGGTTCCTGATGCACAGTAAAACCCCATACACATCTGGCAGGATCCAGATACACTGTGAAAACCCCACACACACCTGGCAGTATCCTGAAACACATTGAAACCCAATGCACACCTGGCAGGATCCTGATGTACTGTGAATCCCCATACTTACCTGGCAGGATCCTGATCCACTGTGAAACCGGAAGACACACCTGGCAGTATCCGGAAACACTATGAAACCCCATACACACCTGGCAGGATCCTGATACATTGTGAAACCCCATGCACACCTGGCAGGATCCTGATCCTCTGTGAAAACCCCATACACACCTGGCAGGACCCTGATACACTGTGAAACCCCATACAAACCTGGCAGGACCCTGATACGCAGTGAAACCCCAAACACATCTGGCAGGATCCAGATACACTGTGAAAACCCCACACCCACCTGGCAGTATCCTGAAACACATTGAAACCCAATGCATACCTGGCAGGATCCTGATGCACTGTGAATCCCCATACTCACCTGGCAGGATCCTGATCCACTGTGAAACCGGAAGACACACCTGGCAGTATCCTGAAACACTATGAAACCCCATACACACCTGGCAGGATCCTGATACATTGTGAAACCCCGTACACACCTGGCAGGATCCTGATCCTCTGTGAAACCCCAGTCTCTTCTGGCAGGATTCTGATACACTGAATACCCCAAACACACCTTGCAGGATCCTGATGCACTGTGAAAACCCCATACACACCTGGCAGGGCCCTGATACACTGTGAAACCCCATACAAACCTGGCACGACCCTGATACGCAGTGAAACCCCAAACACACCTGGCAGGATCCTGATCCGCAGTGAAACCCCGTGCATACCTGGCAGGATCCTGACGCACTGTGAAACCCCATCCACACCTGGCATGATCCTGATCCACAGTGAAACCCCCATACACACCTGGCAGGATCCCGAAACACTGTGAAACCCCATACACATCTGGCAGGATCCTGATACACTGTGAAACCCCTTACGCACCGGGCAGGATCCTGATAGACTGTGAAAACCCCATACACGCCTGGAAGGATCCTGATACACTGTGAAATCCATTACACACCTGGCAGGATCCTGATCAACTGTGAAACCCCCATGCACACCTGGCAGGATCCTGATACACTGTGAAAACCCCATACACACCTGGAAGTATCCTGATACACTGTGAAACCCCATACACACCTGGCAGGATCCTGATCCACTGTGAAACCAACATACACACCTGGCAGGATCCTGATCCACTGTGAAACCCCCATACACACCTGGCAGGGTCCCGATACACAGTGAAACCCCATACACACCTGGCAGGAACCTGATACACTGTGAAAACCCCATTCACATCCGGCAGGATCCTGGTACACTGTGAAACCCCATACACTCCTGGCAGGATCCTGATCCACTATGAAAACTCCATACACACATGGCAGATCCTGATACTCTGTGAAAACCCCATACACACCTGGCAGGATCCTGATACACTGTGAAACTCCATACACACCTGGCAGATCCTGATAAACTGTGAAAACCCCATACACACTTGGCAGGATCCTGACCCACTGTGAAAACCACATACACACCTGGCAGGATCCTGATAAAATGTGAAACCCCCATACACACCTGGCAGGATCCTGATAAACTTTGAAACCCCCATATACACTTGGCACGATCCTGATAATCGGTGAATCTCCCATACACACCTGGCAGCATCCTGATCCAATGTGAAATCCCCATACACACCTGGCAGGATCCTGATCTACTGTGAAAACCCCATACACACCTGGCAGGATCCTGATCCATTGTGAAATCCCCATGCACACCTGGCAGGATCCTGATCCACTGTGAAAACCCCATACACACCTGGCAGGATCCTGTTCCACTCTGAAAACCCCATACACACCTGGCAGGATCCTGATAAAATGTGAAACCCCCATACACACCTGGCATGATCCTGATAGACTGTGAAACCCCATACACACCTGGGAGTATCCTTTTAGCGGTGTAACCCCCATACACACCTGGCAGGATATTGATAGAATGTGAAAACCCCATACACACTTGGCAGGATCCTGATCCTCTGTGAAACCCTGTACACACCTGGCAGGATCCTGATATATTGTGAAAACCCCGCATACACCTGGCAGGATCCTGATTCTCTTTGAAACCCCGTACACACCTGGCAGGATCCTGATCCACTGTGAGAACTCCACATACACACCTGGCAGGATCCTGATGAGCTGTGAATCCCCCATACACACCTGGCAGGATCCTGATAATCTGTGAAACCCCCGTACACACCTGGCAGGAGCCTGATACACTGTGAAAGCCCCGTACACACCTGGCAGTTTCCTGATGCACAGTGATGCCCCATTCACATCTGGCAGGATCCTGATACACTGTGAAAACCTCATTCACACCTTGCAGGATCATGATACACTGTGAAACCCCACACACACCTGGCAGGATCCTGATACACTGTGAAACTCCATACACACCTGGCAGGATCCTGATCCACTGTGAAACCCCCATACACACGTGGCTGGATCCTGATACACTGTGAAACCCCACACACACCAGGCAGGATACTGATCCACTGCGAAACTCCCATGCACACCTGCCAGGATCCTGATACACTGTGAAACCCCATAAACACCTGGCAGGATCCTGATGCATTGTGAAACCCCATACACACCTGGCAGGATACTGATCCACTGTGAAACCCCCATACACACCTGGCAGGATCCTGATGCACTGTGGAACCCCAGACAAACCTGGCAGGATCCTGATGCACTGTGAATCCCCATACACACCTGGCAGCATCCTGATGCACTGTGAAACCCCATACACACCTGGCAGGTTCCTGATACACTGTGAAAACCCCATACACACCTGAAAGGATCCTGATACACTGTGCAACCCCATGCACACCTGGCAGGGTCCTGATCCACTGTGAAAACCACATACACACCTGGCAGGATCCTGATCCAATGTGAAGCCCCATTCACACCTGGCAGGATCCTGATACACAGTGAAAACCCCAAACAAGCCTGGCAGGATCCTGAACCACTATGAAACCCCCATACACACCTGGCAGGATCCTGATACACTGTGAAACGCGCAGACACACCTGGCAGGAACCTGATAAACGGTGAAACACCCATACACACCTGGCAGGATCCTGCCACACTGTGAAAATCCCATTAACAACAGGCAGGATCCTGATCCAATGTGAAGCCCCATTCACATCTGGCAGGATCCTGATACACTGTGAAACCCCAGTCACACCTGGCAGGATTCTGATGCACTGAAAACCCCGGACACACCTGGCTGGATCCTGATACACTGTGAAACCCCAAACACACCTGGCAGGATCATGATGCACAGTGAAACCCCAAACAAACCTGGCAGGACCCTGAAACACAGTGAAACCACAAACACACCTGGCAGGATCCTGATCCACTGTGAAACCCCATACATACCTGGCGGGATCCTGATCCACTGTGAAAACACCAAACACACGTGGCAGGATTCTGATACACTGTGAAACCCCAAACAAACCTGGCAGGACCCTGAAACACAGTGAAACCACAAACACACCTGGCAGGACCCTGATACACAGTGAAACCCCAAACAAACCTGGCAGGACCCTGAAACACAGTGAAACCACAAACACACCTGGCAGGATCCTGATCCACTGTGAATCCCCATACATACCTGGCAGGATCCTGATCCACTGTGAAAACACCAAACACACGTGGCAGGATTCTGATACACTGTGAAACCCCATACACTCCTGGCGGGATCCAGATACACTGTGAAATCCCCATTCACATCCGGCAGCATCCTGATACACTGTGAAACCCCATAAACACCTGGCAGGATCCGGATCCACTGTGAAACCCCCATAGACACCTGGCAGGATCCTGATACATTGTGAAACCCCATACACACCTGGCAGGATCCTGATAAACTGTGAAACCCCATACACACCTGGCAGATTCCTGATACACTGTGAAAACCCTATACACGCCTGGAAGGATCCTGATGCACTGTGAAACCACATACACACCTGGCAGGATCCTGATCCACTGTGAAACTCCATACACACCTGGCAGATCCTGATACACTGTGAAAACCCCATACACACCTGGCAGGATCCTGATCCACTGTGAAATCCCCATCCACACCTGGCAGGATCCTGATAAATCGTGAAAACCCCAGACACATCTGGCAGGATCCTGATCCACTGTGAAAACCCCATAAACACCTGGCAGGATCCTGATAAACTGTGAAACCCCCATACACACCTGGCAGGATCCTGATAAACTGTGAAACCCCCAGACACACCTGGCAGTATCCTGATAAACTGTGAAACCCCCATACACACCTGGCAGGATCCTGATAAACTGTGAAACCCCCAGACACACCTGGCAGGATCCTGATAAACTGTGAAAACCCCATGCACACCTGGCAGGATCCTGATATAGTGTGAAACCCCCATACCCAACTTGCAGGACCCTGTTATATTGTGAAAACCCCCTACATACCTGGCAGAATCCTGATCATCTGTGAAACCCCGTACACATCTGGCAGGATCCTGATATATTGTGAAAACCCCGGACACACCTGCCAGGATCCTGATGCTCTGTGAAACCCCGTACACACCTGGCAGGTTCATGATCCACTGTGAAACCCACATACACACCTGGCAAGATCCTGATAAACGGTGAAACCCCCATACACACCTGGCAGGATCCTGATACACAGTGAAAATCCCATTCACACATGGCAGGATACTGATCCACTGTGAAACCCCAGTCACTCCTGGCAGGATTCTGATCCACTGAAAACCCCAAACACACCTGGCAGGATCCTGATACACTGTGAAACCCCATACACACCTGGCAGGATCCTGATGCACTGTGAAAACCCCATACATACTTGGCAGGACCCTGATACACTGTGAAACCCCCATACACACCTGGCAGGATCCCGAAACACTGTGAAACCCCATACACATCTGGCAGGATCCTGATACACTGTGAAACCCCTTACACACCTGGCAGATTCCTGATCCACTGTGAAAACCCCAAACACACGTGGCAGGATTCTGATGCACTGTGAAAGCCCATACACACCTGGCAGGATCCTGATACACTGTGAAATCCCCATTCACATCCGGAAGGATCCTGATACACTGTGAAACCCCATACACACCTGGCAGGATCCTGATCCAATGTGAAACCCCCATACACACGTGGCAGGAACCTGATACACTGAGAAACCCCATACACACCTGGCAGGATCCTGATCCACGGTGAAACCCCCATACACACCTGGCAGGATCCTGATACACTGTGAAACCCCATACACACCTGGCAGGAACCTGATCTACTGTGAAAACCCCATGCACACCTGGAAGGATCCTGATACACTGTGAAACCCCGTGCACACCTGGCAGGATCCTGATCCACTGTGAAACACCCATACACACCTGGCAGGATCCTGATACACTGTGAAAAACCCATACACACCTGGCAGGATCCTGATACACTGTGAAACCCCATACACACCTGGCAGGATCCTGATCCACTGTGAAAACCCATACACACCTGGCAGGTTCCTGATGCACAGTGAAACCCCATACACATCTGGCAGGATCCAGATACACTGTGAAAACCCCATACACACCTGGCAGTATCCTGAAAAACATTGAAACCCAATGCACTCCTGGCAGGATCCTGATGCACTGTGAATCCCCATACTCACCTGGCAGGATCCTGATCCACTGTGAAACTGGAAGACACACCTGGCAGTATCCTGAAACACTATCAAACCCCATACACACCTGGCAGGATCCTGATACACTGTGAAACCCCATGCACACCTGGCAGGATCCTGATCCTCTGTGAAACCCCAGTCACTTCTGGCAGGATTCTGATACACTGAATACCCCAAACACACCTTGCAGGATCCTGATTCATTGTTAAACCCCATACACACCTGGCAGGATCCTGATGCACTGTGAAAACCCCATACACACCTGGCAGGACCTTGATACACTGTGAAACCCCATACAAACCTGGCAGGACCCTGATACGCAGTGAAACCCAAAACACACCTGGCAGGATCCTGATCCAAAGTGAAACTCCATACACACCTGGCAGGATCCTGTTCTGCTGTGAAAACCTCAAACACACGTGGCAGGATTCTGATACACTGTGAAACCCCATACACACCTGGCAGGATCCTGATACACTGTGAAATCCCCATTCACATCCTGCAGGATCCTGATACACTGTGAAACCCCATACACACCTGGCAGGATGCTGATACACTGTGAAACCCCATACACACCTGGCAGGATCCTGATCCATTGTGAAACCCCCATGCACACGTGGCAGGAACATGACACACTGTGAAACCCCATACACACCTGGCAGGATCCTGATCCACTGTGAAACCCCCATACTCACCTGGCAGGTTCCTGATACACTGTGAAACCCCATACACCCCTGGCAGGATCCTGATACACTGTGAAACCCCATACTCACCTGGCAGGATCCTGACACACTGTGAAAACCCTATACACACCTGGAAGGATCCTGATACACTGTGAAACCCCATACACACCTGGCAGGATCCTGATCCACTGAGAGACACCCATACACACCTGGCAGGATCCTGATACACTGTGAAACCCCCATACAAACCTGGCAGGATACTGATCCACTGTGAAAATCCATACAAACCTGGCAGGTACCTGATGCACATTGAAACCCCATACACATCTGGCAGGATCCTGATACACTGTGAAAACCCCAAACACACCTGGCAGTATCCTGACACACAGTGAAACCCCGTGCACAGCTGGCAGGATCCTGACGCACTGTGAAACCCCATCCACACCTGGCAGGATCCTGATCCACTGTGAAACCCCCATACACACCTGGCAGGATCCCGAAACACTGTGAAACCCCATACACATTTGGCAGGATCCTGATACACTGTGAAACCCCTTACACACCTGGCAGGATCCTGATACACTGTGAAAACCCCATACACGCCTGGAAGGATCCTGATACACTGTGAAATCCCCTACACTCCTGGCAGGATCCTGATCAACTGTGAAACCCCCATACACACCTGGCAGGATCCTGATACACTATGAAAACCCCATACACACCTGGAAGTATCCTGACACACTGTGAAACCCCATACACACCTGGCAGGATCCTGATCCACTGTGAAACCAACATACACACCTGGCAGGATCCTGATCCACTGTGAAACCCCCATACACACCTGGAAGGGTCCCGATACACTGTGAAACCCCATACACACCTGGCAGGATCCTGATACACTGTGAAAACCCCATTCACATCCGGCAGGATCATGGTACACTGTGAAACCCCAGACACATCTGGCAGGATCCTGGTGTGCTGTGAAAACCCCATACACACCTGGCAGGATCCTGATCCCCTGTGAAAACTCCATGCACACATGGCAGATCCTGATACACTGTGAAAACCCCATACACACCTGGCAGGATCCTGATACACTGTGAAACTCCATACACACCTGGCAGATCCTGATAAACTGTGAAAACCCCATACACACTTGGCAGGATCCTGACCCACTGTGAAAACCACATACACACCTGGCAGGATCCTGATAAAATGTGAAACCCCCATACACACCTGGCAGGATCCTGATAAACTTTGAAACGCCCATATACACTTGGCAGGATCCTGATAATCGGTGAATCTCCCATACACACCTGGCAGCATCCTGATCCAATGTGAAATCCCCATTCACACCTGGCAGGATCCTGATCTACAGTGAAAACCCCATACACACCTGGCAGGATCCTGATAAATTGTGAAATCCCCATGCACACCTGGCAGGATCCTGATCCACTGTGAAATCCCCATACACACCTGGCAGGATCCTGTTCCACTCTGAAAACCCCATACACACCTGGCAGGATCCTGATAAAATGTGAAACCCCCATACACACCTGGCAGGATCCTGATAGACTGTGAAACCCCATACACACCTGGGAGTATCCTTTTAGCGGTGTAACCCCCATACACACCTGGCAGGATCCTGATAGAATGTGAAAACCCCGTACACACTTGGCAGGATCCTGATCCTCTGTGAAACCCTCTACACACCTGGCAGGAACCTGATATATTGTGAAAACCCCGCATACACCTGGCAGGATCCTGATCCTCTTTGAAATCCCGTACACACCTGGCAGGATCCAGATCCACTGTGAAAACTCCACATACACACCTGGCAGGATCCTGATGAGCTGTGAAGCCCCCATACACACCTGGCAGGATCCTGATAATCTGTGAAACCCCCGTACACACCTGGCAGGAGCCTGATACACTGTGAAAGCCCCGTACACACCTGGCAGTTTCCTGATGCACAGTGAAGCCCCATTCACATCTGGCAGGATCCTGATACACTGTGAAAACCTCATTCACACCTGGCAGGATCATGATACACTGTGAAACCCCACAGACACCTGGCAGGATCCTGATACACTGTGAAACTCCATACACACCTGGCAGGATCCTGATCCACTGTGAAACCCCCATACACACGTGGCTGGATCCTGATACACTGTGAAACCCCATACACACAAGGCAAGATCCTGATCCACTGTGAAACTCCCATACACACCTGTCAGGATCCTGATACACTGTGAAACCCCATAAACACCTGGCAGGAACCTGATGCATTGTGAAACCCCATACATACCTGGCAGGATCCTGATCCACTGAGAGACACCCATACACACCTGGCAGGATCCTGATACACTGTGAAAACCCCATACACACCTGGCAGGATCCTGATACACTGTGAAACCCCATACAAACCTGGCAGGATCCTGATCCACTGTGAAAACCCATACAAACATGGCAGGTACCTGATGCACATTGAAACCCCATACACATCTGGCAGGATCCTGATACACTGTGAAAACCCCAAACACAGCTGGCAGTATCCTGATACACAGTGAAACCCCGTGCACACCTGACAGGATCCTGACGCACTGTGAAACCCCATCCACACCTGGCAGGATCCTGATCCACTGTGAAACCCCCATACACACCTAGCAGGATCCCGTAACACTGTGAAACCCCATACACATCTGGCAGGATCCTGATACACTGTGAAACCCCTTACACACCTGGCAGGATCCTGATACACTGTGAAAACCCCATACACGCCTGGAAGGATCCTGATCAACTGTGAAACCCCCATACACACCTGGCAGGATCCTGATACACTATGAAAATCCCATACACACCTGGAAGTATCCTGATACACTGTGAAACCCCATACACACCTGGCAGGATCCTGATCCACTGTGAAACCAACATACACACCTGGCAGGATCCTGATCCACTGAGAAACCCCCATACACACCTGGCAGGGTCCCGATACACAGTGAAACCCCATACACACCTGGCGGGATCCTGATACACTGTGAAAACCCCATTCACATCCGGCAGGATCCTGGTACACTGTGAAACCCCAGACACATCTGGCAGGATCCTGGTGTGCTGTGAAAACCCAACACACACCTGGCAGGATCCTGATCCACTGTGAAAACTCCATACACACATGGCAGATCCAGATACTCTGTGAAAACCCCATACACACCTGGCAGGATCCTGATACACTGTGAAACTCCATACACACCTGGCAGATCCTGATAAACTGTGAAAACCCCATACACACTTGGCAGGATCCTGACCCACTGTGAAAACCACATACACACCTGGCAGGATCCTGATAAAATGTGAAACCCCCATACACACCTGGCAGGATCCTGATAAACTTTGAAACGCCCATATACACTTGGCAGGATCCTGATAATCGGTGAATCTCCCATACACACCTGGCAGCATCCTGATCCAATGTGAAATCCCCATTCACACCTGGCAGGATCCTGATCTACAGTGAAAACCCCATACACACCTGGCAGGATCCTGATAAATTGTGAAATCCCCATGCACACCTGGCAGGATCCTGATCCACTGTGAAATCCCCATACACACCTGGCAGGATCCTGTTCCACTCTGAAAACCCCATACACACCTGGCAGGATCCTGATAAAATGTGAAACCCCCATACACACCTGGCAGGATCCTGATAGACTGTGAAACCCCATACACACCTGGGAGTATCCTTTTAGCGGTGTAACCCCCATACACACCTGGCAGGATCCTGATAGAATGTGAAAACCCCGTACACACTTGGCAGGATCCTGATCCTCTGTGAAACCCTCTACACACCTGGCAGGAACCTGATATATTGTGAAAACCCCGCATACACCTGGCAGGATCCTGATCCTCTTTGAAATCCCGTACACACCTGGCAGGATCCAGATCCACTGTGAAAACTCCACATACACACCTGGCAGGATCCTGATGAGCTGTGAAGCCCCCATACACACCTGGCAGGATCCTGATAATCTGTGAAACCCCCGTACACACCTGGCAGGAGCCTGATACACTGTGAAAGCCCCGTACACACCTGGCAGTTTCCTGATGCACAGTGAAGCCCCATTCACATCTGGCAGGATCCTGATACACTGTGAAAACCTCATTCACACCTGGCAGGATCATGATACACTGTGAAACCCCACAGACACCTGGCAGGATCCTGATACACTGTGAAACTCCATACACACCTGGCAGGATCCTGATCCACTGTGAAACCCCCATACACACGTGGCTGGATCCTGATACACTGTGAAACCCCATAGACACAAGGCAAGATCCTGATCCACTGTGAAACTCCCATACACACCTGTCGGGATCCTGATACACTGTGAAACCCCATAAACACCTGGCAGGAACCTGATGCATTGTGAAACCCCATACATACCTGGCAGGATCCTGATCCACTGAGAGACACCCATACACACCTGGCAGGATCCTGATACACTGTGAAAACCCCATACACACCTGGCAGGATCCTGATACACTGTGAAACCCCATACAAACCTGGCAGGATCCTGATCCACTGTGAAAACCCATACAAACATGGCAGGTACCTGATGCACATTGAAACCCCATACACATCTGGCAGGATCCTGATACACTGTGAAAACCCCAAACACAGCTGGCAGTATCCTGATACACAGTGAAACCCCGTGCACACCTGGCAGGATCCTGACGCACTGTGAAACCCCATCCACACCTGGCAGGATCCTGATCCACTGTGAAACCCCCATACACACCTAGCAGGATCCCGTAACACTGTGAAACCCCATACACATCTGGCAGGATCCTGATACACTGTGAAACCCCTTACACACCTGGCAGGATCCTGATACACTGTGATAACCCCATACACGCCTGGAAGGATCCTGATCAACTGTGAAACCCCCATACACACCTGGCAGGATCCTGATACACTATGAAAACCCCATACACACCTGGAAGTATCCTGATACACTGTGAAACCCCATACACACCTGGCAGGATCCTGATCCACTGTGAAACCAACATACACACCTGGCAGGATCCTGATCCACTGAGAAACCCCCATACACACCTGGCAGGGTCCCGATACACAGTGAAACCCCATACACACCTGGCGGGATCCTGATACACTGTGAAAACCCCATTCACATCCGGCAGGATCCTGGTACACTGTGAAACCCCAGACACATCTGGCAGGATCCTGGTGTGCTGTGAAAACCCAACACACACCTGGCAGGATCCTGATCCACTGTGAAAACTCCATACACACATGGCAGATCCTGATACTCTGTGAAAACCCCATACACACCTGGCAGGATCCTGATACACTGTGAAACTCCATGCACACCTGGCAGATCCTGATAAACTGTGAAAACCCCATACACACTTGGCAGGATCCTGACCCACTGTGAAAACCACATACACACCTGGCAGGATCCTGATAAAATGTGAAACCCCCATACACACCTGGCAGGATCCTGATAAACTTTGAAACCCCCATATACACTTGGCAGGATCCTGATAATCGGTGAATCTCCCATACACACCTGGCAGCATCCTGATCCAATGTGAAATCCCCATTCACACCTGGCAGGATCCTGATCTACTGTGAAAACCCCATACACACCTGGCAGGATCCTGATAAATTGTGAAATCCCCATGCACACCTGGCAGGATCCTGATCCACTGTGAAAACCCCATACACACCTGGCAGGATCCTGTTCCACTCTGAAAACCCCATACACACCTGGCAGGATCTTGATAAAATGTGAAACCCCCATACACACCTGGCAGGATCCTGATAGACTGTGAAACCCCAGACACACCTGGGAGTATCCTTTTAGCGGTGTAACCCCCATACACACCTGGCAGGATCCTGATAGAATGTGAAAATCCCGCATACACCTGGCAGGATCCTGATCCACTGTGAAACCCTCTACACACCTGGCAGGATCCTGATATATTGTGAAAACCCCGCATACAACTGGCAGGATCCTGATCCACTGTGAAAACTCCACATACACATCTGGCAGGATCCTGATGAGCTGTGAAACCCCCATACACACCTGGCAGGATCCTGATAATCTGTGAAACCCCCGTACACACCTGGCAGGAGCCTGATACACTGTGAAAGCCCCGTACACACCTGGCAGTTTCCTGATGCACAGTGAAACCCCATTCACATCTGGCAGGATCCTGATACACTGTGAAAACCTCATTCACACCTGGCAGGATCATGATACACTGTGAAACCCCACAGACACCTGGCAGGATCCTGATACACTGTGAAACTCCATACACACCTGGCAGGATCCTGATCCACTGTGAAACCCCCATACACACGTGGCTGGATCCTGATACACTGTGAAACCCCATACACACCAGGCAGGATCCTGATCCACTGTGAAACTCCCATACACACCTGTCAGGATCCTGATACACTGTGAAACCCCATAAACACCTGGCAGGAACCTGGTGCACTGTGAAAACCCCACACACCTTGCAGATCCTGAGACACTGTGAAAACCCCATACACACACCTGGCAGGATCCTGATCCACTGTGAAATCCCCATACACACCTGGCAGGATCCTGATAAACTGTGAAACCCCCATACACACCTGGCAAGATCCTGATTAACTGTGAAACCCCCATACTCACGTGGCAGGATCCTGATATATTGTGAAAACCCCGTACACACCTGGCAGGATCCTGATCCTCTGTGAAAAACCGTACACACCTGGCAGGATCCTGATACATTGTGAAAACCCCGTACACACCTGGCAGGATCCTGATCCTCTGTGAAACCCCGTACACACCTGGCAGGATCCTGATATATTGTGAAAACCCCGTACACACCTGGCAGGATCCGGATACAATGTGAAACCCCATACACACCTGGCAGGATCCTGATCCACTATGAAACCCCCATACACATGTCAGAATCCTGATACAATGCGAAACCCCATACACACCTGGCAGGATCCTGATCCACTGTGAAACCCCATACACACCTGGCAGGATCCTGATGCACTGTGAAACCCCATACACACCTGGCAGGATCCTGAGACACTGTGAAACCCCCATACACACATTGCAGGATCCTGATCCTCTGTGAAACCCGGTACACGCCAGGCAGGATCCTGATATATTGTGAAAACCCCGTACACACCTGGCAGGATCCAGATCCTCTGTGAAAACCCGTCCACACCTGGCAGGATCCTGATGAACTGTGAAACACCATGCACACCTGGCAGGATCCTGATAATCTGTGAAACCCCCGTAGACACCTGGCAGGAGCCTGGTACAAATGTGAAAACCCCGCACACACCTGGCAGGTTCCTGATGCACAGTGAAACACCATTCACATCTGGCAGGATCCTGATACACTGTGAAACCCCATACACACCTGGCAGGATCCTGATCCACTGTGAAACCCCCATACACATGTGGCAGGATCCTGATACACTGTGAAACCCCATGCACATCTGGCAGGATACTGATCCACCGTGAAACCCCCATACACACCTGGCAGGATCCTGATACACTGTGACACACCATGCACACCTGGCAGGAACCTGATACACTGTGAAACCCCATGCACACCTGGCAGGATCCTGATATACTGTGAAACCCCATACACACCTGGCAGGTTCCTGATGCACAGTGAAACCCCATTCACATCTGGCAGGATCCTGATAAACTGTGAAACCCCATAAGCACCTGGCAGGTTCGTGATCCACTGTGAAACCCCCAAACACACGTGGCAGGATCCTGATACACTGTGATACCCAATACACACCTGGCAGGATCCTGATGCACGGTGAAACCCCATACACACCTGGCAGGAACCTGATCTGCTGTGAAAACCCCCCACACACGGCAGGATCCTGATCCAATGTGAAAACCCCATACACACATGGCAGGATACTGATAAACTGTGAAACCCCCATGCACACCTGGCAGGATCCTGATAAACTGTGAAACCCCCATACACACCTGGCAGGATCCTGATAAACGGTGAAACCCCCATACACACCTGGCAGGATCCTGATAAACGGTGAAACCCCCATACACACCTAGCAGGATCCTGATATATTGTGAAAACCCCGTACACACCTGGCAGGATGCTGATACACTGTGAAACCCCATACACACCTGGCAGGATCCTGATGCACTGTGAAACCCCATACACACCTGTCAGAATCCTGATCCACTGTGGAACCCCCATACACACCTGGCAGGATCATGATACACTGTGAAACACCATCCACACCTGGCAGGATCCTGATGCACTGTGAAACCCCTTACACACCTGGCAGAATCCTGATCCACTGTGAAACCCCCATACACACCTGGCAGGATCCTGATACACTGTGAAAACCGATACACACCTGGCAGCATGCTGATGCACTGTGAAACCCCATACACACCTGGCAGGATCCTGATGCACTGTGAAACCCCATACACACCTGGCAGGATCCTGATACACTGTGAAAACCCAATACACACCTGGAAGGATCATGATACACTGTGAAACCCCATACACACCTGGCAGGATCCTGATCCACTGTGAAACCCCCATACGCACCTGGCAGGATCCTGATCCTCTGTGAAACCCCCATACCCACCTGGCAGGATCCCGATACACTGTGAAACCACATACACACCTGGCAGGATCCTGATACACTGTGAAAACCCCATTCACATCCGGCAGGATCCTGATACTCTGTGAAACCCCATGCACACCTGGCAGGAGCCTAATACACTGTGAAAACTCCGTACACACCTGGCAGGTTCCTGATGCACAGTGAAACCCCATTCACATCTGACAGTATCATGATGCACTGTGAAACCCCCATACACGCATGGAACGATCCTGATACACTGTGAAACCCCAGACACATCTGGCAGGATCCTGGTGCACTGCGAAAACCCCATACACACCTGGCAGGTTCGTGATCCACTGTGAAACCCCCAAACACACGTGGCAGGATCCTGACACACTGTGATACCCAATACACACCTGGCAGGATCCTGATGCACTGTGAAACCCCATACACACCTGGCAGGAACCTGATCTGCTGTGAAAACCCCCCACACACGGCAGGATCCTGATGCACTGTGAAAAACCCATACACACATGGCAGGATACTGATAAACTGTGAAACCCCCATGCACACCTGGCAGGATCCTGATAAACTGTGAAACCCCCATACACACCTGGCAGGATCCTGATAAACGGTGAAACCCCCATACACACCTGGCAGGATCCTGATAAACGGTGAAACCCCCATACACACCTAGCAGGATCCTGATATATTGTGAAAAGCCCGTACACACCTGGCAGGATGCTGATACACTGTGAAACCCCATGCACACCTGGCAGGATCCTGATGCACTGTGAAACCCCATACACACCTGTCAGAATCCTGATCCACTGTGAAACCCCCATACACACCTGGCAGGATCATGATACACTGTGAAACCCCATACACACCTGGCAGGATCCTGATGCACTGTGAAACCCCATACACACCTGGCAGAATCCTGATCCACTGTGAAACCCCCATACACACCTGGCAGGATCCTGATACACTGTGAAAACCCATACACACCTGGCAGCATCCTGATGCACTGTGAAACCCCATACACACCTGGCAGGATCCTGATGCACTGTGAAACCCCATACACACCTGGCAGGTTCCTGATGCACAGTGAAACCCCATTCACATCTGGCAGTATCATGATGCACTGTGAAACCCCCATACACGCATGGAACGATCCTGATACACTGTGAAACCCCAGACACATCTGGCAGGATCCTGGTGCACTGTGAAAACCCCATACACGCCTGGCAGGATCCTGATCCACTTTGAAACTCCATACACATCTGGCAGATCCTGATACTCTGTGAAAACCCCATACACACCTGGCAGGATCCTGATACACTGTGAAACTCCATACACACCTGGCAGATCCTGATGCACTGTGAAAACACCCTTCACATCTGTCAGGATCCTGATACACAGTGAAACCCCATTCACACCTGGCAGGAATCCTGATACACAGTGAAACCCCATTCTCATCTGGCAGGACCCTGACACTCTGTGAAACCCCATACACACCTGGCAGGAGCCTAATACACTGTGAAAACCCCGTACACACCTGGCAGGTTCCTGATGCACAGTGAAACCCCATTCACATCTGGCAGTATCATGATGCACTGTGAAAAACCCATACACAACTGGCAGGTTCTTGATCCACTGTGAAACCCCATTCACATCTGGCAGGATCCTGATACACTGTGAAACCCCATTCACACCTGGCAGGATCCTGATACACAGTTAAACCCCATTCACACCTGGCAGGAATCCTGATACACAGTGAAACCCCATTCACATCTGGCAGGATCCGGATACACTGTGAAACCCCATACACACCTGGCAGGATCCTGATCCACTGTGAAAACCACATACACACCTGGCAGGATCCTGATACAATGTGAAGCCCCATTCACACCTGGCAGGATCCTGATACACAGTGAAAAACCCAAACACACCTGGCAGGATCCTGAACCACTGTGAAACCCCCATACACATCTGGCAGGATCCTGATACACTGTGAAACCCACATACACAGCTGGCATGATCCTGATAAACGGTGAAACCCCCATACACACCTGGCAGGATCCTAACGCATTGTGAAAATCCCATTCACACCTGGCAGGATCCTGATCCACTGTGAAGCCCCATTCACATCTGGCAGGATCCTGATGCACTGTGAAACCCCAGTCACACCTGGCAGGATTCTGATACACTGAAAACCCCAAACACACGTGGCTGGATCCTGATACACTGTGAAACCCCATACACACCTGGCAGGATCCTGATGCACTGTGAAAACCCCAAACACACCTGGCAGGACCCAGATACACAGTGAAACCCCATACAAACCTGGCAGGAACCTGATCTGCTGTGAAAACCCCCCACACACGGCAGGATCCTGATGCACTGTGAAAACCCCATACACACATGGCAGGATACTGATAAACTGTGAAACCCCCATGCACACCTGGCAGGATCCTGATAAACTGTGAAACCCCCATACACACCTGGCAGGATCCTGATAAACGGTGAAACCCCCATACACACCTGGCAGGATCCTGATAAACGGTGAAACCCCCATACACACCTAGCAGGATCCTGATATATTGTGAAAAGCCCGTACACACCTGGCAGGATCCTGATACACTGTGAAACCACATACACACCTGGCAGGATCCTGAAGCACTGTGAAACCCCAGACACACCTGTCAGAATCCTGATCTACTGTGAAACCCCCATACACACCTGGCAGGATCATGATACACTGTGAAACCCCATACACACCTGGCAGGATCCTGATGCACTGTGAAACCCCATACACACCTGGCAGAATCCTGATCCACTGTGAAACCCCCATACACACCTGGCAGGATCCTGATACACTGTGAAAACCCATACACACCTGGCAGTATCATGATGCACTGTGAAACCCCCATACACGCATGGAACGATCCTGATACACTGTGAAACCCCAGACACATCTGGCAGGATCCTGGTGCACTGTGAAAACCCCATACAGGCCTGGCAGGATCCTGATCCACTTTGAAACTCCATACACATCTGGCAGATCCTGATACTCTGTGAAAACCCCATACACACCTGGCAGGATCCTGATACACTGTGAAACTCCATACACACCTGGCAGATCCTGATGCACTGTGAAAACACCCTTCACATCTGTCAGGATCCTGATACACAGTGAAACCCCATTCACACCTGGCAGGAATCATGATACACAGTGAAACCCCATTCACATCTGGCAGGACCCTGACACTCTGTGAAACCCCATACACACCTGGCAGGAGCCTAATACACTGTGAAAACCCCGTACACACCTGGCAGGTTCCTGATGCACAGTGAAACCCCATTCACATCTGGCAGTATCATGATGCACTGTGAAAAACCCATACACAACTGGCAGGTTCTTGATCCACTGTGAAACCCCATTCACATCTGGCAGGATCCTGATACACTGTGAAACCCCATTCACACCTGGCAGGATCCTGATACACAGTTAAACCCCATTCACACCTGGCAGGAATCCTGATACACAGTGAAACCCCATTCACATCTGGCAGGATCCGGATACACTGTGAAACCCCATACACACCTGGCAGGATCCTGATCCACTGTGAAAACCACATACACACCTGGCAGGATCCTGATACAATGTGAAGCCCCATTCACACCTGGCAGGATCCTGATACACAGTGAAAAACCCAAACACACCTGGCAGGATCCTGAACCACTGTGAAACCCCCATACACATCTGGCAGGATCCTGATACACTGTGAAACCCACATACACAGCTGGCATGATCCTGATAAACGGTGAAACCCCCATACACACCTGGCAGGATCCTAACGCATTGTGAAAATCCCATTCACACCTGGCAGGATCCTGATCCACTGTGAAGCCCCATTCACATCTGGCAGGATCCTGATGCACTGTGAAACCCCAGTCACAACTGGCAGGATTCTGATACACTGAAAACCCAAAAAACACGTGGCTGGATCCTGATACACTGTGAAACCCCATACACACCTGGCAGGATCCTGATGCACTGTGAAAACCCCAAACACACCTGGCAGGACCCAGATACACAGTGAAACCCCATACAAACCTGGCAGGAACCTGATCTGCTGTGAAAACACCCCACACACGGCAGGATCCTGATGCACTGTGAAAACCCCATACACACATGGCAGGATACTGATAAACTGTGAAACCCCCATGCACACCTGGCAGGATCCTGATGAACTGTGAAACCCCCATACACACCTGGCAGGATCCTGATAAACGGTGAAACCCCCATACACACCTGGCAGGATCCTGATAAACGGTGAAACCCCCATACACACCTAGCAGGATCCTGATATATTGTGAAAAGCCCGTACACACCTGGCAGGATCCTGATACACTGTGAAACCCCATACACACCTGGCAGGATCCTGAAGCACTGTGAAACCCCATACACACCTGTCAGAATCCTGATCCACTGTGAAACCCCCATACACACCTGGCAGGATCATGATACACTGTGAAACCCCATACACACCTGGCAGGATCCTGATGCACTGTGAAACCCCATACACACCTGGCAGAATCCTGATCCACTGTGAAACCCCCATACACACCTGGCAGGATCCTGATACACTGTGAAAACCCATACACACCTGGCAGCATCCTGATGCACTGTGAAACCCCATACACACCTGGCAGGATCCTGATGCACTGCGAAACCCCATACACACCTGGCAGGTTCCTGATGCACAGTGAAACCCCATTCACATCTGGCAGTATCATGATGCACTGTGAAACCCCCATACACGCATGGAACGATCCTGATACACTGTGAAACCCCAGACACATCTGGCAGGATCCTGGTGCACTGTGAAAACCCCATACACACCTGGCAGGATCCTGATCCACTTTGAAACTCCATACACATCTGGCAGATCCTGATACTCTGTGAAAACCCCATACACAACTGTCAGGATCCTGATACACTGTGAAACTCCATACACACCTGGCAGATCCTGATGCACTGTGAAAACACCCTTCACATCTGTCAGGATCCTGATACACAGTGAAACCCCATTCACACCTGGCAGGAATCCTGATACACAGTGAAACCCCATTCACATCTGGCAGGATCCTGACACTCTGTGAAACCCCATACACACCTGGCAGGAGCCTAATACACTGTGAAAACCCCGTACACACCTGGCAGGTTCCTGATGCACAGTGAAACCCATTCACATCTGGCAGTATCATGATGCACTGTGAAAAACCCATACACAACTGGCAGGTTCTTGATCCACTGTGAAACCCCATTCACATCTGGCAGGATCCTGATACACTGTGAAACCCCATTCACACCTGGCAGGATCCTGATACACAGTGAAACCCCATTCACATCTGGCAGGATCCGGATACACTGTGAAACCCCATACACACCTGGCAGGATCCTGATCCACTGTGAAAACCACATACACACCTGGCAGGATCCTGATACAATGTGAAGCCCCATTCACACCTGGCAGGATCCTGATACACAGTGAAAAACCCAAACACACCTGGCAGGATCCTGAACCACTGTGAAACCCCCATACACACCTGGCAGGATCCTGATACACTGTGAAACCCACATACACAGCTGGCATGATCCTGATAAACGGTGAAACCCCCATACACACTTGGCAGGATCCTAACGCATTGTGAAAATCCCATTCACACCTGGCAGGATCCTGATCCACTGTGAAGCCCCATTCACATCTGGCAGGATCCTGATGCACTGTGAAACCCCAGTCACACCAGGCAGGATTCTGATACACTGAAAACCCCAAACACACGTGGCTGGATCCTGATACACTGTGAAACCCCATACACACCTGGCAGGATCCTGATGCACTGTGAAAACCCCAAACACACCTGGCAGGACCCAGATACACAGTGAAACCCCATACAAACCTGGCAGGATCCTGATCCACTGTGAAACCCCAAACACACCTGGCAGGATCCTGATCCACTGTGAAAACCCCAAACACACGTGGCAGGAATCTGATACACTGTGAAACCCCATACACACCTGGCAGGAGCCTGATGCACTGTGAAACCCCATACACACCTGGCAGATTCCTGATACACTGTGAAAACCCCATACATACCTGGAAGGATCCTGATGCACTGTGAAACCCCATACACACCTGGCAGGATCCTGATCCACTGTGAAACTCCATACACACCTGGCAGATCCTGATACACTGTGAAAACCCCATACACACCTGGCCGGATCCTGATCCACTGTGAAATCCCCACACAACTGGCAGGATCCTGATAAATAGTGAAAACCCCATAAACATCTGGCAGGATCCTGATCCACTGTGAAAACCCCATACACACCTGGCAGGATCCTGATAAACTGTGAAACCCCCATACATAGCTGACAGGATCCTGATAAACTGTGAAATCCCCATACACACCTGGCAGGATCCTGATAAACTGTGAAACCTCCAGACACACCTGGCAGGATCCTGATAAACTGTGAAAACCCCATGCAAACCTGGCAGGATCCTGATATAGTGTGAAACCCCCATACACAACTTGGAGGACCCTGATATATTGTGAAAACCCCCTACATACCTAGCAGGATCCTGATCCTCTGTGAAACCCCGTACACATCTGGCAGGATCCTGATATATTGTGAAAACCCCGTACACACCTGGCAGGATCCTGATCCTCTGTGAAACCCCGTACACACCTGGCAGGATCCTGATCCACTGTGAAACCCCCATACACACCTGGCAGTATCCTGATAAACTGTGAAATCACCATACACACCTGGCAGGAGCCTAATACACTGTGAAAACCCCGTACACACCTGGCAGGTTCCTGATGCACAGTGAATCCCCATTCACATCTGGCAGTATCATGATACACTGTGAAAACCCCATACATAACTGGCAGGATCGTGATCCACTGTGAAGCCACATTCACATCTGGCAGGATCCTGTTACACTGTGAAACCCCATTCACAGCTGGCAGGATCCTGATACACAGTGAAAACCCATTCACACCTGGCAGGAATCCTGATCCACAGTGAAACCCCATTCACATCTGGCAGGATCCTGACACACTGTGAAACCCCATACACAGCTGGCAGGAGCCTAATACACTGTGAAAATCAAGTACACACCTGGCAGGTTCCTGATGCACAGCGGAACCCCACTCAAATCTGGCAGTATAATGATACACTGTGAAAACCCCATACACAACTGGCAGGATCTTGATCCACTGTGAAACCCCATTCACTTCTGGCAGGATACTGATAAACTGTGAAACGCCATTCACACCTGGCAGGATCATGATACACAGTGAAACCCCATTCACACCTGGCAGGAATCCTGATACACTGTGAAACCCCATTCACATCTGGCAGCATCCTGATACACTGTGAAACCCCATACACACCTGGCAGGATCCTGATCCACTATGAAAACCCCATACACACCTGGCAGGATCCTGATCCACTGTGAAGCCCCATTAACACCTGGCAGGATCCTGATACTCAGTGAAAACCCCATACACACCTGGCAGGATCCTGAACCACTGGGAAACCCCCATACACACCTGGCAGGATCCTGATCCACTGTGAAACCACATTCACATCTGGCAGCATCCTGATACACAGTGAAACCCCTTGCACACCTGGCAGGATCCTGATACACAGTGAAACCCCATTCACACCTGGCAGGAATACTGATACACAGTGAAACCCCATTCACATCTGGCAGGATGCTGATACACTGTGAAACCCCATGCACGCCCGGCAGTATCCTGATACGCTGTGAAACCCCCCATCCACACCTGGCAGGATCCCGATACACTGTGAAACCCCCTTTCACATCCGGCAGGATACTGATACACAGTGAAACCCCATCCACACCTGGCAGGATCCTGATCCTCTGTGAAACCCCCATACACACCTGGAAGGATCCCGAAACACTGTGATACCCCAGACACATCTGGCAGGATCCTGATGCACTGTGAAAACCCCATACGCACCTGGCAGATCCTGATACACTGTGAAAGCCCCATACACACCTGGCAGGATCCAGATCCACTGTGAAACTCCATACACACCTGGCAGATACTGATACACTGTGAAAACCCCATACACACCTCGCAGGATCCTCATCCACTGTGAAATCCCCATACACACCTGGCAGGATCCTGATAAACTGTGAAACCCCATACACACCTGGCAGGATCCTGATAAATTGTGAAAACCCCATACACATCTGGCAGGATCCTGATCCACTGTGAAAACCCCATACACACCTGGCAGGATCCTGATAAACTGTGAAACCCCCATACACAACTGGCAGGATCCTGATAAACTGTGAAACCCCCACACACACCTGGCAGGATCCTGATAAACTGTGAAACCCCCAAACACACCTGGCAAGATGCTGATAAACTGTGAAAACCCCATGCACACCTGGCAGGATACTGATATAGTGTGAAAACCCCGTACACACCTGGCAGGATCCTGATCCTCTGTGAAACCCCGGACACACCTTGCAGGACCCTGATACACAGTGAACCCCCATACACACCTGGCAGTATCCTGATAAACTGTGAAACCCCCATACACACCTGGCAGGAGCCTAATACACTGTGAAATCCCCGTCCACACCTGGCAGGTTCCTGATGCACAGTGAAACCCCATTCACAACTGGCAGAATCCTGATACACTGTGAAACCCCATTCACACCTGGCAGGATCCTGATACACAGTGAAACCCCATACACACCTGGCAGGAATCCTGATACACAGTGAAACCACATACACACCTGGCAGGATCCTGATCCAATTTGAAGCCCCATTCACACCTGGCAGGATCCTGATACAGAGTGAAAACCCCAAACAAACCTGGCAAGATCCTGAACCACTATGAAACCCCCATACACACCTGGCAGGATCCTGATACACTGTGAAACCCACATACACACCTGGCAGGATCCTGATAAACGGTGAAACACCCATACACACCTGGCAGAATCCTGACACACTATGAAAATCCCATTCACATCTGGCAGGTTCCTGATACACTGTGAAACCCCAGTCACAACTGGCAGGATTCTGATACACTGAAAACCCCAAACACACCTGGCTGGATCCTGATACACTGTGAAACCCCATACACACCTGGCAGCATCATGACGCACTGTGAAAATCCCAAACACACCTGGCAGGACCCTGATACACAGTGAAACCCCATACAAACCTGGCAGGATCCTGATGCACTGTGAAACCCCCATACACACCTGGCAGGATCCCGAAACACTGTGAAACCCCATACACGTCTGGCAGGATCCTGATGCACAGTGAAACCCCATTCACAACTGGCAGAATCCTGATACACTGTGAAATCCCCATTCACATCCGGCAGGATCCTGATACACTGTGAAACCCCATAAACACCTGGCAGGATCCTGATCAGCTGTGAAACCCCCATACACACCTGGCAGGATCCTGATACACTGTGAAACCCCATACACACCTGGCAGGTTCCTGATACACTGTGAAAACCCACACACACCTGGCAGATTCCTGATACACTGTGAAAACCCCATACACACCTGGAAGGATCCTGATGCACTGTGAAACCCCATACACACCTGGCAGGATCCTGATACACTGTGAAAACCCCATACACACCTGGCAGGATCCTGATACACTTTGAAACCCCATACAAACCTGGCAGGATCCTGATCCACTGTGAAAACCCATGCACACCTTGCAGGTTCCTGATGCACAGTGAAACCCCATACACATCTGGCAGGATCCTGATACACTGTGAAAACCCCATACACACCTGGCAGTATCCTGATACACAGTGAAACCCCGTGCACACCTGGCAGGATCCTGATGCACTGTGAAACCCCATCCACACCCGGCAGGATCCTGATGCACTGTGAAACCCCCATACACACCTGGCAGGATCCCGAAACACTGTGAAACCCCATACACGTCTGGCAGGATCCTGATACACTGTGAAACCCCATACACACCTGGCAGGATCCTGATACACTGTGAAAACCCCAGACACACCTGGAAGGATCCTGATCAACTGTGAAACCACCATACACACCTGGCAGGATCCTGATACACTGTGAAAACCCCATGCACACCTGGAAGTATCCTGATACACTGTGAAACCCCAGACACACATGGCAGGATCCTGATCCACTGTGAAACCCCCATACATACCTGGCAGGATCCTGATCCACTGGGAAACCCCCATACACACCTGGCAGTGTCCCGATACACTGTGAAACCCCATACACACCTGGCAAGATCCTGTTACACTATGAAACCACCATACACACCTGGAAGGATCCTGAAACACTGTGAAACCCCAGACACATCTGGCAGGATCCTGGTGTACAGTGAAAACCCCATACACACCTGGCAGGATCCTGATCCACTGTGAAAACTCCGTACACACATGGCAGATCCTGATACTCTGTGAAAACCCCATACACACCTGGCAGGATTCTGATACAGTGTGAAAATCCATACACACCTGGCAGGATCCTGATCCACTGTGAAACTCCATACACAGCTGGCAGGATTCTGATAATCAGTGAAAACCCCATACACACCTGGCAGGATCCTGACACACTGTGAAAACCACATACACACCTGGCAGGATCCTGATAAAATGTGAAACCCCCATACACACCCGGCAGGATCCTGATAATCGGTGAAACTCCCATACAGACCTGGCAGCATCCCGATCCAATGTGAAATCCCCATACACACCTGGCAGGATCCTGATCTACTGTGAAAACCCCACACACACCTGGCAGGATCCTGATCCACTGCGAAATCCCCATGCACACCTGGCAGGATCCTGATCCACTGTGAATACCCCATACACACCTGGCAGGATCCTGTTCCACTCTGAAAAACCCATACACACCTGGCAATATCCTGATAAAATGTGAAACCCCCATACACACCTGGCAGGATCCTGATAGACTGTGAAACCCCCATACACACCTGGAAGTATGCTTTTCGCGGTGAAACCCCCATACACACCTGGCAGGATCCTGAAAGAAAGTGAAAACCCCGTACACACTTGGCAGGATCCTGATCCTCTGTGAAACCCCGTACACACCTGGCAGGATCCTGATTTATTGTGAAAACCCCGTATACACCTGGCAGGATCCTGATCCTCTGTGAAACCCCGGACACACCTGGCAGGATCTTGATCCACTGTGAAAACCCCAGACACACCTGGCAGGATCCTGATGAGCTGTGAATCCCCCATTCACACCTGGCAGGATCCTGATAATCTGTGAAACCCCCGGACACACCTGGCAGGAGCCTGATACACTGTGAAAGCCCCGTACACACCTGGCAGTTTCCTGATGCACAGTGAAGCCCCATTCACATCTGGCAGGATCCTGATACACTGTGAAAACCTCATTCACACCTGGCAGGATCATGAAACACTGTGAAACCCCAGACACACCTGGCAGGATCCTGATACACTGTGAAACTCCATACACACCTGGCAGGATACTGATCCACTGTGAAACCCCCATACACACGTGGCTGGATCCTGATACACTGTGAAACCCCATACACACCTGGCAGGATCCTGATGCATTGTGAAACCCCATACACACCTGGCAGGATACTGATCCACTGTGAAACCCCCAGACAAACCTGGCAGGATCCTGATGCACTGTGAATTCCCATACACACCTGGCAGCATCCTGATGCACTGTGAAACCCCATACACACCTGGCAGGTTCCTGATACACTGTGAAAACCCCATACACACCTGGAAGGATCCTGATACACTGTGAAACCCCATACACACCTGGCAGGGTCCTGATCCACTGTGAAACCCCCATACACACCTGGCAGGATCCTGATACACTGTGAAAACCCCATACACACCTGACAGGATCCTGATCCACTGTGAAATCCCCATACACACCTGGCAGGATCCCTATACACTGTGAAACCCCATACACACCTGGCAGGATCATGATACACTGTGAAAACTCCATTCACATCCGGCAGGATCCTGATACACTGTGAAACCCCATACACACCTGGCAGGATCCTGATCCACTGTGAAACCCACATGCACACCTGGAAGTATCCTGATACACCGTGAATCCCCAGATACATCTGGCAGGATCCTGGTGCACAGTGAAAACCCCATACACACCTTGCAGATCCTGATACACTGTGAAAACCCCATACACACGCCTGGCAGGATCCTGATCCACTGTGAAATCCCCATACACACCTGGCAAGATCCTGATTAACTGTGAAACCCCCATACTCACCTGGCACGATCCTGATAAATGGTGAAACCCCCATACACACCTGGCAGGATCCTGATATATTGTGAAAACCCCGTACACACCTGGCAGGATCCTGATCCTCTGTGAAACCCCGTACAGACCTGGCAGGATCCTGATACATTGTGAAAACCCCGTACACACCTGGCAGGATCCTGATCCTCTGTGAAACCCCGTACACACCTGGCAGATTCCTGATATATTGTGAAAACCCCGTACACACCTGGCAGGATCCTGATACACTGTGAAACCCCATACACACCTGGAATGGGCCTGATACACTGTGAAACCCCAGATACATCTGGCAGGATCCTGGTGCACTGTGAAAACCCCATACACACCTTGCAGATCCTGATGCACTGTGAAAACCACATACACACCTGGCAGGATCCTGATCCACTGTGAAAACCCCATACACACATGGCAGGATACTGATAAACTGTGAAACACCCATACACACCTGGCAGGATCCTGATAAATTGTGAAACCCTCATCCACACCTGGCAGGATCCTGATATACGGTGAAACCCCCATACACACCTGGCAGGAACCTGATCCTCTGTGAAACCCCGTACACACCTGGCAGGATCCTGATATATTGTGAAATCCCGTACACACCTGGCAGGATGCTGATACACTGTGAAACCCCATACACACCTGGCAGGATCCTCATCCACTGTGAAACCCCATACACACCTGCCATAATCCTGATCCACTGTGAAATCCCCATACACACCAGTCAGGATCCTGATACACTGTGAAACCCCATGCATACCTGGCAGGATCCTGATGCACTGTGAAACCCCATGCACACCTGGCATAATCCTGATGCACTGCGAAACCCCCATACACAGCTGGCAGCATCCTGATACACTGTGAAACCCCATACTCACCTGGCAGGATCCTGATGCACTGTGAAACCCCATACACACCTGGCAGGATCCTGATGCACTGTGAAACCCCATACACACCTGGCAGGATCCTGATACACTGTGAAAACCCAATACACACCTGGAAGGATCCTGATACACTGTGAAACCCCATACACACCTGGCAGGATCCTGATCCACTGTGAAACCCCCATACACACCTGGCAGGATCCTGATCCACTGTGAAACACCCATACCCACCTGGCAGGATCCCGATACACTGTGAAACCCGATACACACCTGGCAGGATCCTGATACACTGTGAAAACCCCATTCACATCCGGCAGGATCCTGATACACTGTGAAACCCCATACACACCTGGAAGGATCCTGCTCCAATGTGAAACCCCCATACACACCTGGAACGATCCTGATACACTGTGAAACCCCAGACACATCTGGCTTGATCCTGGTGCACTGTGAAAACCCCATACAAAACTGGCAGGATCCTGATCCACTGTGAAACTCCATACACATCTGGCAGTTCCTGATACTCTGTGAAACCCCATGCACACCTGGCAGGATCCTGATACACTGTGAAACTCCATACACACATGGCAGATCATGATACACTGTGAAAACCCCATACACACCAGGCAGGATCCTGATTCACTGGGAAAACCCCAGACATACCTGCCCGGATCCTGATAAACTGTGAAACCCCCAAAAACACCTGGCAGGATCCTGATGCACTTTGAAACCCCATACACACCTGGCAGGATCCTGATCCACTGTGAAACCCCCATACACACCTGGCAGGATCCTGATACACTGTGAAACCCCGATACGCACCTGGCAGGATACTGATCCACTGTGAAAACCCCCAAGAAATGTCAGAATCCTGATACAATGTGAAACCCCATACACACCTGGCAGGATCCTGATCCACTGTGAAACCCCATACACACCTGGCAGGATCCTGATGCACTGTGAAACCCCAAACACACCTGGCAGGATCCTGAGACACTGTGAAAACCCCATACACACCTGGCAGGATCCTGATACACTGTGAAAACCCATACACACCTGGCAGGATCCTGATGCACTGTGAAACCCCATACACACCTGGCAGGATCCTGATCCTCTGTAAAAACCCCATACACACCTGTCAGGATCCTGATGCACTGTGAAACCCCATGCACACTTGGCAGGATCCTGATACACTGTGAAACCCCATACACATTTGGCAGGATCCTCATGCACTGTGAAACCCCATACACACCTGTCAGGATTCAGATGCACTGTGAAACCCCATACACACCTGGCTGCATCCTGATACACTGCGAAAACCCCATACACACCTGGAAGGATCCTGATTCACTGAGAAACCCCATACACACCTGGCATGATCCTGATCCACTGTGAAACACCCAGACACACCTGGCAGGATCCTGAGACACTGTGAAAACCCCATACACACCTGGAAGGATCCTGATACATTGTGAAACCCCCATACACACGTGGCTGGATCCTGATACACTGTGAAACCCCATACACACCTGGCAGGATCCTGATCCACTGTGAAACTCCCATACACACCTGTCAGGATCCTGATACACTGTGAAACCCCATAAACACCTGGCAGGATCCTGATGCATTGTGAAACCCCATACACACCTGGCAGGATACTGATCCACTGTGAAACCCCCAGACAAACCTGGCAGGATCCTGATGCACTGTGAATTCCCATACACACCTGGCAGCATCCTGATGCACTGTGAAACCCCATACACACCTGGCAGGTTCCTGATACACTGTGAAAACCCCATACACACCTGGAAGGATCCTGATACACTGTGAAACCCCATACACACCTGGCAGGGTCCTGATCCACTGTGAAACCCCCATACACACCTGGCAGGATCCTGATACACTGTGAAAACCCCATACACACATGACAGGATCCTGATCCACTGTGAAATCCCCATACACACCTGGCAGGATCCCTATACACTGTGAAACCCCATACACACCTGGCAGGATCATGATACACTGTGAAAACTCCATTCACATCCGGCAGGATCCTGATACACTGTGAAACCCCATACACACCTGGCAGGATCCTGATCCACTGTGAAACCCACATGCACACCTGGAAGTATCCTGATACACCGTGAATCCCCAGATACATCTGGCAGGATCCTGGTGCACAGTGAAAACCCCATACACACCTTGCAGATCCTGATACACTGTGAAAACCCCATACACACGCCTGGCAGGATCCTGATCCACTGTGAAATCCCCATACACACCTGGCAAGATCCTGATTAACTGTGAAACCCCCATACTCACCTGGCACGATCCTGATAAATGGTGAAACCCCCATACACACCTGGCAGGATCCTGATATATTGTGAAAACCCCGTACACACCTGGCAGGATCCTGATCCTCTGTGAAACCCCGTACAGACCTGGCAGGATCCTGATACATTGTGAAAACCCCGTACACACCTGGCAGGATCCGGATCCTCTGTGAAACCCCGTACACACCTGGCAGATTCCTGATATATTGTGAAAACCCCGTACACACCTGGCAGGATCCTGATACAATGTGAAACCCCATACACACCTGGAATGGGCCTGATACACTGTGAAATCCCGTACACACCTGGCAGGATGCTGATACACTGTGAAACCCCATACACACCTGGCAGGATCCTCATCCACTGTGAAACCCCATACACACCTGCCATAATCCTGATCCACTGTGAAATCCCCATACACACCAGTCAGGATCCTGATACACTGTGAAACCCCATGCACACCTGGCAGGATCCTGATGCACTGTGAAACCCCATGCACACCTGGCATAATCCTGATGCACTGTGAAACCCCCATACACAGCTGGCAGCATCCTGATACACTGTGAAACCCCATACTCACCTGGCAGGATCCTGATGCACTGTGAAACCCCATACACACCTGGCAGGATCCTGATGCACTGTGAAACCCCATACACACCTGGCAGGATCCTGATACACTGTGAAAACCCAATACACACCTGGAAGGATCCTGATACACTGTGAAACCCCATACACACCTGGCAGGATCCTGATCCACTGTGAAACCCCCATACACACCTGGCAGGATCCTGATCCACTGTGAAACACCCATACCCACCTGGCAGGATCCCGATACACTGTGAAACCCGATACACACCTGGCAGGATCCTGATACACTGTGAAAACCCCATTCACATCCGGCAGGATCCTGATACACTGTGAAACCCCATACACACCTGGCAGGATCCTGCTCCAATGTGAAACCCCCATACACACCTGGAACGATCCTGATACACTGTGAAACCCCAGACACATCTGGCTTGATCCTGGTGCACTGTGAAAACCCCATACAAACCTGGCAGGATCCTGATCCACTGTGAAACTCCATACACATCTGGCAGTTCCTGATACTCTGTGAAACCCCATACACACCTGGCAGGATCCTGATACACTGTGAAACTCCATACACACATGGCAGATCATGATACACTGTGAAAACCCCATACACACCAGGCAGGATCCTGATTCACTGGGAAAACCCCAGACATACCTGCCCGGATCCTGATAAACTGCGAAACCCCCATATACACCTGGCAGGATCCTGATGCACTTTGAAACCCCATACACACCTGGCAGGATCCTGATCCACTGTGAAACCCCCATACACACCTGGCAGGATCCTGATACACTGTGAAACCCCGATACGCACCTGGCAGGATACTGATCCACTGTGAAAACCCCCAAGAAATGTCAGAATCCTGATACAATGTGAAACCCCATACACACCTGGCAGGATCCTGATCCACTGTGAAACCCCATACACACCTGGCAGGATCCTGATGCACTGTGAAACCCCAAACACACCTGGCAGGATCCTGAGACACTGTGAAAACCCCATACACACCTGGCAGGATCCTGATACACTGTGAAAACCCATACACACCTGGCAGGATCCTGATCCTCTGTAAAAACCCCATACACACCTGGCAGGATCCTGATCCTCTGTAAAAACCCCATACACACCTGTCAGGATCCTGATGCACTGTGAAACCCCATGCACACCTGGCAGGATCCTGATACACTGTGAAACCCCATACACATTTGGCAGGATCCTGATGCACTGTGAAACCCCATACACACCTGTCAGGATTCAGATGCACTGTGAAACCCCATACACACCTGGCTGGATCCTGATACACTGCGAAAACCCCATACACACCTGGAAGGATCCTGATTCACTGAGAAACCCCATACACACCTGGCATGATCCTGATCCACTGTGAAACACCCAGACACACCTGGCAGGATCCTGAGACACTGTGAAAACCCCATACACACCTGGAAGGATCCTGATACATTGTGAAACCCCCAAACACACCTGGCAGTATCCTGATCCACTGTGAAAACCCCATACACACCTGGCAGGATCCCGATACACTGTAAAACCCCATACACACCTGGCAGGATCCTGATACAATGTGAAAACCCCATTCACATCCGGCAGGACCCTGATACACTGTGAAACCCCATACACACCTGGCAGGAATCTGATCCACTGTGAAACCCCCATACACACCTGCAATGGTCCTGATACACTGTTGAACCCCAGATACATCTGGCAGGATCCTGGTGCACTGTGAAAACCCCATACACACCTTGCAGGATCCTGATGCACTGTGAAAATCCCATACACACCTGGCAGGATCCTGATCCACTGTGAAAACCCCATACACACCTGGCAGGATACTGATAAACTGTGAAAGCCACATACACACCTGGCAGGATCCTGATAAATTGTGAAACCCTCATACACACCTGGCAGGATCCTGATTTCCGGTGAAACCCCCATACACACCTGGCAGGATCCTGATCCTCTGTGAAACACCGTACACACCTGGCAGGTTCCTGATATGTTCTGAAATCCCGAACACACCTGGCAGGATGCTGATACACTGTGAAACCCCATACACACCTGGCAGGATCCTGATCCAATGTGAAACCCCATACACACCTGCCATAATCCTGATCCACTGTGAAATCCCCACACACACCTGGCAGGATCCTGATACACTGTGAAACCCCATACACACCTGGCAGGATCCTGATGCACTGTGAAACCCCATACACACCTGGCATAATCCTGATCCACTGTGAAACCCCCATACACAGCTGGCAGGATCCTGATACACTGTGAAACCCCATACACACCTGGCAGGATCCTGATGCACTGTGAAACCCCATACACACCTGGCAGGATCCTGATGCACTGTGAAACACCATACACACCTGGCAGGATCCTGATACACTGTGAAAACCCAATACACACCTGGAAGGATCCTGATACACTGTGAAACCCCATACACACCTGGCAGGATCCTGATCCTCTGTGAAACCCCATACACACCTGGCAGGATCCTGATTCTCTGTGAAACCCCCATACACACCTGGCAGGATCCTGATCCACTGTGAAACACCCATACCCACCTGGCAGGATCCTGATACACTGTGAAAACCCCATTCACATCCGGCAGGATCCTGATACACTGTGAAACCCCATACACACCTGGCAGGATCCTGCTCCAATGTGAAACCCCCATACACACCTGGAACGATCCTGATACACTGTGAAACCCCAGACACATCTGGCTTGATCCTGGTGCACTGTGAAAACCCCATACAAACCTGGCAGGATCCTGATCCACTGTGAAACTCCATACACATCTGGCAGTTCCTGATACTCTGTGAAACCCCATACACACCTCGCAGGATCCTGATACACTGTGAAACTCCATACACACATGGCAGATCATGATACACTGTGAAAACCCCATACACACCAGGCAGGATCCTGATTCACTGGGAAAACCCCAGACATACCTGCCCGGATCCTGATACACTGTGAAGCCCCCATATACACCTGGCAGGATCCTGATGCACTTTGAAACCCCATACACACCTGGCAGGATCCTGATCCACTGTGAAACCCCCATACACACCTGGCAGGATCCTGATACACTGTGAAACCCCGATACGCACCTGGCAGGATACTGATCCACTGCGAAAACCCCAAAAACATGTCAGAATCCTGATACAATGTGAAACCCCATACACACCTGGCAGGATCCTGATCCACTGTGAAACCATATACACACCTGGCAGGATCCTGATGCACTGTGAAACCCCATACACACCTGTCAGGATCCTGATGCACTGTGAAACCCCATGCACACCTGGCAGGATCCTGATCCACTGTGAAACCCCCATACACACATGGCAGGACATTGATACACTGTGAAACCCCATACACATTTGGCAGGATCCTGATGCATTGTGAAACCCCATACACACCTGTCAGCATTCAGAAGCACTGTGAAACCCCATACACACGTGGCTGGATCCTGATACTCTGCGAAAACCACATACAGACCTGGAAGGATCCTGATTCACTGTGAAACCCCATACACACCTGGCATGATCCTGATCCACTGTGAAACACCCAGACACACCTGGCAGGATCCTGAGACACTGTGAAAACCCCATACACACCTGGAAGCATCCTGATACATTGTGAAACCCCCAAACACACCTGGCAGGATCCTGATCCACTGTGAAAACCCCATACACACCTGGCAGGATCCCGATACACTGTGAAACCCCATACACATCTGGCAGGATCCTGATACAATGTGAAAACCCCATTCACATCCGGCAGGACCCTGATACACTGTGAAACCCCATACATACCTGGCAGGAACCTGATCCACTGTGAAACCCCCATACACACCTGGAATGGTCCTGATACACTGTTGAACCCCAGATACATCTGGCAGGATCCTGGTGCACTGTGAAAACCCCACACACACCTTGCAGGATCCTGATGCACTGTGAAAACCCCATACACACCTGGCAGGATCCTGATCCACTGTGAAAACCCCATACACACCTGGCAGGATACTGATAAACTGTGAAACCCACATACACACCTGGCAGGATCCTGATAAATTGTGAAACCCTCATACACACCTGGCAGGATCCTGATATACGGTGAAACCCCCATACACACCTGGCAGGATCCTGATCCTCTGTGAAACCCCGTACACACCTGGCAGGATCCTGATATGTTGTGAAATCCCGTACACACCTGGCAGGATGCTGATACACTGTGAAACCCCATACACACCAGGCAGGATCCTGATCCAATGTGAAACACCATACACACCTGCCATAATCCTGATCCACTGTGAAATCCCCACACACACCTGGCAGGATCCTGATACACTGTGAAACCCCATACACACCTGGCAGGATCCTGATGCACTGTGAAACCCCATACACACCTGGCATAATCCTGATCCACTGTGAAATCCCCACACGCACCTGGCGGGATCCTGATACACTGTGAAACCCCATACACACCTGGCAGGATCCTGATGCACTGTGAAACCCCATACACACCTGGCAGGATCCTGATACACTGTGAAACTCCATACACACATGGCAGATCATGATACACTGTGAAAACCCCATACACACCAGGCCGGATCCTGATTCACTGGGAAAGCCCCAGACATACCTGCCCGGATCCTGATACACTGTGAAACCCCCATATACACCTGGCAGGATCCTGATGCACTTTGAAACCCCATACACACCTGGCAGGTTCCTGATCCACTGTGAAACCCCCATACACACCTGGCAGGATCCTGATACACTGTGAAACCCCGATATGCACCTGGCAGGATACTGATCCACTGTGAAAACCCCAAAAACATGTCAGAATCCTTATACAATGTGAAACCCCATACACACCTGGCAGGATCCTGATCCACTGTGAAACCCCATACACACCTGGCAGGATCCTGATGCACTGTGAAACCCCATACACACCTGGCAGGATCCTGAGACACTGTGAAAACCCCATACACACCTGGCAGGATCCTGATACACTGTGAAAACCCCATACACACCTGTCAGCATCCTGATGCACTGTGAAACCCCATGCACACCTGGCAGGATCCTGATCCACTGTGAAACCCCCATACACACATTGCAGGATCCTGATACACTGTGAAACCCCATACACATTTGGCAGGATCCTGATGCACTGAGAAACCCCATACACACCTGTCAGGATTCAGATGCAATGTGAAACCCCATACACACCTGGCTGGATCCTGATACACTGCGATACCCCATACACACTTGGAAGGATCCTGATTCACTGTGAAACCCCATACACACCTGGCATGATCCTGATCCACTGTGAAACACCCAGACACACCTGGCAGGATCCTGAGACACTGTGAAAACCCCATACACACCTGGAAGGATCCTGATACATTGTGAAACCCCCAAACACACCTGGCAGGATCCTGATCCACTGTGAAAACCCCATACACACCTGGCAGGATCCCGATACACTGTGAAACCCCATACACACCTGGCAGGATCCTGATACAATGTGAAAACCCCATTCACATCCGGCAGGACCCTGATACACTGTGAAACCCCATACACACCTGGCAGGAACCTGATCCACTGTGAAACCCCCATACACCCTTGGAATGGTCCTGATACACTGTTGAACCCCAGATACATCTGGCAGGATCGTGGTGCACTGTGAAAACCCCATACACACCTTGCAAGATCCTGATGCACTGTGAAAATCCCATACACACCTGGCAGGATCCTGATCCACTGTGAAAACCCCATACACACCTGGCAGGATACTGATAAACTGTGAAACCCACATACTCACCTGGCAGGATCCTGATAAATTGTGAAACCCTCATACACACCTGGCAGGATCCTGATCCTCTGTGAAACCCCGTACACACCTGGCAGGATCCTCATATGTTGTGAAATCCCGTACACACCTGGCAGGATGCTGATACACTGTGAAACCCCATACACACCTGGCAGGATCCTCATCCACTGCGAAACCCCCATACACACCTGGCAGGATCCTGATCCAATGTGAAACCCCATACACACCTGCCATAATCCTGATCCACTGTGAAATCCCCACACACACCTGGCAGGATCCTGATACACTGTGAAACCCCATACACACCTGGCAGGATCCTGATGCACTGTAAAACCCCATACACACCTGGCATAATCCTGATCTACTGTGAAACCCCATACACACCTGGCAGGATCCTGATGCACTGTGAAACCCCATACACACCTGGCAGGATCCTGATGCACTGTGAAACCCCATACACACCTGTCAGGATCCTGATGCACTGTGAAACCCCATACACACCTGGCAGGATCCTGATGCACTGTGAAACCCCATACACACCTGGCAGGATCCTGATACACTGTGAAAACCCAATACACACCTGGAAGGATCCTGATACACTGTGAAACCCCATACACACCTGGCAGGATCCTGATCCACTGTGAAACCCCCATACACTCCTGGCAGGATCCTGATCCACTGTGAAACACCCATACCCACCTGGCAGGATCCCGATACACTGTGAAACCCCATACACACCTGTCAGGATCCTGATGCACTGTGAAACCCCATACACACCTGGCAGGATCCTGATACACTGTGAAAACCCAATACACACCTGGCAGGATCCTGATCCACTGTGAAACCCCCATATACACGTGGCAGGATCCTGATGCACTTTGAATCCCCATACACACCTGGCAGGATCCTGATCCACTGTGAAACCCCCATACACACCTGGCAGGATCCTGATACACTGTGAAACCCCGATACGCACCTGGCAGGATACTGATCCACTGTGAAAACCCCAAAAACATGTCAGAATCCTGATACAATGTGAAACCCCATACACACCTGGCAGGGTCCTGATCCACTGTGAAACCCCATACACACCTGGCAGGATCCTGATGCACTGAGAAACCCCATACACACCTGGCAGGATCCTGAGACACTGTGAAAACCCCATACACACCTGGCAGGATCCTGATACACTGTGAAACCCCCATACACACATGGCAGGATCCTGATACACTGTGAAACCCCATACACATTTGGCAGGATCCTGATGCACTGTGAAACCCAATACACACCTGTCAGGATTCAGATGCACTGTGAAACCCCATACACACCTGGCTGGATCCTGATACACTGCGAAAACCCCATACACACCTGGAAGGATCCTGATTCACTGTGAAACCCCATACACACCTGGCATGATCCTGATCCACTGTGAAACACCCAGACACACCTGGCAGGATCCTGAGACACTGTGAAAACCCCATACACACCTGGAAGGATCCTGATACATTGTGAAACCCCCAAACACACCTGGCAGGATCCTGATCCACTGTGAAAACCCCATACACACCTGGCAGGATCCCGATACACTGTGAAACCCCATACACACCTGGCAGGATCCTGATACAATGTGAAAACCCCATTCACATCCGGCAGGACCCTGATACACTGTGAAACACCATACACACCTGGCAGGAACCTGATCCACTGTGAAACCCCCATACACACCTGAAATGGTCCTGATACATTGTTGAACCCCAGATACATCTGGCAGGATCCTGGTGCACTGTGAAAACCCCATACACACCTTGCAGGATCCTGATGCACTGTGAAAATCCCATACACACCTGGCAGGATCCTGATCCACTGTGAAAACCCCATCCACACCTGGCAGGTTACTGATAAACTGTGAAACCCACATACACACCTGGCAGGATCCTGATAAATTGTGAAACCCTCATACACACCTGGCAGGATCCTGATATACGGTGAAACCCCCATACACACCTGGCAGGATCCTGATCCTCTGTGAAACCCCGTACACACCTGGCAGGATCCTGATATGTTGTGAAATCCCGTACACACCTGGCAGGATCCTCATCCACTGCGTAACCCCCATACACACCTGGCAGGATCCTGATCCAATGTGAAACCCCATACACACCTGCCATAATCCTGATCCACTGTGAAATCCCCACACACACCTGGCAGGATCCTGATACACTGTGAAACCCCATACACACCTGGCAGGATCCTGATGCACTGTGAAACCCCAGACACACCTGGCATAATCCTGATCCACTGTGAAACCCCATACACACCTGGCAGGATCCTGATGCACTGTGAAACCCCATACACACCTGGCAGGATCCTGATGCACTGTGAAACCCCATACACACCTGTCAGTATCCTGATGCACTGTGAAACCCCATACACACCTGGCAGGATCCTGATGCACTGTGAAACCCCATACACACCTGGCAGGATCCTGATACACTGTGAAAACCCAATACACACCTGGAAGGATCCTGATCCACTGTGAAACCCCATACACCCCTGGCAGGATCCTGATCCACTGTGAAACCCCCATACACACCTGGCAGGATCCTGATCCACTGTGAAACACCCATACCCACCTGGCAGGATCCCGATACACTGTGAAACCCCATACACACCTGTCAGGATCCTGATGCACTGTGAAACCCCATACACACCTGGCAGGATCCTGATACACTGTGAAAACCCAATACGCACCTGGAAGGATCCTGATACACTGTGAAACCCCATACACACCTGGCAGGATCCTGATCCACTGTGAAACCCCCATATACACCTGGCAGGATCCTGATGCACTTTGAAACCCCATATACACCTGGCAGGATCCTGATCCACTGTGAAACCCCCATACACACCTGGCAGGATACTGATCCACTGTGAAAACCCCAAAAACATGTCAGAATCCTGATACAATGTGAAACCCCATACACACCTGGCAGGATCCTGATCCACTGTGAAACCCCATACACACCTGGCAGGATCCTGATGCACTGTGAAACCCCATACACACCTGGCAGGATCCTGAGACACTGTGAAAACCCCATACACACCTGGCAGGATCCTGATACACTGTGAAAACCCCATACACACCTGTCAGGATCCTGATGCACTGTGAAACCCCATGCACACCTGGCAGGATCCTGATCCACTGTGAAACCCCCATACACACATGGCAGGATCCTGATCCACTGTGAAACCCCCATACACACATGGCAGGATCCTGATGCACTGTGAAACCCCATACACACCTGGCAGGATCCTCATCCACTGCGAAACCCCCATACACACCTGGCAGGATCCTGATCCAATGTGAAACCCCATACACACCTGCCATAATCCTGATCCACTGTGAAATCCCCACACACACCTGGCAGGATCCTGATACACTGTGAAACCCCATACACACCTGGCAGGATCCTGATGCACTGTAAAACCCCATACACACCTGGCATAATCCTGATCCACTGTGAAACCCCATACACACCTGGCAGGATCCTGATGCACTGTGAAACCCCATACACACCTGGCAGGATCCTGATGCACTGTGAAACCCCATACACACCTGTGAGGATCCTGATGCACTGTGAAACCCCATACACTCCTGGCAGGATCCTGATGCACTGTGAAACCCCATACACACCTGGCAGGATCCTGATACACTGTGAAAACCCAATACACACCTGGAAGGATCCTGATACACTGTGAAACCCCATACACACCTGGCAGGATCCTGATCCACTGTGAAACCCCCATACACACCTGGCAGGATCCTGATCCACTGTGAAACACCCATACCCACCTGGCAGGATCCCGATACACTGTGAAACCCCATACACACCTGTCAGGATCCTGATGCACTGTGAAACCCCATACACACCTGGCAGGATCCTGATACACTGTGAAAACCCAATACACACCTGGCAGGATCCTGATCCACTGTGAAACCCCCATATACACGTGGCAGGATCCTGATGCACTTTGAATCCCCATACACACCTGGCAGGATCCTGATCCACTGCGAAACCCCCATACACACCTGGCAGGATCCTGATACACTGTGAAACCCCGATACGCACCTGGCAGGATACTGATCCACTGTGAAAACCCCAAAAACATGTCAGAATCCTGATACAATGTGAAACCCCATACACACCTGGCAGGATCCTGATCCACTGTGAAACCCCATACACACCTGGCAGGATCCTGATGCACTGTGAAACCCCATACACACCTGGCAGGATCCTGAGACACTGTGAAAACCCCATACACACCTGGCAGGATCCTGATACACTGTGAAACCCCCATACACACATGGCAGGATCCTGATACACTGTGAAACCCCATACACATTTGGCAGGATCCTGATGCACTGTGAAACCCAATACACACCTGTCAGGATTCAGATGCACTGTGAAACCCCATACACACCTGGCTGGATCCTGATACACTGCGAAAACCCCATACACACCTGGAAGGATCCTGATTCACTGTGAAACCCCATACACACCTGGCATGATCCTGATCCACTGTGAAACACCCAGACACACCTGGCAGGATCCTGAGACACTGTGAAAAACCCATACACACCTGGAAGGATCCTGATACATTGTGAAACCCCCAAACACACCTGGCAGGATCCTGATCCACTGTGAAAACCCCATACACACCTGGCAGGATCCCGATACACTGTGAAACCCCATACACACCTGGCAGGATCCTGATACAATGTGAAAACCCCATTCACATCCGGCAGGACCCTGATACACTGTGAAACACCATACACACCTGGCAGGAACCTGATCCACTGTGAAACCCCCATACACACCTGAAATGGTCCTGATACATTGTTGAACCCCAGATACATCTGGCAGGATCCTGGTGCACTGTGAAAACCCCATACACACCTTGCAGGATCCTGATGCACTGTGAAAATCCCATACACACCTGGCAGGATCCTGATCCACTGTGAAAACCCCATCCACACCTGGCAGGTTACTGATAAACTGTGAAACCCACATACACACCTGGCAGGATCCTGATAAATTGTGAAACCCTCATACACACCTGGCAGGATCCTGATATACGGTGAAACCCCCATACACACCTGGCAGGATCCTGATCCTCTGTGAAACCCCGTACACACCTGGCAGGATCCTGATATGTTGTGAAATCCCGTACACACCTGGCAGGATCCTCATCCACTGCGTAACCCCCATACACACCTGGCAGGATCCTGATCCAATGTGAAACCCCATACACACCTGCCATAATCCTGATCCACTGTGAAATCCCCACACACACCTGGCAGGATCCTGATACACTGTGAAACCCCATACACACCTGGCAGGATCCTGATGCACTGTGAAACCCCAGACACACCTGGCATAATCCTGATCCACTGTGAAACCCCATACACACCTGGCAGGATCCTGATGCACTGTGAAACCCCATACACACCTGGCAGGATCCTGATGCACTGTGAAACCCCATACACACCTGTCAGTATCCTGATGCACTGTGAAACCCCATACACACCTGGCAGGATCCTGATGCACTGTGAAACCCCATACACACCTGGCAGGATCCTGATACACTGTGAAAACCCAATACACACCTGGAAGGATCCTGATCCACTGTGAAACCCCATACACCCCTGGCAGGATCCTGATCCACTGTGAAACCCCCATACACACCTGGCAGGATCCTGATCCACTGTGAAACACCCATACCCACCTGGCAGGATCCCGATACACTGTGAAACCCCATACACACCTGTCAGGATCCTGATGCACTGTGAAACCCCATACACACCTGGCAGGATCCTGATACACTGTGAAAACCCAATACGCACCTGGAAGGATCCTGATACACTGTGAAACCCCATACACACCTGGCAGGATCCTGATCCACTGTGAAACCCCCATATACACCTGGCAGGATCCTGATGCACTTTGAAACCCCATACACACCTGGCAGGATCCTGATCCACCGTGAAACCCCCATACACACCTGGCAGGATACTGATCCACTGTGAAAACCCCAAAAACATGTCAGAATCCTGATACAATGTGAAACCCCATACACACCTGGCAGGATCCTGATCCACTGTGAAACCCCATACACACCTGGCAGGATCCTGATGCACTGTGAAACCCCATACACACCTGGCAGGATCCTGAGACACTGTGAAAACCCCATACACACCTGGCAGGATCCTGATACACTGTGAAAACCCCATACACACCTGTCAGGATCCTGATGCACTGTGAAACCCCATGCACACCTGGCAGGATCCTGATCCACTGTGAAACCCCCATACACACATGGCAGGATCCTGATCCACTGTGAAACCCCCATACACACATGGCAGGATCCTGATGCACTGTGAAACCCCATACACACCTGTCAGGATTCAGATGCACTGTGAAACCCCATACACACCTGGCTGGATCCTGATACACTGTGAAAACCCCAAACACACCTGGAAGGATCCTGATACATTGTGAAACCCCCAAACACACCTGGCAGGATCCTGATCCACTGTGAAAACCCCATACACACCTGGCAGGATCCCGATACACTGTAAAACCCCATACACACCTGGCAGGATCCTGATACAATGTGAAAACCCCATTCACATCCGGCAGGACCCTGATACACTGTGAAACCCCATACACACCTGGCAGGAACCTGATCCACTGTGAAACCCCCATACACACCTGGAATGGTCCTGATACACTGTTGAACCCCAGATACATCTGGCAGGATCCTGGTGCACTGTGAAAACCCCATACACACCTTGCAGGATCCTGATGCAATGTGAAAATCCCATACACACCTGGCAGTATCCTGATCCACTGTGAAATCCCCATACACACCTGGCAGGATACTGATAAACTGTGAAACCCACATACACACCTGTCAGGATCCTGATAAATTGTGAAACCCTCATACACACCTGGCAGAATCCTGATATACGGTGAAACCCCCATACACACCTGGCAGGATCCTGATCCTCTGTGAAACCCCGTACACACCTGGCAGGATCCTGATATGTTGTGAAATCCCGTACACACCTGGCAGGATGCTGATACACTGTGAAACCCCATACACACCTGGCAGGATCCTCAACCACTGCGGAACCCCCATACACACCTGGCAGGATCCTGATCCAATGTGAAACCCCATACACACCTGCCATAATCCTGATCCACTGTGAAATCCCCACACACACCTGGCAGGATCCTGATACACTGTGAAACCCCATACACACCTGGCAGGATCCTGATGCACTGTGAAACCCCAGACACACCTGGAATAATCCTGATCCACTGTGAAACCCCATACACACCTGGCAGCATCCTGATGCACTGTGAAACCCCATACACACCTGGCAGGATCCTGATGCACTGTGAAACCCCATACACACCTGGCAGGATCCTGATGCACTGTGAAACCCCATACACACCTGGCAGGATCCTGATGCACTGTGAAACCCCATACACACCTGGCAGGATCCTGATACACTGTTAAAACCCAATACACACCAGGAAGGATCCTGATACACTGTGAAACCCCATACACACCTGGCAGGATCCTGATCCACTGTGAAACACCCATACACACCTGGCAGGATCCTGATCCACTGTGAAACACCCATACCCACCTGGCAGGATCCCGATACACTGTGAAACCCCATACACACCTGTCAGGGTCCTGATGCACTGTGAAACCCCATACACACCTGGCAGGATCCTGATACACTGTGAAAACCCAATACACACCTGGAAGGATCCTGATACACTGTGAAACCCCATACACACCTGGCAGGATCCTGATCCACTGTGAAACCCCCAGACACACCTGGCAGGATCCTGATCCACTGTGAAACATCCATACCCACCTGGCAGGATCCCGATACACTGTGAAACCCCATACACACCTGGCAGGATCCTGATACACTGTGAAAACCCCATTCACATCCGGCAGGATCCTGATACACTATGAAAATCCCATACACACCTGGCAGGATCCTGATCCAGTGTGAAACCCCAGACACATCTGGCTTGATCCTGGTGCACTGTGAAAACCCCATACAAACATGGCAGGATGCTGATCCACTGTGAAACTCCAGACACATCTGGCAGTTCCTGATACTCTGTGAACCCCCATACACACCTGGCAGGATCCTGATACACTGTGAAACTCCATACACACATGGCAGATCATGATACACTGTGAAAACTCCATACACACCAGGCAGGATCCTGATTCACTGGGAAAACCCCAGACATACCTGCCCGGATCCAGATACACTGTGAAACCCCCATATACACCTGGCAGGATCCTGATGCACTTTGAAACCCCATACACACCTGGCAGGATCCTGATCCACTGTGAAACCCCCATACACACCTGGCAGGATCCTGATACACTGTGAAACCCCGATACGCACCTGGCAGGATACTTTTCTTTCTTTTTTTCTTTTGGGCCTCCTTATCTCGAGAGACAATGGATACGCGCCTGGAGGTGGTCAGTGGTTTGTGAAGCAGCGCCTGGAGTGGCTATAAAGGCCAATTCTGGAGTGACAGGCTCTTCCACAGGTGCTGCAGAGAAATTTGTTTGTTGGGGCTGTTGCACAGTTGGCTCTCCCCTTGCGCCTCTGTCTTTTTTCCTGCCAACTACTAAGTCTCTTCGACTCGCCACAATTTAGCCCTGTCTTTATGGCTGCCCGCCAGCTCTGGCGAATGCTGGCAACTGACTCCCACGACTTGTGATCAATGTCTCACGATTTCATGTCGCGTTTGCAGACGTCTTTATAACGGAGACATGGACGGCCGGTGGGTCTGATACCAGTGGCGAGCTCGCTGTACAATGTGTCTTTGGGGATCCTGCCATCTTCCATGCGGCTCACATGGCCAAGCCATCTCAAGCGCCGCTGACTCAGTAGTGTGTATAAGCTGGGGATGTTGGCCGCTTCAAGGACTTCTGTGTTGGAGATATAGTCCTGCCACCTGATGCCAAGTATTCTCCGAAGGCAGCGAAGATGGAATGAATTGAGACGTCGCTCTTGGCTGGCATACGTTGTCCAGGCCTCGCTGCCGTAGAGCAAGGTACTGAGGACACAGGCCTGATACACTCGGACTTTTGTGTTCCGTGTCAGTGCGCCATTTTCCCACACTCTCTTGGCCAGTCTGAACATAGCAGTGGAAGCCTTACCCATGCGCTTGTTGATTTCTGCATCTAGAGACAGGTTACTGGTGATAGTTGAGCCTAGGTAGGTGAACTCTTGAACCACTTCCAGAGCGTGGTCGCCAATATTGATGGATGGAGCATTTCTGACATCCTGCCCCATGATGTTCGTTTTCTTGAGGCTGATGGTTAGGCCAAATTCATTGCAGGCAGACGCAAACCTGTCGATGAGACTCTGCAGGCATTCTTCAGTGTGAGATGTTAAAGCAGCATCGTCAGCAAAGAGGAGTTCTCTGATGAGGACTTTCCGTACTTTGGACTTCGCTCTTAGACGGGCAAGGTTGAACAACCTGCCCCCTGATCTTGTGTGGAGGAAAATTCCTTCTTCAGAGGATTTGAACGCATGTGAAAGCAGCAGGGAGAAGAAAATCCCAAAAAGTGTGGGTGCGAGAACACAGCCCTGTTTCACACCACTCAGGATAGGAAAGGGCTCTGATGAGGAGCCACCATGTTGAATTGTGCCTTTCATATTGTCATGGAATGAGGTGATGATACTTAGTAGCTTTGGTGGACATCCGATCTTTTCTAGTAGTCTGAAGAGACCACGTCTGCTGATGAGGTCAAAGGCTTTGGTGAGATCAATGAAAGCAATGTAGAGGGGCATCTGTTGTTCACGGCATTTCTCCTGTATCTGACGAAGGGAGAACAGCATGTCAATAGTCGATCTCTCTGCACGAAAGCCACACTGTGCCTCAGGGTAGACGCGCTCGGCCAGCTTCTGGAGCCTGTTCAGAGCGACTCGAGCAAAGACTTTCCCCACTATGCTGAGCAGGGAGATTCCACGGTAGTTGTTGCAGTCACCGCGGTCACCTTTGTTTTTATAGAGGGTGATGATGTTGGCATCGCGCATGTCCTGGGGTACTGCTCCCTCGTCCCAGCACAGGCATAGCAGTTCATGTAGTGCTGAGAGTATAGCAGGCTTGGCACTCTTGATTATTTCAGGGGTAATGCTGTCCTTCCCAGGGGCTTTTCCGCTGGCTAGGGAATCAATGGCATCACTGAGTTCCGATTTGGTTGGCTGTATGTCCAGCTCATCCATGACTGGTAGAGGCTGGGCTGCATTGAGGGCAGTCTCAGTGAAAGCATTCTCCCTGGAGTACAGTTCTAGGTAGTGCTCAACCCAGCGGTCCATCTGTTTGCGTTGCCATTTTTTTCAAGATGGCAGGATACTGATCCACTGTGAAAACCCCAAAAACATGTCAGAATCCTGATACAATGTGAAACCCCATACACACCTGGCAGGATCCTGATCCACTGTGAAACCCCATACACACCTGGCAGGATCCTGATGCACTGTGAAACCCCATACACACCTGGCAGGATCCTGAGACACTGCGAAAACCCCATACACACCTGGCAGGATCCTGATACACTGTGAAAACCCCATACACACCTGTCAGGATCCTGATGCACTGGGAAACCCCATGCACACCTGGCAGCATCCTGATCCACTGTGAAACCCCCATACACACATGGCAGGATCCTGATACACTGTGAAACCCCATACACATTTGGCAGGATCCTGATGCACTGTGAAACCCCATACACACCTGTCAGGATTCAGATGCACTGTGAAACCCCATACACACCTGGCTGGATCCTGATACACTGCGAAAACCCCATACACACCTGGAAGGATCCTGATTCACTGTGAAACCCCATACACACCTGGCATGATCCTGATCCACTGTGAAACACCCAGACACACCTGGCAGGATCCTGAGACACTGTGAAAACCCCATACACACCTGGAAGGATCCTGATACATTGTGAAACCCCCAAACACACCTGGCAGGATCCTGATCCACTGTGAAAACCCCATACACACCTGGCAGGATCCCGATACACTGTGAAACCCCATACACACCTGGCAGGATCCTCATCCACTGCGAAACCCCCAAACACACCTGGCAGGATCCTGATACACTGTGAAACCCCATACACACCTGGCAGGATCCTGATCCAATGTGAAACCCCATACACACCTGCCATAATCATGATCCACTGTGAAATCCCCACACACACCTGGCAGGATCCTGATACACTGTGAAACCCCATACACACCTGGCAGGATCCTGATGCACTGTGAAACCCCATACACACCTGGCATAATCCTGATCCACTGTGAAACCCCATACACACCTGGCAGGATCCTGATGCACTGTGAAACCCCATACACACCTGGCAGGATCCTGATGCACTGTGAAACCCCATACACACCTGGCAGAATCCTGATGCACTTTGAAACCCCATACACACCTGGCAGGATCCTGATGCACTGTGAAACCCCATACACACCTGGCAGGATCCTGATACACTGTGAAAACCCAATACACACCTGGAAGGATCCTGAAACACTGTGAAACCCCATACACACCTGGCAGGATCCTGATCCACTGTGAAACACCCATACACACCTGGCAGGATCCTGATCCACTGTGAAACACCCATACCCAACTGGCAGGATCCCGATACACTGTGAAACCCCATACACACCTGTCAGGATCCTGATGCATTGTGAAACCCCATACACACCTGGCAGGATCCTGATACACTGTGAAAACCCAATACACACCTGGGAGGATCCTGATACACTGTGAAACCCCATACACACCTGGCAGGATCCTGATCCACTGTGAAACCCCCATACACACCTGGCAGGATCCTGATCCACTGTGAAACACCCATACCCACCTGGCAGGATACCGATACACTGTGAAACCCCATACACACCTGGCAGGATCCTGATACACTGTGAAAACCCCATTCACATCCGGCAGGATCCTGATACACTATGAAAATCCCATACACACCTGGCAGGATCCTGATCCAGTGTGAAACCCCAGACACATCTGGCTTGATCCTGGTGCACTGTGAAAACCCCATACAAACCTGGCAGGATCCTGATCCACTGTGAAACTCCATACACATCTGGCAGTTCCTGATACTCTGTGAAACCCCATACACACCTGGCAGGATCCTGATGCACTTTGAAACCCCATAGACACCTGGCAGAGTCCTGATCCACTGTGAAACCCCCATACACACCTGGCAGGATCCTGATACACTGTGAAACCCCGATACGCACCTGGCAGGATACTGATCCACTGTGAAAACCCCAAAAACATGTCAGAATCCTGATACAATGTGAAACCCCATACACACCTTGCAGGATCCTGATCCACTGTGAAACCCCATACACACCTGGCAGGATCCTGAGACACTGTGAAAACCACATACACACCTGGCAGGATCCTGATACACTGTGAAAACCCCATACACACCTGTCAGGATCCTGATGCACTGGGAAACCCCATGCACACCTGGCATGATCCTGATCCACTGTGAAACCCCCATCCACACATGGCAGGATCCTGATACCCTGTGAAACCCCATACACATTTGGCAGGATCCTGATGCACTGTGAAACCCCATACACACCTGTCAGGATTCAGATGCACTGTGAAACCCCATACACACCTGGCTGGATCCTGATACACTGCGAAAACCCCATACACACCTGGAAGGATCCTGATTCACTGTGAAACCCCATACACACCTGGCATGATCCTGATCCACTGTGAAACACCCAGACACACCTGGCAGGATCCTGAGAGACTGTGAAAACCCCATACACACCTGGAAGGATCCTGATACATTGTGAAACCCCCAAACACACCTGGCAGGATCCTGATCCACTGTGAAAACCCCATACACACCTGGCAGGATCCCGATACACTGTAAAACCCCATACACACCTGGCAGGATCCTGATACAATGTGAAAACCCCATTCACATCCGGCAGGACCCTGATACACTGTGAAACCCCATACACACCTGGCAGGAACCTGATCCACTGTGAAACCCCCATACACACCTGGAATGGTCCTGATACACTGTTGAACCCCAGATACATCTGGCAGGATCCTGGTGCACTGTGAAAACCCCATACACACCTTGCAGGATCCTGATGCACTGTGAAAATCCCATACACACCTGGCAGGATCCTGATCCACTGTGAAAACCCCATACACACCTGGCAGGATACTGATAAACTGTGAAACCCACATACACACCTGGCAGGATCCTGATAAATTGTAAAACCCTCATACACACCTGGCAGAATCCTGATATACGGTGAAACCCCCATACACACCTGGCAGGATCCTGATCCTCTGTGAAACCCCGTACACACCTGGCAGGATCCTGATATGTTGTGAAATCCCGTACACACCTGGCAGGATGCTGATACACTGTGAAACCCCATACACACCTGGCAGGATCCTCATCCACTGCGAAACACCCATACACACCTGGCAGGATCCTGATCCAATGTGAAACCCCATACACACCTGCCATAATCCTGATCCACTGTGAAATCCCCACACACACCTGGCAGGATCCTGATACACTGTGAAACCCCATACACACCTGGCAGGATCCTGATGCACTGTGAAACCCCATACACACCTGGCATAATCCTGATCCACTGTGAAACCCCATACACATCTGGCAGGATCCTGATGCACTGTGAAACCCCATACACACCTGGCAGGATCCTGATGCACTGTGAAACCCCATACACACCTGGCAGGATCCTGATGCACTATGAAACCCCATACACACCTGTCAGGATCCTGATGCACTGTGAAACCCCATACACACCTGGCAGGATCCTGATACACTGTGAAAACCCAATACACACCTGGAAGGATCCTGATACACTGTAAAACCCCATACACACCTGGCAGGATCCTGATCCACTGTGAAACCCCCATACACACCTGGCAGGATCCTGATCCACTGTGAAACACCCATACCCACCTGGCAGGATCCCGATACACTGTGAAACCCCATACACACCTGGCAGGATCCTGATACACTGTGAAAACCCCATTCACATCCGGCAGGATCCTGATACACTATGAAACCCCATACACACCTGGCAGGATCCTGCTCCAATGTGAAACCCCCATACACACCTGGAACGATCCTGATACACTGTGAAACCCCAGACACATCTGGCTGGATCCTGATGCTCTGTGAAAACCCCATACAAACCTGGCAGGATCCTGATTCACTGGGAAAACCCCAGACATATCCGCCCGGATCCTGATAAACTGTGAAACCCCCGTATACACCTGGCAGGATCCTGATGCACTTTGAAACCCCATACACACCTGGCAGGATCCTGATACACTGTGAAACTCCATACACACATGCCAGATCATGATACACTGTGAAAACCCCATACACACCAGGCAGGATCCTGATTCACTGGGAAAACCCCAGACATATCTGCCCGGATCCTGATAAACTGTGAAACCCCCGTATACACCTGGCAGGATTCTGATGCACTTTGAAACCCCATACACACCTGGCAGGATCCTGATCCACTGTGAAACCCCCATGCACACCTGGCAGGATCCTGATACACTGTGAAACCCCGATACGCACCTGGCAGGATACTGATCCACTGTGAAAACCCCAAAAACATGTCAGAATCCTGATACAATGTGAAACCCCATACACACCTGGCAGGATCCTGATCCACTGTGAAACCCCATACACACCTGGCAGGATCCTGATGCACTGTGAAGCCCCATACACACCTGGCAGGATCCTGAGACACTGTGAAGACCACATACACACCTGGCAGGATCCTGATACACTGTGAAAACCCATACACACCTGGCAGGATCCTGATGCACTGTGAAACCCCATACACACCTGGCAGGATCCTGATCCTCTGTGAAAACCCCATACACACCTGTCAGGATCCTGATGCGCTGTAAAACCCCATGCACACCTGGCAGGATCCTGATCCACTGCGAAAGCCGCATTCACACATGGCAGGATCCTGATACAATGTGAAACCCCATACACATTTGGCAGGATCCTGATGCACTGTGAAACCCCATACACACCTGTCAGGATTCAGATGCACTGTGAAACCCCATACACACCTGGCAGGATCCTGATACACTGCGAAAACCCCATACACACCTGGAAGGATCCTGATTCACTGTGAAACCCCATACACACCTGGCATGATCCTGATCCACTGTGAAACACCCAGACACACCTGGCAGGATCCTGAGACACTGTGAAAACCCCATACACACCTGGAAGGATCCTGATACATTGTGAAACCCCCAAACACACCTGGCAGGATCCTGATCCACTGTGAAAACCCCATACACACCTGGCAGTATCCCGATACACTGTAAAACCCCATACACACCTGGCAGGATCCTGATACTATGTGAAATCCCCATTCACATCCGGCAGGACCCTGATACACTGTGAAACCCCATACACACCTGGCAGGAACCTGATCCACTGTGAAACCCCCATACACACCTGGAATGGTCCTGATACACTGTTGAACCCCAGATACATCTGGCAGGATCCTGGTGCAATGTGAAAACCCCATACACACCTTGCAGGATCCTGATGCACTGTGAAAATCCCATACACACCTGGCAGGATCCTGATCCACTGTGAAAACCCCATACACAGCTGGCAGGATACTGATAAACTGTGAAATCCACGTACACACCTGGCAGGATCCTGATAAATTGTGAAACCCTCATACACAACTGGCAGGATCCTGATATACGGTGAAACCCCCATACACACCTGGCAGGATCCTGATCCTCTGTGAAACCCCGTACACACCTGGCAGGATCCTGATATGTTGTGAAATCCCGTACACACCTGGCAGGATGCTGATACACTGTGAAACCCCATACACACCTGGCAGGATCCTCATCCACTGCGAAACCCCCATACACACCTGGCAGGATCCTGATCCAATGTGAAACCCCATACACACCTGCCATAATCCTGATCCACTGTGAAATCCCCACACACACCTGGCAGGATCCTGATACACTGTGAAACCCCATACACACCTGGCAGGATCCTGATGCACTGTGAAACCCCATACACACCTGGCATAATCCTGATCCACTGTGAAACCCCCATACACAGCTGGCAGGATCCTGATACACTGTGAAACCACATACACACCTGGCAGGATCCTGATGCACTGTGAAACCCCATACACACCTGGCAGGATCCTGATGCACTGTGAAACCCCATACACAACTGGCAGGATCCTGATAAACTGTGAAAACCCAATACAAATCTGGAAGTATCCTGATACACTGTGAAACCCCATACACACCTGGCAGGATCCTGATCCACTGTGAAACCCCCATACACACCTGGCAGGATCCTGATCCACTGTGAAAAACCCATACCCACCTGGCAGGATCCCGATACACTGTGAAACCCCATACACACCTGGTAGGTTCCTGATACACTGTGAAAACCCCATTCACATCCGGCAGGATCCAGATACACTATGAAACCCCATACACACCTGGCAGGATGCTGCTCCAATGTGAAACCCCCATACACACCTGCAACGATCCTGATACACTTTGAAACCCCAGACACATCTGGCTGGATCCTGGTGCTCTGTGAAAACCCCATACAAACCTGGCAGGATCCAGATCAACTGTGAAACTCCATACTCATCTGGCAGTTCCTGATACTCTGTGAAACCCCATACGCACCTGGCAGGATCCTGATTCACTGTGAAACCCCATACACACCTGGCATGATCCTGATCCACTGTGAAACACCCAGACACACCTGGCAGGATCCTGAGAGACTGTGAAAACCCCATACACACCTGGAAGGATCCTGATACATTGTGAAACCCCCAAACACACCTGGCAGGATCCTGATCCACTGTGAAAACCCCATACACACCTGGCAGGATCCCGATACACTGTAAAACCCCATACACACCTGGCAGGATCCTGATACAATGTGAAAACCCCATTCACATCCGGCAGGACCCTGATACACTGTGAAACCCCATACACACCTGGCAGGAACCTGATCCACTGTGAAACCCCCATACACACCTGGAATGGTCCTGATACACTGTTGAACCCCAGATACATCTGGCAGGATCCTGGTGCACTGTGAAAACCCCATACACACCTTGCAGGATCCTGATGCACTGTGAAAATCCCATACACACCTGGCAGGATCCTGATCCACTGTGAAAACCCCATACACACCTGGCAGGATACTGATAAACTGTGAAACCCACATACACACCTGGCAGGATCCTGATAAATTGTAAAACCCTCATACACACCTGGCAGAATCCTGATATACGGTGAAACCCCCATACACACCTGGCAGGATCCTGATCCTCTGTGAAACCCCGTACACACCTGGCAGGATCCTGATATGTTGTGAAATCCCGTACACACCTGGCAGGATGCTGATACACTGTGAAACCCCATACACACCTGGCAGGATCCTCATCCACTGCGAAACACCCATACACACCTGGCAGGATCCTGATCCAATGTGAAACCCCATACACACCTGCCATAATCCTGATCCACTGTGAAATCCCCACACACACCTGGCAGGATCCTGATACACTGTGAAACCCCATACACACCTGGCAGGATCCTGATGCACTGTGAAACCCCATACACACCTGGCATAATCCTGATCCACTGTGAAACCCCATACACATCTGGCAGGATCCTGATGCACTGTGAAACCCCATACACACCTGGCAGGATCCTGATGCACTGTGAAACCCCATACACACCTGGCAGGATCCTGATGCACTATGAAACCCCATACACACCTGGCAGGATCCTGATGCACTGTGAAACCCCATACACACCTGGCAGGATCCTGATACACTGTGAAAACCCAATACACACCTGGAAGGATCCTGATACACTGTAAAACCCCATACACACCTGGCAGGATCCTGATCCACTGTGAAACCCCCATACACACCTGGCAGGATCCTGATCCACTGTGAAACACCCATACCCACCTGGCAGGATCCCGATACACTGTGAAACCCCATACACACCTGGCAGGATCCTGATACACTGTGAAAACCCCATTCACATCCGGCAGGATCCTGATACACTATGAAACCCCATACACACCTGGCAGGATCCTGCTCCAATGTGAAACCCCCATACACACCTGGAACGATCCTGATACACTGTGAAACCCCAGACACATCTGGCTGGATCCTGATGCTCTGTGAAAACCCCATACAAACCTGGCAGGATCCTGATTCACTGGGAAAACCCCAGACATATCCGCCCGGATCCTGATAAACTGTGAAACCCCCGTATACACCTGGCAGGATCCTGATGCACTTTGAAACCCCATACACACCTGGCAGGATCCTGATACACTGTGAAACTCCATACACACATGCCAGATCATGATACACTGTGAAAACCCCATACACACCAGGCAGGATCCTGATTCACTGGGAAAACCCCAGACATATCTGCCCGGATCCTGATAAACTGTGAAACCCCCGTATACACCTGGCAGGATTCTGATGCACTTTGAAACCCCATACACACCTGGCAGGATCCTGATCCACTGTGAAACCCCCATGCACACCTGGCAGGATCCTGATACACTGTGAAACCCCGATACGCACCTGGCAGGATACTGATCCACTGTGAAAACCCCAAAAACATGTCAGAATCCTGATACAATGTGAAACCCCATACACACCTGGCAGGATCCTGATCCACTGTGAAACCCCATACACACCTGGCAGGATCCTGATGCACTGTGAAGCCCCATACACACCTGGCAGGATCCTGAGACACTGTGAAGACCACATACACACCTGGCAGGATCCTGATACACTGTGAAAACCCATACACACCTGGCAGGATCCTGATGCACTGTGAAACCCCATACACACCTGGCAGGATCCTGATCCTCTGTGAAAACCCCATACACACCTGTCAGGATCCTGATGCGCTGTAAAACCCCATGCACACCTGGCAGGATCCTGATCCACTGCGAAAGCCGCATTCACACATGGCAGGATCCTGATACAATGTGAAACCCCATACACATTTGGCAGGATCCTGATGCACTATGAAACCCCATACACACCTGTCAGGATTCAGATGCACTGTGAAACTCCATACACACCTGGCAGGATCCTGATACACTGCGAAAACCCCATACACACCTGGAAGGATCCTGATTCACTGTGAAACCCCATACACACCTGGCATGATCCTGATCCACTGTGAAACACCCAGACACACCTGGCAGGATCCTGAGACACTGTGAAAACCCCATACACACCTGGAAGGATCCTGATACATTGTGAAACCCCCAAACACACCTGGCAGGATCCTGATCCACTGTGAAAACCCCATACACACCTGGCAGTATCCCGATACACTGTAAAACCCCATACACACCTGGCAGGATCCTGATACTATGTGAAATCCCCATTCACATCCGGCAGGACCCTGATACACTGTGAAACCCCATACACACCTGGCAGGAACCTGATCCACTGTGAAACCCCCATACACACCTGGAATGGTCCTGATACACTGTTGAACCCCAGATACATCTGGCAGGATCCTGGTGCAATGTGAAAACCCCATACACACCTTGCAGGATCCTGATGCACTGTGAAAATCCCATACACACCTGGCAGGATCCTGATCCACTGTGAAAACCCCATACACAGCTGGCAGGATACTGATAAACTGTGAAATCCACGTACACACCTGGCAGGATCCTGATAAATTGTGAAACCCTCATACACAACTGGCAGGATCCTGATATACGGTGAAACCCCCATACACACCTGGCAGGATCCTGATCCTCTGTGAAACCCCGTACACACCTGGCAGGATCCTGATATGTTGTGAAATCCCGTACACACCTGGCAGGATGCTGATACACTGTGAAACCCCATACACACCTGGCAGGATCCTCATCCACTGCGAAACCCCTATACACACCTGGCAGGATCCTGATCCAATGTGAAACCCCATACACACCTGCCATAATCCTGATCCACTGTGAAATCCCCACACACACCTGGCAGGGTCCTGATACACTGTGAAACCCCATACACACCTGGCAGGATCCTGATGCACTGTGAAACCCCATACACACCTGGCATAATCCTGATCCACTGTGAAACCCCCATACACAGCTGGCAGGATCCTGATACACTGTGAAACCACATACACACCTGGCAGGATCCTGATGCACTGTGAAACCCCATACACACCTGGCAGGATCCTGATGCACTGTGAAACCCCATACACAACTGGCAGGATCCTGATAAACTGTGAAAACCCAATACAAATCTGGAAGTATCCTGATACACTGTGAAACCCCATACACACCTGGCAGGATCCCGATACACTGTGAAACCCCATACACACCTGGTAGGTTCCTGATACACTGTGAAAACCCCATTCACATCCGGCAGGATCCAGATACACTATGAAACCCCATACACACCTGGCAGGATGCTGCTCCAATGTGAAACCCCCATAGACACCTGCAACGATCCTGATACACTGTGAAACCCCAGACACATCTGGCTGGATCCTGGTGCTCTGTGAAAACCCCATACAAACCTGGCAGGATCCAGATCAACTGTGAAACTCCATACTCATCTGGCAGTTCCTGATACTCTGTGAAACCCCATACGCACCTGGCAGGATCCTGATACACTGTGAAACTCCATACACACATGGCAGATCCTGATACACTGTGAAAACCCCATACACACCTGGCAGGATCCTGATCCACTGTGAAAACCCCAGACATACCTGGCCGGATCCTGATAAACTGTGTAACCCCCATGTACACCTGGCAGGATCCTGATGCAATTTGAAACCCCATACACACGTGGCAGGATCCTGATCCACTGTGAAACCCCCATACACACCTGGCAGGATCCTGATCCACTGTGAAACCCCGATACACACCTGGCAGGATCCTGATCCACTGTGAAAACCCCATGCACACCTGGCAGGATACTGATAAACTGTGAAACCCCCATACACACCTGTCAGTATCCTGAATATTGTGAAAACCCCTTACACACCTTGCAGTATCCAGATCCTCTGTGAAACCCGGTACACGCCTGGCAGGATTTCGATATATTGTGAAAACCCCGTACACACCTGGCAGGATCCTGATCCTCTGTGAAAACCCGTACACACCTGGCAGGATACTGATGAACCGTGAAACCCCCATACACACCTGCCATAATCCTGATCCACTGTGAAATCCCCACACACACCTGGCAGGATCCTGATACACTGTGAAACCCCATACACACCTGGCAGGATCCTGATGCACTGTGAAATCCCATACACACCTGGCATAATCCTGATCCACTGTGAAACCCCCATACACAGCTGGCAGGATCCTGATACACTGTGAAACCACATACACACCTGGCAGGATCCTGATGCACTGTGAAACCCCATACACACCTGGCAGGATCCTGATGCACTGTGAAACCCCATACACAACTGGCAGGATCCTGATAAACTGTGAAAACCCAATACAAATCTGGAAGGATCCTGATACACTGTGAAACCCCATACACACGTGGCAGGATCCTGATCCACTGTGAAACCCCCATACACACCTGGCAGGATCCTGATCCACTGTGAAACACCCATACCCACCTGGCAGGATCCCGATACACTGTGAAACACCATACACACCTGGCAGGTTCCTGATACACTGTGAAAACCCCATTCACATCCGGCAGGATCCTGAAACACTATGAAACCCCATACACACCTGGCAGGATCCTGCTCCAATGTGAAACCCCCATACACACCTGGAACGATCCTGATACACTGTGAAACCCCAGACACATCTGGCTGGATCCTGGTGCTCTGTGAAAACCCCATACAAACCTGGCAGGATCAAGATCAACTGTGAAACTCCATACTCATCTGGCAGTTCCTGATACTCTGTGAAACCCCATACGCACCTGGCAGGATCCTGATACACTGTGAAACTCCATACACACATGGCAGATCCTGATACACTGTGAAAACCCCATACACACCTGGCAGGATCCTGATCCACTGTGAAAACCCCAGACATACCTGGCCGGATCCTGATAAACTGTGAAACCCCCATGTACACCTGGCAGGATCCTGATGCAATTTGAAACCCCATACACACCTGGCAGGATCCTGATCCACTGTGAAACCCCCATACACACCTGGCAGGATCCTGATCCACTGTGAAACCCCGAGACACACCTGGCAGGATCCTGATCCACTGTGAAAACTCCATGCACACCTGGCAGGATACTGATAAACTGTGAAACCCCCATACACACCTGGCAGGATCCTGATAAAAGGTGAAACCCCCATACACACCTGTCAGTATCCTGAATATTGTGAAAACCCCTTACACACCTTGCAGTATCCAGATCCTCTGTGAAACCCGGTACGCGCCTGGCAGGATTCCGATATATTGTGAAAACCCCGTACACACCTGGCAGGATCCTGATCCTCTGTGAAAACCCGTACACACCTGGCAGGATCCTGATGAACCGTGAAACCCCCATACACACCTGGCAGGATCCTGATAATCTGTGAAACCCCCGTACACACCTGGGAGGAGCCTGTTACACTGTAAAAACCCCGTACACACCTGGCAGGTTCCTGATGCACGGTGAAACACCATTCACATCTGGCAGGATCCTGATACACTGTGAAACCCCATACACACCTGGCAGGATCCTGATCCACTGTGAAACCCCCATACACACGTGGCAGGATCCTGATACACTGTGAAACCCCATATACATCTGGCAGGATCCTGATCCACCGTGAAACCCCCATACACACCTGGCAGGATCCTGATACACTGTGACACCCCATACACACCTGGCAGTATCCTGATCCCTTGCGAAATCCCATAAACACCTGGCAGGATCCTGATCCACTGTGAAACCCCCATACACTCCAGGCATGATCCTGATACACTGTGAAACACTATACACACCTGGCAGGATCCTGATATACTGTGAAACCCCATACACATCTGGCAGGTTCCTGATGCACAGTGAAACCCCATTCACATCTGGCAGGATCCTGATAAACTGTGAAACCCCATACGCACCTGGCAGGATTGTGATCCACTGTGAAACCCCCAAACACACGTGGCAGGATCCTGATACACTGTGAAATCCCATGCACACCTGGCAGGATCCTGATGCACTGTGAAACCCCATACACACCTGGCAGGATCCTGATCTGCTGTGAAAACCCCATGCACACGGCAGGATCCTGATCCACTGTGAAAACCCCATGCACACATGGCAGGATACTGAGAAACTGTGAAACCCCGATACACACCTGGCAGGATCCTGATAAACTGTGAAACCCCCATACACACCTGGCAGGATCCTGATAAACGGTTAAACCCCCATACACACCTGGCAGGATCCAAATCCTCTGTGAATCCCCGTACACACCTAGCAGGATCCTGATATATTGTGAAAACCCCGTACACACCTGGCAGGATGCTGATACACTGTGAAACCCCATACACACCTGGCAGGATCCTGATGCACTGTGAAACCACAGACACACCTGCCAGAATCCTGATCCACTGTGAAACCCCCATACACACCTGGCAGGAACATGATACACTGTGAAACCCCATACACACCTGGCAGGATCCTGATGCACTGTGAAACCCCAAAAACACCTGGCAGAATCCTGATCCACTGTGAAACCCCCATACACACCTGGCAGGATCCTGATACACTGTGAAAACCCATACACACCTGGCAGGATCCTGATGCACTGTGAAAACCCATACACACCTGGCAGGATCCTGATGCACTGTGAAACCCCATGCACACCTGGCAGGATCCTGATACACCGTGAAAACCCCATACGCACCTGGCAGAATCCTGATCCACTGTGAAACCCCCATACCCACCTGGCAGGATCCCGATACACTGTGAAACCCCATACACACCTGGCAGGATCCTGATACACTGTGAAAACCCCATTCACATCCGGCAGGATCCTGATACACTGTGAAACGCCATACACACCTGGCAGGATCCTGATCCACTGTGAAGCCCCCATACCCACCTGGAGGATCCCGATACACTGTGAAACCCCATACACACCTGGCAGGGTCCTGATGCACTGTGAAACCCCATACACACCTGGCAGGATCCTGATCTGCTGTGAAAACCCCATGCACACGGCAGGATCCTGATCCACTGTGAAAACCCCATGCACACATGGCAGGATACTGAGAAACTTTGAAACCCCGATACACACCTGGCAGGATCCTGATAAACTGTGAAACCCCCATACACACCTGGCAGGATCCTGATAAACGGTCAAACCCCCATACACACCTGGCAGGATCCAAATCCTCTGTGAATCCCCGTACACACCTAGCAGGATCCTGATATATTGTGAAAACCCCGTACACACCTGGCAGGATGCTGATACACTGTGAAACCCCATACACACCTGGCAGGATCCTGATGCACTGTGAAACCACAGACACACCTGCCAGAATCCTGATCCACTGTGAAACCCCCATACACACCTGGCAGGAACATGATACACTGTGAAACCCCATACACACCTGGCAGGATCCTGATGCACTGCGAAACCCCAAAAACACCTGGCAGAATCCTGATCCACTGTGAAACCCCCATACACACCTGGCAGGATCCTGATACACTGTGAAAACCCATACACACCTGGCAGGATCCTGATGCACTGTGAAAACCCATACACACCTGGCAGGATCCTGATGCACTGTGAAACCCCATGCACACCTGGCAGGATCCTGATACACCGTGAAAACCCCATACGCACCTGGCAGAATCCTGATCCACTGTGAAACCCCCATACCCACCTGGCAGGATCCCGATACACTGTGAAACCCCATACACACCTGGCAGGATCCTGATACACTGTGAAAACCCCATTCACATCCGGCAGGATCCTGATACACTGTGAAACCCCATACACACCTGGCAGGATCCTGATCCACTGTGAAGCCCCCATACCCACCTGGCAGGATCCCGATACACTGTGAAACACCATACACACCTGGCAGGATCCTGATACACTGTGAAAACCCCATTCACATCCGGCAGGATCCTGATACACTGTGAAATCCCCTACACACCTGGCAGGATCCTGATCAACTGTGAAACCCCCATACACACCTGGCAGGATCCTGATACACTGTGAAAACCCAATACACACCTGGAAGGATCCTGATACACTGTGAAACCCCATACACACCTGGCAGGATCCTGATCCACTGTGAAACCCCCATACACACCTGGCAGGATCCTGATCAATTGTGAAACACCCAAACCCACCTTGCATGATCCCGATACACTGTGAAACCCCATACACACCTGGCAGGATCCTGATACACTGTGAAAACCCCATTCACTTCCGGCAGGATCCTGATACACTGTGAAACCCCATACACACCTGGAAGGATCCTGCTCCAATGCGAAACCCCCATACACAGCTGGAGTGATCCTGATCCACTGTGAAACCCCAGACACATCTGGCTTGATCCTGGTGC